>NW_026695219.1:6513382-7716323 GCF_021218885.2 Marmota monax
AAATTTAGTAATTATACTTCAATAAGCAAGGTGAAAGAGTGTAGATGAGTTAAGCCCCTCTACCATGCCTCTTTTAAGGCATATGCCTGCCACATGTGCGTCTCTGAAGGTCCATGTGAGATCTATTTCTAACGTAAGATGATATATAAATAAATTAAATTCTGATTTCTTCCCACACCCTAATGAATTCTCTTGTGTGCACTGCAAGTGCATGTGTCTCTTTGCCAAGATGACCATTTAAAAGACCCTCTAAGGGGCTGGGGTTGTGGCTCAGCGGTAGAGCACTCGCCTAGCATGTGTGGGGCCCTGGGTTTGATCCTCAGCACCACATAAAAATAAAATAAAGATATTGTGTCCAACTACAACCAAAAAAATATTTTAAAAAATAAAAAAATTTAAAAAAATACCTTCTACAGGAAAGGGTCTTGGAAAAACAACATGAGAAGGAAAATACTCTCAAAGTTACTATAGTCCTTATATAGTAATATATAACTACTAAAACAATTGGAAAATAACCAATAAGCAAAAATGCTTTAATTCCACAAAATTTAACCACTTATCAACATTCTGCTTCTTCTCTTCTGAAACTTTTAATCAAGCATATGTATTCCTATATAACTTCTTCAGAATTATCACTGGAGCCTATCAGACCATTAAAGACAGAAAGCAAGGCAGCCTAACTGGAGCAAAGGGGATTGTCTGGAAGGCAATGGATTGAGAAATGGAAGCTCATGGGGCCTACACAGGGTGTAGTGGGGGTACAGGTGGAGGGCAGATAGAACCCAAGGGGGCTTCTGAAGGCAAAGAAGCAGAGAACAAGCACATTGCAACCATATATAGCCAGAATTGCTTATCGATGCTGCTACTATAGAAGATGGCCTCACAATGGCCTCACACTGGCTTGGGTCCACATCCTGGGAGGGATGGCCCAGAGAGCTGAGTGTGTTCTGTGAAGCTGAGAGTAGACCTTGCAAGAATCTTAGGAGTCATCCAGCCACCAATTGCACTTGAGTGAATGAGTAAATACTCTGGCAAAAAATTAGAATGCTACTGGGGAGAAGAAATATATACATAAATATTTACTCTAGGCTCATACCATGAATGCTAATATGTAACCTGCTATTTTAATATATTACCTGCTATTTCAATATATCGTGAACAATCTTTCCATGTTAATATATACTCACCTAAAACACAACAATTTGGGGGGGCGGGTGTTGGGAATTGAATGCAGGGCTTTATGCATGCTAAGCACAGACTTTACCACTGAACTACAATAAAAACTTTTAATGATTGAATGATATATACTTGTTTGAATGTAACTTTATTTCTTTTTGATAATTAAAAATTTTAATTTTTCTCTATTTTAATACATTGTGATGAACATCAAGTAGTTAAATATTAATTTGCTTAGAATACATTCTTAGAAGTAGAACAGTTGGTTCAACTTTCAAGTGATGCAGACTTAGTTTTAAGTCTATTATTAGTTTGTTTTCAGTCTTTTTGTACAGCATGATTAAAATCATGCTTTTAATTTTTCCAATTTGATAGGCAAAATATAGTAACTCATTAATTTTTAAAAACAAATTTTGCCTTTGGTTGATTACTGGAACTTTCTTAAAGGCCCATGACAATGTACTGAAGGAGTCAATTGGATTAACTCTAGGAGGCGCCAAATTTGAACCTCACAGACTATTTCTTCAGAAAGAAACAATAGGCTCCTGTGGCTGCTATGAAATGGAGTCACACAAAGCACAGTAAAGCCAGGATCTGAATTCAAAAGGTACATTTTCTTTGAGAATAGTTACCACCTAGAGGAGGCGATTAGTGAGAATGAGCCACTGTCACATGGAACAGTTAGCAAGAAATGTCCCAAACCTTCAAGTAACAAGGGAAATAAGAAGGCTCAGCAAAGCCAGAAAAACGGGCCAACTGGTCAACTGTTCCATCACCAGCTTCTTAGGTTGGAAAAGGGTTTCCTAATGTGATTCATTTGCTCATTCTGCAATCACTTAAATTCCTACTATGTGCCAAATACTATTGTAGGGATGAGACAGAGCCTTGTCCTTGAGAGATTTCAGTGGACAAATACACCAAGCAATAATTGTTCAGCAACCTTAGCAAAGTGCCTTGGGATTGGAGAAGATAGATGCCAGCTCTGCCTGTGGGACTCACAGAAGAATTCGTTGAGAAAGTGACAGAGGAACCACAAATAATTTCTGTGCTCAGATTGACAGTAATGCTGCTGATCTGGATGGGAGGAAATTGCAGAACAATGCAATGAAATGGCTTGAGGCTAAGGCTAAAATAGTTTCATAGCATGACTTAGGAAAGTATGGGCCTGCTTTTGAATTCCAACCATGCCAGGAATAGGATATATGCCCTGGGAAAAGTCACTTGATATGCCTGAACCTCTCCTGCCCAGCTGTAAAATGGCAGGAAGTAATATCTACCTTGTAAGGTCATTCTAAGCATGAAGGATCATGGCATACAGTTCTTGGTAAGTGGTAATTATATCATTACAAAGTGTTCAATATCTGCTGAATGAATGAATATAAACATTTTTATATAGTAAGTATTTTTCCAATTATATAATAAGGTTTGGTCTAGATACTTACAGGACTTCTGGGAACAAGGAAGGTCATTTTCCTCATGATCCCAGGAACTTTGTAGAAAGGTCACACCTGCCATTTTAACTTCATTCATTCAATAAGTACTTATTTAGTGATATCCTCTGCTAGGAATTGTTCTAGTAAACAAAGTCCCTGCCCTTGTGGAACCAGAATTCTGGTTGGGAGTGAGACAATAGGAGGTGTTGATAAGTGCATGTCTGGATGGGAGGCATATTATTGAGGCATTAATAACTATATATCATGTAAGGAAAAATACCATAGACAAAAATAAAGTGCAATAAGAGAGTGATGGGGGTGTGTTCTAGCTAGAGTGATTCAAGGCATGATACCCCTAATTCTGCCAACAGCAGAATTGCTAGCCCCCATCATTTACCTTGATGTTGGAAAGCAGCTCTAATACAAAGGCAGGAGTCTACCTCCACAGTCCAGTGCAGAAACCCCACTGCCCTGATCAGCTCTTTATTTGAACAAAGGCTTTTGAAAATAGCTTATTAATTCTGTCCTGTTTGCCAGGGAAGCCACAATTCTCCAGGATTCAAAGCACAGTTTACCCTCTGTGGGGGGTTGCTAATGAGAAAAGGAAGTGAGGAGGAATTTTTATGCTTTTCTCTTTTATACCAGTAAGAATAAAATAAAATAATAATTCCCATTTTCAAGATACAATTTACATGCTCTTGTAAAATGTTTTAATATGAAGAGTTAGTAGCAATGGCACAATGGACCCCACCCTCACCCCTACCACGAGCTTCAAACCAAGGCAAATCCTGTCCCCATTTCCATATATTACTGCCCCTCATATTTTGAAACAAATCCAAGATATCATTTCTTTCTATCTATAATTTTTCAATTTTTCATATATATTTAAAGGATTCTTTTAAAATATACTATAATTATAATGCTATGATCACCCTAAAAAATAACTGCTTAATCACAAATATCTAGTCAGTATTCAAATGATCAGTTTTCCCATAAATGTAATAAATAACTTTAAAAAATATGTACAATTTGAATTAGGAGTCAAGGCACATCACTATTTTGGGTTAATTTTTAAATTTTTCCTTTAATGTGTAGTTTTCATTTCCAACATTGGACAGGACAAAGGAATACATTCAACTACAAATACATTATAACCAGCAAAACCCAGCTGCAGGGAATGCCACAGGACAAACAACTGGGTTTCTTAAATAATTAATCTCTGGTGGTGGGGGTGGGAGGGACTGGAAATAAAAACTACACAATAAAAGAAGGTCAAAAAATATATTAACCAAACACAATGGTGAATCTTGACTCCTGATTCTATATAAACTGCTTTCCCCATAAATGAATCCTTCCTGATTAGAGAAATAACAGGGCCATGCTGGCCTTGCAGTTTATTGATAAACCAAGTTGTTTGTCCGTAGAGTTCCCCATGGCCTGAGTTTTGCTGGTTGCATCCCCATGGTATACTTGGTTGACTGTATTCCTCTGTCCTGTTCAAATGATAAATTGGCAGTTGGAACTTGCCTTGATGGAGTTCAGATTTGATTTGAGGGGACAGAAAGATTACTTACTATAAAGGCTGTCCTGTTTCAGGAAGTGCCGATACCTGAATTTTCTCTGTGATGCCAGTACTATTGTTGATGAATTCTAGATCTGTTAGTATCTTGGAAGTTATAAAGTGGTGATAATCTAAGTCTATCAATCCTCCTTCATATATTAGTTGAACAACTTCTTCAAGGAAAAATATTCCTCATCTATTATTTGGCTACAAAGTGGTACAGTTCTATAATAAAAGTAGGATAAGTATTTTAATATTTTTACTTCTTTACCCATTTCAAAATAATTTATTTTCTTAGCATTCCCTAGCAGTGATCAACTTGTTTGCTTTTCAGTATTGTTATAAATGTGTGACTATTTAGCATATATCAATTCATTGTGGTTATTACTCTTACTGATGCTTGTAGTCTCCCATTTGGTTAGTGGCAGCCTCTTTAGGCTGGCTTCTAAGAGCTTTATGGGTATAAGATACAAGATGTTTTAAGTTCATCTTGTACAAGTGATTTATGAAATGTCAGTCTTTGGTGACCTGAAATCAGGACCAACAGTGGGTCTTTTCTAAAGGTGTGTTATTGGGGAATAAGAAGAGGAAGAAAAGTTTGGCTTGTGTTAGAGGTCTTTAGATCCTTTTATCTGGTTTTCCTCCACAGTTCTACATAATAGTGCACAGATACAAAACTCACTGGTTAAATGGGGATAACCAAAATCTCTAGAATGGTTTTCAGCAGCCCAATATTTCCTGACTCTAGAAGCTTACAGAATGCATCTCAAACCTGTACCCAGCATGGCCTTCTTATTTCTCTAATCAAGAAGGATTAATTTATGGGGAAAGCAGTTTATATAGAATCAGGAGTCAAGATTCACCATTGTGTTTGGTTAATATATTTTTTAACCTTCTTTTATTGTGTAGTTTTTATTTCCAGTCCCTCCCACCCCCGCCATCACAGTTTAATTATTTAAGAAACCCAGTTGTTTGTCCTGTGGCATTCCCTACAGTTGGGTTTTGCTGGTTGTAATGTATTTGTAGTTGAATGTATTCCTTTGTCCTGTCTAATGTTAAGTTGGCAATTGGACCTAGGCTTGATCAAGTTCAGGTTTTATTTTGTGGGGGCAAGATTACTTTGTAATCATCTATATAATAAGTCTTAAATTCTAGGGGCAGGAGGACTTATGTTTGCTTTAAAATTCCATCTGTTGGTAGAACAACAGTAACAATGCAAAACAGAATAGGAGGCAGGCCCAGTATGGACTTTTAAAAAACGAAGTAGAAAGCAAAGTATCATACATCTCTCTTTGTCTGTGACTAATCAGATGAGTCTTCCTCATAAGGAAAGAAGCAAGGAAGCAGTTAGAGCAAGAATTGTTTATTTTAGAACTCGATTCCTGTGCTATAGAGGAGAATCACAAGTTTCCTCAGTACAGTTAGGAAGATGAAGCCTGAATAAGGAGATCTGTGAACGACTGCTGGGTGCAGAAGCCCCTGGTACTAAGAGTTGGATCCATTGAAGAAAATGTAGAAAGGAAGTGTGGGTGTGTGAAGAGTGGGCTGCTACTAGAAGCTGGTGATAAGTTGTGATAGCTTTCTGTCACTATACCAATACCCAAGACAAATCAGTTTATAAAGAGAAAAGACTTATTGTGGCTCACAATTTTGGAGGTCCATTTCTGGATCAGTTGGCCCCATTGCTTTTGGACTTGTGGCGATGCAGCACATCATGGCAGGAATGTGTGACAGAGAAAAACTGCTCCCTCATGGCTGGGGAAATGAAGACAGAAAGAGGAGACCAGGATACCACAGTCTCCTTCAAAGGCCTCCCTCAATGGCCTAAGGACCTTCCAACTAGGCCCACATCCTAAAACTTTACTACCGCCAAAGAGCATCACTCTGGGGACCAAGCCTTCAACACATGGGCCTTTGGGGACACTTCAGATCCAGACTTAGAAGAAAGCAATTTTTTAAAAAAAGACACATTCTGGGTTGAAACACTAAGTTATCATCTACCTCCTGGACCTAAGGAGGGAGGGTGGTTTTAGTAATCCGACAAGTGGAAGGCAGTGGAGCTGTAGACTGCACACAGAGCCAGAGACAATGACTAGTTGGTTCAAATATTCTTTTCTGGGACAATGGAAATAAGAGGAGCTGCTTGATTTGATGAGTAAGGTGGGATCATGGGGAAGAGGCTACGGACAAAGCACACCAAGCTCAAGTGGTTTTGGAGCTGCCTTTGAAGGCATTGATCATTACTTTAGATGGTTAAAAGAGGACTTTCAATTAAGAGATTTAAATACAGAAAGAATAGGATAACTGGGCCCCATGTATCCTTCTACTATTAACATATGATCAGTTTTGCATCATCTATTCTCCTTCCACAAATGGTTCCCCTCACTTCTAGCCTCACTTCTACTGCAAATTCTAGACATCACATCATTTTGTCTGTAAGTACTGTAGCACGTAAGGACCTTCTTTCCCTTTCCCCTACACAACCGTGAATCTATCATCATACCTAAAAACATATTAACAATAATTCTTTAATATCATTTGATACATAATCATTGTTCAAATTTTTTTACAATTATCTTATCAGTGTGCTTTTACTCTTGGTTTCTTCCAATCAGGATCTGAACAAGGTCTGTACATTGTGTTAGGTTGATGTGTATTTATCCATGACCTTCCCCTCCTCTTTTTTTGGTGGGGGAGGTACCAGGGATTAAACTAACAGGCACTCAGCCATGACCCCAGCCCTATTTTGTATTTTATTTAGAGAGTGTCTCACAGAGTTTGCTTAGCGCCTGGCTTTTGCTGAGCCTGGCTTTGAACTCCTGATCCTCCTGTCTCAGCCTCCCAAGCTGCTGGGATTACAGGTGTGCACCAATGCACCTGGCTCCCCTCCTCTTCTGATCTTCCATTTATCTGTTGAACAGCCTGGTCTTTGGTCCAATAGAATTTCTCTGATTGAATCTCTGTGGTGATATTTAAAATGCCCTTCCATTCCCTGTATTTCCTCTAGTTCAATTTTTATATTTAGGGACTTTAGTCAGCTTTTCCACTCCTGTGACTAAAAGATCTGACAAAAACAATTTCAGAGGAGGAAAAGTTTATTTGAGGCTCATGATTTCAGAGGTCTCACTCCATAGAGAGTCTGCTTAATTCCTGGGGGCTTGAGATGAGGCTAAACATCATGGGAGAAGAGAAGAGTGTGGTAGAGGAAGGTGGCTCAATGATGATCAGAAAGCAGAGAGAGACTCCACTTAACAGATACAAAATATATACCCCAAAGACAAGTCCCCCATGCCCTAATCCTCCAGCCACACCCTAGTAGCCTTCAGTTACCACTCAGTTAATCTCCATTAGGAGATTGACCTGTAAACCTTGTGTTGTCTCACACATGAGCTTTTTTGGGGGACACTTCACATCCAAACCGTAACAGGACTTGATCAAACTTAAGGTCAGTTTTGTTTTTGTTTTCGCTTTTTAACCCGCTTTTTGGAATCAACTTCATTGGCAGATTTCCATTGCTTTCCCACAGAATTGGATTCTCTTTCTTACAACTCAGGCTCAGTTGCTGTCAGCCTGCCCCTGCCAATATGAAGTTCCCTATCAAACTATTATCTTATGCTTGCCATAAACATTGTTTTATTAGGAACTGCAAAATGGTTAGTTAAGAGGACTCTATAATACATAGTGGAATTCCTCTATTAAAGATAATTTTCTACCACTGACTATTTGAAGCCCAGCTTGTACAGCAAGGGCAGAGCAGTTTGCTTTATTTTTATTTTTCAAAATACATTGTTTTTCAATTCTTTTTAAAACATGCATTTTATTTTCATAATTGCGTGTCACAGGTGGTCTGTAATACTTCCCATGTTTTTTATAAGAAGTTCAAGCCCCCATTTGGCTTGTGTCCTCCAACCCTGCACTCAGTGACGTTCTCCTTACTTTATTATATTCTGGTTATTTACAGTGTTTGCATTAGCAGTTCCAATGCTATTTCTGTCACAGTGAACCTATATCTGTTTTTAATGTGAATAGAAGTAAAGGGCTTGGACTTGACTTAACAAGGTTGTTGCAGATCAATAAAAACAGGTTTAAAGTGTCATAGGTTATAAAGAAAATGATGATTTAGGATAACTGTTTAAATAAATGATAACAGTGCACCAAGAATTCACATTCTGAATATAATTCTTCCCTAACTAAACACATTAAACAATCAACTAATACATAATACCTCTTAACATGTTTTGGTATTTAATATATTTATATTATAAAATGAAGTATATTTAAAGATAAAACCATTCACACACATCAGATTTGCAAAACTTGTTTTTTCTGTTTCTTCCATTTTCAGTTTGCTCTTTCAACAATATACTCTGAAGTAGTTTAACTTCAGAGAAAGGTTGCATTTCCAGTTCCCTGATTGATGGTATTCAAATATATGGCCAGCATCAAGGGCTTGGGGTCCTGAGCCAGGAGGCAGTAGGGAGGGTGAGTGAGCAAGGACAACAGCCCACAAGTAGACAAGAGTGGGGAACATGGACCCACAAGTGAGAAATGAAGCATAACGAATCAGCTTTATGGACATGTTTATTGTTAAAGAGGAGGTGGAGCCAAGAGTGTAGATGTGAGAAAACAAATGTGTGATTCAGGTGGAAGACTGTACAGTGCCACGTGGGCCCAGGCTGCTCACTGGTCCCAGGCACTGTGAGACCGCATCCTACCCCCACCCCTGACTTCTCCGAATAAACACAAAATTAGTGGCTGCTCCACTGTGCAAGCCTTCTTCAAGTCCTAACCCCACCCCTGGGCTTTCTATTTGACAGAGACCATGGAAAACATAGGCTTGAGCATTCTCAGGAAAGCCCAGTGACTCTTACAACCTCAGGGAGTAGGCGGCACAGCTGCAGGGCACTGGCAGAGTAGGGACTGTCACTTGTGTGTCTGCTCCTGCTTTTGTAGTCTGTCAGTCCATTGCTGCAGGCATTTG
The DNA here is from genome assembly GCF_021218885.2 of Marmota monax. Classification (NCBI taxonomy): domain Eukaryota; kingdom Metazoa; phylum Chordata; class Mammalia; order Rodentia; family Sciuridae; genus Marmota; species Marmota monax. The sequence goes on from NW_026695219.1 coordinate 6,522,534, forward strand.
GTACCCGCTCCTGCCTCCACACTGCCCTCTCCTGGTTCTCAGATCCTCCTAGTTTTCTGGTGTTCAGAGTTGCACTCTAGGCTTCAAGTTCATAATGTAGCCCTGCCTTCAGAGCCGTCCTCTAACTCATGATACTGTCCCCTGCCAGCCCCACGCCTCCCTACTGTCTCCAGGTGCACCTGTGTATTGCACAGTACTCCGTCTCTAAACTCACCTGTTTCCCCTTTCTTGACCTCCTCACCTCTATTACCAGAAGCTCCTACCCCTTCTGCCACTGTTGTTGCACTCTGGCAGCCCTCTATAATCTTCCTCCATGAACTCTTCCCTTTGTGCTTTATCTTTGTCTTTATCCATGTGTTTATTTTTCCTCAGACCATTGTCTTATTAAGTTCTACCCCATGTTTTAGAAAACACTGTCCTTGGGGCTGAGGTTGTGGCTCAGTAGTAGCGCACTCATCTGGCATATGTGAAGTGCTAGGTTCAATCCTCAGCACCACATAAAAATAAATAAATAAAGGTATTGTGTCCACCTACAATTTAAAAAAATATTTTAAAAACACTGTTTTTTCTTTTAGACTTATCACCCCTTTATCCATGGTCCCTCTCAAATCCTCCCTTCACCCCTCCATGTCTCAGTCTGCTATATTCTTTTTTTAAAAAAAATTTTTGTAGTTGTAGATGGACAGCATGTCTTTATTTTATTTGTCTGCTTTTATGTGGTGCTGGGGATCAAACCCAGTGCCTCACATGTGCAAGGCAAGCACTCTGCCACTTAGCTACAGCCCCAGCCCTGTCAGCCTGCTACATTCTAATCTCCTTCCTCTTGGCTCTGCTGAGGCCACTGGTGAGGTCACTAGTAACATGCCAGCAGCCTTAGCCTTTCTGGTCCTGAACCTATTTGAGTTTACTGCAGCATTTGGGACTCCGTGGTTACCCTTCCTTGCTGAAATTCTTCTTTGGATTCAAAGACATACTCTTTCTAGATTCCATCCTGCCTCTTATGTCTTAAGGAACCTTTTACTATTCCCATCCTTAAATATCAGTGTCTTGAGGATTCTGGCCATATCTATTCTTCCTTTGATCCTCTCTCCTAATGTCCTCATCCATTCCCATGATCTCAGCTATCACTTGTAAGCCAAGGGCTCCTGAATCAAAAGCTCAGAGCTGGCCTTTCCTGAAGGTGCCACTGGTCTCATAGACAGCAAAGCCTCCTCTCCCTCTGCCATCTTTTCTGCCCAGACCCTCACATGCATCAGTCACTGAAAACCTGCTTCAGTGTCCCTGGTGTCCATTCCTCCCACTCTATTGCTACAATGCAAGGGAGTTCCAGCCCTCATCACTTCCTTCCTAGACAATTGCTATAGCCCTCCAACTGTTTGCCTTCAGGCTCTACACAAATCCATCATTTGTCCTTTTCCAGAAGCATTTTTCTAAATAGATATGGGCATGGTACGTGACTTAAGATGGATTTTTCCAAAAGCAAACACTGAGAGAAGGATTCTGGTGTGGATGATTAATTGGGTCTTTAGTAGGGAAGCACGGAAGTGAGGTAGGGAAGGGAAGCCAGCCAGTAAAGGGGTGAAATCAAGTCAGTAACCTTGGTAACTGGAGCTGAACCCTGCTGGAGACTCCTGGAGTTACTAAAGAATGTATGCTTCAGAGTGGTCCCACCTGAGTGGAGAGGGAGCAGGGTTACTTATATTCCAACTTTCATCAGAAACCCAAAAAGGGGGAAAGATGTCAATTCTGTAGCAATTCATTTCCACTTGCTTGGAGGCTGGCAATCCACACCCTCAGGCAGTGGAAGGCAAGTCAGCCATTCAAAAGGTAAGGCCTGAGGGGCTCTGAGAGGGGCAGGGACAGTGTCTTCCTCATACCCTCCTGGCCTGTTAATGTCCACAGACCCCCATTGCTTACAGCCTGCAGTTTTGGAAGACTCCTCTGCACCTCTCCCTGCAAATATTTCCCTCCACTCACACAGGGCTCTCAGGTTTTTCCTAAGGAGGACATACAGTCTCATGCCTCCATGCCTATGTATATATCACTCTTTCTTCCGCATCACCCTTCTCTTTTAGATTAACTGATAATACTGGTTGCATGTATCAGGCACCTGCTACCAGGAGGGCCATTCATGTATGTTACTTTATTTAGTGTAACTCATACAATAACACGTGAATTGACAGCTAAGGAAATTATCTCCATTCTACAAGTAAGGAAGGAAATCAAGGCTCAGAGTGGTTAAGTGAAAAGTGAGTTTCAGAGAGACACAAAGCTAGCCAGCAGCTGGGTCATGCTTGATACCCAAAACTATTTGCTTCCCAAAACTCTTTGCTCCAAAGTCTGTAGTAGGCATGAAGCACTAAGACGAACTGCCTCATGCTTCTGGACTCAGCCCAGCAGTGGTCCATTCTCCCTCCTTCTAATCCAAATAGATATTTCTTCTTGTCTTACCATAGCTTGTTGTATCTTTTTAAAAATATATATGCCTTTTTATAGCAGACATTATCTTGTTGGATAATTACTAATGCTTTTTTTCTGACTTCCCTTTTAAGCTTTGAGTCCTTCATTTTTTTAAATTTAATTTTTATTTTTTAACCTTTATTTTTATGTGGTGCTGAGGATCAAATCCAGCGCCTCGAATGTGCTAGGCGAATGCTCTACCGCTGAGCTACAACCCCAGCACACCCCCCAGGCCCTCATTTTTTAACCTTTTATTCATGACCCCATTGCCCAGCGTGGAGTGATGTCTTCATTAACCTCTAAAAATTGGATTGAAGTTGATTAATATTAAAATTTGACTTTATTTTAATACCATATACACAAATACTGAGGAATGAGACTTATAAAATAGGACTCAATTTTGATTTTTTTTTTGGCATATTCTGCTGGGTGGGAAGGAAATAGGAGCATTGATGGACCATGTTCTGGGTCCTAGCAAAAGCTCACTTAATATTTGATGGCTTTTCATCTGCACAGGGCTTCTCTAAGGGCCAGAGGTAAGTCCTAAATTAAAGAATAGTCTGTCCATTGTTTCTTCCCCCTTTATGCAGAGATGACTAAAATAAGAAAATTCCCTAAAAGCTCTTCAGGCTCTGTAATTTGGGGCATGTTTAAAGGACACCTCTTGGTCATGCTGGTCAGTGTTTCTGCAGCCCCCAAAGGACAATAAGAAAAAGTGTCCGTGGCTGATTCACCCTCAGGATCCCTGCCATCTTTTCTACTGAAAGGGCTACTGAGTTGACATCAACAACCAGAGAGTTTGCTAGGTTTGAATGTGAACTTAGCCTCCATAAAACAGGAGGGGAAAAAATTCCTTACTGGGAAGAAATTCTACCCAGGTATGCTGTACTGTGCTATTCACAGAGAGTTGAGAAAGGAATACTTATCTCCATTAGTAAAAACACAACTGCATGTGCAAACTTGTAAAAACCTAGCTTCCCCATCAGAATACTGAATTTACTAGTAAATATATGCTAGCAGAACAAAGACCTCTCTTTGATATAAGGGGGGCGACTCAAAACAGAGCAGGGAGGAAGAGCATGAAAAGAAGATTACCATTAAATAGGGACGAGAGGTGCAGAGGTGCGTGGGAATGGGAGAGAGAAGGGGAATTGCACAGAAGATGGTAGGAGACCCTCATTGTTATGCAAAATTACATATAAGATGGAGTGAAGGGGAAGAAAAAAGAGGGAGAAACGTGTCACAGTAGATTGGGTAGAAAGAGGTGATAGGAGGGGAGGGGGGAGGGGAGGGGAACGGGGGTGGGGGGTGGGGGGGATAGGAAGGGTAGCAGAATACAATAGACACTAGTATGGCCCTATGTATAAACGTGGCTGTATGACTAATGTGATCCTGCAATCTGTACACGTGGAAAAATAAGATTACGTACCCCATTTGAATCAAATGTATGATATGTCAAGATCATTGTAATGTTTTGAGCAACTAATTAAAAAAAAGAAACTGGAATTCACACCTTAAGAAAAATGATGTGTAAGTCCCTTATTGCACTATTAGAGCAGAAATAAATGTGCACTGTTTTTCAAATTTAAAAAAAAAAGATTGACTTCATAATTTGGTTTTGGTAATCGGGTTAATGGGAAAGAGCAACAAAGGCATAAAAAAGACAGCAGGGATACTTCTTTCTTTATCTAAGTCTATGGTGTTTGTTACTGCACTGAATTAAGACCACCAAGTGCACATGGATGAGTTTGGTGTCCTGCAGAGACAGCAGTATGCCCCAGCCACTGTCTACCTGCTGACCACAGGACAAAGTAATTCTAAAAGAAAAATATGGCTCCTTCCTCCCCACTTGCCCTGCCCCAATCTTCCACAAGTCATTCACACACACACACACACACACACACACACACACACACAAGGCATCAAAGAATACTTTGTTTACTGTGTCCTTGGACTTTACTAGGACTACAGAGATGACTAGACTAATGAAGGTACCTTAGATATCTTTTACTTCATGTTACTTATGGATTTCAGCTCTTGATTTCCTCTTGGAAGTATTTCTTTGTCTATCTTCTTGTCACTTTCTGAAAAGACAGGCTTTTTCTACTGACTTTGAAATTTTCTGTTTAAAAAACAAAGTAACTGAGCCCATTTGAAAGAATACAGCTCAAAGACCCAGGACTTTGAAGAGTCCTGTTATCTGTGGGTCAATGTCAGCCAATATGGAAGATGTTACCTTTTTTTAATATCTTTTTTATTTTTTAGTTATAGGGACATAATATCTTTATTTTGTTTATTTATTTTTATGAGGATCTAACCCAGTTCATAACACATACGAGGCAAGCACTCTGCCACTGAGCCACAACTCCAGCTCTGTTACCTTTTTTGTTTTTGGTATGGATGATCCATACTTCTTTACTTAATTTACTTAAGGTCACCTTTAAGATTATTGGAATTTTGGATTTTTCTTTCTTTCTTTCTTTTTTTTGGCAGGGGGGTGCTGGGGATTCAACACAGGGCCTTATGCATGCTAGGCAAGCACTCTACCACTGAGCTACATCTACAGTGGATGGGGTAGAGAGAGAAGATGGGAGGGGAGGGAGGGGGGATGGTAGAGGATAGGAAAGGTAGCAGAATACAACAGTTACTAATAGGGCATCATGTAAAAATGTGGATGTGTAACCGATGTGATTCTGCAATCTGTATTTGGGGTAAAATTGGGAGTTCATAACCAACTTGAATCTAATGTATGAAATATGATATGTGAAGAGCTTTATAATGTTTTGAACAACCAATAAAAAAAATTAAAAAAAAAAAAAAAAAAAAAAAAAAAGAATTTTAAAGAAGTATGTACAAACGAGTGAGAACGTTTATTGACATTTTTACTATGTATATGTGTTTGTAATGTCTAGGAAGAGGTGTGAAAGTGTATGACTTTTAAACATCTTTTTACTTTTTATTGACTATCGTAGAATATGCGTAACATAAAACTTACTCTTTTAACCATTTTGTAACTGAACTGATTGTTGTGCAACCATCACCACCATCCATCTCCAGAACTTTATCATTCCTCATTGAAGTTCTGAACACATTCAACAATCATTCTCCAATCCTTCTTAATACTTTTTTTTGGGTCTGATTTTAACAATAAAATCTTATATTATGAAAAATAAGTTATATTTTACCTTAGTCCTTAAAGATTATATGTGCTCATTCTCCTGTTCTTCCAAGATTACATTTTTCCTGTGAATTTTTTTCTCTCGAAAACTCATCACAGTGTCTTACAGGCGAGCCAGTGTAATAAGTCAGCCTAAAATGACAATTTTATGAGGTTTCCAGGTTCTCCTCCATAAAGATGCTGAGAAAAGCTATTAATAATTTATCTCAGAGTCATATCCAGTGATCTTAATAACTCAATTAATAGGGAGATTGTTGGCCACAGATTATGTCTACTATGTGGACTGTATCTTTGCATTATTCAATCCAACAAATATCCAACTCAGCATTTTATAAGACCCCCCACTATTTGCTCTGCACTGAACTAAGCACTGTGGGAAATATAAAAATTGAAGAATGGGCAGGGTGCAGTGGAACACACCTGTAATTCCAGTGGCTCAGGAGGCTGACAGGAGGATCACAAGTTCAAAGCCAGCCTCAGCAACTTAGCAAGGCCCTAAGCAACTCAGTGAGACCCTGTCCATAAATGAAATATTTTTTACAAAAGGGCTGGAGATGTGGCTCAGTGGTTAAGCACCCCTGGGTTCAATCCCCAGTACCAAAAGAGAAAAAAGAAAAAGGAAAAAAAAATTGAAGTTATGGTTACTGCCCGGAATGCAATAGAAGGACATGTCAGTCCTTTATTTAGGCCACAGACAACATGGTAACTTCTAATGTAAAGTCAATTTTCCATTTATGAATATATATGGCCACTGATGTGTTTGAATATGAGAATTTTGGAAATATATTAGAGTAATAATATTATAACATGAATACCTAACAGTCATTGCACATTTATTATCTCATTTAATCTTTATAAAACCTTTACAATTGGTTGTAATTATCCCTAGCATACAGCTGAAAAAGCTGACGTGCAAAGAGATTAAGGGCGTGGTACTAGGAAGTAATGAAGTAAGGATCCCAACCCAGATCTGCCTGACTCCAGGGTCCCAGTGTGGTGATTGTCATTGTTGTTAGGACAACATTGGTACACCATGACATCATTCAGGGTATTTTATTTTCATTCTGGAAATAAAACAAAATGGATTTTTCACTGGGTACATTTTATTTTTTATTGAAGTGGAAACGTAGAAGGATGTTTTAAAAAACATCCAAGAGAAGCTGTAAGGTTTTTAATACCGCCACTGTTTGATCTTTGATACCAAGGTACTCTCTGGTATGCATGCCAGGGTTCTTTTTTAACAACTATCTTCCTAGGTCCTCCCTCGATTCCTTCCCATGTGACTTCCCTGTGGAAACCCCATTTTTTCCTCTATTTATTCATGTCAGGATTGAAGACTTGTTCATGAGGAAACCCACTGGTGCTTGAATAGCTGCCTGCTTGTTTGGTGAAGTATGTTAGAATCTATCTTTCTTTCTTTCCTTCCTTCCTTCTTTCTTTCTTTAATTTCAAGTAACTTTATATTAAAAATGTTGTAATAAGTTGCTTAAGATAGATGAAATTTAGTATCTGTCAATAGCCTTTAACTGTAATTTTCACTGTTTATGTTTAAAATTTTTCCTATTTATCATTAAGAACATTATATGTCCTTCTCTCTCTCTCCATCAGGCCTTTGTACTATCATTATTGCTCATTTTACTTCTTTATATTCCAACGGAGTTTTTAGTTCTTAAAAAGTGTATAAAAGATATTGTTTCAATCAATTTAAATCAATTATTATTATTATTATTTTAAATTGTTGTCCACTCTTTAGCAATAGGGAAAGAGGCATGTGCCTTCCTGGATTAGAGTGGCTGTTACCTCTGAAAGGCAATTATCATGAGAGATGCTGGGAGTGCTCTTGGGTTGAGATGTGTTCTGGGGAACCAGGTGAGCTTGGGATCATCTTCCCCTAGATCAGCTGATTGCCAGTTTTAACCTGCGCCTCATTCATCCTTTCATTCTTATCATTTATCCATTCCCTGTTAGGTTCCTTTCTTGAAGAGGCACACTAAGCTATGTATCAGGGCTTGGAGACTAATCCATGGTGCCTCCCTCCCAGGACTTTCTGTTTGGTAAGGGAGATGGATGTGGAAATCAACAAATTGTAGCTCCCATGGCCAATGCCAGGGGTGAATGATGGACAAAGTGCTTCTGAGCACTGCTATCATTTGAATCTGGAATGTCTCCCAAAGACTCTTGTGTTGAAAGATTGGTCCCCAACTGGTGGTGCTGTTGGAAGGTGGTGGAAACTTCCAGAGGTAAGGCCAGTTGAAAGAAATAGGTTACTGACACTTTGAAGGGCACATTTTGTCTCTGGGCATTCTCTCTCTCCCTCCCCCATCTCCTGGACACCACAAAGTAAGCAGCTTTGCTGTATCACACTCTCCTTGCCATGATGTTCTGCCTTACCACTCTCTGTTAGGTTCCAGAAGTAAAGAAGCCAAGTGACCATGGACTGAAGCCTCTGAAACTGTGAGCCAAAATAAGTCTTTTCTCCTTTAAGTTGATTTTCTCAGGTATTTTGTCACAGCAATGGAAAGCTGACTAACACAACAAGCACATAAGACAAAATGTAACCCTGTAGGAGGTGATGTCTAAGCTGGGTTATAAAGGGCCAATAGGAAGCTTCCAGAAATGGGAATGGGAAGTGGTTTCACGTACAGACACATCTGCTGAGCACAAAACCTCAAGAGCCAGCTAGCATGTGTTTCATCAAGCAGATGCAGGCATCAAAGACATGAATACGCCAGGGCAAGAGAAAAGTGCCTAGATTTTTTTTTAAATTTTGTATCATAAATATAAAAATCTTTATATTTTTCTAAAGCTTTCAGCCACCTTGAGTATCTGGCTAAAATCTTTCTTTGTTTTAAACTATACACACAAAGATCAATGTTGTCAAAGTAGCATAAAAGCTGGTCTTATAGAAATATTTTATCAACTAAATACATGGAAAGGCTGTAAAATAAAATCCTGGTTCTTCAGCTGTTTATGGTGTGCCATGTGGTACCAGGTGTTTTACTTTTTATCTCCTTTCTTGTGGCTAATACTCATAAAGCCACCAAAGATTTTATCTGACATTCAAAAATAATAATGTAAAAGCCTCTAAGCCCTGTGAGGAAAATTGTTGATTTTCTTCATTCTTCCCATGAATATTGAGACACTCTCAAAGATATCCAGGGTTAGGCAATTGTTGTTACTAAATCTGGCCTCCTTCTGCTGGTAAATAACAGAGAAATTCAAGCACATCACCTTGTTATTGTTGTTGTTTTCTGCATTGCTGGGGATGGAACCCAGGGCCTCCTGCATGCTAGGCGGGTGGTCTACCACTGAGTGACATCCCCGGCCCCTAACTTAGTTTTAAATATGCCCCAAATGGGGAATAGTCAGGCTGGGGAATATCTACTCATCAAAAACCTCAATTATGATATCCAAGAATTCCCAAAGTTGGAATAATTTTCAATCTGTTTGATGGGCCTGCCCTGTCCATCTAATACTTACAATTACACTGACAACAGAATGATCCTAGAGTCAAACATATCCATGACCCGCTTGGAGAAATAGATAAGGGAGAACTAGAATGAACTAGGGCAACTATGAAGCATTTTTGAGAATGAAATTGCAGCTCAGCCTCTTCCAGGGAACTATCAGTAGTTTTATTCTATTTATTTACTTTTTCAGTGCTAGGGATCAAACTTAGGGTCTTGCTAAGCACAAGTTCTACCATGAAATATATCCTCAGACACCATCAGTACATTCTGAAGCAGCCAGGCACTGTGGTGCATGCCTGTAATCCCAGCAGCTCAGGAGGCTGAGTCAGGAGGATTGCAAGTTCAAAGCCAGCCTCAGCAATGGCAAGGTGCTTAGCAACTCAAATAGACCCTGTCTCTAAATAAAATGCAAAAAGGCTGGGGATGTGGCTCAGTGGTTGAGTGCCCCTGAGTTCAATCCCCATTTCCAAAATAAATAAATACTAGAAGAAAAGAGCCAAGAACACCAGATGAGCAGGATTGGCTGAGGAGGCCAGGCAAGATCATGAAGTTTCTTGAATGCCCTTGAAATTTGCCCTGCAGCTTCCTTTGGAGAGCTGGGAGAACCCCATGCATCATCTTCTAAGCCATTTTAGGAATGAATGAGAACACTGGTGTATCAGACATGTGAGATGTTGGTAGACCTAACTCATGCCTCTGGCTGTTATGTGGGGTGGGAGAATTCTACTTTGTGAGAACCATTTATAACAAAGAATAGAAATCGGGCTGGGGATGTGGCTCAAGCGGTAGCGCGCTCGCCTGGCATGCGTGTGGCCCGGGTTTAATCCTTAGCACCACATACAAACAAAGATGTTGTGTCCGCCGAAAACTAAAAAATAAATTTAAAAAATTCTCTCTCTCTCTCTTTTAAAAAAAAAAAATCTCCAAAAATTTCTGATAAGATGATTTTCTATAAAAAAAAAAAAGAATAGAAATCATGGGTCAGTTTACAGTTTATTATAGTAAGTACTTCTAATGAAGGAGAGGGGGAAAAAGTGTAAATTTTTGTCATGATTCTCAGGAAAGTAATGTCTTCTTTTTGATGACATTGATAATGACAACCAATCACAAATCTGAATGTAATCTTGAAGGTTAGTTAACCTCAACATGCTTCAACAGAAAATAATATACAAGATATTAGAGAGTTTATTTCTTTTTCATAATAAAAGTGGCCATTAAAAATCAGAAAGTAGCCGGGCGCAGTAGTGCATGCCTGTAATCCCAGCAACTTGGGAGGCTGAGACAAGAGAGTCTGGAGTTCAAAGCCAGCCTCAGCAACTTAGTGAAGCCCTAAGCAACTCAGTGAGACCTGTCTCTAAATAAAATGCAAAAAGGGCTGGGGATGTAGCTCAGTGGTTATGCAACCCTGGGTTCAATCCCTGATACCAAAAACAAAATAACAACAACCACCAAAAAAAAAAAAAAATCAGAAACTAATTTTAGTTTCTATGCTGGGGCATCTGAAAGAGGCTGTTGGTCATGTAGTTAAAGTAAGATGAATGATCATAACACAAAGAATGTAAAATAATAAATCACCTAATTTCTTTTTTGCATGAATGAAAGTGTACATGGTATGAAACTCAAAAGATATAGTGGCTCACTGAGTAAAAATTAATTCTTCTTCTAAATTTGACCTCCAATCATTCAGTTCCTTCTCCCCTGAGCTCACCAATTCTTTGGAATTCTTATGTCCTTTATGATTATCTATAGATCACACTTTTGTTGCTAATCACTAACCTACAGATCCTACAGGTTCAGTCTATAAATATATAAATACCTACCTCATTCATTTCAATATCTGTATATTTTTTGTTGTTTTTGTTCAATCAACTGGGGATTGAACCTGGGGCCTCAGCATAGCTGGCAAAAATTCCACCACTGAACAATACCCCCAGCCCTGCAGAATGTTCTGTTGCATGAATGTACCATATTTAACTAGTCTCCTTTTTTAAAAAAACATTTTTTTAGTTGTAGATGGACACAATACCTTTATTTATTTGTTTTTATTTTTATGTGGTGCCGGGGATCAAACCCAGTGCCTCGCACATGCTAGGCAAGTGCTCTACCACTGGGCCACAGCCCTGGCCCCTTAACTAGTCTCCTTTTAAGGAGGAGATTGTTTCCAACTTTCAGAAATTCTACATTCAATTTCAGCAGATATTCTGGCCCGTATATAGCTAGACCCCAGCCTTTCTTTATTTTCTTTTGCCTGGTAGATTTTTGCACAACCTTTTATATTCAGCAGTTCTCAAGCACTTTGTTCTGGTTATGTCTCTAGTATATCCAAACACTGTGCATTTTTAGCCATTGCTATAACTTCTATTTCAGATACAGAGACACTTGTCACTTAGTTCATTAAATGAAGATTCAATCTGGTTTCTTAATGGTCAGTACATGAATCATGCGAGACAATGCAGTTTGGGCAGATTGCCAGTTAAGAGCAGTGTTAAGCTTGGTCTACTGTGCCTTTCAGTCCACTAAAACCCCAAACAATGATACCTGGCCTTTTCCAAAACCAGATTGTGGAGGTGTTGATACGAATGTTGTTAAACCAGGTCAAGTCTGGGTTTGTCTAGCATAGATTTCTAGTTTCAAAATATTTAGAGCAAATACAATTCAAAATTTCTTTAGTTTAGAAAAATTTGTATATTTTTATTAATTATAAAATATACAGATATTTCACTGGAAGAATTTTAAGGAAATTTTATACTCCTTTTTACAAATTTCTAACAAAGAAACAAGTAACATAATTGGGAAATAGTAAGCTGTATTTTACACGGTCTATGTACTTTCAAACATTATCACCTGACTGTAGATAGGATCTTTGTTGTTCCAGATGAAAGGAAGCTCAGTCTGTTAAAAAGGAATGAATTGGCTTATATACAACTGAACAGTACAATAGAGGTATAGCTTCAGGTGCAGTTTGATCCAGGGTTCATATGCCATAATTTGTATACAATTCTTGGTTCTGTTTCTTTGAGTTGACTCCATTTTCAGGCAGCCTCTTCCCTCATATTCTCAAGATGGCCTAAGGCAATTGTTTGACTTCTTCCCCTTGTGGATATCTACCTCCAGAACACAGTATTTTTCTCCCTACTCACGGCAAAACAATGTTGGACTTCATTCTGATTCAAAAGACAGTCCATCTTGGAACCATCGCTGATAAGCTCAGATCTAAGGCAATGTCCCACCTATATAACCAAAGGTCGGACAGACTTTCGTAAAATATATGGGTGGGTTGGGGAAAACTATATGTTTCAACAAAAACTAGAGATTAAATGCTGGGCAGAAATTAGCAAATATCTTCAGCAGTCCCCCTGCCTCCGATATAAGGGAAAACATCAACTCCTGCCTTCTGGCATCTTAGCCCTACTTCTGCACCTAATTTTTTGCTTCCTTAATTCTTGATCTCTTCTCTGCATGTTGTCTTATCTACCTATCCTCTTCTTTCCGTATTCACCCAAACAAGGAATGTCTTTCTTTTTGCTGAATTTGCTTCAAGTACTCTATTGTGAGTTAGTGTATGTGGCCCACCTTAACTGAAGTTGGAATAATGAGAGGGAATTACTTAATGGCATGTCACAGCACACAATTTAAAATTTATTATTAACCTATTAAAAAACACTTTATAGATACAGTTCACATGCCATAAAATTTATCCTTTAAGAATGTATAGGGATGGGGGTGTAGCTCAGTGGCAGAGCACTTGCCTGGCATGTGCAAGGCCCTGGATTGATCCCCAGCACCATACAAAAACAATTCAAAGTACAATTCAACAGCTTCTAGTATACTCACAGTTGTGTAATCATCATTACTTTTAACTTACATACTGTTTTCATCTTCCCATGAAGAAATTCCATACCCAAATTAAGTTCTTCTCCTTTCCTATTTTTTTTTTGTCTCTGAATTTGTCTATTCTGGACATTTCATATAAATAGATTCATATAAATGGACTTTTGTGTCTGGCTTTCTTCATTGAGGGTGAGATTTTCAGGGTTCATCCATGCTATAATATATATCAAGTCTTCATTCCTTTTTAAAGTTTTATATTTGAGGCAAGGAGAAGTCTGGCTAAGAGGATTTGTAGTTCGAAGCTGTCAAACTGTTAGCAGGGCTGTTTTGAGCCCAGGGCTGTTTTGAGCCCAGGGCCGTTTCAGAGCCTGACACCTGTGTGAGGGGAACGTGCAACATTGCAACAGTTATGTGAGAGCTTCCAAAAGTTTGTTCCTATTGGATGCCCACCCAGACTCTAGCTTCCTGAGAAGTGATTACAGCAAAATCAAGGAGAAAATCGAGAAAGAAGACGCTGTGGTGGGCTGGGGCAGAGCTGGGTGTAGAGCATGTGTTAGTCTGCACAGGGCCCTGGGTTCCCTCCCCAGAACCCCACGCCCTAAAAAAGAGAAATAAGAAGCCATGGGGTGGAGGAAACAGCAGAGACACATCAGTATGGCAAAGAAGGGAATTCTCCATGAGAAGTGGTTAGCAGATTTAGACAGCAGCTAAACTCAACTGCAGCCGGAGGTCGGAAGGCTTGGGGGAAAGTGGGGATGGTTAGATGGCCTGATGTGAAAGAACAGCTTAAAAACAACCACTGCTAAGTATGTGTTACAGCTAATGCAGCACTTGGAAGAAAATACAAGCTGAGTATAGAGACAGTTGTGCTATTGGGGGGAAAAAATGGAAAAGTCTGTACAAGAAAGAAAATGTAATCACAGCACAAAAGCTCCTGGTACAAATGCTCCAGAAGGGAATGATATTTGCCATCATGTCAGCCCTGTTTGTTACCTGGGTCCAGCTCTGCCTCCTGTGACATGCTGTGTGATATTAGGTATGTTCCTTGTGCCTTAATTTCCTCGTTGGTAGAATGGCATAATAATAGCACCCCCCTGGTGAGGTTGTTGAGAGGATGAAAGGAGATGATTCATGTAAAAAGCTGATTAATTTAATCAACCAATATTTATTGAGCACCTACGGTGTACCAGGCCTTGCAGTAGGTGATCATAATAATTCACTGCTCTTGTGTATTCTACCAACAGGAAACAATCAATAAACAACAAATATAAATATGTGTATTGTAAAATAATATTGGAAGGTATAAATACTAAGAGAAATCACAGAGCAGGGCAAGGGGAATCCTGATTGTCAGGACAGTGTGGTGGGTTACAATCTTGTGCCCATGATAGACCTCAAGAAGCAGGTGATCTTCGGGCAAAGATTTGAAGGAAGGGAAGGGTCAACCAAGCAGCTACAGGGAGAAGAATGTGCAAAGGTCCACAGACGAGAGAATCCTGGTGTGTTCCAGAAAGAGCAAGGAAGCTAGCATGGCTGGCTCAGAGTGAGAGGAAAAGGAAGAAGAGTATCAGCAGACCACAGAATTCCCGATTCTTGTGATGTTCTAAATCTGCTAAATCAGACGTGACTGCTATGGTTTGTATCTGGAACATCCCCAAAGGCTCACACATTAAAGACGTGGTACCAGCTCGTGGTGCCACTGGGAGGTGATATATCCTGTAAGAAGTGGGGCCTAGTGGGAGGTCCTAGGTAATGGTGGGCATGCTCTTGGTGGGGATGGGACCCTAGTCCCTTCTTCTTCCTCTCTTTTACTTCTCTACTGGCCATGAGGGCGGATTTTTTTTTTTCCATGCTGGGGATGGAACCCAGAGCCTCACACATGCTAGGCAAGTGCTCTGCTACTGAGCTACGTTCCCAGGAAAACAGTTTTGTTCCACCATTTGCTCCCCACCTTTGCCATCCTGTATCTCCACCAGAGGCCTAAAAGCCATGGGTCCATGTGACCAGGAGCTGGAACCTCTAAAATGATGAGCTAAAAGTGACCTTTTTAACTTTATAAGTTCATTTTCATAGTTTTTCTAAAATTTTTTTAATAGTAATGGAAAACTAACAGTGATTTATTTGAAGACAGGGTTTTTATACAAATAAATTATTTAAATTGAAGTCCTTGAATATGATTGGTGTCCTTATAAGAAGGGGAAATCTAGACAGAGCACATAGAAGATGATGTGAAGAGACATAAGAAGACGGCCATCTATAAGCCAAGGAATGAAGCCTGGGGCAGATCCCCTGCTCACAGCTCTCAGGAGGAAAGAGACCCATGACACCTTGAGATGGTGTTGATCTTGGATCTTGGCCTAGGATGATCTTGAACTTCTAGGCTCTAGAAACAGGGGCAATAAATGCCTGTTATTTAAGCTACCCCATCTGTGGTACTTGTTATAACAGCCCTGGAAAATGCATAGCGTCACTCAGAGAAGCGTTGGGAGTCATTCATTACAAGATTTTTGAAGCCTTGTGCAGTGGCTCGTACCTGTGAGTCCCAGCTACACAGGAGGCTGAGGCAGGAGGATGACTTGAGCCCAGGAATTTGAGGCCAGCCTGGGTAACACAGTGAGATTTTGAGTCGAGGAAGAATGATCTGGTTTACACATTCCCTTGGCTGCTGTGTGGTAAATGGACTCCTGGCGGAGGACAGGGAGAGGGTGGCAATCAGAAGGAAGATCAGGAAGCATCACAGAAATCTGGGCACTGAGGTGATCAGGGTTAGGCCAGAGTACTGACATCAGCTGGGAAATGGTCAGATTTTGGATATGGTTTGAAAGTAGAAGCGTGGGATAGTCTGGTGGGCTGGATGTGGTGAGAGAAAAGGGAAAACAAGGACAACTACAAAATCTGGGGATGTGCTACTGGAAGGATAGAACTGTCACGGGCAGGGATGACAGAGACTGCAGGGGGAGTGGCTTTAGGGATCTTTAGGAATTTAGTGGGTGATTGTTAATTGGGGATGTCTATTAGGTATCTAAGTGGAGCTGTCAAGAAGAGAGTTGAGGGCTGGGATTGTGGCTCAACTCCCCTAGCACGGGCGCGACACGGGTTCGATTCTCAGCACCACATTAAAAAAAAAAAAAAGAAGAAGAGAGTTGAACATGAGAGGCTGTGATCAGGGGAAGTCCAGGGCTGGAGACGGGAACCCGGGAGGTGTCAGCATCTGGAAGATACTCAAAATCAAAAGACTGACAAGACCACATGGGTGGAGAGTAGATGGAGAAAAGTCAGAGGACCAAGCCCTGGCTGTCCTCTCCCATAGAGGCCAGGGAAAAGGGCTGCTAAGGTAACAAAGAAGTTGTGACCAGTGAGGCTGGAGGACCCATAGGAGGCAGTGGGGTCCTGGAAACCCAGTGAGAAGCATGTGTGAGGGAGGAAAGGGTGAGCAGCCATGTCAAGATATAACAGCTCCTGGCTCCTGGTGAGAGCCCAGTGAACACGAATTTGTTCTTGTTTTTGTGATCATCTTTGCAAGGAGGGAGTGAGCAAGAAACATGGCGAATAAAAGCGAAATCTTCATGCACCACCACACAGAGGGAAAAGCTGATGTCTCAAATGGATAAATCAAGAAACAGCAGGGAAAGCATATTTAGAAAATGGAGGCAAATGCCTCAAAAAGTTCTAAATGGCTGCCTCAGAGGAGAGAGGTACAGCTGAGGAGGGGAGGGGATGGCTGAGACGGGGGGTTAAAAAATAAACCTCTGATATGATTGGATTTTAAACTATTGTATGTATATATTCTTTGATAAAGACATTCTAAAGGACACAAAAAGAGAAATTTTGCACACACATGAAACCGTGGAAGGTGGTTTGTGAATCGTGTTTTGGGGGCTCAGAGCCCCTCATGGCTGTAGGGCTGATGTGGACATATTAGCTCCCCACCTGAGGATTCCTTGTTTAATGACATCTTACATGCACTGTAGGGCATTTTATTCTTTTTTCACTAAATTCTTTTTCTGACCTAGTGAGAAAGACCTCAGAAACCCAGGAAGGACAGAAATAATGGGCCACAGGGGGAAGAGGAGAGACCAGACAGAAGTTATTAGAAATATTTTCTTTTGGCCAGGTTCCCTCTCCTCTGCTCCCTCCCTGCTGCTGAGGGTGGGTAGAAACTGGGGTGACATTTTCCCACCCCATCTCTCTGTCACATTGTAATCTCCCCCAGCACAGCCACCCTGAACCACCCCAGGCTTGGGAAAGACAATGTGACCTTTGTGCTTCAGTAAATGAGAATTCTCAGGAGACCAACAGAAATGCAGGTAGAAAATGACTGAAATGACTGGGTATTAGGAGGGGATGGTGACCTGAATGACGAAGAAGACATGGGGGGAGGAGAGGGTGGAAGTGCTAAGATCCAGTAATGACATGATGCCCAGCTATTTGCTTATTTTCACTGGCTTTTGCTCCAAATGAGTGGTTTCAGCTCTCACACAGCGAAGTGCGAAGTAGGAATCCAGCGCTCATTATGAAGGACTTCCGGGGGAGGCACAGGGGTCTAGAGGTCCCCTAGGATGGCAGAGAGCGGCTGGGAAAGCAAAGCAAGAAGGAAATGGAAAGGGAACTGGAAAGTAGGAGGTGGGAGAGAGCAAAGCCAGATAAGACTAGGGAAAAAGAAATGATAAAAAAGGAAGATAGGGCATAATATGTTGGAAACAGGGAAAGGAGCTGGCCGAAGAAATGAGTTTGGGTGTTATTTTGTGGATTGGTGCAATGGGTTAGTGTATTAGTTTCTTAAGGCTGCCATAACAATTACCTTAAACTTGAGGGCTCAAAAGTGAACATGTGGATTCTCTTACAGTTCTGGAGTTCAGGAGTCCAAAATTAAGGTGATAGCAGAACCGTACTTTCTCCAAAGGTGCTAGGGGAGGATCCTTCTTTCCTCCCTTTTCCTTCCTTGCCACTTCCAGCTTCTGGTCACATTCACAGATTGAGACCAGCTTGAGCAACATAGCAAGACCCTGTCAAAAAAAAAAAAAAAAAAAAAAAAAAAGAGTAGGCCTGCGAGCTTGCTGCCTCTCTTAGCACGTGAGGATGCAGGAAGAAGTTGACATTCTGCCGCCCTCACCAGGACCCAACCATGCAGGTGTACTGATCTTGAACTTCCTAACCTTTAGATCTAAGAGAAATAAATGTTTGCTATGAAAGCCACCCAGGGTATAGTATCTGTCCTAGCAGCCTGAATTGGCTAAGGCAGGGGACTAGGTTTTGAGGTGACAATTATTCAACTCACTTGTTATCCTCTTTGTGACTTAAATGGCATTCTCAAGAGGGAGAATTCCTGAAGACAATTGGGAGAAAATTTAAGTCCTTAAAAAAAAAAAAGGAAGAAGAAAAAAAATTTTTTTAACATGAATGGCTCAATGAGAACATAGTAAAAATTTGAGGCCTGAGACTGTTGCTCAATGGTTGGAGCTCCTGCCTAGCATGCAGGAGGAGGGCCTGAGATCCACCCCCAGCATAAACCAAACAAAATAAAACAAAACGAAAACCAGCCAACCAACCAACTAACCAATCAACAAACAAACAAAACCCCTGGAGTATAACAGGAAAATCAGAGCACTTGAAAACCTGAAAGTTGAAAGAAACCTCTGATAGAAGAGATGTGTTCTCCTGTTACTATGTCATTGGAGTTTGTTTGTGATAATGCAAATGGTATATAACAGGCATTTAGCAAAGCAACAGATATGATTCTATTTCCAAGGATCCCTGTGCTAAAAGATTTTCCATTATATATAATATCTCATTTTTCCGTCAATTTAGCAGATTCTGAAGCTCCAAAGTCCCATCCCAGGCCTTGTGAGGGGAACCATTAAGAATGTGACTGGATGGTGCCTTCAGAGAGTTCAGGGTCTGGAGTCACAGCCTTGAGAAGGGAGTCCTGAGAAAGGTGATACAGAGAATTCAGTGGGAGGGATCACAGAAAAGCAGAGCTGAGGCATGGGGGAGCTAGTGTTAGATTTCCATTGCTGTGGCCAATACCTGAGATAGACAACTTAGGAAAAGTTGGGCTCATGGTTTCAGAGGTTTCAGTCCATGATCTGCTGGTCCTGTTGCTTTGGGCTTAGGCAAGGCAGTCCCTCGTGGCAGGAATGCATGGCAGAGGACACTGTTCACCCCATGGCTGCTGGAAAACAAAAGACAGGAAGTAGCTGGGGTTCCATTCAAGGGAATGTTCCCATTGATTTAAGTTCTTACCACTGAGCCCCACCTCTTAATGGTTCTATTACTTCCCAACAGTATTATAAGCTGGAAACCAAGCTTTAGCATATGGGTCTTTGGAGGATAGTTAGCTAAACTGTAACAGAGCTCATGGCATGTAAGGGGGATAGTGAGTGAGTGGTTCCATGGGTTGTAGGTTAGAGTCTGTGGAGGAAAGTAGTTGGGATTAGGCATGGTGAGGTTGGTTGAGGCTGGTTTATGGAGGGCCTTAAGGACCAAACCAAGAATTTTACCCTGCAGATACATTCTTAGATTGAAAGAGAAGGCACATCCTGGGGAGTGGGGGTGGCTCAAGAATCTACAGGGAGTGGAATAGTTGGAAAGAGCGCCTCCAAAAACTTTAGTGCACCCCCCAGAATAAATCTCCTACCCTGTCACTAGTGACCTACATGTTAGTACCCTTATAGCTTTGAGCAGGGAATGGCACTGCCAAGTTGGGCTTGAGGAACAGTCACCTGCAGCTACTTGTGAGGTTTGATGGGGGTGGGATGAGATCAGAGGCAGCGTCCCACAGGGAGGCCACTGCCATCACTGCAGTTATGAGGAAATGAGCATTGATCGAAGGTAGTAGCTGTAAAGAGGAAAAAAGGAAAGCAACTGGCCCTGAGATCTTATTTATTCGTGAAGCACAGCACCAGTGGGACCAGATTCAGGGGGAAAGATTTTCTTGCTGGCTGCTCACTCCTTATTTAGGATAAGATACTGTGCACATGATTCTCTCAGCCTCTTATCTCATGGTAGTTCTTGATGCTCTGTTGGTTTTGAGGCCAGGCAGGTCAGTGACTGAGATGAGATGCTCATTTATTCTCTGATATTTTTCTTCCCTCAAATTTTCCGTTTCACATATACTGGGGAATGGGAGGATGGGTATCCACATTTGCCTTTCAGTTGGGCCATAGAAGGATTTAAATATTTCATCAGTCTTTGTTGACACATAAACTGTAGTAAGTCCTGAAGACTCCCCTGTCCACCAAGAGCGGGGGCAGTGGTGTGGGTGTTGGAAGAGATGGGAGAACACATTGGAAGTGAGACATCTCATGGACCAAAGTTTTAGCTCAACTCTCCAGTAAGCATGCTATTCACCCAACTCAGGCCCTGAATTGTAGGATTATCCTTGCCTCTTCTCTTTCTCCTTCTCACTCTTCATCCAGTCTGCCAAATTCTACCCTCCTTTGACCAGCCAACGTGGATGAACTTATGGCCAATCTACATGGATGCTAAGTGTGATAAAACAGTCGCAGAAGGCAAATACTGTATAATTCTACTTATCTGAGGTGTTATAATAGTTAAATCCATAGAGAGAATCTTGTTTGCCAGGGGGTGAGGGTGAGGATTGAGGAGTAATTGTTGAATGGGCACAGAGTTTCAGTTTTACAAAATGAAATGAGCTCAGGAGATGGATTGTGGTGATGCTTGTACAACAGTGTGAATATATTTAATGTCACTGAAGTGTATAGTTAGAAATGCCACTGAACTAAAAATGCTTAAGACCCCTGGATGTGGTGGTGTACACCTGTAATCTCAGTGACTGGGAAGACTGAGGCAGGAGGATCATAAGTTCAAGGTCAGCCTCAGCAACTTGGTGAGGCCCTCAGCATCTTAGTGAGGGCCTGTCTCAAAATAAAAAAATAAAAAGGGATGTAGTTCAGTGGTAAAGCCCTCAGTGGGTTTAATCCCAGTACAGAAAAAAAAAAGGGCTTAAGAAAGAAAATTGTAAAATTATGTGTATTTTACCACCATTTAAAAATAGATCTGCATTTGACACACACAGACACCTAGTCAGCACTGAGCACCTTCAGGCTATCAGCCTGGTCCAGGCCATCTCTCTCTCATCTCGATTATAGCGATGACATCGTACGTGGTCTCTGTTTCTGCCCCTTACCCCACCCCACACAATCTGCCCCACTTGCCTTGTACTTACCAACCCTACCATATTTGTTAGGTTATTAATTTATTAACAGTTTGTTGTCCCCACTAAAACCTAAGTTCCAGAAGAATTAGCCTTTCTGTTAGGCTTGTTGCTTATTTCCAAACACACAGAACAATGCCTTGCTCCTAGACATTCAATAAATTGTCACCACATCAGGCAAAGAATCAGTCAGGGAAGCAGAAACCACACCAGGTATTTCAAAGAAGAAGAGATTGATACAGTAGTCTCACTTATCTACTTTCTGCTACTTTATTACCCTTCCTCAACCACAGCCCAAAAATATTATGAGGAAAATTTTAGAAATAAACAATTTTTAAGTTTTACATTGTGCACCATTCTGAACAGCGTGATGATATCTTGTGCCATTCTGCTCCTTCTTGCCTGAGACCTGAATTGGCCCCTTGTTCAGCATGTCCATGCTGTATATGGTAGTTGCCTGTTGGTCACTGGGTGGCCATTTTGGTTATCAGACCAAGTGTTGCTGTGTCAGCATATTGCCCGTCCAAAGTGCTCTATTTTATCTTTAGTTATTGTTGTTGGTCTCTTACTCTTACTGATAAATTAAACTAGCATGGGTATGTAGGTACAGGAAAAAAAACCCATAATATAGATTGGGTTCAGTTATATGCCCACTGAAGGGTCTTAGAATGTATCACCCTTGGAAGAGGGGGCGCTGCTGTGCAAGGAATTAGGGGCTTGCAAAATGACAGAGTGGCGATACAAAGGTAAGGGAAAGCCATCACTAGCTGTCAGGCCCACCTCTAGCTTCTAGGAAAACAGGAACTTAATAGAACCTGCAGGAATCACTGCCAGTATCACATTTGCCTCCAGCAACTAAGGTAGGACTCACTGATGCTAGAGCAAAATTCTTATCTGCCAGGCTTCCCCACTGCTGACAGCGGGGGTGGGGTGGTGGTGGTGGGGGAGGCTAGAGGGTTTGTAAATCTTCCAATTTCAAACCTCACTTGAGTGCCCCTTCTGGGAACCCTCCTGGTGGGTGTCCTGGAAAACATAGTGCCTCGGCTTCTAGCTCCTGCAAATACAAAGGGCAGATTACTATAGAAGGGGCTGTCAACCCATTAGAAGTAGACAGTGTCCACCGTGTTTTCTTAATTTTTCTTCACTTTTACATTAAAAAAAATACTTTCTTAGGTGTAGATAGACACAATACCTTTATTTTATTTATTTATATGTGGTGCTGGGGATTGAACCCAATGCCTCACATGTGCTAGGAAAGTGCTCTACCAATGAGCTACAACCCCAGCTCTGCACTTATATTTTTACAGTGGAAGAGAGATTTTTCTCCAGAAAGAGATTAATGATACTAATTTCAAGGATTGGGGTCTGTTGGACTTCAGCATTTCCATGTGATGAGAATGTCTACCTTGAATTTCCAAAAGGTAATTATATGGAGGCAGGAGGATTGCAAGTTTGAGGTCAGCCTCAGCAACTTAACAAGGCCCTAAGCAAATTAGCAAGACCTTGTCTCAAAATAAAAAACAAAAAGGGTGAGGAAGTAGCTCAGTGGTAACACACAACTGGGTTAAATCCCCAGTAACAAAAAAGAAAAGAAAAAAAAAAAGGTAATCAGAGATGAAATGCTTATAGGTATAGTGTGTGTCAAGCACTAAGTATATAAGACTTTTATACAAATTATATAATTTAGTCTTCATGACATAAGCGTTATTATTCCTCTTCATTTTATAGATTAGGAGAAAGTTGCAGACTAAGCAAATTACCCAAGTTTGCAGACCTAGAGGGCTGAGGGGCAAGAATTTGAACTCAGGTTGTCTCACTTTGTAGCCTGAGGGTTTTTTGTTTGTTTGTTTGTTTTTATTTTTATTTTTTTTTTAATTCATGGTGTTAGGGAGAACCCAGGGCCATGCACATGAGGCAAGTGCCCTGCCACTGAGCCATACCCCAGCCCTGGAGCTGGAGTTCATAAACCTTAGATTCCATTGTCCCCCCCGAAGCAAAAATAACAGTTCTAGGGATCCTTGGATGTCAGCTATAAGAACATGCATGAGGGAAGAGTTTTCTAAATCTATGTAAACTTGTTAATAACATAAAAACAAGCAAGATTACCTGAATGTAATGCTTGAGAATTTTAAAAACAAGCTAGGAATATGTCTCAAGTGGCATATCCCCCTGGGTCAGGGAATCCTGGAGAGAGGAGAAAGGTAAGTAGAGAGAAGTATGTTTTGTGATTTGGAATTCTAATCCTTTCCTTGCCCTGTTGACTTCTCTCACGATGTTCAGCATATTATTTAACCTTTTTGTGTTTGGGGGCTTCTCGTAGTTAAAAGTGAAATAACTGTGTTAACTTTACTCATAGGATAACGGGGGTGTGGGGAATCCTAATCACTTAGTATGAGCTATTCTGAAACCCCAGGTGCTGAAGAGTGATGTTCTCTGCTGGCAGAAAATTGAACATTGCACTAGAGGATCTTCCAGGTGTCATTTAAAATTCAGTGGTGATGGGCTTGTCTCTGGTAGCAAAGGAAGCTGACTGCAGTCTGCCAGCTTTTGCAGTCATTATTTTTACCTTGAAACCATGCACCTTCTTCACTTTAATTTAAAGCTATCACTCTTAATTTTAATCTTCGAGAACTAAATGTGTTTCTGTTTTTGTTCTCACCCTTAGGAACGGACTCACTGAAAACAGTCTTGACAACTAAGACCGTAGCTGAGCACTTTAAGATTTCGTGTGTATTCTAGTTGCTTTGATCTTCACTTGGAAGCCATCTTTTCTTAAGTTTTTTAATTACTGCAATCACAGGCTACATTTATCTTTTTGGGCTACAAGATGTTCAGAACAGAATGCAATATTGTAGATTAAGTTTCATATAAAGAACTAGAGGAACTGGGGCTGAAGCTCAGTGATAGAGTGTTTGCCTAGAATGCATAAATCCCTGGTTTCTATCCCCAGAACTATTTCCCTCAAAAAACATTTGAATCAGGACACACATTGATTTCCTCCATATGCATGTAATATTCAGTGTCATGCTGAGTGTTAGGGATTTAAAGATTAAGAACCTGGCCACTGGCCTCAGGGAAATCACAGACTCATGGGCACCGTGCATTTGACATTGAACCATTAAATGTACAAATGGACGTCTCAAACCTTAAGTTGGAGCTCTGTAATTAACAATCATTTTGTAACTTAGCATTGCTCAATGGCTTTAGGACTCTTTAGTACCTTACCCAAGGTTGCAGACCTAGAAGGCTGGCTGTGGGGCCAGAATTTGAACTCAGGTTGTCTCACTTTGTAGTCTGAGGGTTTTTTTTTGTTTGTTTGTCTTTATTTATTTATTTTTATTCATGATGTTAGGGAGAACTCAGGGCTTAGCAGGAAAAAGAGGGCAAATGAAAACCTATGACAGCTCAAGCATATTGTTAGTTATTAGGGACGCTGGGTAAATAAGATTGTAGTTTTGGAGGGATTGTGGAGAATGTTTTGTGTAAGTGGAATGAACTGGGAAATGCTTCCTGTAGGAATTGGGCCTGCCTTGATATAGCACACGTTTATGTTAATTTTGAGCCTTTTTATCTCTTGCTTGTCTTTAGGGAGAATTGCTTTCTAAATGGCTGCCATGTAGACCTGGTTCAAAATCTCTCTCCTTGATGTGGGAGATGTGATGTTTCTGGCTTGCTTTTGTGATTTTGATTTTCTTATACTTTGGAGACTGTGCTTTCACACTTTATTTCACATTTCTCAGGAGTGTTGGCAACACCTCTCAATTTAGCTCATCTCTGCTTCTTATCTGTTGCTGTTTATTCCTCCTTAAAGATCATTTGTTAAGATTACAAGTAAAGCCAGGTGCCATGGTCCATGCCTATGGTCCCAGCTACTCAGGAGGCTGAGGCAGGAGGCTCACTTGAGCCCAGGAATTCAGGGCCAGCTTGGACAACATAGTAAGACCTGGTCTAAAAAAAACCCCAAGGTGACAACTAAGACCATAGCTGAGGCTGGCCTCAGGTCTCTCTGCTTTGGACTAAGGGCCACAGGTCCAATTTGTGGCTTAGAGGCTTTGGTTATATTTTTCAATCCATGCACCTGTGTTTTCCTGAAAGATGAAATTTACTAAGATTCGCTGTGGTAAAAGCTTTACTAAAACAAACATCTGTAACCTCTAGGGGAGTCTTTTCATCTGGCAGATCAAGTGAAACTATCCAAAAGCAGTGAGGGATGCTAGGGCAGGGCTTCTTTCCTATAGGACCTGGGTATGTATTGCTCCCTTCTCTTAAATCATTGAGGGAATTTATTTCCTTCTTTCTCTTAGTAAGTGTCCACAGTTCTGTGAACACAGTGAACTTGGTCACATGAAAATGCAGTTAAGTGGGGGTTACAGGCCTTTCTTTTCAACTCCTTTTCATCTGTTCTTGTCCATTCAGAACACTGAGGTCTTTGGTTTTTATTATTAATTTTTAGTTACCTGTGACTCAGTCCTCATTGGCAGGGGTTTGAAAAGACTCACTAGCAGGACCTCCTGAACAGTAGGCATTTAATAATGACTGGTTCTCATGCATTCTGAGCAACCCTATGAGTGACGTTTCACTCTGCTCTCCTGTTAATGTGGAGACTCAGATCAGCCAGCTAGTCACATGGCCCGGGGTTCTCTCGGTGCCTCATTATTCTCCTGAGATTTGGTTTCTTATTGTGGAAATGAGAAGGCTATGGCTGGGAAACAGGTGGCTGTGAGGAATTATAAACCAATAAAGTGATTGCTTAGCATATGGCTGAATGTCAAGGGCAATATAAATGCTTAATTTCATTTATTTAATAGTAGTTGGGTAGCCACGTGAATGTTGCTGTGGAAACCATAACTCCTGAATTCCCTGACACTTGTCTATGCTTTAAATGAAGCTTTACATTTAAGTCCTTTTTTTTTAATGTTGGAAAAGTAACAAGAAGGATCACAGCTTGATCTCTATCTCAGTCTTTTTAAAAAGAAACTGTATGAGATGCCATCATTTCCTATCCACGAGCACCTATTTTCCAGTTCTACCACCTGGTCCCTCCCTTTTGTTTCCCCCCAAGGTCATGTCTCCCATCCATCCATCCATCATCATCCATCCATCCATCCATCCATCCACCATCCATCTATTCATCCATCCATCCAGAAACACTCATTCCCAACTCATGAGCTAGATGGGCCAAATGTGAGTAGATCAGAAATATTGACTAAAACAATGCAGGGTTTCTTTGGGTGATGGAGATGTGATGGCAGGTGTTGTGACTAGGGGGATTAAAGGCGGGTGACAAAGGGAGTGTTTGGGGCAGTGATGGTGGAGGCTTTGCAAATACCAGAAGCTCCCCCTGTTGGTTCCTGGCCTCCGCAAATGACAACACACAGCTGAGAGACACAATCTAGGGTGTGGGCAACAATAACACTATTTAGAAAAATTGGCCTTGATTTTAAGCTCTCATTGGATGAATCCTGGGATCCTATGCCCCTGCTGCAAGTCCCTCTCTCCCCTGAGCAGTCAGGTAGCTTCCCTCTTCACCAGGGTCTTGGAAGATCTTTCCTGAGCTGTGTGAGCCTCTCTGCCTATCACCCCTGTTCCTGTCACTCGTGCAGCCTAATTTTGGTCACTCCAGCACCAGCGGAGTCATGTGGCTTAGGTGGAGACAGCCCACCTCCTCCTCCTAGCCATGGTGACCTTATTCTGGCAGTTCCTTACAGAGATCACAACTTTTAAATTAAGCACACATTATCAGGGTTGTTTTTATCATTGTTTTTTAAATGGCTCTTCTATTGCTAATGGTGATTAACTAGTAGTGCCTTTTGATGCTCTTCCCAGTGTTGGGGTTCACTCTCCCAAGATGCTTTGATCTGACTTGAAGCTAGACCCTTTGGGTTTGGAACTGGACATGCTGGGATTCCTGAAATGGGCACACAAATTAACTCTGGGACCTTTACTTCAAAGGGAAAGGAAAATTGTGTTATTCTGGTTGTGTCTTTTCTAAAACAAACACATTATTATTCTCCCTGCCCCTACTTTATTTTTTTAAAAATTGTTGTTAAACACTTTTTCCATCTCTCCTGCCCAGCTCACAGGACTGGAAGTCACCCTTGACTCCTCCAGTTCCCTCCTCACACCTATTTATTCCACAAGCCTAGCTGATTGAGTGCTGCTAATTCTGAAACTGATCCTTCATTACTATTTCCTCCTTTACCTCCCTCATCACTTGTGAAAACAGCTTTATTGGGTTACATTTTACATATGGTAAAATTCACACCATGCAAGTACACAGTTCAATATTTTTTTGATGAATGTACAGAGTGATGTAGCTATCATCATAAATCAGTTTCAGATCATTATCATCACCTTAATAAAATGAGTGGTCTCTCATTTCTGATTTCATTCACTTAGCGTAATGCTTTTAAGGTGCATCCATTATTGCAGCATATACAGTTCTTTGTTCCTTTTTATTACCAAGTAATATTCCATTGTATGGATATGTCATTCAAACAATGGATGGGCTGAGGGCTATTGGGATTGTTTTTCAATTTTTGGCTATTATGAATAATGCTGTCAGGATTTTTTGCATGTAAGTCTTTGTGGGAACACAGATTTTTGATTTTGATTCTCTTAGGGTAGACACTTAGTGGAAATGATGGGTGGTGTAATAATCTTACATTTAACTTTTTGAGAAACTACCAAACTGTTTCTCAAAGTGGCTATATCATTTTACACTCCCACCAGCAATGTATGAATGTTCTCCTTTCTCCACATCCTCAACAGTATTGCTATGCCTTTATTTTTTTGTCATGGAGAGTATGAATTGATATTTCACTGTGGCTTTAATTTTTCATTTCCCTAGTGACATGCTGAGCAGCATCCCATGGATCAGTTCTTGGATGAGAAATCTATTCACAGCTTTTGTCCACTTTTTTAAAAATGATTTTTTAGTTATAGATGGACATAATGTCTTTATTTTACTTTATTTACTTTTATGTGGTGCTGAGGATTGAACCCAGTACCTCACTTGTACAAGGCAAACACTCCACCACTGAGCTACAACTCCAGCTCCCTTTTGCCACCTTTGATGAGGTTGTTTGTTTTCTAATTATTAACTGTAATGCCCTTTCTCCATCTCTTTCTACCTTCTAACTAGTATGCTCACCTCAACCCTTTTATAAACTGCTACCAAATCAATGTGAACACAATGTGAACCCTCACATACTCTAAAACCCTCAGTGTTTTCCCCATTGCCTACAGTTCAAACTCCTAACTTAACATTTGAAATATTATGTGATGTGGTTCCATATTCCTACAGACACTGAAAAATGGCTCATGTGTGACCTCCCTGTTGTTTTCTGTGGGGAAGACTGTTTCTTCCCCATGTCTTCCTCAGTTTCCTAGCCAGCCATTCTGCAAGGCTCAGCACAAAGCCACTTTCCCTAGAGGTGCTGCCCTGATCTCTTCTCTGGAAATCTCTTGTTATCACTCTGACCTTTCCTAACTCTGTATTTTCCCTTTGTCCTACTGGCCTGTTCGCCGATCTATAAATGGGGTACTGTTTTTAGACTTTTTAAATATAAATGTTTCCAGGCACCCCCTCCACTTGCCCAGAAGGATACTCTAGTTCAAAATTCATTTGAATGGTCATCAATTAGATATGTAGAGGTTTTGTTTTATTCTGTGTCTTGGACTTCTGCAGTTCGGGGTGTGTGTGTGTGTGTGTGTGTGTGTGTGTGTGTGTGACTGAACCCTATGGGCACTCTGCCACTGAACTACATTCTTATGATTTTTTATTTTGTAACAGGGTCTCACTAAGCTGCCAGGCTGGCCTCAAACTTGCAATCCTCCTGTCTCAGCCTCCTGAGCAGGTGGGATAATGGGCTTGCACCACCTTGCTCAACTTTCTAGTGTCCCACCTGTCACCCACGTGCTGCACCTGTAATCCCAAGGCCATCATCCCTGTTTGGGGACGAAGGAAGGGTCTGTTTTTTACCCTGGCACTCTCCCTGCTGCAGCTCTGTCTCTGGGCAAGTTCCTGTAGAGCACTCCGGGTTCCATCTCTTATAGTCCTAACTCCAAATTTAGGAAGTTATAGAGAGTTATTGGCTTTTTCCTTTGGAAAATGAATTAAAAATATATGTTATAAAATGCTTATTTTAATCATCATTTGTTAACCAGATCCCTTTTTTGTCCCTGGCTTAGGCATGAAGGCATGTGTGTTTGTGCATGTATGTTATGTATGCATGTGCATGCAAGTGTGAGTATCTGAATGTGCCTGGCCACGGATGCCCCGTGAGTGGCACACACATCCTTTGTACACATCCTTTTATTTTCCCTTTCCAAATAACCAAAACTTAATTTCCTTTTTTATTTTAATAAGCTTTTTCTGTAATATTAAATGTCTTACAGTATACAGGAAGACACTCCCCCAGTTGCTATATTCTTTAATACTTTTAAGTTTTTGTTAGTGTATTGCAGTTATATATAATAGTAGGGTTCATTTTGACATAAATCATAAATGCATATAGTATCATTTGTTCTTTTCACTCCCTAGTACTTCCCCTTTCCTTTCCCTCCTCCCTCCTCCTGATCCCCTTCCTCTATTCTACTAGTCTTACTTCTATTTATTGTTTTTGTAATTGGTGCATTCAATACATTAAAGTGGAGTTCACTGCGGTGTATTCATACATGCATACAGCATAAATTGATCAATTTCATTTTGAAGTTGCTTCCCTTATCCTCCCTTCCCTCAGCCCCTTCCTCTACTTTATTGTTCCCCTTTTAATTTTCATATCTCTTCCCCACCCCTACATTTCCCCCTTATTTCTTTCTAGCTTCTTCAAATAAGAGAAACATTCCTTGACTTTCTGAGTCTAGCTTATTTCACTTGGCATCATGTTCTTAAATTCCACCCATTTACCAGCAAATGACATAATTTCATTCTTCTTCATGGCTGAGCAAAACTCCTTCATGTGTATATTCCACATTAAAAAATAATCCATTCATCTGTTGATGGACACCTAGGCTGGTTCTATAATGTGGCTATTGTGAATTATACTACTAGGAGAATTGGTATGCATTCATCACTATAGTATGCTGATTTTAGTTCCTTTGGATAAATACCAAGAAGTGGGACAGCAGGATTATATGGCAATAATTCCTTTCCTAGCCTCTTGAGGGCTCTCCATATTGCTTTCCAAAGTGATTGTGCTTATTTACAGTCCCACCAACAATGTTAAAGTGTACCTTTAAAATCCCCACATCCTCAACAGCAATTTTTATTTGTATTCTTTGATGAATGCCATTCTAACTAGACTGGGATAAAATTTCAGTGTAGTTTTAATTTGCATTTCCCTGTCTACTAAGGATGTAGAATTTTTTCATATATTTTTGACCATTTATGTTTTTTCTTTTGAGAAATATTTGGTTTATTTGCTTGTTTATTGATTGGATTTTTTGGTGTTAAGTTTTTTGAGTTCTTTATATATTCTGGGTATTAATCCCCTGTCAGGAGAGTAGCTGGCAAAGATTTTCTCCCATTTTGCAGGCTCTTTCTTCACATTCTTAATTGTTTCTTTTGCTGTGCAGAAGCTTTTTAATTTGATGCCATCCCACTTATTGATTCTTGGTTTTATTTCTTGAGGTTTAGCAGTCTTGGTGCCAATATGTCTGAGGGTGAAGCTTTGTTTTCTTCTAACAGTTGCAGTGTTTCTGGTCTAATTCCTAGGTTTTTGGTCCACCTTAGGTTGATTTTGTGCATGGTAAGAGACAGAGATCTTGTTTCATTACACACTTACTATTTTGATGTTAAATTCCAGTCTTTATTTTTTTTCTTGTTGCATATACAATTTTCTTCTGGCTGTACTATGTATACCTCTGATTTTTTAAAACTTACACTAGTATCTCATCAAATCTTCCCATTGTATCTTCTTTTTATGAAAACATTTTAAGGACTGCATGGTATTCCACTGTCTGATTAGATTGTTAAGTTATTAAAGCCATCTCCTCCTGAACCACAGGCAGGTTGTTTTTCTTCCTTTGCTATTATAAATAGTGAGCCATTAGGATGTTGTGATATTTTTTTCAAAGCAGGTTATTTTCTGGGATATGTGGCAGCATGGCTCCAGGTTGTCAGCAGGCTGAGCACTTGTTGTCTGATCTTCACTCTCCTATTTTATTTATTTATTTTGGTACCAGGGATCAAAGCCCAGGGTACTTAACCACTGAGCCACATCCCCATCCTTTTATATTTTAAGAAATTTAAAAATTTGAGATAGGGTCTTGCTAAGTTGCTTAGGGCCTCCCTAAGTTGCTGAGGCTTTGAACTTGTGATCTTCCTGACTCAACCTCCTGAGTTGCTAGGATTACAGGCCTGCTCTACCATGCCCAGCTTAACCTTCACTCTTTAAAATAACTGAAATAAAAAAAAAAAAACCACTACTTTGGCCACATGAATGTGGTTCACATGCTCTGTTTTTCTTCTTTTTTTAAAAAAAAATATTTTTTAGTTGTTGATGGATCTTTATTTATTTGTTTGTGGTGCTTAGAATCGAACCCAGTGCCCCACACATGCCAGGAAACCACTCCACCACTGAGTCACAACCCCAGCCCCAATGCCTTTATCTTCTTAATTTTCAATTTGGGGCTGAAATCAAGACTTAGAATTGGAGCTGAGCATGTGGCTCAGGGGTAGAGATCCTGCCTAACATGCAGGAAGCCCTGCATTCCATTCCTAGCAACACACACACACACACTCACACACATACAACGTGGAATTTAGCAGCATAAATTTATAAGCAGAATCTTTTATAAGAATAAAATTATTAACAACTGAACTGATATTCTAAAAGTGAAAAGGAATTATCAGCTTGCCAAGATAACCACTTTCCTCTTCCACTACAGTAGTGACCAAGTATATAGATTAAAGTCATTAGCTTTCTGGGGACTCTTTGGCAGCCCACACATGATCATATCGTTCCAGAACACCAGTAGATCATATGCAAATATTGTCTGCATATTCATCAAGATACCACATGGACAGTGTAAGCTGCTTTAATTATCTTTGAAGGAGAAACACAGCCGCCTCTGGCACATGCGCTCCACTGGCTCTGTTGGCATGTCACTGCCTAAACTGATATGGAAATTAGTTCAAAAGACAAATATTAAAAAGGGGTGGAATCTGTTATATTCTGCATTCTGCTTAGCAATTAGAAGTTGCCAGCCTGATTCTGGTTTTTTATTTCTGATTTATACCTTGAGGCTTTCCAAAAGACAATGACAATCCATGTTAGCTATGAAACTTAGGAGCTATTCACTTCTTAGGAATGCACAATGGGAAGGCATTCTCTGAAAATATGAAAATCCCATGAAACATTCCCAAATGTTCATTTAATAACTAAGCAACAAGGACTATGGGAAAAAACTCTTCATTTTTAAACAGGTAATGAACCTTAACTGTTTTTGTACTTTGTACTCATGGATATACCAGAGAGATACTGTTTTTTACCCAGGGACAACAATGGAATCAATAAAGTAATGTTCAAAGATGCTCTGGGCTTTAAAAAGTCAGTATACAATTTTTTTTTCATTCCTAAAATGGATGTTTTTTAACCTAAATTTTGAAGTAATGCTGTTACATCCTTGAATGTGAAGAAGTGAGAAGTAATTATCATCTATCTCTCTATCCCTCTGGGCAGAATTCAGAATTCAGTAACTGGGATTCTTCAGTCTAATAGAAAATAAAATTATAGCTAGCCTCTATAGGCTGCTAACTTCCAGAAAAAAAACAAACTTTGAAATGATAAGGCTTCTAAAAGCTAAAGGTAGACTTGAAAGAGTCACATTAAAACTAGAATTAGAGTACTCTATGTACAACATTGAATTTCCAAATTATTAATGGAAAACTATTATTATAAGCTGGACCATGACATCAACAAACCTATTTAAGGGCACTGCAGAATGGTCCTCAGCAAGTAGGGACCAGAGTGGTCTCTAAGATTCAATCCTTGAAAGAAGGGCTATGTAGCCCCCCACTAGTCCCAGGCTGCTGAGCATGGTGGCTAGATGGTCTGAGATTTTATAGGATGGAGTTCAGAGCTGTCAGAGTGGCTGGAAAAGGAGGAAGAAAATGCTGGAGAGGAGACAGCCACAGTAAGGCAGCCCTAAAACAAGCATTGTTTCCCTCAATCTTTGGCTGATATTTTTAAAAACTCTGAATATATGGAAAAGCTACAAGCAGTCCAGGGAAAGCAGCATGCAGATGATGAAAACAGTGAGCAGAGATTTAAGTGCTGCCTACTGCAGGGGAGCAGAACGTGGAGTCCCAGGTTCAGGACTTGGCAAACCTGTTGGACTTTCCCTTGAAACACCAGAGGGCCACACCTTTGGGTAAATAACAAGTCCCAGGACTAGGAATTTTCCTTGCAGCTAAGGGCAAAAACTAAATAGAACCCCTCTAACAAAGCAGGGGGTAAATGGAATTGTATTGTTGCAAGTTCACATTTTAGGTGAAGTGGCAAAATGTTAACTCTAAGCAGCCTGTGACAAATTAAAGATGCATATTATAATCATTAGAGGTAAAAAGTCAAGCCTCTCCAAGTTCAAGGTGATCCACTGGTAACTTACCTGCCTGCTGGACTAAAAATCAGTACTCTTCAATGAAGACAAACAGAATATAATATTTCTACAATGTAGTATCCACAATATTCAGTATACAGTTAAAGTTTATTGGCTATGAAAAAAAAAAAAACCACAGGAAAATGTGATTCAGAGTCAAAGAGAAAAATCATTTAATTGAAAGTGATTTCCCAAATGAGTCAAATGTTGGATTCAGACAAGCATTAGAATTAGGGCCAGGGATGTAGTTCAGTGGTAGTGCACTTGGTCCTGGGTTTTATCCCTAGCACTGGAAAAAAAAAAGAAAGAAAGAAAGAAAGAAAAGAACTTTAAAGCTGCTATTATAACTTTGTTCAAAGAGTTAAAGGAAAAGAACAAGTGAAATGGAAATATCTTTCTCTTTTTCCTATGTGTGTCCGCGCGCGCACACACACACACACACACACACACATACACACACAATCTGAAATGAAAAATTCACTGGATAGGCATAATAGAAGAAGTAAGAATTGGTGAATTTAATGAAGGACAATGTAAGTTATTCAACATGTAGAATACAAGGATAAAAATGCAAATAATGAACAGAACTTCAGTAACCCGTGGGATAATATCAAACAGCATAATAATATACATATTTACGAAAGTCCCAAACAGAGATAAAATAGGGCAGAAAAGGTATTTGAACAATGACTGTAAATTGCTCAAATTTGATAAAAAACTTACCAATCAACTTATAGGTCCTAGAAATTCAGCAGACCCTAAGCAGGATAAATGTAGAAAATCATACCCAAAACATCAGTCAAATTTCTGAAAACCAAAGATAAAGAGAAAATCTTCAAGGCACCCAGAGGGGGGAAAAAAAGGATGCAATACATGCATGGGAATGTCCATAAGAATTACTGCTTACCTTTAATCAGAAGCATGGAATGACAATGAATGACATTCTTAAAGGGCTGGCAGAAAAATAACTGCCAACCAAGAATCCTACATCTAATTAAACCATTCCTCAAATCCAAAAGTGAAATAAAGACATTTTCAGATAAGCAGAATCTGAAAGGATATATTGCCAAGAAACCCTCACTATAAAAAAATGCTATGTGAACTTCTTCAGGCAGTTCTTCAGGAAACAATCTAGTTGGACATTTGGCACTATAGGAAAAAAATGAACAGTCTCAGAAATGTTAAAACTGGGTATAGGGCCTGGGGTTGTGGCTCAGTGGTAGAGCACTCACCTAGCACTTTCGAGGCCCTGGATTCAATTCTCAGCATCACATAAAAATGAATAAATAAATCAAATAAAGGTATTGTGTCCATCTACAACTAAAAAAAATTATAAAAAACTGGGTATATACAAAACACTGAATTTTTTCTAGTTTCATGGAAAGACAACAGTTTGTTTAAAGTAAAATTGATAAAATTGTATCGTGGGTCTGTTATGGTTTAGATATGAGGTGTCCCCCCAAAAGCTCATGTATGAGCCAATGCAAGAACATTTAGTAGTGAATGGTTAGAGTATTAAAGTTGTAACTTAATCAGGGGATTGATCCACTATATGGATTAACTGGGAGGTAACTGTAGGCAAGTGGGGTGTGGCTGGCAGAGGTAGGTCACTGGGGCATGGCTTTGGGGTTTATATTTTGTTCTTGGTGAGCAAAGCCCTCTCTCTGTGCTTCCTGATTACAATGTCCTGAGCTGATTTCCTCTGCCATGCCCTTTGTCCACCTTGGGCCAGAGCTATGGAGTTGGCCATCTATAGTCTGAGACATCTGAAACTGTGACCCATCACCAAATAAACTTTCCCTTCTTTATGTTGTTCCTGTTAGGTATTTTGGTCTCAGCATCAAAAAAGCTAGCTAAAACAGCATCTTATAATGTATATACACATAAAGTATATTCAAATATTAACCTAAAGGTGAGAGAGAAAACGGAATTGAACTGTTGCAAACTTATATTTTAGGTGAAGTGGTACAATATTAACACTAATTATCCTGTAATAAGTTAAAGATGCATATTGTAATAATTAGAACTAAAAACCTAATAGAGGAATGATATTGGAATACTAAAAATTATTCAATTAATAAGAGAGGGTGGGAAAGATGGAGGAATGAGAAACAGAATAATGGAAAACAGACCCATAAAAGGCAACATGGAATGAAGAAAACCTATGCTAAGCCAAACACAAAAGAGTTCTATGTACAAAAATATTCGAGATCAGTCAAAATTAATCTATGGTGATAGACATCAGAACAGTGGTTTCTTACGAGGGGTGGGGACCGACTGCCTGCCTAAAGAGGCAGGAAAGAACTTTCTGGAGTGATGGAAATTGATATCTTAATTGGGGTAGTGGATTATACAAGAGTATAAAATTTATAAAAACGAGCATACATTTATAAAAACGCACAGAATTGTGCGTTTAAAATTTTTGCATTTCACTGAATGTACATTTTTAAACGCTTCAAATCACTTGAGGGGCCTCCAGTTATAGACTTTTATCAACAGAGGGCGCTCCGAGCCCATCAAACACAATCTGGGGCCCCAGATACTTTGGGATGCAAATCAGATAAGCTATGGGCTCATCAGTCTCCAAGGTGGATCGCGCAGCTCCCCAGTTGCTCCCCCTCGACACCCGACCTTCCCACCCGCGTCTTCACGGGCTCGTCCATTCACCTGGCCACACGCTGCTTTCCGGCTGATAAGCAGCGCGTAGCTAATGGCGACGATATTTTCCGCTGCACCTTTACGGAATACAGATTCGGCTGGAGCTGGCGTGTGCTGCCTGGAGGCGTACCTATCCCCCTAAGGTCCTCTACTGATATGATCGCTTTTAAATTGTTAGTGGGAACGTAATGGAAACTTCCACACTGTTCTCAACATCTTTATTTTGGCCTTCATACCTCGCCTTGGTAGCTGTGAAATATTCCCAGGCAAAGGCTGCAGCCCGGGGGATGGCAAGCGCCAGAGAGGCCAAGAAAGATTCCCCCTCCCCAGGAACGTGGGGTGGGGGGCGTTGCCCAGAGTTCCAGTACCCCTAATTATTCTCTTCCTGTCCCCTCCTGCCTCACCCATATCTCAGAACGAAGCCCCCGACTGGAAAGCCCTAGAAGTCCTTTGCTCCCTCGCCTACCCCTAGACCCGGTCTCTCCTGGGGGCTTGGAGATGCCATTACACCTCACGTGATCCCCGCGCTGGGCTGGTCCTTCTGGAGGTGTCTCGCGGGGTGTTAATTAAAGGTCACAATAAAATAGACCTGCCGGCTCACCAGAAGAAATGTCCTCCAGAGAAATGAAAAATGACACCCCGGAGCAGCCACGTGTGGAGCCTGGCGTATGCCGGCTTCCTGCGCCTCTGGGCGCTGCGCGAGGGGCGGGTGGGGGGGGAGGTTATAGGGGAGGGGGTGATGACTGGGTGCTCTGGAGACCCCATAGATCCCGAATGCGGGAAGAAAAGCGTGGACGTGGGGAGAGGGGACCGACCCCGGGCAAGGAGAGGCCAAGGCCACTTCGCGCCACGCCCCCTCTTCAGGCCCGCGCGGTCCGGGTGCTCGTGGGCAGCACGGCGAATCCCTCAGTTTCCCCCGCTCGCCAGCGCCCCGCTAGGTCCTCGGCTCACCTGTCCCAGCCCTGGGCCGGTTTAGTACTTCACAGATTAGGGTGCAGCGGGCGGGCGGGGGCCGAAGGTCCCCAGTCCTCTGGCTGTGGTTCCGGAGGGAGGCCCCCTGGCTGGCCCCGGGGTGGTAGGGCAATTCTAGAAAAGGTTTGCTGGGCAGGTCTTGGAGAACAAAGGGCGGGGGGAGGACCCGGCATGTTTGCGGACTTGTTTGTGACTCAAGCCGTTTTACCCGGCGTTTCAAAGGCAGACCTGCAAGCCTTGCCAGGAAGAGAAAGAACTTGGGGGCGGGGGAGGCTCAGGCGCAGCATTTCCGTCCAGCCACGCTCGCTCAGCGCTTCTGCTCAGCTCCAGGCTCGCGCAGCGGTGTTTCATTAGAGCCCCGGACACGGGCCACTCGCCAGTAACTTCCCTGCCAGGAGCGAGATTTACGACCCCACCCCCCGCCCGGGCCCTCGGCCTCGCAATGTCAGGCAGGAGCGCCGCACCATAAAATGGATCCCGGTCGGCGCTGCGGCGGCGGCGGCAGCCAGGCGGCGGGTTCCGGGGCGGCGGGGCCGCGGTTCCCGAGGTTCCGCGCTTCGCCCGGGCGCACACGCGCGTCCTGATCGCGGACGGCTCTCCTGGCCAAGCAGAGCCGCCCCTCTCCCTGTCCTCTCGCAACTGTCAGGCGAAACGGGCCCGCGCATATTGGCTCGGCGACACGCCGAGGCTCCTCCCCGAGTCTGGATCTTTATATTTTGGGAGAATTTCTTTGAACTCAGTTAGCAAGCTCGGTGAAGGAGGCAAGTTCCCACAGCCGGCTCGGTAGACGGGGTCCGCGCGCCGACCCAGGCGAGGCAGCGCGAGGGCTCGCCCACCTTCCCCGCAGCGGCCGTGCGTCCCGATCCTATTCCTCTTTTCCCTGGTGGAGAACTGAGGACTTACTTGACTGAGGAAAATGCCAATGATGTGGATGTGACCATGAAAAGAGAACGTGTGACTGGAGGAGGCAGAAGAGGATGAGGAAAAGCGTTATTTGAAGAGAAGAATAAGCCAGCCACTCCAACGTTTTCTGCAAATTGGTGCAATTACTTCTGGGGTCCATTTGCTTTTATTCTTTCTAACCCACAATTAAGAAATCTTGATTTGAGGGTCAAGAGACAACCTCTTACAATTGGGGAACGCTTCTGGTTGGCAGATCTTTTGGATGTAACATTATTGGAACATTTAGACTCTCCTCGGGAAAAGCCACCATGAATTCGGTAGCTGGGAATAAAGAGAGGCTTGCGGTCTCCAACCGGGGCAAGAAATACGGGGTAAGTTGTCACGGGTTCAACACCGAGACGCGTTACCAGACCCATCTCGGCCGGGGTCCTTCTTTCTCGGGAACGGGTGGCTCCGGCAGAGCTACCCCCAGGAGCCGGTGGCCAGCGCGCGGATCCGAGCTCTCCTCCCGCTGCAGGGACACCTCCGCTGTGCGTGCGCGGAGGCGGGTCTGTTGCGAGGACACCCGCACACTCGCCTCGCTCTCGGATTTTTTTCAGTCGGTTTAATCTTTTCTTTTCTCCGGATCCATAACTTTTGCGGTATTCCTGGACTTCTAGGCAGAGTTAAGCCGTAAGGAATGTTTCCCATGAAATCTCTGCCTTTGGTTGCACGGATCGTTTCCCGGGATCCGGGAGATCCTTTCATTTTACCGGCAGGATCCGGTGGGCTGTTCCCTGAATGAATAAAATCCCATAAGTCACAGGGCCCTCAGAATAGGGTCTTCTAGGATCTTGTAACTGGGTTCTTGCTGGGGTGGGTGCCAGGTCCAAAAGCACGGGGCGCTGAATCAGTGGGTACCCCCTGCAGAAACCGTTGAAAACCCCTCAAGTAAACCCTTCTCCTGACCTGAGGCACCCAGAAACCGGAGCAGGGGTCACTCGGAAGGCGGGGTATCACCTTAGGACAATTAACGAGATAGAAGGAGGGCAACTTAGCTGCAGGGCTAGCAGCAGCCGGGAACCGGAGCCCGTGGGCTTTCGGCCAGGCGCTCGGTGGCATGCGGATACCCCGGCGGGCGGGCAGAACGGCGCCCCCAGGCCCGCCCAGCTCCAGAGAGCGGGAGTCCGCCGCCTCGCGGCCCCTGACACCCGCGTGTCTCCCCCTGCAGGTGAATGAGGTCTGCTCGCCCACCAAGCCGGCGGCTCCCTTCTCCCCTGAGAGCTGGTACAGGAAAGCGTACGAGGAATCGCGCGCTGGGAGCCGGCCTACCCCCGAGGGCGCAGGCTCGGCGCTGGGCTCGTCGGGGACCCCGTCCCCCGGCTCGGGCACCTCGTCCCCGAGCTCCTTCACCGGATCCCCGGGTCCCGCCTCTCCGGGCATCGGCACCAGCTCGCCGGGCTCCCTGGGCGGCTCGCCGGGCTTCGGCACCGGCTCCCCGGGCTCTGGCAGCGGCGGCGGCTCCTCCCCCGGCTCGGACCGCGGCGTCTGGTGCGAGAACTGCAACGCCCGCCTGGTGGAGCTGAAGAGGCAGGCTCTCAAGCTGCTCCTCCCGGGGCCCTTCCCGGGCAAGGTGAGCGGCGCGACAGGACAGCCGGGAGGGCGACCCAGGGCGGGGGAGATGCCGGGAGGGCAGCGGCCAGGGGAACGATTGCTGGGCGTAGCTGCCCGACCCATAGAGAACGTGAGCAGCGCCGCCGCCGGAGGGGCCTTGGCGGTTCTGGGGGCTGCTTCACACCCTAGGGGACGCAGATGGCGGCCCTGGGGAGGACCCTTACCTAGGCCCCATGGGACAGGGGAACTAGCTCCCGAGTGTGTTGGCGCACCCGCAGCTTCAGGCCTCACAGCCCATCCGGGATGCCCCAGGTGGATGCCCCAGGTGGTTTGTCTGGCTGTGCCGCCACTCGGGACTCCAGACTGCTTATGAAATCTTTCTCCCCACCCCCACATGGGATCCTTTACAAGAATGTCAATGGGAGCAGTAACAGCAAGCTGATATTTGGGTGTTGTCGTTTCCCATCGCATATTTGTGGTTCTTCCTCCCCAGGATTACAGAAACAGAAACACATTCAAAGGCCAGCACTTTTTCTCTGTGTGTGTGTATCTGAGGAAGATTAAGAAGAGGTGGATAGCTCATAAGAGCAGTACCACATCCTGGCCTGCTATTGCGCTAACGCGCATTG
Source organism: Marmota monax (assembly GCF_021218885.2). Taxonomy (NCBI): domain Eukaryota; kingdom Metazoa; phylum Chordata; class Mammalia; order Rodentia; family Sciuridae; genus Marmota; species Marmota monax. Next base: position 6,563,010 of record NW_026695219.1, read on the forward strand.
GTTCTTCCATAGCAACCCTGCCGCGTTGTGTGACCTGCAGGGGAGCCCCCAGAGTGTAACACAATGCAATTGTATTTGCACTGTTGGGTCCAAGTACTATCAAATGATAATATTTACTCTACCACTTCAAAGAGTTTTTATCAGTGGTTAGAGAGAAATATCAAGAAAACAGTGGGTTGCTGTGGAGGTTTCTGTCACCGTTCAATGACATTTTCTGGTTTATGTTTCCATGAAATGAAATATTGTGATTTCGAGTAGTGGAGTTTAGGAATAACTGCATCTGCTTGCCTCATCTGTTTACCCAAACACACACTTTGATGTTTTTATATACAAGGGTTAAATTAAACAAATCCCCACAGACTGTTATACAATTCAAAATATGGAAAATTCACCACCAGAATTGGTCTTCTGAATCCATAACCTTTCTCAAGAATAATTAACTCATGGATTGTTGTAAGTTTGCCATTTTTATAGGTTGTTAATAAATCTTCCAGGACACTCTAAGAATAAATCCCAGGGAGTCTGAAAACTTATTTCACCCTTGCATTGCTAGACCCTCCAATATAACACCATTTCTTCACTCACAGATTTGTTTGCTCTTATGATCATTTGCCAGTATTCATTGATTTCCTTTCCCATTCAAAGCAAAGTGTCAGGTACAGCAGAGAAAATGACAGAAACATACAGTCCTTGTCTACATAGAGATTGTATTCTAATAGAGGATACAGACATTAACTACAAGTTGCAATTCATAATTTATTTATTCACTTGTGTTGAGTGCTAGGAAGGAGGGAGTGTGGGATTCTGTGAGGTTGTATAATGGGACTAGACCATCTGATAAAAATTTAAAGAACCTTGGTCTTGGTTGTTGCAGATATATAGCATCTGATATTTGGCAATCTTAATAAGTTGCAGCCTACCAAATTATTTTAGAATATTCTAGAGAACCCATTCTTATAATAAATTCTTTGTATTGTTGTTTGAGTGCTCTTCAGGTGCAAAAGTAAATCAAAACATATTCTTTTCGTAAAAATGGAAGAGGGGAAGGAAAACTTACAGGTAGAAGAAACAAACGTTGAAATTTAATGCATCCAGTATGATTTGTGAGGTCATGTGACAAACTGGATTTTTGTTTTTGATGAATCTTCTTGGAAATGTCATTCAGTGTTAAAAGAGATAGCTCAATATATTTGCCAACTTTATTGATGTTGGGAAACTGATAATATTGTCAGAGCGAGGTGATAGCTCCGGAAGCAGCATTGGATGGGCTGAACCTCAGTGCTCTACACTGACTCCAGTGATCTAGGGAAGAGCTGCCATCACAGGGATAGTCATCAGGATCACTCTGAGTGCACACATGACTATTACACACAACCATAGTTGCCTGAGTTTTAGATGTGAAGCAGCTCAGTGAAGCATGACATTAGGTACAAGGGATGTAGCCAGGAATGAGGGTGCTTTGGGTTAAGCTCAGGATTAGTAATGAGATATGGGGCCTCAATTTTAACTACCAATCTTTTGTATGTCTCTAGGAATAATAATTTTAGGTGTGTGTGTGTGTTTAAGTATTTCTACTCTCTCATTAGGTCCAATTTCCATTATACCTTTTAATGTTCGCAACTTTTTTTTAGGTTACTGGGGATTCAACTCCACCACTGAGCCACATCCCCAGTCCTATTTTGTATTTTATTTAGAGATAGGGGTCTCACTGAGTTGCTTAGCACCTCGCTTTTGCTGAGGCTGGCTTTGAACTTGTGATCCTCCTGCCTCAGCCTCCACAGCAGCTGGGATTACAGGCGTGTGCCACCTCTTGTGGCTATTCATAACATTTTAATCAAACAATTGCCATGTTCTGGGAACCATGAATGGTGGGCCATAAATCCTCATGGGCAGGATTTATGAGCAAACTGTGGACCTCTGAAGCCCTCAGGCACCAAAGGAGTTAAGTTTCATTAGAACAAAGAGATGTCATTGTAACTCCAGCAAGTAATTCACCCTGGAGAGTTAGAGGCTGGAAGATAACGATATGTTTTTGAGGAATAATTAGTAAAAATCATCTTTGTAATTTGCATAAGATGCTTAACTATATTTGGGGAATATATTCCTGAATAGAGTATTAAATTCTACTAGGTAGCATTACAAGTCTCATAGGTAAGCAGTTAAACATCAAAGGCAGAATAGTATACCCAGGAACCCTATTATTTTAGGATGGGTTTGGCTTTGGTTCTTTCTCCACCACTGGTTTATTTTGTGACATTCAATAAATCAGTTTTCCTCTCTATTTTTTAACTTTCCCATTAAATTTTTAATAAAAAAAGATTCAAACTGTTAGAATGTCATAAGAATTATCCAAGGTAAAGCTCAAAAAGCACTTCTATTCTTCAGTGAAAACTGTACGGGTTGATATTTATTAATTAGAAAAGATTTTGTTAGATTCATGTTATAGAATTTATTTCCTAAAAAATTTAGCAACTTTCAAGTTCTAATTTCATTAGTATATTTCCCAAATATCACACTGCCATATTAATTCTCACACTATGTCCATTTGTAGGTAGCGAGCCCTGATCCCCTAGTTTTATCTTTGGGACAGTTGGGTAAGGAGAGAAGATGAGGTTATGGAAGATCCCTGCAGGGTATCTGGTTGGTCCCTCAAATTATTGACTGGCTATGGTGATGTGAGAGTTACTGCTCTACTCTGAGCACTCTTAGGAATTATGTGGCCCCATGGATGACAGGGTTTTATAATAGAAGGTGACATGACTTGGATGTTACTGGGTAGCAAGGTTGGTGGTGATGGTGCTGAGACTGGAAATGGTGATGATAGGAGACCCAGATCTGGATAGAGCACAGAGAGGAGGATGATAATGGATTTGAGTTCCTATGGATGGAATTTGAGTTTTCTGGAAAGAAATGGAAAATGGAGGAAGATTTGATCATAAGACAGTTTGTTGTTGGCTATTTCAAGATTCTGCAATGTTGAAATGACAAGTGTGAGCTTAATGATTCTCTGAATTCATCTTTCCAATAGCAACTTACCTGGGTAAGGAGAGATTTGTGCCTGTTGGCAGATTGTAAAACATTTGGACTGACTTTTATTACCTTAGTCAGTAAAAAGGGCATACTCGGTTTATATCATTTCTCTTCTAGTGCTGGTAAGTGGTAGTGGTCAGATAAAACAAAAGAATGTGGATGGATGTGTTAAGTGTTGGGTTTCTAAGTGAGGACAGTCCTTTTACCCACTACAGTGTTACATTGTGTAAATATAAGATTATTTCATGTCCAGTGGTGAGAGTGTCTTTTCTGCTTTCTAGATGACAATGGTTAAGACACCAAGCCAGAAGAGGCCAGGGGATGAGTCTCTTATTTTTGAATTAGCTCAGATCATTCTATTTTTGGGTGATAGAACTTTTGAAAGGACTGTGTAAGTTCTGCAAAACATCAGTCCAAAGAAATTCCATGAAGTACAAAGAAATGTTTCAGGTTGGCAAAAGGTTATCAGGCATCTGTTCATTTCTATATCAATAAAAGAAAATCTTCTTTTATATAGAGAAGATCCAGAACTATGTTCCTTTTGCAGTCAAATATTCTGAGCCCATTTATGCCCCAGAAATATCAGGAAGATTAGCCAGATACCCTGAGAAGGGAAGCCAGGAATCACAGAGATGAAAGAAAGGAATGTGTCCTAGGGGTTAAAAACACCAAACGTGGACTCTAAATAGCCAGAGCCCAGGGAAGTCTAGACTTGGGGAGATATAAATACATATTTCTGTATTTTGCTGGCTCCAAAAGAGGGGTATGGAAAATAACCCTATGTAAAAGGTCCCCCCAAAGCCGTCATAAACACTTTATAAATAGAAAAAGTAGAGATTGCATTTTAAGTATTCATTAATTATGGAGGAATTCTAGTTGAAATCTCCTTCTAAGAACACATGGTTATTTTCTAAAAGCTTCATTAGAGTTTCTCATTTTGGAAGTATTGTAGACAGAGGAGTAGTTAATTGAAAATATCAGTAATGAAAACGTCCTACAGCATTTATCATGAAAGAATTTCTGAAACATTGTAGGAGTTTATGAAAACATTCCCAGTACAGCCATGAGAGTTGTAATTTCTTCTTTAAGGCTTAGCAAGCTATGGAATAATGACATTTCATTCTCCTAGACTTTTAATTGTGGAAACAACATGGTCAGTTTTTGTAGTAACTTAATTCACTTTGCAAAAATCCCTGGCCTATAATCAATTATTCCACACTCACTGTAGATAGGATTATTGCCTTAGATATGGGACTTTTAAGTGGCTGAGGCTGGTAGTTTGTTAGCATTTGGAAGGATTAAGTCAATTAAAATTTAGTCCACATCAGTTGCTGTTTGGCATCATATCACAGTTTGTGCTATTCATCAGCTAATAACGTGATGGTAATAATGATGGTTACGAATGGCTAACAGTTATTGTCCTTAAGTGCTGGGTGCTGTACCAAGACACACAATCTCACATAACAAAGAGATGAGCATGATTTCTTTTCTTCACTCTGGAATTCCAGAGGCTTGAGATAGTTATTTAGGTCACAAAAAGAAGGAAAAAGTTAGACAAGGAACAGAAATCTAAGCATGCTTTGTCTCCCAAAGTTTTTTTGGGGGGTCACTGTTAACGCAGTATAAGTGATTCCAAGACCCCTGCCTGAGAAGGTTATAATTATCTGGGCTCACAGATGGTAACTTCACTTTTGGGGGGCAGAGAGGTTGGGGGAAATATGCAAGACTCTTAAGACTGAATTGACTAGATTTTCTTGGCTTGTGGTGGGGGTGGGAAGGGAACTTCCTTGTTTCTGAATGCATTCAGCTGAGATGCTGTTGTCAGTCCTTTTCCAACAGAAAATCCTGCCTGAGGGTCCTGTCCTGACCTTCTGAGATGAAGAGCCCTGCAGCTGGACATTCAGTGCCACATCAGCAGGACTGCTGGACTTCTAGGCTGTTCTGTCTTCGAAAAGATTGTAAATTGGTCAGTGTCTGTGGGGGTCCCCTGTCTCTTTTCAGGAATACAAAACTAAGCCACTTTCAAGTCACAAGCTTCATAAGCATCTTTTCTTTCCTTTTTGAAAACTTTCTCTATTTTCTTACTATGACAGAGGAACATTGTTTAGACTGGTTTCTCAATTGAACTTTCATGCTTATATGCACCAATCTGAAATATCTTTAAGTTTACTTGTATAGGTGCAAAAGGATTCCTAAATTACTCTTGGGATAATTATCAGAATACCAGATTAATTTGTATCTATCATCCTGTTTTGCCTTTGGACCTGATCTGGAACTCATCTGAGAAAATTGGATTTTGAATCATGGTTAAAAGGGGGTCTGTCCACCATTTCTAGGTGTGATAGGAATTTACCATGCTTGCTTTCTTATATGGAGTGGCCTTTTTAGTATTTAGATTTCTGATCCATTGGGAGATTATTTGGAGGTATCACAAAGGTAGAGATCAATTTTATCTTTTTCTAAATATGTATCCATTGTCCCCAAACCCTTTATTAATACATCCATCTTTCCCCTGTTGAGATTTCAGATTCCACCATTATCATAAAACAAAATTCCAGTTATATTTGGATCTTTTACTGGATTTTCTGTTCTGTTTATTTGTTGGTCTCCTTGTGCACCAATTCCATACCATTTTAGAAACTTTATAGCACCTTTTAATGTTTGGTAGGACTAGCTCTCTATGACCCAAACAATCCCCTACTTCTCTAGGAGTTTTTGGTTATTCTTCCTGATCATTTTCCCTTATGAACTTTAGAATAAACTTGCCTAACTCCAGAAAAAAAATTTCGTTGGGACCATGTTACACTTACATGTTAATCTGGGGAGATAGTTGGCATCTTTATGATGCTGAGACTTTCCCAAGAACCTGAAATGGCTTTCTTTTCAACAATTTTACTTTTCAACAATTTCTAAGAGTTTCCTCATGTAGGTTTTGCACATTTCTCCTCAAATTTCTTAGGTGTTATCTTTTGTTACTATTATGAATGAAGTCTTTACCTCCATTGTCTCTTCTAAGTGATATTTATATACATGAGGAATATTGATTTACATATTAGTTATAATCCTAGTGCTTTATTAAATTCTACTAACATATTCATTTAAAAAATTAATACTCATGAGTTTAAAAAATGATGTTCAAATATAGATGTTGTTACTCTCTTTGCTGCATGTATGTCTGTTTTATCTTGATTATTACATTGGTTAATATTTCTAACATGATATTAAATGGTAGTGTCTATAGTTTTTTCCTGTCTTAATGTAAGATTTTGGCTTTTAGTCTGAGATCTACCTACAGTTTTACAAGTTAAGGAAATATCTATCAATTCCTATTTTATTTAGGATAGGTGTTGTTTTCCAAATATCTTTTCAGTATTTAGGGAGATAATCATGTGAATTTTCTCTTTAGATCTATTAATATTGAAAATTATTATTATTATTAGTTATTTTTATTGTTATCATTATTATTTGTGGTGCTGGGGATTGAACACAGGGCCTTGTGCATGCAAGGCAAGCACTCTACCGACTGAGTTATATCTCCAGCCCAATATTGCAAATTATTATCTTTTATTTCCTAACAGTAAACCATCCTTGAATTCCCATAATAAATCCTACTTGGTCCCAGTGCATTAAAAAAAAAATGCTGCTGGATTCAGTTTGTTAATATTTTATTTATTGTTTTGCTTGATATTCATATGCCACTGATTATTTCAGTCATTTAGGTACCAATTGCTACTGTAACTGTGCCACATTATAACCAAAATATGAAAAAGACTAAAATCCCTGCTTTGGAGCCACTCAGTCTAGTATTAGACAGACATGGAATGTAAGAGTTGGAACAGTATATCAAGTGCTACAACAGGGCTGCATCAAAATGCAGACAGGGGAGCCTGGAACTGGCTTTGGAAGGCTGGGTAGGATATGAATATGGAGAAGCCTAGACATTCCAGTCAGAGGAAATGGCAGGTGGAAGCACAAGAGGGCTATGTATGCTCAGTACACTAGGGGAACTGACATAGTGCATTGAATGAATGACAGGGTGGGAAGGTGGCAGGGAAAGGTTGAAGGGTCTTATGGGCAAGAATCTGGACTTATCTGTAGGCAATGGGCAGCTATTAGAGGATGTACAGGAAGGGACTGAAATGAGGTGCTCATTGTGAGAGAGATTGGACTGGAAGGGTGGTCATAGGGACCAATTAGGAGACTCCTTGCAGTGGCTTGAGTGAAATTGTGTCAACTGACTGCAAAAATGAAGTGGCAGCTTGATCTGAAAGAGTGAGTAGAAAACCCATGTTAGGTGGCTCCTGAGATGCAGGGTAGGAAGGAGAGGAGGCGTTCTCACAGATTTCTGGCTAGGACAAGTGTGAAGCCAGTGTGGCTAGCTATTCAGACAGGAAATAGAGGCAGGAGAGAGTTTTTGTTATTAGAGGTCTGGTTTTCAGGGATGGTTGTAGATAATGAAACTGGTTTGGGCTTTCTAGAGCTGGAGGCTGAGTGATCCAGTAAGATCCAGTTGGGGCCTTAGGGTGAGTTCAGAGATGGAGACATGGATCTGGGAGATGCCCACATGAACAAGGTGATAGAATAACTTCACGGATGGTGTGATTCCCTGTGGGTGTGGGTGTGTGGGGAAAATAACCAGTGGAACATAGAGCTGTGGGGCTCATTGACATTGAAGGGAGTCAAGAAGATAGACCAAGAAGTACAGGCCAAAAAAGAGGTAGAAAAATATATAGGAGAAGTGGTGATTTACAAACTGAGGCAATCTTGAGCTTCAGGGGCTCGGTGTGAGAGGTCTGATACTTTGGTGAGATCAAAGAAGCAGGGACTGAGACTACCACTGAATTGGCAAATAAAAAGGTCTTTGGGGATCTTTGAAGAGTTTCTAGCATCCTGGAGAAAGACAGACAATGACAGTAAGTTTAGGAGTGGATGGAGAGGAGGACATGTGAGTCAGTACTGGAGTTGTCAGAACACTGAAAGTTATGAGAGATCCGTTTTTTGATGTTCTTATGACTATGAAGACCTGGGGTGCACAGACTTTAGTGCAAAACCAGGCTCCATCACTTCATGTGTGACCTTGGGCAAGTCCCTTAGTCCATCTGTCCAGTGGAATAATGAAAGGACCCCACCAGGGTGGTTGTGAAGATTAGGTGAAATTGAGAGATAATATTTAACCGCCACTTTCTATTATTATTATTCTAATGACTTTCCACAAGAAGAAAATTGAATTTAATGAAAGCCCCCTTCCTTCCTTCCCTCCTACTCTTTCTCTTCTCTCTCATTTCCTTCTTCCCTACTCCCCCCAATTGCTAGTGGCTTAACACCAAAATGGAGGGGGAAAAAATGGAGTCAGAGAACACTGGAGCCATAGAGCTCCTTCTTTTGCTGTTTCTTCACCTCCAGATCAATAAAGCATCTCATACTTATTCATTCATAGGTAGCACCATTGAAAGTTTAAAGAGAGCTCCACTGATGCAAATAGCCACTCCTTTTAGTTGGGTTACCATGAATGTGGATTGAGAGTCTTTGTCACAAATGCAAATCCCTGCTTGAAGCCCTGCCCCTCTCAGAATCCCCCTCCCCCCAAAGGGAGTATTGTAGACATGGCATTTGACATTTCAGGCTCTGGTGAATGAAGGAGAGCAGATTTCCTCCAGTGACTGCGCATGTGATATGCAGATCTGAACAGCACTAGGAATTTGGGCTTATCTGCCTTCCAATCCAGTTTTATCTTTCTCAGACAGTTTTCTTTGCAGTTATAGTTTGCTGATCCTGTTGCATCAATTCCGACCAGACCCTGTGGAGAAGTCTGGAAATAGAGATGATACCCTCCCCCACCAAGCAGTATTTTCTGCCCTTATCTCAGCTCTGAGAGTTGGAGTTGACATGGAAGGAGTGGGTTCTTGTAAATTGTAGTATAAAAAGAGGATGTATTCTGAATGATGCTATATAGGTTTGCAGATCTGAAGGCTCTGAGGCTAGAGCAAGTTATTTTCATAAGCAGATGTATATCTGAATGTATCTTAAGTGCCATAGACTAGGTGGCAGCTGAGGGGCTATTTTAATTCATTTTTTTCTACTTTTTAGAATTGAAGTTCAATACAGTGGGAACCACAAAAGGTTCTTGGAAGAAGTTTTAGTTCTCCACATAGCGTGCTTTTCCGGTCTTTGATAGTTTTTACATGTACGATAAATTTCTGTTTGATTTTTGTTTAAAAGCATGAATTGGAAATAATAAGTCAAAACATTCTTTTCCACCACAGGATAACAAAAATATAAATTTTAGTTTCATAATTCTTTTATCTCATCTGACTAGGACTTCCCCCCCCCCCCTAAGATAGCATAGGAACTTAGAGAGCTTGAGATTTTATTGTGGTATAATTTCATCTATTAATTAGCAGTGATGAGCAGTTATGCTTTCCTATGAATCATTATCACCTTATTTATAGTGGTTGCTTTCTTTGGAGTTATAATCACTGCTTTCTACTTCTACTCCATCTAACTGGTAGCTTCATGTAGCAATGGGAGATTTAGGTATTAACTAATTAGACACCAAAAATAACAACAACCAAAAGCTGATGAGCTATCTAATAAAGAGGTTATGCAGAAAATAAAAGTCGAATTCAGGCAGACAACTAGCAATCACCTTTGTTTAAGAAAAGCAATCAGCTGGTGTTTCTCTGTAGAGGGAGATCTATATCCTGAGCAGCTAAAGAGATGGCCTTGGATATCTTCCCTGTGACACCATGGCTGGGAATTGGAGCAGCATTTGTCTTCCACCAAGCCAGGAGTCATGGCAATGGGAACTGAGGGACAGAGGGGAGAAGGACTGGAAGGAGAATAAGATGGGGGAGGAGGGGAAGAGAGGGAAGATGGATGAGAGAGAGGGTGAGAGAAATAGAAAACAAAGAAGTGAGGGGTATAGGCATCAGAGGTTGTCTACAATCCCAAATTTTTAGTGAAGAAGGACTGTCCTTAGAGCTGGGGACAGAGGTACAGTCCAGCCTCCAGCATAATTAGCATTATGATCTTGGGAAAGTTACCCAGCTCACTGTGCTTTCTTTCTCTCTTTGTGGTGTTGGGTGTGGAACCCAGGGCTTTATGGAGTCAATTCCTGGCTCCCACATTCCAGAGGAATATGTTTGACAAAACCCTGGATGGATTCTGGCTGAACCAAGAGCCTCAAGGTGTTCTGTGGGCTGCCACGAGGCAAGACTTTGGATCACACTAGTCAGCCGGTGCAGGCTTTGAAGGTGCCCGTAGCCCTCTCTTCAGTGAAGCTTCTGACTTTGGGATTTGGATCATAAATGACTGACAAAGATATTCCTGTTTCTTTCCTTCCCTCCCTTCCTCTCTCTTTCTCTTTCTCTCTTTCTTCTGGGAATTGAACCTAGGCCATCATGAATGCAAAGCACACATTCTACCACTAAGTTACACCCCCAGACCCTCTTCCTGTTTTTTAGTAAAGCTCTTTGCTTTATAGTTGTTTGTGTTTGTAAACAGAAATAAACTTGAACAAAAAGGACAGTTGACTTTCTGAGAGCAATTGGATTGAGGAGTATGTGAGGCAAAGAATGGCCTTAGGACTTAGAAAGGCCTACTTTTAGTTAGTTTTACATTAAATATATCTGCCATGTTGATTAGGATTTAGAAACAATTTGCGGAGAGTTTGGGGGGATAGCAATAAAGGAATACCAAGACTCCAAACACTGTATTCATCATTCTTAAAAATAGACTCTCTGTTGAAACTTTCCTCAAATCCTTTGATTTCTCTTTTCTTTTTTTCTGCATTTACAAGTGTCTAGAGGGGACCATAACTGTTGAGGCCAGTTTTTACATATTATTGGCCCATGGCCTGGGTTTAATGGTCCTGTAGTGTTTGTGCTGTAGGCTGGGAAAAGGATATGACAGGTAGCTGCCTGCTGAGCCAACAGAACACATTCAGTTAATATTGATTTGGTTTTTCTTCTTTATCCTTACCCCTGGTTGCCTCTTTAAACTACCTGCTTCCTGGGGAAGGTTTCTCCAACTTTTATTTCAAATCTAATACTTTATGTTTTTGTCTAAACACAATTCAGGGAGTGCAGATATTAAAAGCAGAGCTTCATTTGGCTTGTACTAGCCCAGAGCACATTAAGACTTCAGAGCAAATATAGTTGAGAACAGGCACAGAGCAGCAGGAGCTACAGAAGTACCACGTGCTCCTCTTCATCATTCCTCTGTGTTCTCTGCACACACATTATTCCAACATTAACAGAGCATCCTATAGCCAAACCCACGCAACACGGGGTTTTGGCCTGTTCACAGCCAAGCTTCTACATAAGTTTTCACTAATCAGTGAATTAATGATCTCACTGATTATCATAGCGTATCCTGTATTACTTTTCTTATTCTTTACCCTTAAATTTACCATAAAATTAGGTTCTGAAAATTAAAAAAAAATTTTTAGTTGTAGATGAATACAATACCTTTATTTATTCATTTTTATGTGATGCTGAGGATGGAACTCAGTGCCCCACATGTGCTAGGCAAGCACACTACCACTGAGCTATAACCCCAGCTGCAAGGTTCTGAAATTTCTAAAGGAGACTTTCTAATGGGCCAATTGGGGTGTGTGTGTATGTGTGTGTGAAGGGTGTGTGTCTGTGGACCCTAAAGGCAGCATACAAGTTGGTAACACGGTAGACATCCTGTCTCAGGTTTCAGACATTGTTAGGCTGAAGCTTTTATTGGAGGTCAAGGCAGCTAATAAAGTGGGATGTGCAATTAAAAGGGCATTCAGCAGAGAAGACGGTGGGTTGTCCCAGCAGGCTGAGAATGGAGCAGAGGAGGAGGGTGGCAGCTGCAAGTCTGCCCATGATGGCTTTATGAGCATATATATATATATATATATATATATATATACTTACATATATATACACATATATATGTATATACACACACATATACACACTTGTATGTATATATACATATATGTGTGTGTATATACATATATATATACACACACACATACATTTGTGTGTGTGTGTGTGTGTGTGTGTATATATATACATATTTTGCAGCCAGGGTGGTAAATGCAATACAAAGGCATGATTTTAATATGCCTTATTGGGCTCTCTGCTTCCTGTGTGAGGTATCCACTTGGGGGAAGAAAGTTGCTGGTTTGTGGGCTTTTTGTGGTGGTGGTGTGTGCTGATTAACATTATTATTATTATTTTTTAATAGAGTGCTCCTAGTTTTTAGTGATTCTTCATAATGGTCCTTTATGGGGATCAGGAAGGAGATAATAGAATGATGGAGAGGGTTAGGAGGCATGCCCAGGGTCACCCAGAAAAACTTGGGCTTCTGAATCTCTATGGTGGTTTTGATAGAATTTATTTACCCCGCTCTTTGCCCACGTGTGTCTCCTTCTTGACTCTGCACCCCTTGTGTGTAGTTAGTGATCCAGTCCAAGATACTCAGATTTGGGTTCTGATGAGCGCCTGCTTTCTGGTTCATGGGCGGGGTACTTTCTCCCTGTATCTTCAGCTGGTAGAGAAGACTGGCTAGTTCACTAGTGTTTCTTGTGGAAGGGCACAAACTCCATTTATGAAAACTTCAACCTCATGACCTAATTGTGAAAGATGTAATGACCTCACCTCCCAATGCCATTACCTTGGGGGGAGCTTTCAATATATGAATTTGTGGGAACATAAACATTTCATCTGTTACAGCAAGGATGAGGCTCATTCCCCAGACACTGGCTCCCTGATGGTGTTTGTATTGGGTTTAATTTTTCCCTTTATCTGGTAATGGGGTTCTTCACTATCTCCATTGTTTGTTGAGATGGTAACACATGATGGCATCCTGGGTGGAGGAGGAGTGGTAATAATAAAGGAATCACCCTTCCTTTAAGACTCTTCCTCAGACTCCCTCAAAGATTGGAGGTGAGAGGAGAAATCTGTGGGCTGGTTTCAGGTCCTTTGGTGCAGAACATCAAAGAGGCATGAGGCAGGTGGCAGGATGGTTTGTCCACAGATATTAATGGGGTCATGCACACAGGGAACAGTCACCAGAGCTTCTGTGTAAGGTACCATTGCCATTTTCCCTTTTTCCCTTCAATACCCCTTGGAGGGATGTCATGGCTAGATATGGAGGGGAAAGGTGATAGTGGGAATGGATACTTAGGAGTTAGTGAGGAAGTTGAGGAATCTCAGACCCAGAGACCAGAAACAGCCTTGAAGATCTGCAGGAGCCCTGCAGATTTTAACAGACATAAAGTGTCCCAAGAGGGAGGGCTTCAAAAGAAGTAAATAATACTATAAGGTTTATGCTTGAGTTTGAACAGAGGATGATGCTGTGTAACATGTTGAGATTAGCAGCACAGCATCCATGTTCATAGCAGCCTTATTCATAAAAGCCAAAAGCTGGAGCTACCCAAGGGACTATTGACAGATGGAGGACTAAATACAATGTGCTATGTCTGTACAGTGGAATACTCAGCCTTAAAAAGGAAGGACATTCTGTCACAAGCTACACATGAGTGAACTGTGAGGACCTTTGCTAAGTGAAGTAAGCCAGCCACAGAATGACAAACATGATTCCATGTACACGAGGCACCTAGAGTCATCAAATTCATGGATGGAACCACGTGTGGTGGCACACACCTGTAATCTCAGTGAGGCTGAGGCTGAGGCTGGGGCGGAACGATCGCAAGTCCAGGGGCAGCCTGGGCAACTTAGTGAGACCCTGTTTTAAAATAAAAAAATAAAAAATACTGGAGATGGAACTCAGTGGTAAGGCACTCCTAGGTCCAATCCCCAGTACCCACCCCCCCCACCCCCGCCAAACACAACAAAACAAAGCAAACAAACAAACAAAAAAAACCCAGTAGAATGGATGTTACCAAGAGTTTGAGAAGATGAAAAATGTTCTGGGTGAAGTGGGGATGTGTGGTTGTATAATGGTGGGAATACTTCATGCTATGGAACCGTACACTGGAAAATAGATAAATGATCAGTTTTATGTTACATGACATTTGATGTTTTGTAAAATCACCTTTTCTGCCTCCAATAATACATTACAAATTGTGTCACAAAATGGTGTTCAGAGGGAAGATCAAGACCCATGGTCTGCTTGATCATGCAGTAATGATACATGAAAGGTAGTGTGATAATATTTGTTACTCATTATGAGTAATCTCACATTGAACCTCATGACACACTAGGAGGCAGGCACTATTACTGCCCCACTTTATAGCAGAGGAAACTTGGCAAGGTTAGATTCTTGGACCAAGATCCTGCAGCGAGATTTGGTGCAAGGCAGGAGGTGATCCTTGCACTATCTGCTGTATGGCTTCTACTTATTGTCCTCTGCCCTAGGAGCCTGCAGGAGGGAAAGGGGAAGGTAATCCAGAAATGGAGCCAGTTGAACACCTATAGAGGGATGTAGGAATAGGATCCCCCACCCTCCCTCTCTTTTCTCTTATCTCTACTTGCCTTCTGAGAAGAGAGCTGGCCATGACTAGCCAAGACCCCTGTCTACTCCTCCCTCTGCATTTGCTGTGGAATAGCATGTGCAGTAGGCCAGCTCCATGTTATTCTGTTCTGTAGATCTCAACGCAAAGCAGCCATCTCATCTGTGCTTCTAATAGTTTGAAGAGTTTACATGGGCAGTCATCATCACTGAGTAAACACATTAAGCTAGCAAATAAATCTTTGTGAGAGCAGCACGTTAAATGGTTTCCTGCATAATAGTTATTAATACGTTGCTATAATTACATTGCTCATTTTACAGTAAACTCCAAGAAAAAAAAAAGATTTATTGAGCTCTTGGGTCCTTGACAGTAGTATGTTGAATGGCAGTGTAATTTTTCCAAATTTGCCAACACACTTTGCACGTATGACTTTTTTTGGAGTTGGACCAAATGGACCCTTTTAAAGCTCTGATAAGTTAATACCACCTTATATTTATATAGCTGCTTTCTCAGGTTACTTCATTGGGCCATTGCCACTTTTCCTTCTTCTTCTCAAAGGACCCATTTAAGGAAACGTGAGGGCTGGATATGGGGGTGGTCTGTCTTTATTTAATAGACAAAAGAAAGAGAACAATCAAGAGGCCAAGAAACATTTTTATCCCACTCAACAACTATTTATTCAATATCTCTTCTGTATCAGTCCCTGTTCAGGGCTCTAACCCTTGATCAATGTCATCAGCGGGCTTAGGTTAGACCCTAAGACTCCTGATGTCCTTTAGGCTTGGCTCTTGCCAGCTGTTTTCTAGAAAATGACACTTCTGAGCTGTAGGGTTTCATAGGTTATTGAAACACCTGTCTTTGGTGTCTGACATTTCCCAGGTTAAAGAAAGAGAATTTTACCATAGTGTCACACATCGAGGGCCTCTGCCCATAGATGAAGCACCAGAGTCACTAGACTCTCAAGCTCTCAAGCTGTTCTTGCAAAGGGCTCCCTCAAACCATTCTCATGGACTGAGGCTAATTGGGAGTTTCTTTGGGGGGCCTGTTATCCATCCCTTGCTGCCTTTCTTGGTTAAAACTTTCTACCAAGGTGAAAAGCTACAACAGTGAGTGGCTTTTGTCTTGAGCAAGGCCATTAGATGGTACAGTAACTGCTTTCAGATGCTGCTAATGTGGCCTGGCATTAGTATTGTGACCCAAAGGTGAAAGGCTACATATTCCATTACAACCCTGAGCCAACCAGCCTCCAGCCTCCAGTGTATTTTAGCAGAGAAAGGAAGGAGGATAGGGTGACATACACACTAGATGGAACTTAGAAGTAGGTACTGGAAAAGCTTAAGAATGGAGCATCAGTTTCTAGAGATACTTTTGTAAAATGCATTATCCATGTCAGTGTTGATACATAATGTTGATCAGCAATGTCATCATATTATTCCTGAAGTATAGCAAACATCTATGTGCATATTATATATGAACATATTTGTGAATATGTGTATATTACAAAGTATTAGGTCCAGATTTTTTTTTTTTTTATTCCTCTGCTGTAAAGGATGCAATCTTCAGTAAGTTGTTTGGCTCCACCAAAAATTAGTGCGGGTCTGAGACAAGACTCTTAGAAAGTTAAAACTCACTTCCTTTTTGGGTTTCAGGGTCCAGTATTTAGACTCCTTTGCTTTGGGAGGCTCTGGGAGTCACCTGGCTGTGAACACTGGGTTATTCAGGTAGGGTGGAATGTGAACACAGAGAATAGGAAGTACACTGGAAGTAGGCTGCCTGCTTGTTTTGATGCGGTAGGCATCTCTCCCCATGAAATGCTAGCCAAAAGCGAGTATCTGTTGGTCAAAATCTTCTGAGATTCTATGAAGTCAGGATTTGAAGAAAAAAATAAAAAGAAAGTACTAAAAATGAGGAGATGTAGTTTTGTGGTAAGATGCAGAAAGTTGCTGAATCCAACCATGGTTATAAAAATAAGAGGTCATTTAGTCTAAGTTCTAAAATCTCTTATTGTATTAATGTTAACTGAAAAAGCTCTTTTGTTTGTTCAATTTTTAATTGTTTCTTCTTTCTAAAGAGTTTAAAGGCAAGAGCCCTAAGCATGGAAGCATTGTTTTATTCAAAGGTAGGGAAATCGTATTCTGTGAAATTTCAGTATTTGTTCCCAGCAAATACATTGGTATTCTTTTTAAAAAAATATCTTTATTTTTATTTGTTTATTTTTATGTGGTGCTGGGGACCGAACTCAGGACCTCACCATGCAAGGCGAGCACTCTGCCACTGAGCTACAACCCCAGCCCATTGGTATTCTTTTGCAAAACATATTTGTTCAGGGACAAGTACTATCAGGTCTGTGGAGGTCATACTGGAACTTACTAGGAGATAGAACATCATAGTTCATGGAAGGGGACCAGAGGAATTCAGGAAAGATGCATCCCTGCTATCTGCCACGCCCAGCATCAAGGCTTCTAGGGATCGAGAGGGTCAACTCCTCCCATAAATGGTGCCTTCAACTGCAATAGAAGGAATGTGAGTAGATGATGGGGCCTGTGACTTTCAGGTAATTCTTTCTATGACTTTTATAGTTTATGTTTACTTCTGAAACTTTTGTGAATAGAGGTTTGCAGAGTTCTGTGGTAGCTTATCCAGGTATTTGCCATAACCCCTTAAAGCACAGAAATTCAGGAGTGTGGCCATTCCCTTAATTTTTTTTTAAACAAATACAACTCTGTCTTTATTGATTCTGAATTCCTTATAGGAGAATACTCTCTCTTAATAATTAAAAGAGTATGGCCAAGTAACCCTATTTTGAGGTCTCTTTGTAGGGATGGACTGTAGAGTGTCAAACTTTTGAAGAACAAAAGGCTATGGTGGGGATGTTTCATGTGACATTGTAAGTGGCACACACTGACAAGTGGCTCAGCTGAGCAAGCCTCTGGAAGTGAATTGTAGATGAGGTGATTTCCTGGCATCCTGGGCTCTTTGGTTGAATGAAATCTCTATGGAGACATCATTACCCTCACTACATAAGGAACGAAGGGTAGGATTCATTGCCTTTTGGTTTTGATTTTGCTTGTCTTGGGGTGTGTGTGTGTGTGTGTGTGTGTGTGTGTTTTTCTCCCCTTGCCTTCTGGTGATGGATAGTGGTGATGGCAGTTGAGGCCTGTTTCTGATTAGTAAAATGACCCTTCAAATGAGACTAGGAGAAAAATGCTTGTCTGACCCTGTAGAGCCCTGGTTTTTTTCTATCAAAAGTTTAATGGCCTTGGGTTCCACATTTTTAGCTGAAAAATGAAAGGCTTGTTCCGGGGGGACTATGACTTTTTCTTGAGAGGGATGGTGAAGGGGTTACCTGAAATGGTGACACAGAGTTGGATGAGGAAGGGCCAGGTCAGGTTGTGCCAGCAAGTGGAGCTCCCTTTGGCAGTGAGGTTGTGATATTTCAGAGCACAGATCCTTTGTTCCTTAGGAGAGTATCATGCAGAGGTCAAATCTCACTATTGCTGCTGTTACAGGAAAAAGACCATTACACCAAAATGATTCCTAAGCCGTGTGCTATTTCTGCCAGTGATTCTAGACACATTCTGGAAATATTTAGGGCATATACTAATGTATCAAGCACTATGCTGGGAGCTCAGAATTTTCAAGTACAACCAAAGAACTGAGTGTGGCTCTGGAGCACTTCTCCTGGGTTTGGGGCTGTATTTTAAAATAGCAAGATCACATCCTTAAAACTTTGTGTAAGAGCTTTTTCTTACTCCTTTCCATGATTATATTCTTGGGTTATTTCTTTAGTCAGCAGTCTCTTGGTGGTCTGTATTATATATATATTTTTTTTTTTTAATTTTTTATTGTGGGTTGTTCAAAACATTACAAATTTCTTGACATATTATATTTTTTTTTCTTTTATTTTGTGT
This sequence comes from Marmota monax, assembly GCF_021218885.2. Taxonomy (NCBI): domain Eukaryota; kingdom Metazoa; phylum Chordata; class Mammalia; order Rodentia; family Sciuridae; genus Marmota; species Marmota monax. The sequence continues at coordinate 6,581,406 of NW_026695219.1, forward strand.
TAAAATACAAAACATATAAAATTCACCAGCTGGACCATTCTTAAGTATTCAGTTGTGTGGCTAAGTACATTCACATTGTTGTGCAGCCAGCACCACTATTCATTTCCAGAACCTTCTCATCATCTCAAACTGAAATTTTGTATCCATCAAACAGTAACTTTCCATCCTCCTTAAAGGTGTTTTAAAACAAAATAGGGTTTGAAACACTCTGGAGAATGCGCTAAAGAGAAATGTCCTGATCGAACCATTCATTCACTTATTCTGTTTGTCAGACATCTGTTAAGCTCCTAACATGTACCACCTTCTCTGTGTTACACTCTACGGATCTAAAAACAAACAAAGCCCAGACTTTGCTCTGGAAAGTACTAGGGAGACAAATGTGCAATCAAATAAGTCCCAGTCTGTGGGACAAAGGGATCAGTGCAAGTGTGGGTGGTGTAATGGAGCATGAAGTGTCAGAAAGTCCAGGTCCACCCTTCACCAGAGCTGAAGAGGATAAGCAGGTATTTGCTGGGTGACAGAGGGCCTGGGGCATCCAGAGACCTGCAGCTGCAGGGTAGAGGCAGTGAGGCACAAAGCACCTGAAAGTAGCATGTGTAGGCCAAGGTGGCCAGGGCAAAGGTGGAGAACTGGCAGACAGTCTGGGGCCTTGTGGGCCTGGCCCAGCACCCGGACTGCATCCTGGTACAGAATTCTTAAGCAGGATAGATTTGTGCTCAAGGATAATTGCTGTCAGCATCAAGGAGAATTGGAAGGAAACAAGACCAAAGTTAGAGGCAGGCAAGAAACTTTAAAAGAAATCTCTTTCTTTTTAAACCATTGATTTCACTGGAACTTCTGTTTTCCTAGGAAATATTTTTAAGAATGTCAGATCCTCCCATCCCTGTGTTTCTGAGTGTGTGAGTCAGCTTTCCATCACTGTCACAAAATACCTGAGAGAATCCATGTACAGGGAGGAAAAAGTATTTTGGCTCATGGTTTCAGAGGTTTTAGTCCTTGGTTAGTTGGCTCCTCCATTGCTTCTGGGCCTATAGTAAGGCAGAATATCATGGCGGAATTGTGTGATAGAGCAGAGCTGCCTATTTCATGGTAGCTGGAAAGCAAAGAAAAGAAACAGGAAGGAGTCAAGGTCTCAGCAACCTCTTCAAGGGCATGTCCCTAGTGACCTAACTTTCTACTGCTAGGCCCCATCTCCTAAAGATTCCACCACCACCCAGTAGTGCCCAGGCTAGTGAACAAGTCTTTAGCACATGGGCCTTTGGAGCCTTTAGCACATGAGCCTTCAGTGGCCATTCAAGATCCAAACTACAGTACTAAGTGTGTCAGGGACCTGTGTTTCTCTCTCACCCTGGAGTTCATCCTTAGATGTTGGAGGTGGTGGTAGAGGAGAGTGGCTAAGAGTATGGGCATTGGAGTCCAGGGAATCTGGGCTCTAGCCCTGGCTCCGCTCTTCATCAGTGATGTGGTTCGAGAAGTTTACTCAGCCAACTTTCCCTCAGCCTCCACATCTGTAAAATTGGGAAGACGGCTTCCTTTCAGGGTTTCTGACAAGACTAAATGAGACAACCTTGCTTAAAATACTTAGCATCATTATGTGGGTAATGTCTGGTAACTGTCTTTGCCAAGCTTTATTTCCCAAACTATGATCTCTGGGGAACATGACCCAGGGCTCCAGGAGGGAATTTGTAGCCACTTTTAAAAATGTTCGTGTCTGCTCATGTGGTCTAGGTAACTGTGCTCACTCTGGAAGTGGTCAAAGAGGGAAAACAGAAAGAAGCCAAACCTCAGAGAGATTCATGCACTTTTTCATGACCAGAGTAAGGTTTGGGCTCCTCCTGGAGTCTTTGCTGCAGAATTCTTATTCCCATGGGCCCGATGGGGTGGGGGGTGCCCTGCTTCCTTGTTGTCCCCCATCTCAGCCTGTGACAGATCCTGTCAGACACAGAGAGGCCCGAGAGCCTCAACAATTATTGTGCCAGTGAGAAATCTGCCAAAGCCCTCAGAGATCTTTCTATATTAAAATTTCTTCTCTTTATCTCTTTCACATACAAATTTAAGCGCTCTTTTCCCCCTCTTTAAATCACTTTTGTGCTGTTTAACCTCTTTACCCTGATTTTTTTCTGCCTCTTTTCTTGCTCCTTTTATGGTAGTTTCCAGCTAATGGATCACCTGGATAAGATTGCCCCTGGCTTTGTGAGAGTAGCAATTAGCGCTCACCCTGAGAAGGCGGCTGCTCCGTTGCTTGGCAGCCTTGGTGGAGAGGATGGATTGGGCCCGACTCTTTTCATTTGAAAGTAGGTTATCGATTAGCACGGATGCCAATTTACCGCCCCGACCCTTGACAGCCCCTCTTGATCACATTATGGTGTAAATTTTCAAGATTGTATTACATTGGCTCAGAAGAATTCAGGAGTGAAAAATGTGGTAAAGTTAAAAAAAAAAACCCACAAGAAAATGAGTATTTCTTCCATTATATTATACATATCCTAGGTAAAATAAACATGGCTGCACCTGAGTATGTTCTGAAAGAAACTCTGTGTGTGTGTGTGTGTGTGTATGTGTGAAGCTGGGTTAGTCATGCATGAGGCATGGGGAAACCTAGCAACAGGTTTTAAAGTATTTTCATCTTTGGTTTATTCCTTTTAGGATTGATTTTGAAGGAGAAAGCTTGATTTTAGGGAAAGGTCAGACTATTGGGTATATTGCTATGGCAGGCCCCTGATAGTCTCAGCTTTGAGAGGGATGAAGAAGGGAGGGATCTGAGGTGGCTGAGGAGGAGATGTGGGCCACCATGGGCTGGCTGATGCTAATTTTGTGGGCCAGATTGTATGAATGCAGACCATTAGGTGTTTAATAATCTGAGGTCATTCTTTTTTCTTTTAAATAGGTTTATTGAGATACAATTTGCGTGCTATAAAATTTACCCCTTTAAATGTACAATTTGATGGGTTTTAGTGTATTTTCAGTTTTTCAGCCACCGCTATCATCTAAATTTTAAAACATTTCTATCACTTAAAAAAGAAATGTGCCCATTACCAGTCACTCTCCACTCCCCTATACTCTCACCACTAATCTACTTGCTATAAATTTTGCTATTCTGATCATTTTACATAAATGGAATCATGTAGTACACATTGTGTCTGGCTTCTTTCACATAGTACAATGGTTTAAGATTCGTCATGTTGTGGCATCTATCAGTACTTGTTTTTACTGCTAAATAACATTCCATTGTGTAGATATGCCCCATGTTGTATATCCATTCATCAGTTGATGGATATGTGGGTTATTTCTAGCTTTTGACTAGCATGGATAATGCTGCTATGGATATTTTTGTGAATAAATCTTTGTGTGGACATGTTTTCAATTCTCATGGGGTAGAAATGGAGAAATGGAATTGCAAGTTGGTATGATTCCTGTGTGTTTAACATTTGAGCAACTTCCAAACTGTTTTCTAAAGTGGCTGCACCATTTTACAATCCCACCGGCAGTAAAGATTCCTTTCTCTACATCCTCTCCAACAGTGGTTATTGTCTGTCTTTTGATTTAGTGGTGGTGTAGTGGCATTACATTGAGGTTTTGATTTGAATTTCTCATTTCCTTAATGATTAATGAGGTTGAACATCTTTTCATGTGTCTTTTGCCCATTCATATATTTTCTTTGAAAAATGTCTACTCAAAGCCTTTGTCTTTTTTTTTTTCCATATTAGGTTATTTTGCAGATGTCATTGTTACTGAGTAGGAAGAGTTCTGTATATCTTCTGGATATAAATTCCTTTTCAGACATATGATTGGTTAGTAATTTCTCCTGGTCAGCAAGTTTTCTTTTCACTTTCTGAATAGTGTCATCTGAAGCATGGAAACTTTATTTTTAAAGAGGTCTAATGTATCAATTTTCTTTTATAGCCATGCTTTTGATGTCATCTCTAACAAATCATTATCTAACCCAAGGTCATGAAGATTTACTCCTATATATTCTTCTAAGAGTTTTGTAGTTTTAATTTTGACTTTTCGGTCTATGATCCATTACAAGTTAAGATCATTAACTTTTCTTCTAGTAAAAAAATTTCCCAGACTCATTTACATTTCAACAAGATAGATTTAGAATGACCATTGTAGATTTTCTTTCCTGTTCTTTATTTTTTGACAAAACATACATAGTGGCTGTTCACATGCTGGGTAGAGTCAAGATTGCAAAGATTGATGTGAGAGTTTGGCCCATGAGCCGGCGGGGGTTGGAGATTCTGCCAGAATCCCTGACACATCTTCTGAGAGGTGGGAGAACTGTCACAGAAACCACCTGCAGGTGGGAGATGGACTCCAGGACCTTGGCACTGATCAGAAGAAAGCTTGGCCTTTTCACCAGCATCAGAGGGGACAAAGCAAATGAGCCATCAGAGAGAGGCCTAGCGGCATGGCGCAATTAAGTCATGATGGCACTGGGGCAATCTGCCAAGCGAGCTGTCAGAGGGCAGACAGAGTGATCAGGGGTTTTGCTGGGTTGCTGTCATCCAATTATTTGATTAAGCTGTCTCTCTGTTTTTAAATTCATTTTTGCTTGCAGCAGACTTTTTTTTTTTTTTTAACCCCCCATCCTCTGAACTCCTGTGACTGGCATAGGAGTTTGCTTAGGAATGTTTCTGATTTTCCTTCTAAGTCCTCCAAGGAACTTAACTTGTGGGGAAAAAGGGGGGAGATGAGACACTGGGCTTCTCTTTATCCAAAACCAAGACAAGTGACACAGGATAAAAGTCACTAGATGTAATGACCTCATAGGATATTTCTTCTAGAGACACCAATCAGCAAAACAAATCAAGTGGTAGCATGTCAAGATGAACTTTAATACTTTGTAAGTTGAGCTCCAGGCCAGGTCCTGAATTGCTTTAGACACATTGCCAGAAATGGCTTATCCCTGTAGTAAGTTGGTTGATAATAGAAAGTGGGTCCTGGGTTGGCTTTAGACTGTAGCCTTGGTGTTTGTACACTTACCTGTGTTTCGTCCACTGTGTACACAGGCATACACTGTGCCTACATGACCCTTGGGCCTGCATTTTCTCTGGGGTAACCGGTTCACATTTGATGTTCTTTCACCTGCTATTTTATTTTAAAATCTGGGGAGAAAGTGTTGAAAATCAAATATACTCATCTCTTCCTAAGAAATAAGAAAGAGCCAGGTGTGGTACTGCATGCCTATAAATTCCAGTGACTTAGGAGGCTGAGGCAAGGGGACTTCAAGTTTGAGGCCAGCCTTAGCAACTTAGCGAGATACTGTCTCAAAATAGAAAATGAAAAAAAGTAATAAAAATTCTGAGTTTATCCTAAGTTTATCCCTGGTATGAAAAGAAGAAGAAGGAGAAGGAAAAAGAGAAGGATTGGTATTTTAAAATCTGAGTTTATGCAACAAATTAAATATGAGTATCAATTCTCAAAAACAAAACACAGGTTATATATCCCTTATCTGAAATGCTTGGGACCAAAAGTGTCTTGGATTTCCGATGTTTTGACTTTTAGGATATTTGCATATTACATAACATGAGTGATCTTGGGAATAGGACCTGTGTTAGTGAGATTTTTGTTACTATAATAAAATAATTGATACAATCAGCTTAAAGACAGGAAAGGTTTATTTTGGTTCATCATTTCAGAGGTTTCAGTCCATAATAAGCCCTGTCTCTTTGGACCTGTGGTAAGGAAGCACATTATGGAGGGAGTACATAAGAAACCTTTTACCTTATGGCTGGGATACAAAAGAGAGAAAGGAAGAGAGTAGGCTCCCACAACACCCTTTGAAGGGACACCTCCAGTGACTTAAAACCTCCTACCAGGCCTGTCTCTTAAGGTTCCACAACTTTCCATAGTGCCATGAACTGGGGGCTAAGCCTTTAACACATGGGCCTTTGGGAGACATTCTAGATCTGAACTAGCATTACACCTTTGCTCCCATACCCCAAGGTTCAAGTCCACCTTACAATATAATCTCCAAATTCAAAATCTCTGAGACTTGAGGCAAACTCCTCTTGAGCCCTGTGAAATTTTTTAAAAAACAAATTGCATACTTCCAATATATCAGGGCCCAGGGTGAATAGTCTCATTCCAAAAGGGAAGAATAGTAATTTAGAAAGAAGGGATAAGACCAAAGCAAGACTGAAATGTAGTGGGGCAGCCATTAAACCCTAATGATGCATGTCCAGCATCTAGGATACACTGTGGTGGGATGTGATCTCCAAAGGCCTTGGGCAGCCTCACCATGCCTGTGGCCTTGCTGACAGTAGCCCACATGGCTGTTCTCTCCAGCTGGTTCTGCCTGTGGCTTTCTTCTGCAGATGCCCCACATTCTTGGAATCTCTATTTTCTTGGGGCCTTCACTGTTCAGTGGACTCTCAAAAGTATACACATTGCTGTATCAGGGGCTGCTTTCAGGGACTCTGATTCTGCCTCACACTGCCTGGTCTCTCCAGCTATTCTTTGAACTCTAAGTAGAACACTCCATGACCCTGTTACTCGTACATTCTAAATGTCTATAAAATCAGCACCATGTGGACAATGCCAAGGTCTATACTGCCTGCCCAAGCTGTACCTGAACATGGCTGAACATAGGCACTGCAGAAGCCCCTATAGCAGTGAAAGATGCCTTGAGGGCATCTCAGGAATGCCAAGACCTTACCTATCTCAGTTTCCTGGTCTTTTTTTTTTTAATATATATATATTTTTTTGTTGATGGGCCTTTATTTTATTCATTATTTGTATGTGGTGCTGAGAATTGAACCCAGTGCCTCACACATGTGAGATAAGCGCTCTACCACTGAGCCACAACCCCAGCTCAGTCTCCTGGTCTTTTTAAAGCATTTGAATTCTTTGCCACAGTGTAACACAAGTGGCAGATGCTCAACTAGTAATTTTTTTATTTGTTTACATTTTGAAATGAACTTTCCAGGAATTCTTTCATAATTTGTAGAGGTCCATCCAAACTTTCTATCTCCTAGGAAGTGAGGCTGTCCAATTTCCAATGTAGTCAGTCCTCTTTTCCATCTTAAACCTCATCAGTATGGCTTATACTTTCTGCATTTCTATTAGCATTCTGGTCTTCTGAGCCTATACTAGAATCACCCATTAAGTTTTACTTAGAGCATTCTAGGCTTTCTTGAGCTTGCTTCTCTCAACTTTTCCAAATTCTTCCTGCAAACTAATTCCAAAGAAGTGGCCCAGAGCCCACTTCTTGCTATCAGTATTTTGTGTTAATCAGCTTTCTCTTTCTGTTAAGGTTTGGATGTGAGGTATCCTCCAAAAGCTCATGTGTGAGAAAGTGCAGGAAAGTTCAGAGGAGGAATAACTGGGTTGTAAAAGTCTTAACCCAATCAGTGATTTAATGCCCTGATAGGGATTAACTGGAGTGGTAGGGTGTGGCTGGAGGAGGTGGGAATTGGGGCATGGCTTTGGGTATATATATTTGTATCTGGCGAGTGGACTCTCTCTCTTTGCTTCCTGATCATCATATGAGCTGCTTCCCTCTGACACACTCTTCTACCATGATGCTCAGCCTCACTTTGAGTCTCTGTATAAACCTCTTCACCTCACAATTGTGCTGAGCAGGTCCTTTAGTCACAGCGGTTAAAAAGCTAATACACTTACTATAACAAAATATCTGAGATAAAACAGGAAAGGTTTATTTTGGCTTATGATTTCAAAGGTTTTAAGCTGTGATCGATTGGTCCTATCTCTTTGGGACGGTAGCAAGGTATAGCACATCGTGGTGGGATGTGCTAAAACTGTGCTAAAAATGTGGTAAAACTGTTCCCTTTGTGGTTAGGACATGTGGTCAGGACAGAAAGGAAGAGACCAGGGTCCCACAATCACCTTTGAGAGGATGTGTCCAGTGACCTAACATCTCCTATCAGGCCCCACCTCTCAAGGGTTCCACCACATCCCAGTTGTGCCATGGGCTGGGGACCAAACCTTTAGTATATGTGCCTTGGCAGGATATTCTAAATTATAGCAGGACTTAAATCAAAATATAACTTTAATTTATATTTCACGAATACCTTATACATATAACATGAAGGTAATTTTACACAATGTTTTTAGTGCACCTAGATTTTGACTAAAACCCATCACAAGAGTCAGATGTGGAATTTTCCATTTGTGGCATCACATTGCTGGTGCTCAAAAAGTTTCAGACTTTAAAGCATTTTGGATTTTAGATTTTCAGATTATGGGTTCTTGATTCAAAGCTTATTAAGTTTTTGAAATGAATTTTCCAGGAATTATTTCGTTATCTATGGAGGTGCATTAACCTGTCTCTCAGAAATCACTTCTTTGCACTGAAAAAGTCCATTCAGAGCTTTTCACTGGATATTTGCAGTCCACTACTGTGGGAGAGCAGGGGATACCAGATCAGAATCCAGGACATTTAAATCTGTAGTTAGTTTTCAGAGCCCATTTTGTGGTTGCTTTTGAGATTCTGCTATGTGTGAAGGTGGTGAGAATACTTAGTAAGACATTATAATATTATGTTAAAAATATAAGAATATTATAATAAAGGTAGAGGCTGGACAAAATCCAGAGAAGCAAGTTGTATTAGGATGAAGTGAATCTAAACTCTCTTTTTGAGGTTGTCTGATTACTTTGAAGGTCAGCTTAATTTTCAGTCCATAAGCATGAAAGTCTCTCTTTTCTCTTCCCAAAGCCTAAAGCAATGGTGCATTGCAAGCCTGTGTCACAAGGAATCATCTAGTGACTTAAGGATCAATTCACATGTATTTCTGATGTGTATGTTGTCTTAAAATTGTCCCCCTCCCATGTGTGGTGGTCTGTAAAATAACAACAACAACAGCAAAATTCCTGTGTGAATAAATCACAGACTGAGTTGAGTTCTGGAGATCTGGCAACATTCCTGAGAGTGGTGGAAAACCCACGCTAGTGAAGAGGGGACCCTGCTTCCTTAACCCCAGATTAAATGTCATTCCCCTGGCACTTCACTGAGTTTCTTTATTTTCTGTTTTATTTGGGTCCAACTAAACCAGCTATCAATATCAAAGATATTCCCTGGGATAAAATAAGCTCCCCATGTCTACAAGTAAAAAAGAATCTCAGTAAACTGCTGTCAACAGGAATTGTTTTGAGGAACGGAGTCAGAGTCAAGGGTCAGTGGTTGTGAGGTTGGCAGAGAACCTAGAGCCTCTAGTTTCACTTCCTTTGCCAAGTTAGCTCCAACTTGGTCTCTTGTACAGTAGGAATCTTAACACCTATCTTGCTTATCTTTCAGAGGAGAATCAAATGGGGTCGTGGAAGTGTTTGGTAAAGTTTAGAGACATCAAAAGTAAGGGGTATATTATATCATCATTGTCATCGGCATCATCACTAAAGAAACTATGGGAGTGTTGGGGCAAAGATTCATAAACTATTTAATTCTCTAAAATAAAAGGTAATAAACTGGCGTAGCTAAGGCAGAGGAGTTTTTGTATGGTCACTTCTTTTTGACTAGCTTGAGAGACAGTAGAAGACAAGATGTCTGTTTTAGGTGAATGTGGTTTGAAGGCTCTTGACATTTCAGTTGTGTGAGTGGGATGGAGTACTTATGTTGTGGGGTGATGAGATGACAATGCAGTTTCTATGGTTATAAGAAATAATATTAAAGAGAGCGTTAATTTGGATAGGTGGCTCTCAAGGCCCATGTGTTGAAGGCTTGAGAATAATGAAAATAATGAAAAATTATGTTTTAAGAACCCAGGTAAGTTCCACTTACACAAATGTCCAAAGTTTAAAACTGAACTGTATGCATTTGCCTCTCTGTGTGTAAAATAATACTGCTGCTATGGAAAATGGTATGGTGGTTCCTCCTTAAACAAATATCGTATTACTATCCAATCCCACAATTCCATTTCTGGATGTAGACCCCCCTGCACCCCCTAAAAAGCAGGAACTGAAAGAGATATTTGAAAATAGATATTTGTACACCTGTATTCATGGTAGCATGATTTGCAACAGTCAAAAGATAGACACATGTCCATCAGTGGATGGATGGATAAACAAAATGTAGTGCATACTTACAGTGGAACATTATTCAGAAAAGGAATGAAAATATAACACATGTTGCAACATGGATGAAATGTGAAGACATTATTCTAAGTAAAAAAAGGACACGTATTATATGATTCTACTTACATAGTGCATAAAGTAACTAGGCAAGTCGAGTGATGGTGCTTGGGGTTGTGGGAAAATGGGGACAGAATTTCAGTTTGGGGGGGATGAAAAAGTTCTAGAGATGACTGTTGGTGAGGTTGCATAATGGGAAAGTACTTCATGCTGTAAAACTGTACACTTAACATGGTTAATGTGGCAAATGTTATGCATATTTTACTACAATAGAAATTGTGAATTGTTTTATCTTATCTTGGTGATTTTATTCCCTTTTAGATCCAGGAAAGTAGGGTATAAAATATCCTCTTATGTTGTTTCAGTCCTGGACAGTTAATCAGTGTTAATGTTTTCTTTTCCTTGTCTTTTTCTTTCCAATGTTGCTTGTTCTAAGAAAACAACCCAAAATCATGTTCCCTTGGACAAACACACCTTTTCTATAACAAAACAGTAAACTCTCATTGAAAGTTTATCTCACTCTATTATTGTTAAGCCACAAGAGGTTTGCACTAACAATTAGACTTGTTATCAATATCAAACCTCTTGTCAACAATTAGACTTGCTCTCAGGGTATTTGGGGTACACTCAGGGCTTTGTGGCCTGAGTTCTTGATATCTGTTCTCCTTCTTGATATCTGCCCAAGTTTTCTTTCTCAAGTAGCCCCCAAAGAAAAGTCAACCTCAGAATGCCTGTGATGTCCAAAGTGAGAACTTTGCATCTTCTTTGTGGCATGGAAGAGTACCACCCTCTCCACACTGGTGTTTCTGAAACGCTGAAGGCAGGTAGCCCCAGGGAGCAAAATGACAACCAGATTGCTAGGACTCACCTGTCAAGAGCCCCTTCTCCTTGAGCCAGGTATTATTAGAACCAAATCATTTAGCTTATAATCTTTTAATTTATGATGTAAGTGTCTATTTTCCTTTCATAAATAGGATGTCTTTTTCTGTGGTTGTCTATGGGTAATTCTCTTATATCTCTTCAGATCTACTAAAAAAAGCACATTTATAAAGAGTTCTTTGATTTGAAGGAAGTAGTCCTTTTTCCTTAGTCTTATAATGCCTCAATTCCTACAAACGTTAAGAACCAAATATGTATAAATATAAATATTTGCTTATTGTCATCTAGCTTTTCCTGTGATCACATGCCACCAGGATTTGTAGGAGAGTGGGGAAGAAGAAGAAGTTAGCTTTCGATATGGAAAATAGAAAAGTCAGTGCCTAATAGATGATACTTTTTATGTGTAGAAAACCTCCGATCAAGGTTGTTCTAAGAGATGATTTGTCAAGGATGAAGGATGAAATTTATACAGCCAGGTTGTATATTCACTGGAAGATATCACTATATCATTACTATGAAGAGAAGTTTAGAATCAACTCAGAACATTATAATATTGATCATGAACTAATGGTGCTATGGCTGACCAAAGAAAAGGAGAATTTAATAGTATTTGTCAGTGTGCCTTAAAAACTTGCAAGGGAAAGAGAACTCTAAACTGGTTATATGAATAAAAGGATCTCTAGAAGTAGGACAGAGCTTAGCTGGTATGTACCAGTATGGCCTTCCTGGTTGTTTATGGCCATTATCTTTGATCTCTTGGGCATCTTTTTTTTGGATGGTTTGGCATCTCTTCTAATTATAATTAGTCAGGGGTTAGGCACCACCTGGTGTTGAATACTTTGACTAGCATTTCTACTGGAGGTATTCCTCAGTCATTTAAAACTATCTAACTCTATACCAAGATTAAATTAAACACTAATTTTTTCATTGTAGTAAAATATATGTAACAAAATTTATCATTATTATTAGTTAGTTTTCCATTACTGTGACAAAATGTTTGAGATAAACAACTTCAGAGAAGGATAGATTTATTTTGGCTCACAGTTCCAGAGCTTTCAGTCCATGGTTGTTTGGCTTCATTACTTTGGCAGCACAGTACATCATGGCATGGTGTGCAAAATGGAGTCCGACTGTTTACCTTATAGGAAGCAAAGAGAGAGAGGAAGGGCCTGGGGGTCCCAATGGCCCCTTTCAAGGACATGCCCCCAATGAGCTAACTCCCTCCCACTAAGCCCCATGTCTGAAATGTTCCATTACCTCCCAGTAGCACTACAGGCTGTCTATCTTTGGCATATGGGTCTCTGAAAAGAGCCAAACCATATCAACCAATTTAATTGTTTTTCAGTGTTACAGTGAATATTGTTAAGTGCATTTACATTTGTGTAGCCATCACCACTGTCCATTTCTAGAACTTGTTTATTGTCCTAAACAGAGACTCCATATCCAATTATAGCTCCCTATCATTCTTTCCCCTTCATCCTTTCTCCCATCCTCTGGTAACTTTCATTAAATTTGCCTACTCTAGGTGCCTAATATAACTGGAATAATGTAATACTTTTGAAAAACTGTTTTTCAAAAGTATTACATTATTTATTTTTTATAAACTATTTACTTAATCACCTTAATAATTATATTAATATTTCATTAAATTGTGAACTTATTATTATTAGCACCAAAATATAATTAAAATGTTGTATACTGAAATAAATTTTAAATAGATACAAGAAGTAAATGTAAGAAAAAATTTAAGTGTATAAGAAAATGTAGGTGATTGTGTGATTAATGATTGGAGACATTTCTAAGCTTCAATGAATGGAAGTAGTCACAAAAGAAAATAGAGACAGATTTAGCTACATAAAGATTAAATTGTGTATCAGAAAACATCTGGAATTGATAGATAAAAGGTAAAAAATGTAAAAATTACAATAAAAGATTGATATTTTTAATTCTTTTTTTTTTTTTATTTTTAATTCTTTAATGCAAATTGCTAAGGTAAACAGTAAGACCACTTTGTAAAAGGTGAAACAGAAATGGTTAGCAAATATATAAAAAAATCAAATGCACAAGTCAACTTCTCAAGTAATCAAATTAAAATTGAAGCATTGAGGTACCAATTTTGATCCATCTTAGCAAATATTTTTTAAAAATGTGATAATCTTTCATATAATGGTGGGTGAATTAATAAAAATATTTTGAAAAGCAGTATGATGAACTTTGAAATTATTCTTACTTTTTGACCTAGTAATTCTTCTAAGAATCTGTCTTAAGGGAATAATTATAACTACATGAATTAATGCGTAAAAATAATTCCTGAAGCATTATTTACAATTATAAAGAATCAGTAAGGGGCTACATGTTCAGCATTATGGAAATGTTTAAATAAATTGTGATCAGTCCATCTGATCAAATACTGTGTGGCCATTAAAAATGACATTTATTTATCAGGGACATGCTCATGATGTAATTCATGCTAAGTGGGGGGACAAATGTAAAATTGCATATGGAGTAAGTCCTAGACAATTAAATTCACAGGAAAAAATCAAATGAATATTTTCTAAAATATTAGAAGACAATAGATGGCTGCTAGTCTTCTCTAGTAAGCTGTATTTCACAAATGGCATAAATGAGTTTAAGCAAACATTTATTCTTTTGGTCCATTTTGCAAAAATTGGATTCTTACATATTGTTTTTAGGAATTTCTCTATTTTAAAAATCATCTATGAGAAGTTGCAGTTTTAAAACCCTGTATTCTGCTAAATGGTCATCAATACTGATGACTTTTAAAAACAATATAACAGTCTAGAAGATAGGGAAAGATTATGTTTATTGTAGGTGTGTATTAGTCAGCTTTCCATCACTATTATAAACTATCTAAGACAATCAACTTACAAAGATGAAGGGTTTATTTTGGCTCACATTGGAGGTTCTGCTCCATGGTCAGCTTGCTTTGGGCCTTTGGCGAGGCAGCATATCCTGGTGGGAACTTGTGGCAGAACAAAACTATCCACATCATAAGCCAGGGAGCAAACAGAAAGAAGAGGCAGGGGTCCTACAATCACTTCTGATGGCATGCTCCCAAGGATCTAACAGTCTCTGACCAGCCTCACCTCCTATAGGTTCTACTGTCTCCCAATAGTACCACCCAGAGGATCAAATCTTTAACACAGAGGCCTTTGAAGGACATTCACCATCCAAACTAGAGCAAGGTGCCTGCAGAACTCACAGTACCTCCTTCCTTTTTAGGAAGAAGGGGCAAAAGATAAGTCGCCAGGCAGGAGTAGAGCATGTGAACCACACCTTTAGTATAGTTGACTTCTGAATATCACCATGTTTACTAAGCTCACAGTCAATTATCTTTGTAAATAAGAGAGCTTATGCTTTAGCTCTTAAATCCTTTTATTTCTAAATGCCATATTTCTTTTCTCATTTCAGGGATGCAGTAATAGCATATATTAAGAGCTTATGAAGAGCCCGGTCCTGCCCTAAGCACTCTGTGTATTATATCATTTACTATTCACAGCAATCCACCGAGGGAGGTGATATTACTATCCTTGTTTTAAAAATGAGGAAACTGAGGTACGGAGAAGTCAAGTGAGTGGAGAAGCACATGTTTGAACCCAGGTAATCTGAGTGCAGAGTTTCTCCACCACTGGGCCAAGTTCATTGACCATTTATCTGTGGTGTGTGAATGAATCACCTCAGGCACAGATGGGCCCAGGCTGCCATCTGATGAAGCATCTGGCAAATCAATGGCAAAGAAAGACCTTGGAGTAGAGATACAGGGGTGCCCATTTATCTTGTGAGGAAGTGGACTAGGTGGAGCTAGAAAATTATATCTACGTCTCAAAGTTTCTTTTTTGCTTTCCAATTAGTGTTCATGAATTTTCCATGGACTTTCGAGAAGAATGTTCAAATAATACAAAAAGGTAATTGTTAAAGCGGTCCATGTAGGATGCTGGGCATTTGAATTTCAAAGGAAAATTAATTTATAGGAAGATGTATGGGGCATTTTATTCCAAATCAAGTCTCAATCTTCCCTTCTTGCCTCATTGCTGCTCCAATTTAGTGTTGGAGAAGGCCAGTTCCTCTTTTCGTAGCAAATGCATTTGTAAGATTCATCCCTTGTTGGGAATGGACTTGATTTCATTTTATGTAGATGGCTTGATGCAGAAGGCAGTTATGGATAGTAGCCATCTTTGAGCAGGTTGCATAGGTTTAAAGTTGCATGGACTTTGATAAAATAGCGACCCTGCAAACTACTTAGTGCATGGAAACAGAAGAATGCTTTGCTTTTCATTTTTGAATCTGACATTTAGCTTTATAGTGTTAACACAGTTTAATTGACTCGAATTAAAACATTGGCCCTAGCTCCTGAATAAACAGAAAAATAAAGATGCTTGTAATTAAGCATTGGTGTTTTCTTAAAGAACCTATAATGGCTATAATAGAAATATCAGTAATTTTCTCTGTGTGGTGTGTGCATGTGTTGGAAGAGCATTGTAGATTTTTAACAATTGTTTGACCTAGGTTACTCTATAGCCCAAATATAATATATAAGGCTCCAAGGCATTTAGCATATGGAGAAAAATTAAAAAGGGACTAGTTTATAAAGGTAACTACTTGGGAGGCCTTAATAATTGTTACTTTTTATGGGCTCTGCTAGGATTTCAATGTAGGAGCCAACAGAACCTTGGGAGGATTCTTTTACAGTCTTCCTTTAAAAAGCCACTATTGTTTTCCTGTACAGTGGCATTTGGGATATATCCCGCCCCCATAGGTTTCCTTTCTCCACCTACAACCTCAAGGAATCATACACTGTTGCCTATTAAAATGGTCAAGTGTTCAGGAGCATTGTTGCCGGCTACTCCAGTGAATAAACGTGGGCTGGTGGTGTCTTCAGATTATGCTTGTAGGTAATGTTTGGCACTACCTCCAAGGTGGGAATAACATTCCTTTGCTGTGCCTTAGTCTCACCATCACTTAAGTGGGGAGTGTGTTGTGCAAGCAACTTTGCTTCCATCTGGCTTTGCGAGATGTGCTGTGGGGTTGCAGATTGCATATTGCTTGAGTTCCTTGGGGCACAAGGTCCCATCAAGGTGAGCTTATGGCTTTTCAGGACTGGGGGGCGGGGCATCTGCAGTCGCACTTCTTAGATCTTTGCCTTTAGTTTTCTAAGAATAGGATGCTTCCACATCAGTCTGGATCTTCTTTGCCCTTCGAGGTCCTCTTCTGAGCTGGGGGAAGAGGCAGGGCTCTGTAGTGTCCTGGGGAATGGTCATTGTCTTACCATGCTACTTTGTGGGAATGGGGGGACTTCCCATTACTTATGGCCCTTTCCTGGGACCTGAGTGCATTTATTAGGTCCCTCAGGATGTCTTTTTGTGGAAGGAGGATTACAGAACTCTCTTGGAAGACTTGTTGAAACACAGATTGCCAGGCTTACCCTCAGAGTGGGTCTGGGATGGACCTAGAAACTTTCATTTCTAACAGGTTCCCAGGGATTCTGGAGAAGCACTGCTGTAGCCAGATGAGTCCCTTGTGCTTTAAGTGCTGTTGCTACTGTGTGTGTGTGTGTGTATGTGTGTGTGTGTGTGAGATTGCATGTGTGCTGGGGACTGAACCTGGGGCCTTGTGTAGAGGACAAGCCCTCTGCACTGAACCACACCCCTGGCCCAGTGCTTCTTCCTTTATTTTGGATAATCTCCTTGATTCATTCTACCCATCAAAATCCCACACAGCCAGTAGAGTTTTTCCCACTGACACTGTTTTAGGGTATGATTGCCTGTCCCACCAAATGACTCAGCACACTCCCCATTGACCGGCCAGAGTTCTGTTATTTCATCAGAGCCTCCATGTTCTGGAGTTGTTTATATTCCATCTTATTCCCCCCTTTTCTTCAAGGAAAAAAAAAACAAAAGCATATAGAACTCCTTCAGTGCTTGGTGATAGGAATTCTATTTCTATTTGATTCTGTTCTGCAATTCACTGTTCTGGCAAGTGGTTTGAGATTCTCAGAGGGCAGGGATTATATCTTGTTCATATTGGAATCCTTGGCAGCACCTGACTGATTCCTTGCCCACAGTAGGCCCATAATAAATATTTGTTGAATGAACAACAAGCTTAAATACTCAAGATGTTACAGGCCTGAGAAATAAAGAGAAAGCACCATATAGCCTTCTTGCTTGTATTGCTGTAATCCTCTTATAAACTGTGGGCCTCTAGAAGAACAGGAATTATTTTTAATGAACTTGTGTGTGGCATAGTTTAAACCTCTTTATTATCCTTCAACACTTAGCCTTGAATAGTCTCCGTTAGCTAGCAAGATGTGAGGAGGGGCAGGGCATGGCGCATCCCCAGGTTATTGCTTTTCCAGAGATGAGCATTTTGAAGCCGGCAGTGAAAGCTGTCTTTTATTTTATCTCAGTGTAATTGAGACAAGTGTGTTCGCACGTGTGCACACACACACTCTTCAGAAGTCTCTTAGGGCCAGTGATAGTGGCTGTGTAATTAATTGCCCATCAGGAAGACTCAGAAGCAGGGACCAGCAAGGGAGAAAAGGTATCTTTTTTTTTTCCAAAGATTTATTTTTGGTACTTGATTGAAAATATGTATAAGGAGTGGGGGTACAGCTAGTGGTAGAGTGCTTGCCCGGCATGTGAGGGACTTGGGGTCCAATCCCCAGCACTGCCAAAACAAAACAAAACAAAAGCAAGAAGCAAAAAATTTCTAAGAGTAGCAACATGTTCAATGAAAATAATGCAAACGGTACAGAAGTGGATAGAGTCAAAAGTTGAAGTACCCCTGAGGAAGTTCATTTATATAATCTAGTGATATGTAGGCATGTTTTGACATTTGAATACCCCCAAAGTAGAGTAAATGGCATTTACAATATAGCTAACAATCAGCCACAGTGTTATTACTCAGAAAAATGAATGTATGCTTTTTATGGTGACCTGAAAATTCTTAGCACTCCTGTATATACCTGACCTTCCCCAGTCTGCATTTTCCAAGCCCAAGCCAGCCCTCTTTTAAGTCTATGATTTCAATTAAACTGTGAGGCAGTAAAAGCTGAGGGATGAGACTAGGGGTGTAGGTCGGTGATAGAGTGTGTACTTAGCCTGCACAAGGCTCTGCATTTCATCCCAGCACTTCCCCCAATACCAGCCACAAAAATATTTGCTAAGGAGTGAGATCTGTTTCCTCCCTCTTCCTTCATCAGATACCCTGTAGCTTACTATATACTACCACACTCAGATACTGCTGCAGGAAGATAGTGGTGAGCGAAAGAGACCTAATATTTGCCTTTGGGAGGTTCAAGTCAGGATACCAGAGTCATTGCAATCTCTGAAACCAGTCTGCCTGAGTTCAAATCCCAGATCAGGCACTCACTAAGTTCTGTGACCTCAGAGAAGTTACTTGTGTCTCTGGGCCTGTGTTTTCCTGGTGAAATGGGAATGATGAAAGTACCTATCTCAAAGGATATTGAAGGGATTAAAATAAATAATGCATGTAAAGGGATTAGAGTAGAGCCTAATGTTTGGCAAGTGCTCAATATATTTATAACAAGGAAACAGACACTAAACAAATAATAATAAATACATACAAAGTTATAAATTAAATAAGTTCTGTAAAGAAGAAAGGATGCTATGAGAGTGTAACTAGGGGTTCTAATTTAGACTGAGAGGTCAAGGAATCCTGATTTGCAGCTGGAAGGGCACCCATGTGGCAGGGAGGGGTGAGGAGAGAGAGTATGTGAGCTGACCTGAAACTGGAGTCCCAAGGAGGGGTCAGATTAAACAGGGCCTGGGGGCATCTATGACCACTTCCTTCATTTTAGACAGGAGGAAACTAAGGCCCAGAAAGATTGCTTTATCCAGGTCACCAGGCAGGTGCAAAGCTGAGGCAAGACAGGTTTCTTTGTACCTTATGTCCTGGCTCTGAAGTTCTTCATCCTTCAACTTTCATCACTTTCAGTTCCTATCAGATGCAGTACATGTCCTTAGACTCTGCCTGATAATAGGGAAGCAGAGTCTCTCACAAAAGAGGGCAGAGTGTATATATTATATACTGCCCATCAACACATGCCTGCACATGTGTACTTCCTCCTGTCCTCCCTTCCCTCTTTCTTTCTTTGGGAGTAATAGAGCTTAGAGATGCATGTTGGATGGTAGTAGATTGCTTAATAGGGAAGAATTAAGGCTGTTGTTTCTAGATTTAAATAATCTGACCCATGTGCTTCTTCATTCATGTGTCTGTCCATCCATCTCTCTGTCCATCTGGCCTTCTGTCCATCATCCATATATACATCCATCCATCCATCCACCTATCCATCCATCCATCCATCCATCCATCTGTTTGTCCATCCATCCATCCACCTGCCCACTTGGTTCATCACTTATTCATACAATCCACAAGTATTTATTGAAAGGCATCATTGAGTCAAGCATTTGCACTAGGTATATTTGTTTGATGGTCAACCAAACCAACCCAACCTCTGCCCTCATGCAGTTTGTGGTCTATCAGTGATAAATTAGCGTGTATGCACTTGATATGTGCTGTCACCATGTTAAGGGATTCAAAAAATATGCAAGATGGATCTAACACCCAAAAGGAATGCTTGTTCTTGTTGATCCCACAGGCTGTTTCTTTACTGGCTTATTTATTTTTAATTTCCAAGATGGGGACAGTGATATTCCCACATCTCATTTCTCTCCTAAATCTCATTTTCACAGATGCTCAGTGAAGGATAGGGAGCTATTGCAGCTGCACATTGCATACAAGGAGGAATGGGATTTCATGAACCATTTTTTATTTCCCTTCTGGTCTCTTGAGTCTGGTTGATCTTGTCTAGAGCCCTGATAATCTCCTAGACAAAATATTTAAATCTTCTGCTACTCTAGGGACTTTGAGGAAGGAATATTGTGGCTGAAATCCTAAATATTTTGGAATATCATTAATGGAGGGGTTACACAGCAGATGCTATTCGAAACAATCTCTATCCCAAGGGAACGTGTCAATATCCTTGTATTTGGAAATGTCATGCATACTCATCAGTTTCTTCAGCCTCTCATTCTGTATCTCTTTCCCCTTTGAGGCAAACCTCTACTTTCTTCCTTTTGCCTCTGCTTTCCTTGACATATATTTTTGTCTGGGTTTTCAGAAAAGGATTAAAAAATAGTTGCTATAAATGAGTGAAAGAGGTTGGAATTGTTATTATTTTCTCTTCCAGGGACACTTGCCTTCTCATAGAGATCAAAGCTTTAATGCAAAGGAATGACTCTCATTGTTGAATTTCAGATGCAGGCAGGACTGATTTGAGGATAGTAGGATTTTCCAGATATTTTTGAAATTATAATATAGAGGAATATGTATGACAATGGGTGCACGGGTGAGGCTGTAGTGGGGGGCATTTTCCAGATGGACTGAAGGCCATCCTGCTCCCTGTGATCTCTATTCTTGGAAAATGTAACAGAGTTGTTGTTGTTGAAGTTTATTAATGCACACCATGCGCTGATATCATCTCTCTAACAATCCTGAGAAGGAGGCATTGTTATCTTCATTTTACACATTAGACAGCTGAAGAGGACAGCAGCCATGTTCAAGGTCACACAGCTGAGATTGAGATTTGATTCTGAAGTCTGGTTTTTGGGTCTGGATCACCTGCTTGGGTGAAGCATAGTCTCCATAATCCACATGGCCTCACCTTCCGACTTTTAAGCTATTACAAGTTAAACACACTAATAGGCCAGGTCGGTTCCACTTTGAAATAGCATAGTAGTCATCATGTGGATGACCTAAGCTCCATATAAAACAATCCCGATAATAGAGCAAGTACAATTATTTGCCTGAAGACTGATTATTATTTTTTAATATATATTTTTAGTTGTAGTTGGACACAATACCTTTATTTTATTTATTTATTGTTATGTGGTGCTGAGAATTGTACCCAGTGTATCACACATGCTAGGTGAGTATTCTACGGCTGAGTCACAACCCCAGCCCCCTGAAGACTTATATATTAGGTTGCAGAGATCTTTTTAATGTCTGTTTGGAGTTGTTGCTGTGTTCTGAATTCTTACTATTTTCATATTCTTCCCATTTGTTTTTTAACCTCCAGCCCTGCCATGGATTCTTCTGTGGCCACTGAATTCAGAAAGGCTGTTAACCACCTGGATAATTGCACCGTTATAACTTTTAAGACAACCACCTAGAGGCAGTGGATAACTACAATAAATGGCTTGTAATTCTAGTTCTTAGATCTGTGCTCTAACATAAACCCAGCTTTCCACTTCCTTAGATTCACAACCTGAAGAAATCAAAGCTAAACATTACCAGAAGTCATTATGTACTATTTAAGCATGTTCTAGAATGGAAACAAGCCTCCTTTCTCACGTCCTGTGGGGGTAAGGGGATCTATTTCTAATTTTGCCCTGCTTCTATAGGAGTTTTTTTTTTTTTTTTTTAAACAGGGATAATTTTTTACCCCTAGCGATTCTGCACCACAGGAGTTTGATTGTATCTGAGGAGGCAGCTTGACTCTATGTTTCAGGGAGAAGGCTTTTATTTCCTGTTGCAGTTTTAAAGTTGCCCTTGTTAAGGGTGATGCTCTTTCATAAGTCAGCTTGAATATTGAAAGGCGGGAGGCCTGTTGGTCTATGTTATGTTGGCCTTGGGGCATTAGAATTACAGAGCAGCTTTATTTAGGATTTCTAGGCAAGCCATATGCACTCAATTATCCCATTTTGAACGACTTGGCCCTTTGTATCACATCTCTCCCAACCCCCACCCCAGTCCTTCCACTTGCTGTTATTGCCAACATCCAGAAAGAAGTGCTATTGGTAGGGAAAGTTCAAATTTACATCTCCAGTCCTTTGCAGCATCACCCTCTGTCCTCACTGTAGAACCCTCATGCTTTGTGCATCATCTCTGCCTTAACTGAGTTTGTTCCAAGAAAATGGTTGCAAAGTTAATTTACACCAGAGTCGCAGATTAATAAAGTTTTATGGAAAGAACACAGGCTTTAAAGTCAGGGAGATCTAAATCCAGATTCTGCTCTACTTTTCTGAACTTGGAAAAAGTTACTGAATATCCTGATCCTCAGTTAATCCATTTGAAAATGGATTGAGGTGACAAAGAAGCAGATTATTGTGTCTGTAGGGAAATTGGGCAGAATGATAGTTGCTTCATTGCCATGGGATGGTTTATGAATCAGAGATGTTTAATACCTTTAAAACCGGATGTCCCCCTACCTTGACTTTTCCCAGAGGTTTTACTCAACATTTATGATCATCCGATAGTGTTACATGATGTGTATATTTGAATTTCACCTGTGCAAATGCCCTAAAAGGGCACAGATTTCTGCTGTTATAATAGACCACAGGGCAGATACTCATGGTTGTGTGCAGGTTGCATTATAGCTGCATTTTTCTACTTCTGAAGATTTTCTTGACTCTCTTTCATGTTGGATCAGGAATTGGATTTTTGTTTTTTGGCCTGGGGTCTCTCTGTGTTGCCCTGGCTGCCCCCAAACTTGAATGTTCATCCTACCTCAGCCTCCTGAGCAGCTGGGATTGCAGCTGTGTGCCACATCAGGAAGTGGACTTCTTATATCATATATGATATGTGCTCCCTCCTGTCTCCTCCCTGGAGGTACCTCAGGAAAGCACCTTTCTTAGGTGTCCAGCTCCCTGTCCATACCTCCTGACTGGACATCTCTTCCCTTTTATTCCTGTGAATCTGAACATTTTCTGAAGGTTTTATGGTCACATTTGTATTCCAGTAGGTGGATCAGAGGAGGGTCAGTGCTGCCATTTGAACTTAGGTTCATGTGGTCAAAAGCTTTAGGACAAAGGTCACATGGGAATTGATGTCAACTGGAGATTCTTGCACATAGTTAGGAACTGGATATAGTTCCCCAGGAAAATGTTAATCCCCAGATTGTTCATGCCAGTGTGCAAGCTGCTTACAGAGAGTCTTCAATTAGGTCACATCCTTGTACAGAGATGTGTTAGGTTCATTCCGGGTGTTCTCCTATAATCACTATCACACATGGTACAGGGAATTGTGAGGCAGGAAAATAATGAGTGGGAACATGGAAGGGAATGTGGAAGTTGTGTCAGGCCTGGGAGGGAGGAACGAATAGAAAGAACACTGGGACTTCCTGTATGATAATAATTCACATATGAAATATTCTAGATGGAGCACTAAGAATAAATGTTAGCTTGGCATTACTGTAACAAACATCAGAGACAAGGGAACTTATAAGGAGGAAAGGTTTATTATGGCTCATAGTTTCAGTCTTTGTTGTTTGGTTCTATTGCTTTGGGCCTGTGGCCGTGCAGTGTACCATGGTGGGAACATATGGCAGAGGGAACTGCTCACTGCACGGTGACTGGGAAAGCAGAGCGTGGCAAGGGCTGGGGTCTCAATAACTCTTCAAGGGATGCCCCAGTGACCCAACTTACTTCCACTAGGCCCCACCTCCCCAAAATGCCACAGGCTGTGACCAACCTTTTATACATGGGCCTTTGGGAAACATTCCACATCTGAATTATAGCATCCACATCTGGTCCTCAAAGGCCCATATCCATCTCACAATGTAAAATGCATTTAATCAGTCTCTATGACTCCTGTGCCAGCCTGGCTGAAAGGGCCAGTCCACAGTCTGCCCTGAGACTCAGGGCAAACTCATTTTCCCTGAAAAATCAGAGGAAAATGTAACATACTTCTAACATACAATGGCAAGGGTAAACATGCTACTTGGAGCATTACCCAGGAACTGTACTAATTCAAAACTGCAGTGAAATACATCTTCATTATTCTAAGGATCTTGTAAATTCTTCTTAAGGCTCTGTCTAAAACACAAAACAAATAAGCCCCTTACAATCTCATGTTTTTAGCTTTTATTTGTAGGAGGCTTTATTTTGTGTGATGTTTCTAGATTGCTCATTTAACAGCCCTGATTGGGTCTGTAAAAGCGAGTCAACGTGTGTACTTAGAATCCTCTGTAAATTTAGGCCACTAGAGTAGCTTCCAGCACATTCTCCCTTAATACACTAAATTCTGTGCACACCAGGGTACTAGAATCTATTAAAAGGACCATTAATATGGTTTATTGTTTTCGTAGATGCAGTTTATTCCAAGTACTGTATGCCAGAATCATTTCTAGAATTCACAGTGGTATTATCATTAAGGTGTGCGGAAAGTACACTAAATTCCTATTTTATAGAAAAAAGCAGCTAAGGCACAGAAATAATACTGTCTTATTGGATCTTTGTGTAAGAATCTAAGGGAAATAATGCTTGAGGTACACAATAATAGCAATATTGTGCTCAACCAGTATCTCCAATTACCATAAGAATGATGTGGTTGCAAACTGCCTTTCCACAATAATTACACAACTGCTGCATTCCCTTGGGAAAGCAAAATAACCATAGACATTGCCACCAACCATAGACTAGCCACCAAGTTTTTCCCAAGCTTGCTGTTATCTTGTTCTGGGCTGATCCATCAGAGGAACCTTCCCGAGGAAACTTTCCTGATTACTGGCCTTTGCTATGCTTAGAGAACCAGGTAAAGCATGGCGAGTTCCTCTCTGGGGTTTTCATACTCAAACTCAATGCCCTGAAATACCAGAAGAAACCCTTTCTTATTCTCCAAGTCCCTTTAAAGGCCTAAAGCATAACTGTGAAAATCTTGTGCTCAAGTGGGCAGAAATGGGGCCATTGGGCCCAGAAATGGGATGTGAAGCCTGGAGCCCTCCTGATACCAGTGTGGTCCCCACTTCTTCCATTGTTTGTGTCTGTCCTAAAGGATAAGGCATTTCATGTGGTATGGCCAAAGTTGATTTTCCTTGTGGGTAGGGACAAGGAAGCGTGACTAGAAGACAATTATTGAATCAAATAATGTGTTTGCTTCATGCAATAATTTGTTCTTGACATTCGAAGAACAACTTCAGGCTGTGGAGTAGCCCAAGGCACGTTAGCACATAGCTATGTATGTGGTTATTGATCTGAAGAATTAACCCCCATGGCTGCTCTGAGGAACAGACTGCATTCTCATAAACCATGTTGATACTAGACAAATCTACTTCAATGCTGGATTCTCCCACCGCTCTTTACAGTAGCTGTTCAAGTTTCTTGGGCCCTAGGTAGGACTGTAAATTCCCACATACCCTCTGATGGCAGGCCACTTCTGTTCCCATCTGCTTTGCCCTTTTTAAAAATTAAATATCTCAAATTAGCTAATAAAAAGTTATATTTTTAAATAAGAAGTCAAGCCACTTTTGTTGTTGTTTACTAAAGTAACATATGCCCATTGTAGGGATGATGGGAAATACAGAAAGAAACGGAGAGCATAATGTCATCTATAATGCAAACATACAGATATCACAGATTGACAAGTCCCAATGATTTAAATGGGTTGGAATGATCAAGTCTGAATTAGCATGGTCACATTTAAACGGGGTGTTGTGTTTTGAAGATGTCAGCCTAGGTCTTCAGCAGGAGAAGTCTGTGACTCTGAAGCCTAGTAGGTGCACAGAATAGAGGAGGGTTAAGTGGAGCTTTGCTGAATGATGAATGCACGAATGAATGATGCAAACAGAATAGGATGCGTGGAATTAAGGCAGAGCTTCCCAGAGGAAACATGATGGAATTTCTGGTGCATTCACTATGGATAAGACTGTCTGCTGTGCTAAATTGGTAGGTTCTACTTTCCATCACCCAATTTCCTACAACTCCTCCCAAACACACAAACACATCCGATTTTCACACCATCATCCTTTTTGATCAAGAAGTGCATTCATTTCTGCAGGCATTAGTTAGTACCTGACCCAGAATGGCACAAACACTGTTACACTGAAAGAAATGTAAAGCAAGCAGGAGCCACAGGAGGAGAGAACATGAAGGGAGAGGGCAGTTCTTCCGTTTGCTTTCTGGCTGCAAAACCAACTGGGAACCCCACGCGGAGGTGGGCTGTGGGCTGCCGAGCACTACCTTGGAGAGACACCCGATAGTTTCCTTTTCAGCAGGTTTCCTTTTTCAACAGATAATTCTCTGTTAGCTAATCACAGGCTTCTGGAATCTGAATCCAAGCTCCCTCTTCTATTCTCACCTCTATGCCAGGGAAATTTTCTTGGCAATTGAAACTAAAGCGATAGATTGGCAGTGGGGACTCTTCTTGGCTGGGGGTAAAATAACCAATGATTGCACATAATTGCAGAAAACAATTTTGAATTTTATTAATGAGGTGCTCTAAACAACATCTTTTAGCCCATTGTCCCACTTAACAGCTAATTCTCTGGAGTTCAGTGTGCTGTAATTTACACTTATCTTCTCCCATTGACAGCACCAGGCTCTTGTGTTCTGTAATTGACACAAGTTGGTCATTTTCAGGGGTGTTTCTCTAAGGGTATAAAATAAACAGACTTGCTGGAGAGCTGCATTGATTTGGCCTCACCCCGTGGACCAATTGGCGACTTTCGCTTGGAGCTTATTTTCTTTTCTGAGTAGAGGTGACATGGGCACAGAAAGTCCTCAGATTAGAGATACTGAGGTAGGGACCTGGGGTGGACAGGGAATATCTATCGTTAGAGAATGACTACTTCTCCTTTCATTTGCTTCCTGTTACTCAGACTCTAACATCTGTAGGTTTGTAGGGTACCCAGCAAAATTTCTGGGGGTAGGAATAGAGGTAAGACTGGAGACGGGGAGAATTTGCTGGACTGTCTATAGGATACCATTTCCTTCAAAGTCATCTCAAAATATAGTGTGCACAGGTCACCGTAGTGTGCTCCTACCTTGACAGTATGTTTACAACCAATTCTGTGGCTCTTTTCTTGTGTTTATTTAGTATCCTTGTGGCCATCTGTTCTTTGCTGGATTTATGAAGATGAAACCAGCTACTGTCCTTTGGGTATTTATTGGATGCTGATGTTGTTATTTATTTCCCCATCAGATTGTAAGTCCCTTGAGGTCAAGGGTCCTTATCTTCTCTGTTCATTCAGTTCTTGCTCCTTTATAGAACCTAGAACATAGTGCACATAAGAAACATTAGCAAATGGATTAAACCAGTGGAGGAGCATGTTATTCAGCTTTCTGTTACTGTAACAAAATACCTGAGATAATCAACTTAAAAGGAGGAAAGTTTTGGAGGTTTTGGTCCATAGTCAGTTGGCATTATTATTTCTGGGCCGGTGACAAGGCAGTATGTCATGGCAGGAGCACATGGCAGAGGAAGCTGCTCCTCTCATTTTGTCTGGGAAGCAAAAAGAGAAAAGAAAGGGGATAATTCCTACTACCTGTTTTGAGGCACACCCTACCACCTTCCTTCCTTCCACTGGGCCCCACCTCTTAAAGGTTCCACCACCTGCCATTAGTGCCACAGGATGGTGACTAAGCCTTTAACACATGAGCCATTGGGAGACACTTATCCAAAATATAGCAAAGATAGAAGACATAGTCAGACATTTGTAGAACTGGCAAAGAAAAAGTAATGGGAGCTCTGGCAGGTTACAAAAACTGTTGTAGAACTTAGACAAGTCCCTTTCATCTGGGGTAAGCCCGAAAGCCTTTGTGGAGAAGTTGGCTTGGAGGATGGGAGAGATTCTGACAGGTGGAGAGCAATGGTTCAGCATTTCAGCAGTGAATTCAGAGAACACAGGGCTCATGGAAGAAATATTGCAAGGTGCCTCTGACTTTGACTGAAGAATTAGGTAAGTGTGAGGAAGTAATTGGAGATGAAAGAAGGAATGGTGTTGGAGGCAGATCATGAGTGTCTTGACCATCAGGGTAAGGATCGACTTGATTCATTGCCAGTGAGGGGTGATTAAAGATATTTGAATGTCAGGTGGTTACGATTATTCCCAGAGTGATGTTGAGCTAGTAGCTTTGTGGAATATGGACTCAACAGTGGTTTTTGCAGTGATGGGAGCTCAGTGTTAGGTTTTTGATCCTGGGACTCAAAAAAGAATAGAAGGGGATGCAATTGTTCCATGTGACCTTTGGACAACTTTCAGGATATTATAGGGGCCATAGGAAGGAGGATAATCCTTAGGCAAGGCAGAAGAAAAGGATTCTCAGAGTAACATCTTGAAGGAAGTTCTAACTTTCTCTCTTGGGTGAATTTTCTTTTCTTTCTTTCTTTTTTTAATTTAATTTAATTTTATGGTACCAGGGATTGAACCTAGGTGCGCTTTACCACTGAGCTACATACCCAGCCACCCCCCACACCCTTTTTAATTTATTTTCTTTCTTGACAGAGTTCAGTATGATCTTAATTTGGTCCTGAGGGCTCAAAGTCTATATTTCTAATGGTCAGTTCAGAATGGAAGCTGGAGGAGAAAAGCATTTCTAGAGGAGGGAGTCACTAAAGGAAGAGAAAGCTGGACTTGAAGAGCTAGCAGCCCTGGAACTTAAGTCCATCCCTGGCCTCTCTGTTATAGGCACAGGGATTGAGGATATCCCCCAGTGCATATTTCTGAAGAGATGTTCATGCCACAGGTTGCTGTGGTTTGAAGGTGTCTCTCCAAGGCTCACAGGTTAGACATTTAATTCCCTAAATTCATTTGTTGATAGTATTTCAAGGAGGAGCCATTGGGAGGTAATTCTCGTTAGATGAGATCGTGGGTGGAGCCTCTATGATGGCATTAGTGACTTTATAACAAAAGGAAGAGAGACAGACCCAAGCTAGCACACTTGTTCTGTCTCACCATGTGATGCCCTCCAGTGTGTTATGATGAGCTTTAAAAAGGCCCTCATCAGATGCTGGTGCTATGCATTCAGTCATTCCAGCCTCCAGAACTATGAGCCAAATAAACTTCTCTTCTTTATAAATCACTCAGTCTCAGGTATTCAGTTATAGCAATGGAAAATGAAGACACAGATCTGTAATTTTTTTTTCCTTCCCTGGAGAAAGCACCCAGACTGAGAAAATCCTTTCATAAGACACATTTACCTCTCTGAAGCTCCACCCACTATTCTTCCCCACTAGGGATGTTCTGTTCTCTTTGGGATGCCACAGCCTTGTTAGTTTTTCCAGACCAGAAATATATCCCGAGGAAATATGGCAGCTTCCAAGCTCACAGCAATGATATGTTTGTATAGGCTTTGTGTTTTCTTATTGTGTTTCCCAGAGATGGGCCTGAAAGAGAAAAAAAATCTTGCCAACTGTTGCTAAATGCAGTATTCTCTTGTGAATAAAAAGGTCCAGTTTCAGCCCAACCAGGATCTGGTGTGGCTGGGTGTGGATGGGAGCAGTTACCACAGGATCCCCAGACATCTGTAGGAGGCACTGTGTGGCCTGAGGCTCTCCAGTTAGGAATAGCAATAGAAAGTCTTTCCCTGCTTGACACAGGAAAGATTCAGAATCCAAAGACTCGTAGGCATCCCCATCTCCACCACAGTTGTCCAGCTTTCTGCCTCCTGTTAGTCAGCATTTGGAGGCCAGCTTTGAAAGCCCAAGGCAACTGAAAGTGGTAGTAATTGTGTGGGGGATCATCCCACCCACATTGGACCTTCGTGTCCAATGTCATCCCATTTTAGGTTTGTGATTGGGACTCTCCTTGGTACACCTGCACAGATGGCCTGTTCAGGGATTTTCTCCCTGCAAAAAGCCTTCAAAAGTGATGGTAATATTTTGTTTCTTAGGCTTGATTATGGATGCAGGTTGTTCTTTTATTCTTTATATTCCTTTGTATTTCTGAAAGAGTTCATGATTACTTTTTTTTATTAAGAAAAAAAATTCAATCATCTCTCTTTTTTTCTTCTCCTTATCTTCTCTTGCTTTTCCCACAACAAGGAGAGAAATTTCTAGCAGGAGCTTTTGAGTTCTCCCTTAGGAGCATTTGTTTTTCCTTGTTAGTTTCTGAGAAAATGCTATCTGGTTTGTTGTTGGCACCACACCATATCAAACGCTGGTGTTTTCTACTTGGCATGCACTCACAGAAGTAGGGGAGGTGTGGGAGGGAGCTGTGGGGACTGGGATTCTTGAGAAAGCGTGTTCATCCAGTAGAGCATTCTGGAGCATGAAGAATAGGCCCCTTAGCCATCCTGGGGGTGGGACATTTCTCCTCCCAGGCCCTTCTAGACAGGGCAATCTGTCTGGGATGCTCCAGGTACAAGTATAAGATGGGACTGGCCTGTTTCCCTGCTTGGTAATGTTAGAGTTGAGTTCACCTTCTTAGAAGCATCTTCTCCATAATTCCCTCTGGGAGAGAGAATTGTGTAGTTCATCTTCATTTTTGCAGTTCTGGGGGTTGAACTCAGGGTCTCGTGCATTCTAGGTAAGTGCTCTGTCCCTAAGCAACATCCCAACCCAGGTTCATCCCATTTTAACATTTGGGAATTGGAGGCCTAGAGAGATTAATTGGCATACACATGGTAGGCCACAAGGTAAGACACAAGTGACAGAGGCTGGGATTTGACATTCTGTCTTCCTGACACCTGGCTACCACCCTAGCCTCATTCTCTCACTCGTGATGGGTGCAAACCCCTGAGGTTCTTTTTAATCCTCATCTCTCTCAACAATTGTAGTTCCTCTCCCATTCTCTCCATCTTGAGAGATGGAGATCTTAAGGATGCCTGGCTTGAGTCCAGAGTGAAAAGTGACTGTGGGTTTTCTCTCCCTTCCTCTGCCTAGGCCTCAGCATTGCCCCAAATCCTACTGGGTGGCTGAGTTTATGTGTCTCTTTTAGTGCTGCTGAGGAGCAGCAGCCTAGTTGGCCGATTTCAGTTTTCCTGCTGGTGTGAATTCAGCCAGTGTCCCCTTGGATTTGGAACTAAAGTGTGTACACTTGGTGTGACTTTACGGGACAGTGCCCTGAGAGGTGTCCCTGCAGTGGGGTGAGTCTGCAGTGTGCTAACCCTTCCTACTTTACCCCACTGCTGTTCATCACAGGTCGCACTGTAGTGGAGTATCATCCACTTAATGAGCACTTAATACCCACAAATTGAAGAAAATTGTTTTGCAGCTGGCATTTTCCATGACTATAATTACGAAAGGATTCCAGTCATCGCTTATGGGTGACCTCCCTGGAGCTACCACTGAATAAGTTGACCCAGTTAGTTTAAAGCTCAAGTTAATAAACAGCCTTAACACATTTTAGGTTTATTGACCGATATCCTTTAAATCAGAGTGGTTTTCCAAAGCAGAGGGCGGGGGAATAAAACATAGCCAGAGAATCGTTAACCTCATTCATTTTTGGATCGGAACAATTTAGGTTAATGTCAGATTTTTAAGAATGAGCCTCTGCAGGGAAAGGAAATTAATCAGACCCTAAGGGAGCTAAGTCACCAAAATTAACCCCCAAAGATTCTCAGGCTGTTGGGGTTAGAAGAGGGGCCCCATGACCACTTCAGGCCATGGCTCACAATGTGCACCCTGGTGGGAGTGTCCTGTTTTCCTACTTGTTGGTTGGTTAAATAAACATTGTGGGCTCAGTGGTAGAGAGCTTGCCTAGCATGGGAGAGAGGCCCTGAGCTCAATCCCCAGCAAAATAAAAATAAATAAGTAAAAAAGAAACATTGTATACTACAACCCTGACAGGGGGCCTTCCATTTCTTATGCTTTTTCTGTCTTTTAGAATAGATTGTTCTGTCTTTTCCTGAAAAGAGGGGTCAGCACACTTTTACCTTCCAAGGATCCCTCATGGAGTTCAGGCATGGAAGCAACTGCCCAGGGCAGACCTAAAGCCGAGATGAAGGAATAGGGATAGAGGATTGGAGGCAAAGACAGGGCACAGGGGCTAGAAGGCAGAGCCAGGTTCCCTTCTATTCTATATGTAAGATCCTCCCAGTCCATACAACCTTTTATCATCAGGAAGCATTTATGTAAACGTGGATGTGCATGTGGCCCTGAGCAGAACCCTTTGATCAGCCCTCCTTTGCTCCTTATTTAGGATGATGAAAGATGTGAAGCCTTAACTTTTTAGGTTCCAATTGACTGCAGAATTTCCTGATTGAGGCTGGAGCCTGGGGCTACCTCAAGGTAATAATAGTATAGTTGTCATCTCTGGAAGGTACATTTTTCTAAAATTTCTGTATAATAGACTCCCACTATTATGTCCACGGCCCTTCCCATGACATTGTCTTCTTCTCAAAGGGATCAGAAACTGAAATTTTGTTGACAGGGAAATCTGTTTCATAGGAAGGAAGGACATAGATGGAACCTAACATTTAAGTTTGTAATTTGGTGGAAACCTGATGAAAGGAGGATTCTTTGAGACCTACCTTTAAGTGGCTGCAAGTCTCAGGTATACCTGGATTCACACCAGTTGGTGCACACTTCAGTGTCTCCAATTCCTAAGTCCTCTGTTCTCTTTTATGAGTGTCTGGAACATGAGTGCCCTAGATGTACTTACACTCAGAACACTCTTCTCTTCTCCTAACCTACCCCTCCACACTGGAGCCTGAACATAGGGCTATGTGCATGCTAGGCAAGCACTCAACCATCGAGTCACATCCCTAGCCCCTGTGCATTTTTCTTGCTGGAAATTGGTACATCTTCTGCCTCCCTTGCTGACAGGCTTCCAAAAATTGGGTCTGTGTTAGAAGCCAGACTTTCTATTTAGGAGCACATTTTCATTTCATAGTCTCAGTGAACAGGGGATTGGCTTGCTGTTGTCCATGCATCACATGGCAGCTAATGTCCTGTATTAAGGAAAGAGAATACCCTATCAAGGGCCCACTGTTTAACCTTCTTTGAAGAGCAAAAAAGCTTAAAGAATATTAAGCACAAGTGGTCACAAGACCTTTTAGCATCCACACCAATGCTTATCTGTCATTTAATTCTAAGCCAAGTATAATATGTTTTTGCTGCCTGGTAGAATTCCAAAAACAAGTTATATTTGAACAGAGTTGAGTAGCAACTGAAAAGGAATTTTAAGAGAGAAGTCTTTTCTCTATCCATGAATGCATGTTCCTTCCATGGTTCTATTAAAATAGTACCATTTTACTGAATTAACAAAAGTTGTTCTCCTTCCTCTTGTCAAAGGTCATTCTGAATCTCTCTTACCTAGCCTCTGAAACTAAAGTGGAAAGGATATCTTTGATATTGGTGTCTATGGATTTACTGTAATATTTGGACATGAAAATGAACATTTTTATTTCCTCCAGTTTCTGGTTTGTTTTTTCCTTGTGTTTTTCTTTTGGGTCCAGGAATCCTAAAACATTGAAGATGGTCAGGCACTGTGGCACACGTCTGTAATCTCAGGAGGTTGAGACGATAGGATCACAAGTTTAAGATCAGCCTCAGCAACTTAGAGAGATCCTCTCTCAAAATAAAATATAAACTGGGATGGGGATGTAGCTCAGTGGTAAAGTGCCCTTGGGTTCAATCCCCAGTACTACAGAAAAAGAAAAAAAAATATGAAGATGAGTCGGATGTCGTCCTGTCTTAGGAAGTACCATGGTCTATTGGGAATATGGTGAGGTAATGTAAATGTCTTGGCTGGCTGTTTTGTTTTGTTGTTCTATCTTCCTTTTATTCTTTTTTTTAAAAATATTTTTTAGTTGTAGACAGACACAATACCTTTATTTTATTTATTTATTTTTATGTGATGCTGAGGATTGAACCCAGTGTCTCACATGTGCCAGGCAAGTGCAGTACCACTGAGCCACAACCCAAGCCCCCTTTTATTATTATTATTTTTTTTACTTTTATTTCTTTTCCTTTTATTCTTTTCTTATTTTTTGTTTTTTACAGATAGCTTTAATCCTATTTTTTTAAGGATTTTCCAGATTCTCTCAGAGTTCATAATAGGCTTCTGTCCTTCATTCACTCTCACACTGAATTTAAAATCAACAATTTATTTTCCAAATGTCAATCATATTCTTTCACATGATTTTTAGGTTCAGGAACCTAAAAAATATGTAGGCAAGCCAGATAAAGGTGTGTCTCGAGGAAGCACGTGGTTTATTGGAAATGCAGGGACATGGGGAGGTAATGCAAGTACATGAATGGCAATAGTAGAAGATGGAATGTGGTGGGTGGTAAAAAAGAAATGCTGAGCAACAAAATGAAGGTATTGGGGTTTAAAACAAGCATCATATCTAATGAATGGGCTGATTGAGGAAGGCTTCAATGAAGGAGGTGACATTAAAGTTGAGCCATTGAGAACTGGCAGGATTATGTATTCTTTTCTGTTTAAATCTTAATCTTTAACCGTTTTCTTACATTTCCCTGCCTTTTCCCAGATAAAACTCTTCACCTGCTGTGGATACCCTTGTTTGTCTCTGGCTATGGTGGAAGGTGACCACTCATTTGATTTATTCTTTGTGTTGATGGCAGCACTCAGTGAAGTGGCTGAATACTTCAAGGGCCTGGCTTCTTGGTGACCAGTCAAGTACCTCCTAGCCAGGGGCCCCAGTGTAAGAGGGTCCAAATAATCTCACTTCACTGGGATACTATGAGGCTATTTGGAAGAACTTGTGGGAAACACATTCGGTTCCTGAGATCAATGCTGCCTTTTTCCTGAAAATGTCATTTTGGGACTAGGGAGGCATTGGTGCTAGTCACATGGCAGGTGTCCCTCTGCAGGGCCAGGAAAAAAGTTCATTTGCTTATATCATATTGCCTGCCTTGGGACCAGGTTCCATCCCCTTTTGGATGCCCCAAGCCTAGCATAAAGCCTGGCACAAAGCAGTGAATTAGTGAATTAGTAAATGAATGAATGGATGAGTGAGTGAGTGAACTAACAGATGGAATGAATCCTCCAGGGGAAGAAAAACCTCCATAGACTTTCAGAAATGGAAACAGACTCTTTCTTCACAGATAAAGAGGAACTACTATTGTTCATTAGGTAATTTGAAAATATGTCTTATGGTTTCATTATTTAGAATGATATGATTTAGGCATGACCTATTCTTTCTTTCAAGGATTTGCATTAAAGGAGTCAGAACAAACAGACCCCAACATTTTAGTTGCATTACCCATTGTTTCTTTAAGAGAAAATGAAAAAGCCCTTCTCCTGAATTCTTTTTTTTTTTTTTTTTGGTGGTGCTGGCTGACAGAGCCCAGTGCCTCACACTCGCCAGGTAGAGCTTTATCACTGAGCTACACTACTAGCACCTGCCATTCCATTTTTATTGGAATGACTTGTTTAATGAAAAAAAGAGCAGAACTCCAAACCACCCAACATCATATTGATATCTTACAAAGAAAAACCACCATTTCTTTAAATGAAGCTCCTTGCAAGACCTTCTGTAACAAAAAGAGGAGCAGGAGAAAGATCTTGCAATTATGTTCACACATGAGGTAAACTGGGAAAGAGACTAACCATCCCTCCATCCCATGCTACCCCCTCCCATCTTCCAGCGGTCCCAAAGGACAAAAGGCAATTCAGATTGCAGAATATTATTTCTATTGCCGTAGCACCAAACTATTAAAAACAAAACTGTCCCTCAAGGCAAAACATTTCATTTATTTTCCTTTGAATGACTAACTTGTTTATTAAGATGAACTAAGTGGCTACATCTAGATGGTTCACAGGCAAGAAAAATTGATTTATGGTAGCCTTTTGGAATGCGTGCTTTATGCTCTCTGGAATTATCTTTGGATTTTAAATGAAGAAGAGCTGCTTTTCCTGGAAGTCTCAGTATGACTTAGCTCTGCCATGTGTCCTGTCCTCTGTGACCTTGATTGTTTTGCAGACTGGTTCTTTGGGGGCTGGATCAAGTTGTTGAAAGATTTAGCAGGTTTATCCATCTTTAAGGAAGACTGCGTTCCTGCCTCCACTCTGACTACAAATTTAAAATTGTTTAGTATAAAATCATTTAGTTTTTGTCTTGTTTCATATTTGAGACTACAGTATTAATGCATCTCTTCAGGGGGCTTGCAGTGTACAGGTAACAAATTGAGAGTCCTCCTCTGGTGTCTCCTGACCCAGCCCCATAGGCATCACACCCTGGGAAAAGAATTTGTCCCAGCAGGGAGATCTTATTGCTGTCTGCTCCTCTTGGGACAGAGAGGTGATGTCTAATTCTTCTCTGATTGAGGCGCCATTTGCTCTTAACTGATAGAACTTGAAAGGAAAAAAAAAAGGTGTTAATGATTAAAACAACAATTAAAAACCTGCACCCAATTTAGCAGCAAAATGGAGAAAATCATGCGTGGAGGAGAGATGAAAAATAAAAATAAAAAAAAAATCCCCTGTAGAATTTGGACAACAAATTCTTTTTGGGTGATATCTTTCATTTGGATGCATCACACATATTATATCTGGTATGTTATCTATTACCTACCAAGAATCCAGAATGCTTGCCTGGTGAAGATGATTAATTCTATTTTTCAGATGAGGAAACTGAAGCTCAGAGTGGCTTTGTGACTGTCCCAAGGATACGCACTTAATATTGACAATGGTCATAGCCACTGGCACCTACATAGGGGTCTGTCTACAGTTTAGCATGTGCATATCCTTGCAATAAGTAGAGGGCAGAGGCCCTGGCTGGGACTCCCAGAACTCCCTGCAGGTCCAGGAAGTCCTCTGGCTTTCTATTTGAGCACCGAAATCCAGCCACTGGGGTAGATAGTACGAGTGATTTCTCAGTGG
Organism: Marmota monax; assembly: GCF_021218885.2. Classification (NCBI taxonomy): domain Eukaryota; kingdom Metazoa; phylum Chordata; class Mammalia; order Rodentia; family Sciuridae; genus Marmota; species Marmota monax. Next base: position 6,617,920 of record NW_026695219.1, read on the forward strand.
GGTACGTGTGGGTAACCCCAGGTGATGTGTTCCATGCCCTTGGTCTGGTTTGCTTAACACAAACAAGTGTAGTATTAGCAGCTGTCACCCTGAGGGCAAGAAGAGCTCAGGTGAAAACTAGAAAGGAACTCTGTCTTTCTTTTTCTTTCCTGTTTACCACCCTCCCCACCCCCAAAGACATAGGAGGAAAATAGAGAAGAGTAAGAGGGAAGAGTCTGGAAAATATTGGGTGTGGGGCCCAGTGGTTTTCACTCAGTGTGTCAGGAGATCTGAATATTAACTATCTGTGGAAAAACAGGAACTAGGTATTCCCTTCTGCCCCATTGCCAGTCCAGGTGACCCAGGAGCTATCCACTGTGATCATGTGACAACGGACTGCTTAGGAAAGGGCAATTTTGCCATCTATTTCACATGCACATTCTAAGAATTTTGTTACTAAAATTTATTTAATAGTGCTGTGAATGGAAACCAGGGTTTCACACACGCAAGGTGAGTGCTATACCACTAACCTACACCTCCAGTCCTCTAGCTAAGCACTTTAATCAACAAGTGTGCATTGTACCTTGCCAGAGATGAGGATTTGTAATTCTAAACCTATGAGTTAATAAATAGGATGAACTTCTTTTAAAAAGGAGAAGGATGAACCATTAAAAAGTCATGGGCTCTTGCCATGCACATGCCTGTAATCCCAGTAACTGGGGAGACTGGTGCAGGAGGATCACAAGTTTGAGGTCAGCCTCGGCAACTTAACACAAAATAGAACATAAAACAGAGCTGGGTTGTGGATGTAAATGAGTGGTAAAGCACCCCAATCCCAGTACCTCCAAAAAGTTGCTGGCTCTTAACTCCTGCATTTTGTACATCTCGGCAAGCTTCTCCCAGCTGGACCTGTCAGCTCTGCTGTCCTGGTTGACATTGGCCCTTCTGATACTGCCCACATATGCCAGGAGGGAGCATCTTTCGCTGTCGCTGATGAGAAAGGTGTTCCCTCCTGAGAATCTCGAGCGTCTTCCTCTGGTGAGGGTTTCCTCTCCATGTCTGTCTGGGAGCTGAATGCACCAGCAGTGCAGGAGGTGCTGGAGCCCTACTTCTGTGAGAAACCAGAGCACCAGGTGTGTCCTCCTGAGTTTTTACCCTGTTCATTGCTTCTCCTGCCAGCTCCCCTCTTTCTGTGACAGAGGAGAGATGAGCAGCTCTTTCCAGGCTGCTGGGACTGTACCATGTAGGTCTCAACAGGCTTTTGGGGTTAGTGGCAGATTCTTCCTTATTGAAAACTCTGACCATCTCTGAGCATCCTCAATTCCAGTGTGTTCTTTTCTTTGTGTTTGGGGGAGGCTTGAAGGGAGTGAGAGCCTGATGGGACAATGGCTGGGCCATTTTTTTTTCCCCAGCAGAGATTGCTGGCATCTCTCAGCAGCATGTTGCTTTTTGGCATTGAAAAACGGTGGACAGTTTGGGAGGTGTGTGAATGGAAGATAAGAGGGCCAAGCTAGCATCTTCCTCCTTGAGAATTATTTTTCTCCTCTGTCTTTAGACAAGTGGTAATGAGAACCACCAATATGAATGTCATACTGGCCAGTTTCTGAAGTCTTCCACAGATGTTCATGTTCAATTCTCACAGTAACCCTGTGGGTTTTTAAGGTGAGACCTGTTAGTCCTGACTCCATTCTTCACGGAGACTTAGGGAGGGTAAGTGACCCAAGGAGTGGATCTGTCTTTTGTCATCACGCCCTCTACTTCTTCCATTGCACCTCTCACTGTGGGTTTGGGAGGCCTCATCTTCCAGCTTGACACGTAATCCTATCTGGGGGCAAGGGGAGAGTGGTGTGGTAAGGAACAGGGTGTAGGATTTCAGAGCAATTGGTCATTTGTGATGACAGCCGGAGGCAAGATGGAGAGAGACAGGTACTGCATAGGAACTGGACATGGGACTGTGCATTATCCCAGTGAAGTGTGTGTCTGTATGTCTTGGGTGAGGCTGAGTTGTGTTCTTTGAGTCAGGAAGTACTGTCTCTTTCAAAAAAAGGTTGAGTCCTTTTGCAGCTGGTTTTCTTTAACTACCAGCAACACCAGCATTGTTTCAGAAAGCCACAGAATTTCCAAACACAATGGAAATTCCAAGAGTGTGGGGTGTGGGTTTGGGAGCTGGGGTGGGTGTGGACAGGCATGGGGAGGGTGGACCACAGCCTGAACAGTTTTGTCCTTCCTTGGTAATGAATTTCACACGGCTCCCCTGTCCTCAGTTTGTCTGCAAGATGCTCAAGTTTAAGCCTGGGAAAATGGGGATCAGGAAGGAGCAGGCCCCAGGGATTACAGTGGCCATAAAAACCAAACATCAACCCAGGACCCCATTTGGTGTGACCTCTAATGACCGCCTTCCATCAGCTGGTGTCAGAGGAGGCACATGGTGTCGATTAAGTTCTAAAGTGACATTTGTATAAATAAGCTTGTTAATAGGAAATTAATTTTTTTTCTAATCTTAAAAAATACTCAGTCTATATTCACATATTTTTGAAATGCCAGCAAACAGTGAGGCTAATGTCACTAAGAAGACTTGTGAGATTAAACCAAAGAAAGAAAAGGAATAAAAAAGCAAAACTGACAACAGCATCTTTGGAAACAGTTTCTCACAGGCTGGAAACACTCAGCAATATTTATAATAAGCCTGTTGGCTCTTAGGTCGGAGGTGGCCTGACTTACCTCTGAAGATTGAAGGGAAATGAAAGAATTTTTCCTGTTTGGTTTCTGCTTTCTCTTGTCCTGCTTTATGCTCTGCATTTGTGTTCAGTTTTTCACTCGATGAGCTCAGGCAACCTTCTCAAACAGCTCCATATTTGTGAGATTTGGTTCTAGGTTTTGAAGTAAGTGCTTAAAAGATGATTTGTTTTTATCCTTTGAAGTATGGGGAAGTCAGAACCCCTGGGTTCTCAGTGTGACTGCTTATGAACTGATTGGAATTTATCATATATTAGTATAATCAGATATGTAGATAAAGGGTTTTGGTGCGTGGCTGCATGTGGTGAATGCCATGTGAGTACAGAGATGGTAAATAACAATCCTTCCAAATTGCAGAGAGCAAATTTCTGGGGTATGTTCTCAGTTTCTTTATCTGTATAGGAGGTTTACTGCAAACTTAGACCTATTTTACATGCCATCTTAGGGGAGAGAGAACCTCTCAACAAATGTTCTGGTATGCACAATGCTGGCCATCTACACACACTCCAGAGAGATCACAGAAGTCATGCTAGAAATAACACTCTGAAAGAACTAAAAGAAAATATAGGCTAATTGTTATTTGACCTCAAGATAGGGGAACTTCATCTAAACATGATGGCAAGGGAAGAAAAATTAATGTGAACAAGACTGAGCAACAGAATGACAAACTACATGTGCCAGAATATTCATAGCAGCATAACTGCAAAAGAGAGCAGATAAATTATAGGATTTTTTATACAGTTTTTTTTTTTGGAAAAAAGTTAAAATAGCCCAAAAGAATGAACTACTATGGCATACAATCATATGGCTAAATTTTAGTAATATAATATGAAGTACAAAAGAGATTATAACACAATAGCAATTTTTTAACTCCATTCTTTAATATGAAAAAATTTAAACATTAAGTAAAGATGAAAGAATTTTATAGTGCATACCTGTATAACCACCATCTAGATTGTACCATTAACATTTTCCTATATTAGTTTTGTCGCATGTCCACCCTTCCCTTCAATTCAGTAATTCTTAGTTTGGGGCAGTTTTGCTCCCTAGGAATATTTGGCAGTGTCTGGAGACCATTTTTGGTTTCCATAGCTAGGGGTGGGATTCTAGTGGCATACAGTGGATGGAGGCCATAGATTCTGCTCAATGTTCTATATTTCACAAGACAGACCCCACCACAAAGAATAGCTGGCACAAATACCAATATGCTGAGGTTAAGAAATACTGCTTTAGTCTGTCTTTACTTTTTAACGCATTTCAAAGAAAGTTAGACATCAGTGTACTCCTCCCTAAGTACTTAAGTATGCATATCATTTATTAGATTTTAATGTTTATTTATAGTGGTTTTCTTTCTGTGTGGAATTTACACATTGAAAAGCAGAAATCTTAAGGCTGTGTTCACCGAGTTTGGCTCACGCATGCAACAGAGATTGGGTATCACCCAACCTCATTCAGGACACAGAACAATATGATTGCTTTAGAAAGTCCCTTCATGGGCCCTCCCCAGGCTTGTCCCTGAGCCTCCTCTCCTTCAGAGCATTAATTTCCTCCCACCACACATTAGTTTTGTCTGTTCTAGAATTGCACAGAAGTTGAATTATAGGATACAGGCATTACACAGTATCCACTGGGGATTAGTTCTAGGACCCTCTGCAGATACCCAAATCCTTGGATGCTCAAATCACTTACATAAAACAGCATGGTATTAGCATATAACCTATGAGCAGCCTCCTGTATACTTTAAATCATCTCTGGGTGACTGACTTATCATACTTAACACAATATAAATGTATAAATAAATGTTATCCTATATTCTTAGGGAATGGTGACAACAAAAAGGCCTACATGTTCAGTACAGTTGCAATTTTTCTTTTACATGTTTTTAGCCATGGCTTGTAGAATCCATAGATTGGAACCCACAGATGCAGGAGCCAGCTGTATATAGTCTTTTGCATGAAACCACCCTTGTGTACATAGCACAGCAGTCCCCAAAATGTGTTCCATGGGTCTTTGTGGGGAGTCTCCAAAGTCCTTTAAAGAGGTCCAGGAGGTAACAGCTATTATTCCTAATAGTAATGAGACTCTCTCTCTTCACACTGGTGCAAAGGCAATGGTGGGTAAAGTTGCTGCTGCTGAAATGGTGGCCCCAGTCTGTTCGTCATTGTATTCTTCACCAGCTCTCACCTGTAGAAAAAGCAGCTAGTATTCACTTAAGAAGGCTCCTCTTAAGAATGAAGCAGTACAAATGAATACTCTCAGTAAAATCTTGGACTTGGAGCACATGTCCCTTAGATATTCTGTGTGACAAAATGGAAGGAACGCATAAAGTACTTCTGCTACAAACTTTAGAATCATGATTTACTCCAGGAAAAGCACCTATGTGATAATGTGTGTTGCCAGCTGAACTAGTTTTTTTTTTTTTAATGGAAAAAAGAATAGCTGACAGACAAACTATGGTGATTTAGATTTGAATATGTGGCAGAGTAAATGTGATATTTTAGAGGAAACAGCTAGCAACAGCATTCACTGGTATTGGTAAAACTTGAACTTTCAAGTGAAAATTAGAATTTTAGAAAATTTGAATTTGTCACTGTGGTCTTGATAGTATGTATTCACACATGGGTAACAATTCCATGCCAACTGTAACAGTTACAGTGGGGTTTCAGGTGGCAGAGTACAAAATTTATGGATATCATTTCAAGTTCCACATTGCAACTAACCTTTAAGAAATTGTGTGAAATTTTTTTTGTATCAAAGACAAATATGGGGCTGGGATGTGGCTCAAGCCGTATTGCGCTCGCCTGGCGTGCGTTCGGCCCGGGTTCGATCCTCAGCACCACATACAAACAAAGATGTTGTGTCCACTGAAAACTAATAAATAAGTATTAAAAAATTAAAAAAAAAAACAAACAAAGACAAATAGCCATCATTATCTGAAAAGGCTATTAAAATAGTCTATCATTTTCCAATTACATAACTGTGTGATATTGCATTTTCTCTGTATACTTCAACCAAAAAAGTCTATCACAAGTGAGTACAGATGCAAGTAAGAGATCATAGTAATCTACTATTATAGCTAAATATTTAAGAGATGCAAAACAAATTTTTAAAGAAGCACCATTATTCTTGTTTATTATTTTGCTTGGAGAAAATGTGGTTATTTTTTTCAAATATATATTAATTTGTAGTGGGCTATTTTAAAGTGAATTAATATATATTATAATATTTTCTCATTTTAATTTCTTTTACTACAAAGTATAACTCACATAAAGAAATGGTCTTGGGGCTTCTCAATACTGTAGAATGTGAAGTTGTTCTGAAAGCCCAAAATTTGAGCTCTGCTGACTTTTGTAGTTTATTTAAGATCTATCTATATTATTTTAAGTGTCAGTAGTTTGTTCTTTTTTTTTTTTTTGTCCTGGGAATTGAACCCAGGGCTGCTTAATCACTGAGCCACATCCCCAGACACTTTTTAAAATATTTTATTTAGAGACAGGGTCTCACTAAGTTAATTAGGGCCTCTCTAAATTGCCAAGGCTGGCTTTGAACTTGTGATCCTTCTGCCTCAGCCTCTTGAGCTGCTGGAATTATATAGGTGTGCACCACTGTGCCCAATTTGTTCCTTTTTTTAAAAAAAATTGTGGGTTGTATTCTGTATAACTATATCACAGGTTGTTTGTTCTCTTATTGGTAGACATTTGGGCTGTTCCCAGATTTTGGCTACTGTGAATGAATTTGTTATGTATAGACTTGTATAAATCTTTTTTGAACATGTTTTTATTTTTAATTTTTTTTCAGTTGTAGATGGATGTAATACCTTTATTTTATTTGTTTATTTATATATGGTGCTGAGGATTGAACCCAGGAGTTTATGCGTGCAAGGCAAGTGCTCTACCACTAAGCCACAACCCTAGTCCCATGTTTTTATTTCTTTAGGGTAAATTCCTAGGAGCTGAACTGGACTACTCATAGCTTATGTGTATAGATTTAGTTTGTAAGAAACTTCTGGATGATTTTCCAAAGTTGTTTACAATTTTACATTTCCACCACAATGTATGAGGAGTTTAGTAGCCTTTTTATGATGTAAAAATAGCAATAAGCACACATATGCCTATTCTCCCGTGTATTATTTCGGAATCCCTGTGGATGAGATATTATATGAAAATGAAAGAAGGGATGTGAAGAGCACAGGATTTGAGATGTGAGTAACCTTGGGTGCATAGCTAGATTTAAGGCAGTTAGGCACTATTGATAGACCAAGGAGACAGGTACTGGGGGTGGCTCTTCCCAACAGAAGATCATGTCCCAGAGTATCAGTACCTATGGCTAACAATATGGCCACTGGCTGTATTTTACCCTCCATTTGTTGTGTCTCGAAGTCTTCTGAGGCTCCATATTTCTACAAAGAGCAGTCTTTGACCTTCTGCGGGACGGCTAATGGAGAAAACATGTTTTGGATGCTTACAATGGCTGTTTTAGAGCAGAGGAATGAGCCTACTGCTCCTGCTATTTCGCAGCTTCTACTGGGAATCCACGGCTAATTTTCTGTTGGGCTGCCCTCACCTATCTACATTTCTGGCTTTCCTTGCTATGGATTCTTCTTCTAGCTTCCAGGCTCTGGGCAGGTGGCCTGAGGCTAGAGAGAGGACTTATTTAGCTATAATCAGAGGCCACCTTCCCTAGTCCATGGAGATTAGAAGGATGTAAGCCTGAGTTTATTTACCCTTAGCAAAACACAACTTTTATTATTTTTATTATTATTATTTTAGGACGTGGGATAAGAAGGGCCATAAAAATGAGAACATGAAACAGCTTTTATTGAACTAACATTATGCTGATTTATTTGTGAGTGAAATCTGAACCATATGGTCTAGTTTCCCTTAAAACACACAAGGGGTTCAGGATTAAGGGAACAGACACTTGGCAAATTTGTTTTCAAATTCAGTGAATACATCTTGTTGAAAAAAAGAAAGAAAGAAAAAAGAACAGGGTTGCTTAGTAGTCCCACAATCATTGAGTGCTTACTGTGTGCAGGAAGTGATACTTAGTGATTTATATCCTTTTTCACAGTTAATCCTCACAGCAATCCTAGCAGCCAGCCATGTTCCCCAAGGAGAGGAAGTAACAGCTCTGAGTAACTCAGGGCCTTTATTACCTGTAGGAATCTGGGCAAAGTGGGGAAGATCTGGAATTCAGGCTTTGTCCAAAAACAACAGCTTTTCCTCCTAAAATCTCCTGATGGTAAAAGAGATGAAACCAAAATGGGGACATGAACTGGGGGCCTGCAGATTAGCTGCCTTCTCATTTTGCAGAAAGCCAACTGTACCTTTTCTTATTAGTAGAGACTGAAAGCGAGGTCATCCTGATCATCAGGGGGCAGATTTTTCCTTGCCAGCTTGCCTGGAAATCTCAGCCCTTGGTCTTGCATCCATGTGGAGTGTGCCTCTCTTTGAGTTTTGTAATGAAAAGAGGATCATGGCAGAGTCATGGGCTGCTGGTGATGATGGTGGTAATGGAATTCTCATTCATGGATTTAAACTCCTAAATTTCTGTAAGAAAGCTCATCAGGTTTTGCCCCTTGTCCATAAGCATGGCCTAAGGAAAAACTATGTTTATGCTAGCCTTCACGTACCCCCACAGACATCCAGTTTCATGCCACTGCTTTGGCTGGTGGCATTTTTTTGAGATGCCACTGTCTCCCAAGCCACTAAATGTATCAGACTTTGTTATATTTGAGTTATTTTTAAAAAATCCTTCTGAGGTCATTTTCAACTCTACATTGAGTGTTATCCATGCAAATAGTAACATCAAATTCGTAGACCAACCTCCCAAAGCCACTTCATGAATAGTGTCATGGACATTCCAGGTATGACATAGATTCTGTAGCATATTGGGACATGAGGGAGACATCTTTGTTTTCTCCTCTTTCCTCCTTTTTTCCTGCCTTTCTAACAGCTCTATAGAGAGTTATCTTTTACGAACCTTGTTAATTCTGTACACTGTACATTTCCATAACTGAAATCTCCTTTGTATCTAGGTGTTTGTATGTGAGGGGCATTACTAGTTCCATATCTTCCCGTGTGTTCTGAATTTAAAAGCAAAAGGAGCAGTTTTTCCAGTTATAATTAGAACTAGAGAAAAGAGTAATAATAGTATTAATGATAGCAATAAAACAAACATATTTGTTGCATGCTTACTGTGTGCAGGAAGTAGTGCATAGTGATTTACATCTATTACCTCATATAATCCCCACAATCATCTTTAGAGGCAATATCATCTTCATTTTATAGCTAAAACTTAGCAAGGTAGCTTGCTCCTGAAGGTTACACATCTTGTCGTGGTACAACAGAGTCAAGCCCAGGGTCATCTGGTTCCCTGAGCTTATCTTCTAACACTGCATGATACTGTCTCTTAATAGTAGCTTGACGTCTTTAACAAAAAATAAGGTTATGTTCTAGCTGTAAGGATTTATTTTACTTGCACTTCTCTGTCAGGGTATATTATCAAATCTAATATATTTTTAAGAAGGTTGCAAAATTTTCTTGTAATTAAGAGCAGGATATGCTCTCTGTAGAGTGATATAGGTACAATTTCTAAAAGAGTTGCATGATAGTTCATCACAGCTGAAGGTGAGGAGCCTACAACTTACTTTCAACCTGTGAACTTTCATAGGTAAGAGAAGAGCTACACGTTAAGAGCAAAATTCAGCCTGTCTCCTTTAAATCATTTAAAGGCACATTTCTCAGGTTGTATGTGAATACTACGCTGTTTTGTATAAGGGCCTTGAGCATCCTTGGATTTTGGTGTCCAGTGGATTCTGGATCCAATCCCCCATGGATACAGAAGAAAGGCAGTCTTTGGTTTAAAACAAAAGGACTGATAACTAAATTGGAATTTCTATGATTTTCCAAATTTCTTTATCCAAAGTGTATCTAAAGATCAATCAACAAGGTCAATTATAAAACACCCATAACTCACACCTACAGTGCAAGTAGGGGATAAAGCATAATATAAATTTGAATAAATAAACATCTAGAACCATCACAGCTGACTCCCCAGCCTCCCTCCCCGACAGGTGCCACTTAGAGGATGCTCTTAGTCACATAAAGGATTTTAGAAACACCTATTCTTACTGGTCTAGGAAAATCCAAGTTATGAAACTGGTAGGTAATATCTATAAAATTTACTATACAAAGAAAACAAAGTGAATGGAAGTAAAGAAATATTTCTCCCTCAAATGACCACAAAGAAAATGAAAACTGCAACACTACCAATAACATGAACTGAATATCATTAAACAAATATATGAGAAAAATGGAAAACAGTTTGAAATCAGAAATCTGAAAGTCTCAGAATGTTTGCACCCCAAAATGGGAAGATGAAAGATAATGACATGCAGAAAGAATTGAAGAAAGAAATAGGAATCATCCCAGAAATGAAGACAAAGGAAATATCAAATCGCACCCCGCAAACCTGCACTCCGTAACTTAAACTTAACAGTTATAAAATGTAACGGTTATAAAATGAAATCAAAATTATAACCTGGAGATGGTAGCAGATATATGGCATGTGTGCTTTCACTTCCTTCCTCCAAAGTCATGTTGGGCAGGATAATTGCTCTTGGCAATGACTCTCACTGAGCCCAGATGAAGCTTTAGATTCACCCAACAGTTCACCAAGCAACCATCACTATTATACCTGCATTTTTTGTGAGTTGAAAAATATTTGTAGTCTCTGTCCTATTAAATGATGAGGGCATATTCCCATCTTCAAGAAGTTCATAGACCTCAGAAGGAAGTGAATGATTCTGTAGACTTTGCCTTGTATGTGTGTCACTTTTAAGTTATACCACCCATTTCAGTGATCATGAAATAGTCTGCTTGGCAGAAAAATCATGGAATCACACAGACCTCAAGTTTTTGGCATGACAAAAATTTATGCACAGTTTCTTAAATAAAGTCATTTTTGTTGTCTTCATTCTTAGTACCTCGCTACTCAGAATGTGACTTAAAGACCAGCAACAAGAAAAGACATCACCTGGGTACTTGTTGGAAATGTGGAATCCTAAACCCCATACCAGACCTACTGGAAAAACATCGCATTTTATAAAGATACTCATGCAATTTGCATGTACATTAAAGTTTGAGAGCACTGCAGACTCTCACCATGTTCCTCTAGACCAAAGAGTCATTATTTGCCACCTGCTACTTTTTTTTCTCCCCACCTCTACTTGTTTTTACAAGTTCCTTAACCAAGCACAGACACTATACTTCAAATATCAGTTTTTTCTTTTTTGCCCTCATTTTCTTATTTGTAAAATAAAGAAAAACTATTTTTTTAAAGAGAGAGAGAGAGAGAATTTTAATATTTACTTTTTAGTTTTCGGCAGACACAACATCTTTATTTTTATGTGGTGCTGAGGATCGAACCTGGGCCGCACGCATGCCTGGCCAGCGCGCTACCGCTTGAGCCACATCCCCAGCCCAAAATAGTTTTTTAAAATGGCAGTACTGCTATCATTTGAATCTTGAATGTCCCCCAAATGCCCATACGTTAAAGGCTTGGTTCCCAGCCTGTGGCACTAATGGGAGGTGGTGGAACCTTCAGGAGGTGGGGCCTGATGGAGGATGTTAGTCACCAGAGTCATACCCTTGATGGGGTTATTGGGACCCTTCCTGTTTCTCTTTTGCTCCCTGGCCAACAGGAGCTCTGTGTTGAGCTCCCACCATGATACTGCCTCACCACAGGCCCTGCAGATGTAGTAACGCCATTGGACCATAGACTGAAACCTCCAAAACTGTGATCCAGAGTAATTCTTTCCTCCTTATAAATTGCTTCTCTCGGGCATTTTTATCAAAATGATGGAAAGCTGATTAACACAAGTACTGTTAGTGCCTGACTTGGAGGAGAACTAAGGATATATTGGGAGAATGGATTTTATGGTGTTCCATATTGTGCCTGGTTCAATAAATAGCCATTACTTTATGAATGCTATAAATGATTCTAAATTAATGGAAAATTGGGGACTTAAAATGGTCTGTCAGCACTCAAGTCTGTTTCTCAGTGGAGGAGCTTCTGAATTGTCTAGTTGTAGATTTTTGCTTGACACATTTAAGTAAGTACCCAATAATGTACCTGAATCATCCCTGCAGGCCTGGTGTTTCCCACACCTGTACTCACACCACACGGAACAGATACATGCCCTGGTGACAGCCTTGTGTGGAGCTTGGGTGCCGTGTTTTGCCTTGCACTGCGTGGAAATAGATCTCTAGCTCCTAGTGCTTCTGGGCTGTTCCCCCTGTTCCTCCAAGCTATGAGGAATTGCTCCAGGATAGGCAGAGGAATTTCCCAGCATGGCAAGGGTTGCTGGTGAGGCAGTAGTGTTTCCTGGGCCATGTGTGAACAGGTCTGGGTTGGGGACAGGACAGCACATTGGCCTCCTGGCTTTGGTGCTTCAGTCTAGGTGGGAAGGTCCTCTTCCTGGTACTTGCAAAGAAGGAATGTTGGAGAGGGGCACTGATTTATTCAGCTGTGAATTCCCTTGGTTTGACTAAAAGCTTTTGACTTCCATGAGCTCAGCGGGGGAGCTCCTTTTTCAGGCATTGCAACACCAGCCTGCTATGAAGTGTTTCTAAGAGAATAAAAGCCTGTTGTGTTAAAACACAGTGTCCTCCACCAGCAGCCCTGGGCCCCCTTAGCCAATCTGTTGGACACCTGGTGGCACACAGGCCAGCTCTGCAGGAGTTTGCCCTGGCCTCCCCTGTCTTTCAGAAGGCAGAATCTGTGCAAGAGAGCTGCTTCCCTACCTTCTTGTATGGTGAAATAGCAGAGAGGTGTCAACTAACACTGTCCCTTTGGTCCCCCACTCTCCCTTCCTGCCCTGGGTTTAGTTGTCTGTGGAGGGATCACCACTGGCCTTTCTTGGTAGTTAATGCATTCAGGAAAATATGTGTAAATGTTGGATTTTTATAAATTAGATTGTTACCCCCTTACTTTAACTATTGTACTTCAAAGGCCACAGTTAATTAAAGGTAGGTATCCTTTGCCAAAGTGAAATTTTATGTTGGTAATAAGATATGCCTTTTAATTTCTGTTAAGAATATGTTCAGAACATTCATAGAGAGGAAAAGTCCACAGAGTATTGAATGGCTTTGTATTATGATAGTTGTCCTTATTTCAATTGTACAATGTAAGAGATCCTCAAATGGCACTGTGCTAATTGGGAGCCATGTGTGTGATTTAAAGACAGGTGAGTGAAATAGGGGTTTGTCATTTGAATAGGTTTTTGAGGAGTTAGAATAAAAAATGCTTATCACCTTCCCCAAAACCCACCAGCATTTCCTGCTGCTTATGCAACTTACATTTTGATGATCAAGATAGAAATGGGTAAGAAAGCTGAGCATATAAACACCAAGTTCGTTTCTGGATTCTGTCATTTGCTGGAAGAGAAATTTTGGGCAAGTTAGTCTTTGCCTCATTCAGCACCAACTTTTTCAGTGGTAAAGTGAGAATGAAATGTTATCAGGCCATAGGCTTGCTATTCATATTAATGGATATTGCCTAGGAAATAGCTTAGCACCATGCCTGGGACATAATTGATACTACATAAATATTATAATTATTAATATATGAACTACAAGATTTTTGTCATTTGAAAGAACCTTGAATTCAATTCCTTTATAAACCTATAATGTTAACAGTCAGTTCTGAATTAAATTTGTTGTATAAATTAGAAGTTTGGCATGGTTAGTTTTCTTAAAGAATGTCTGTCTTGCTTTGTATAATGCTCAATGCTTGATTTTTTCCCTTACTTTTAGTAAGAAAACCTCAACCCAAATATACTAGAGGACAGAACTCAGGTCATGACTCTGAGTCCCAGAATGTAAACACATGGGAAGGGGACACTGAGTCCACTGGGCAATAAACCTGAAGGGTGGAGATGGTGTCTGTTAGCTCACTGCTGTGTCCCCAGTTGAGAGGACCATGCTTGGCTCATGGTTGGTGTCTAATAAATATACATTACTTGAATAAATGAATGAGGTCACATAGCTCAGTACCCTCACTTTGCAGATAGAAAAACAGGATACAGAGAAGTGAAGTAACTTGTCCAGTATTACCTAAGACAGATTTGGGATCAGAGCCTATGGTCAGTAGTGACCCTAAACACCTCTCAAGTTCACAAAACAGCAGTTTCTCTGATATGAAGATCGTAGTGTCCTATAGTGGCTGGCTGCTTATCTCCCTCTCTCCTCTCTTTCTTCTTTCCTTTGTTCCTCCCCTGTCTCTTCTTCCTCTTTCCTCCTTTCCCTCCCATGCCATTGTTTCTGGTGGCATGTTCTTTGCCAGCACCAAATTTGGAAGAGACAGATGTGACCTACAGCACATTTCACACCGAGTACCTCTAAAGCCCATCTTTATACTAAAACCTATGGCAAATGTGAGTGTTTAACCTCCCTTTTCTATGGACATATGGCACATTCTGTTTCTTTGTGAGCAAGTCTGCCCTCCTGCCACCAATTTCAAGGTACTATTGACTCCTAGAGACCATCTGGATGGAGTTGTTTTAACAGGGGAAAGTGCTTCTCCAGTATCCTGGAAGCCTTAGGTGAGTAACGGTGCCAGTGATTGCCCAGCTGTGGTAAAGCCTGTTTCCCTGGCTTAGTAAAAATTGTACCCATGTGAATGGTGATGCTGAAGCTGTTTGCCCAGGAGCCCCATAGACAACATGGCCAAAAAGCCTCTGTGGGACTTCCCACTTTACTCCTTTCAGCTTCGGGGAAACATACATTTAGCCCCATTCTTTGCTGGCAATGCTGTCTTTTGTATAGAATGTTCTAGTTTGTAGAATTCTAGGGAATCTTCAAACTTCTGTGCAAATAAGATGATTATTATTTGAGAATCACGAAACTTTGGTCTTTTTTATGAAGGGGCATAGAAAGCAGTGCTTCTCAACCTGTGATGAAGAACCAGTATTAAAAATCTGTGATATGTGGTGGACTTTGGCAACTGATAATAAATGAAAATGAAAAAAAAAAAAAGAACAAAACCAAATTCAGAAGACATACAAAACTATGAGCCCTAATGTTTTATTATTGAGTAATTGAACTCAGCCTCACACATTGCTGCAAAAGATTCTGAATGCTTATTCTCAATTTTGATACTTATTTCTGGGGATTGGTAAACTGCAGACCCAGCCTTGAGGAACCCTGTATAGAGACAAGGTTTTCTTAGTTCAACTTTTGTTTTCTACCATATACCAAAAGTGTTTTATTTTCTGCCTCATTTCTCTCTCCCTTTGCCAGGCTGTTTATTTCACTTCTCAAATCTTACTTAGAATGGCCTGTGCAATGACAGGCTGCTGATTCCTGATGTCGTCAGTTGTTCCTCTTGAGAATGATTCTATGTTCTTCCTCCCTCCACACAGATATCCCACAGAAAATAAATGCTATTGCACATGGCAAAAAAAGCAGATAGTTATATGAGGCCAATAGAAAAGGTGATGAGCTAATAAAAATGACCTTCTGAATCATTTTCCAGAGGAACTGTATTTTAGTTGTTTCTTGGAAAGTGAATTTGTTCTTTGCATTGACTTTCATTAAACCCTTACAAGGACAAAAAGCCACATTAGATGATTAGAACATTTTTAAAACAATTCTTTTTATGGTACTAGGATTGAAGCCAGGCAAGTGTTCTACCACTGAGCTATATCCTTAGCCCTTAGAACACATTATTTTTTTAAAGAATTTCTTTTTTAGTTGTAGATGGACGCAATACCTTTATTTATTTATTTATTTTTATGTGGTGCTGAGGATCGAACCCAGTGCCTCATGTATGCTAGGCGAGCACTCTACCACTGAGCCACAGCCTCAGTCCCTAGAACACATTTTTTGACCCATTGGTTAGGACTGTAGTCAATAGAATGACCCTTGAATGTTATAGAATATGCCCTTCCAAAAGCTATCTTTCCTGACAGTATATGTTTCCTTGTCACTGATTTTCCAGTGAAAGTCACATCCTCCTCCTCAATTCCTAGGAATTGTTCCCAGTACTTAGTGCAGCAGCAGCAGCCACAGCAGCAGAAGCAATATCTCAATTACTTGCTTTGGGGAATCAATCTTAGGGGCTCCCCTTTGCCTGTGGTATGAATTTGGGCTACATTCCTTGGCTGGCCTTCGAGTAGCATTCTGGACTCACCCGACTCACCCTATCTCACCCCATCCACTCAAGATATCAGGGCCAAATTGCTGTTTCCTGAATTTCCTTTGTATTCTAGAACTTCTGTGCTTTTTATCGTATCATTCCCTCTGCCTGACATGTCTTTCTTTTCTTCAGAAACAAAGGAGGAAAATGCTGACTGTGAGATTTGTTATTTTTATTTCTATTATTTTATGGTTTTTTGCAGTGCTGAAGATTGAACCCAAGGCTTTGCACATTCTAAGCACACATTCTTCCAGTGAGCTACACCCTCAACTCATAGTTATTTTTAAATATTTCAAACATATAGATACAAATAGAGAAGAGTGCATTGAATGACAATCATCATCTTTTATCGGATTTTAACACTCTCCTATTTGCTTTAGATCCCATTATTTTATTTTAAAGAATTAAAGTGATAATAAGATTTCGTGGAGGCTCTTTGTGACTCATATCTATTCCTAGTCTCTTTTAGAAGTTGTAACTTCTAAAGCAACTGTGTGAACCATTCTCATGTATGGTGTTTCTATTTTAGCTTTATTAACTATATAGCAAATATAAACATATAGAGTGTTTTGAACCATTAAAAAGTTACATGTAAATGATCTATCGTGCACAGCATTCTGCAGTTTGATTCTTCATTCATAATTATCTTAAGGAAATCACTTCAAGTTGATACAGGTATAGTATTTGCTGTATAGATCCCCTTATGTAAATATATGATTTATTTACTTCTGCTGTTGATTCACATTTAGGACTTTATTTCCTCTGTTGCCCAGAATGCTTCATGTCTTCTTTTGCACTGATATGGTAGTTCTTTATGATAAATTTTGAGAGAAGAGAGGAGAGAGAGGGAGAGAGTAGGTGGGGGAGAGAGAAAGAAATTGTCAGGTCATAGGTAGTACATGTTTCCAGCTTTTCTCATTATTGCTAAATTGCTTTCTGAAGTTGTTGTTCCAGTGAATACTCCCCATGCTTTTTCTCCTTGCCAGCACTTGCTCTTATCAGACATTAAATATTTGCCATTCAAATAAGTGAGAACTGATTTTTCATTGTTTTAATTAGCATTGTCTTGATTCCTCATGAGATTGATCATCTTTGCATCTGCCCAGGGATTCCCCTTCCATCATTCTACCTTATTACATCTTTTGCCCATTTTCTTGTCAGATATCTGTCTTATCCGTATTGATTTAGAGATTCTTTATAGATTCTAAGCAATAGTTTTTTGTTGGTTGTATGTATGGCATGTTTTTCCTGCCAGTCTGTAGTTGGTCTTCTCATAAGATTTTTAGAGTCTTTTATCATACAAAGGCTTTTTAAAAATATTTATTTTATAGTTATAGTTGAACACAATACCTTTATTTTTCTATTTATTTTTACATGGTGCTGAGGATCGAACCCAGGGCCTCACACCTGCTAGGTGAGCACTCCATCGCTGAGCCACAACCACAGCCCTGAAAAATTTTAAACTTTAATACAGTTAAAGTCCCAATTTTTTTTGTACTGTTGATGCTTTCTGCATGTCTTATCTAATGAACACTCCCCTAAATATAGTTCTATATTTTCTTCTAAAAGCTCATTTGTGGCCAGGCACGGTGGTGCATGCCTATAATCCCAGTGCTCAGGAGGCAGAGGCAGGAGGATCATAAGTTCAAAGCTACCCTCAACAATGGCAAGGTGCCACGCAACTCAGTGAGACCCTGTTTCTCAATAAAATACAAATAGGGCTGGGGATGTGGCTCAGTGGTTGAGGGCCCCTGAGTTCAATCCCCAGTACCAAAAAAAAAAAAAACAAAACACCAAAAAAGCTCATTTTGTTCCATTATTCTTAGATAATCCAAGACATTTTGCTTTTCTTTTTCTTTTCTTAGGTTTCAAGATTGAACCCTTGGTCACCTTGGCATACTTGGCAGGTGACCTACCACTGAGCTGCCTCCCCAGCTCCTACCTCTTAGACTTTTTCGTCAACTTAGTACCAAGATTCGTTGTTTCTCTTTATAGCTGTTAGGTTAGTGTTCCACATAGGGAGCACATAAATCTAAGTGGTGAATTGAGGAAAATTTAAGAAAGAGAAAGTTGGTTGTTTAATAGATGGGGTCTGAATGGTATGATTGGAAGTCTGAAGACACTAGACATGTCCATGGCTTCATCTGGTGTCTGTCTTAGCCATCTGGCCTTTGTCCCTAACTGCCTGATCTCTCTCTCATGGTCTGTATTCTTCAGATTCCATGCAGATAGTCTACTGATGATCAAAGCCCTTTACTACATACTGCTGTCACCCATCCATAGCATCCCAAGTTGGGGAGTTTAGGGAAGACTAAACCTTGCTATTATCCTTTCCTGATGGGGTAATACTAGTTAGAGTCTGTTTTCTTGGAAAAAGGATGTTGATGGTTCTCAGCAGAGGACAGGGCTTTGGGGAACTTAATTTATGCATCTGGCTTAGTCTTCAAAGGTCAGACTGTGGACCATTGAAAGTTTTGCTGACTCACCTTATGTGGTTTTTCAGCATTAGGTGGGTGGATGTAAGATTTATAGCAGAGGCCGGCCATGTGGTTCAGTGGTAGAGCACTTGCCTACCATGAGCAAGGCCAGGGATCCATCCTTAGTATTGCAAAAAGAATGAAAAAAAAGTTTTACAGAAAAAAAAGAACTTAAAGACGCAACCTTGGACTTGCTTCTTCAAATGTCATTCCTGAAAAGACCCCTTCCAGCAAAGTTCCACCTTTTAGGAGTAAGCCCAAGTCACTTAGGTGCCACTTGACTTAGGCTCTGCTCTTGAGCATCGACAATCTATCTAGGGCTGGGTGATGCCGCTGCCCTCCTGACCCTCATCTTTGGTAGCATCAACACCAGGGATGATGTTTAACTGCTTTTCATACATATGGCCACACCTTAGTCAGTATCTACTATCCTGAGCCCTCAGAATCATCTGGGACCTCCCCTAAATGAGTAGCTGAAGGGTGACACATGATGGAGCAACAGGTCTCTAGGATTCTGCTCAGGATGCTGGCTGGTTCATATTCTGGTAAGGAGACAGACACACCCTTACCCCAACTTCCACAGTCATTGAGGAATTCATTCTAATCATTCCATGTCCGTGCCACCAAAGTCGTTAAATATTGTGAATATTAAAACATCCAAAAATAGAAATTTGGGACCTTTGTTATGGAAAAAGAATTCCATTGTTTTCAGAGTTATGTGCTGGGTTCTCTGGAGATACTAAAATCATAGATGAGACATAAAAAGTTCACTTATAAAAATAGAATACACAGACACGAAGACACCCTCCCCCCCCACACACATACACACACATACTCTCTTACTTAGAAAAACCACGTCACCATGTTAAAACTGATGTAGACCTTGGGTGCTAGGCTTGCGTCTTCAAATGTCATTCTTGAAAAGAAAGTAAAACTATAGTCAAACTGTTCCTGAGTGGAAACTGTTTTCTTTCCTTGTTTCTTATAGGGTCTGTCAGGGTGACTGCATAGGATTTTAGTAAATACTTAAAATTTTAATGCATTGGAGGAATACATAAAATAAGTGATTATTGGAGGGAGATGTGCTGGGGATTGAACCCAGGGCTATGGAAATGCTAAGCACATTCTCTACCATTGAGCTATACCCCCAACCCTGAAATAAATGAATTTTTGAGGCAGGACAGGTTGATGGGGAGAGAGGAGAGAAGAAACACTCTGGATGGGGAGACCAGCATGGATAGAGCTACAGCTGTGGGTTTTCACAGTGTTGCACTTGGCCAGGAGGTAGGTGTTTGTGGGAGTAATGTTGAGTGGGCCTAAGAGACCCAGAGGGGAATTTGTAGTTCCCTGAAACTGGACATTGGATTTTGGACTTCATATGAAAATCAGTAAGAATGACAGAGTGAAGAAATGTCAGCCATCTCTTAAGACAGAGGATAATTTCCTTGCCCTAGAACAGTTAAACCCATCTTTTTTGGGGAAAAGAGGGGTATAGAGGAAGAGACCTTAAGAGAGCTTCAACCTCATATTTTGTTACTATGTTCTCCACCCCCCACCGCCCCCCCTTGGTACCAGGTATTAAACCCTAGGGCACTTAACCACTGAGCCACATCCCTTGTCCTTTTTCAAAAAATATTTGAGACAGGATTTCACCAAGTTGCTTAGGGTCTCACTAAGCTGCTGAAGCTGGTTTTGAACTCTCAATCCTCCTGCCTCAGCCTCCTGAGCAGCTGGGATTACAGACATGCACCACCGAACCTAGCTACCATCTTCTTCAGAAATCATTGCTCTTTTTACTTTTGCTGTGTGTACCTTTTAAAACTTATCTGGAGGGAGATGCTATGGCAGATGTCCTTGGCTTATTAGAGCCCACCTTATCCCTGGGAGTCCAGTCCTTAGTCTCATGGAAGGAAGGAAAGATAAGATCTTTTATTTGTCACATCACCAATGAGCCAGCATGGCCATGCACATTCAAATGGCTTCATTATGTTTCTCAGTATCCTGAGTGAATCTGAGGCTTACAGCTAAGACATGTTGGTTTTCATTCTCCCTATGATAAAAATGCCATAGTAAACTTTTATACCTCCGAATAATTGGGCACGTTGGTGGAGATACAGCAAATTTGAGCAGTATTAGCTGGGGTGCTATTTTGGCAGTAGAAAGACCTTGCCTTCAGAGGTCTGAGAGCCAGTGTTCAGCACCAAATAGTTCAGACATTTGGCACTTTTTCACCTGCCTTTGAGAGGGTATAATCATCTTCTAGTTTTCTCAGATTCCTCTGGATTGGCATTGTGTTTCCAGAACTATCTTAGAATTGCTTTTCACATATGAAGATACTTGTATTTGGCCCAAGACTGTGCCCTGCCTATTTCCTGAATTCAGGAACAATACTTATCAAGTTCACTAATTGTTAATGATGATCAAAGAAACTCTCTTGCTTTTTGCATGCTCCCCCTCATGTATACTGTTAATCCTAAGAACTAAATTGTAATGAGCTTGAAATGCTCTTGTGTACTTCACGGCAGGGATCTAGGCTTAGATAACACTTTGTGGCTTTTATGGTTAAACCTCTTCAATAAAATCTCTTGGTGAACACAGTTACCACCCAAGTAGTTTAAACTGCACTTGATTTCACTGCCAATATCTCTGACATACATTCTCCTATGGCAATAGACATTAACCAACATGGCAAGAAAATTAAGGTGTAAGACAGTGTGTACCTCAACAGTTGTTGGGGTGTGAAGGCCTTTATTGTGTTCTAGTGTTCTATTCTCCTTTTTTGAGTGTAGAAAGTTTTTTGTTGTTAATGTTTTAGGTTTTTTTTTTTTTTTAAATCTCTGGAGAAGCTCTTACAAATTCCTATGGAGAGAAAAGTATTTGAAACTAGAACTACAAAGGTGATTTTGCTTTATTTAGCTTAGTGAGGTAGGAAGACAAGAGCAGCAATGGAGGAGGGGAAAGGGGGCATCTATAACATGGTGGAGCAATGGCCTAAAAGAATTCTTGTCTTACTGCAATGACAGATGTCAGCTCCCTTGCTTTGTGGATCTAGGTTAATAAAATTTAAGTTGTATACTGAATTCACAGCACTCATCTGATAGTGATCACTTTGTTCTGGAGTTTGTACAAGATAGGTTAGAATAATACTAACATTTGGCCTGAAGGCAATCTTAACTCATGTTTCTATAAATTGATATACTGTGAAACAAGAAATCCTGCTTAATAGAAGGTTCTCTATCTGTGTCGAACATTATCCTCCAACTGTCTACTATTATTTTAAACTTAGGACATATTTCAAAAATTTAAGTCTAAATTTCAAAAATTAAGGAAATAATATAACATGACCCATATATCTTTGACCCAAATTTAATACGTTGTCATATTCCCTTCAGATTTTTTAATGGAATAAAACAATCGTTGTATATCACTTTCCCTCTCTTTTCAATCCATTCTCTCTCTTCTTCTTTAGAGATGACCAAAATTAACTTCATCTGTATTTTCCTGAGTACCTACATATCTCTGTATGTAGGAGTATTCAATAATAGAAAAGTGTAATAATATATTTGTTGTGTGTTTCCAAATTATTCACAATGGTAGCATACCAGTTGAGAACTTGACATTAGTTTTAAGATTTACTTACCAATTTAGCTTATTTTAACTGCTGTGTAACTTTTTCACTTTCTGTCTGTCCTCCCATGCTCCCAAGTTTCCCCCTTCCTCCCTATTTTTCTTCCTACCTTCCTTCCTTATTTTCTTTTCGTACTGTGGTGCTGAGGATTGAACCCAGAGCCTGTGCATGCTAACTAAGCAAGTGCTCTCCCACTGAACCACACCCCAGCTCTGTAGAACTTTCTAATGACTGACTGCCTCATCATTTCTCTGAGGATCTTCCCAGTGTTTCCCCATTGCAGATGATGCTGCAGTTGACAGTCTCGTGCAAGCCTCGTGGGTCTACGTCACACCTGTCTTGTTCAGGTAATATTACGTGGTTCATAGGATACATGTATCTTCAACTTACTAGATGTTGCCAAATTGTTCTCTAGAGTGATTTCTCTACCATCTTGTCACTATTCTGTATTTTTCAGACTTTTGTATTTTTTCCAATCAGATAAAGATAAAAGGGTGTTTCCTTGTTGAGACTGAACATAATTTCACAGTTTTATTGGCCATGGGATTCTCCTCTTCTAAGAACAGTCCATTCATTACTTTTGCCCGTTTTTTTTCTTCCTTATTGCATTGTGTTTTTCACGTCCATTATTGAATTAAATTTTGGGAGGGGCTGAATGTTGTTGTTTATTGCATTGCAGTGGGTAGGGAATCCCAAGCCCACTCCTGGGTTGGGTGATTTGCTGGGAGGCTCAGAAGACTCAGCCAGTGGCTTTACCACAGCAAGGATATTTTTGTAGCAAAAGGATACAAGACAAAATTAGCAAAGAGAAAAGGCACATTGGCAAAGTCCAGAGGAAACCAAGTGTAAGCTTCCAAGTGGAATCATACAATACATGCTTAACTCCCTCAGCATCAAACTGTGACATTGTGTGTGAGGTGTGGTCTTCCAGGGAAGCTCATTTGAGACTCAGAGACCAAGGAAGCTAGCTAGTCATATGTACCTTCTGCCTAGCAGGCTCCAAAATCCAGACTCCCAGAAGAAACGCTGGTATTCAGCATAAATATCAGTATTTATTCAAATAGTTTAGGCACACTGAGCCAGTCTTAGAAGTTCTGAGAATGGTAGGAATCCTCCTGAAATCCAAGTCCCCAGATGCCAACCAAGGACCAACCTTGCAGGCAGGCCTTTCAAGCTTTCAATATTGACTGTTTTCCACAGATTAGGTTCATTTCAAATATCTTATTCCAATCAGTGTTTATATCATCTTTCATTCACACAGCAGTGATGTCTATTTTTCTTCAGTGCTTTATAATTTTAATGTCATACCTAAAATATAAAGTAGTTTTTTATTTTTTTTCTAATAGTTTTAACACATTGCTTTTTATATTTGAGACTATAATCCAATTGGAAATTATTTTGATATTTAATAGTGTTTGTGCCTCCCTTTGTCTTAGTTATTCTTGACTTTTATGACAAACTTG
Organism: Marmota monax; assembly: GCF_021218885.2. NCBI lineage: Eukaryota > Metazoa > Chordata > Mammalia > Rodentia > Sciuridae > Marmota > Marmota monax. The sequence goes on from NW_026695219.1 coordinate 6,641,403, forward strand.
TTATTTCAAAAAAATCACACTACTATTTCCTTTAGAATTACTGAGAATTTGTAGATTACTTTTAGGAGAATTCATAGCTTTAAAAATATTAGTCTTTCTGTCCAAAAACATGGATAGTTATTTATAGTTCTTCATTTTTTTCAGTTCTATTTTACTCTCTTTTGGTAAATGTTTCTGATTTTCTTTATAAAAGTCTTAACATATTTGGTTAGGATTCTTCACAGAAAAACCCAGGACTACATTTTGTTATTGTGAATAGATTGTTCTTTTTTAGAAATTATATTTTATCATTGTTTCCTTTTGATTTGTATGGAGTTTTACAAATCAGTGAGATATACAACAAAATGGACTCTGTTGTTAAGTTTAGGACTTTGTGGATTCTCTTGAATTTTCTGTGGAGACTATCATATTATCTATAATTTTGACCATTTGTCTCTTTATTTTCAATCCTTTTTCTTCTAATTGATTTTCTTATCATAGTCTTCTAGCTAGGCTCTCTGAATACCATGTTGACAGGAATAGTAATGGTTGGCAATCCTTATCACTTCCAAATTTCATAAGAATGCTTTTGTCATTTAACTATTAAATATGATGTTTGTTTTGTGATTATGGGTAGATATCCTTTATCTAATTAAGGGATTTTTTTGGTCTCAGTTTGTTAACATTTTGAAATTTTATGAATAAGAATTGAATTTTATTAAATGCTTTCTATATGTCTATTGAGGTGATAATTTTTTCCTTTTTATATTATTAGGGGAGCTACATAAGAAAATTTGCTAATGTTAAGTTATTATATTATTTCACTAAAGAGACTTTGGCCATAATTATTGTTCATATATTTTTAATATATTGATAGTTTGCTTTACTAAAGTTTTGTTTAAGGGTTCCACATCTGTGTTCATGAGTGATTATGGCTTGTACTTTACTTTTCTTGTACTGTCCTTATCTGGTCTGATTATAGAATAATACTAGTATCATTGAATGACTTAGGAAAATATTTCCTCTTTTGTTACTTTCTCAAAGAATTTACCTATAATTGGATTGATAAATTTGGTAGAATTTGCCTAGAAACCCACTTATACATAGGGGTTATTTGTGTGTCAATTTTCAACCACTGATTAAAAAGATTATAGGCCTGTTTAGTTTTTTGATTTATTCTTAACTCATATATACAATTAATATATACTGCACATGGAATTTTAAGTCCTGCTTTTTTTTCTTTAGCATTATGTAATTTCCTAGATCACTAATACTCATGGAGAAAATAACATTTAAAACACTTACTTTAACAATGGGTGCATTTATGACTAACTATATATCTAGAATTTTATATGATATACATATATAGTATACATAGAAAAGCATAATTAGCTATTCGAGGCACATAGTAGACACACAATAGCTTCTGTTGGAGATTTGTGCTCAGAACAGCCCAGGTACTGTAACTTTCCAGAGCAAAAAGTTGGAATTTCCTCACTCTTTATGGGGAAAGGGTAAAGGCAATTCTATGAAAATGAACAAAGCAGGGGGGCTTTTCCTTTTGCTAAAGGAAAAATAACATTCTTTTTGATGATTTATTTTGGAAATGCATCCTGCCTGGACTGATGAGCTCAGATTTGGGGGCCTGAGCAATTTCTGTTGAAAGACATTTGTAGAGATTTCTATAACTGCTATAAAGATGGAAGCTTCTCAGTTCTGGGGAAAGAAAACCCAGGAATGAAATATGTTTTCTGCTTTTATGCTCAGTTCCTATGGCATAACATGTAATTTTTCTTGGTGCCCTGTGCCAGCTCAATACTCTTTGCTGCCAGTGTATTCTCAAAGATGCGGTGTAGTGGGAACCACAGGAACAGCTGCCCATTCGTGGGTTTATGCCATGTCTGCTTCAGATTAGAAACTGTGACCCCTTTAGGAACTTGGCGTGTGATATGGCAATTATGTGTTCTTAACAAAAACAAACATATTTCCTTTTTTGGGGGGTGGGTACTGGGGATCAAACCCTGGTCTTTGTGCTTGCCAATCATGCTCTGTACTACTATGTTACATCCCAGCCCTTATTTCTATTTTTTAAAAGTTCTAAACATTCTCTCCCTCCCATTTCTCCACTTGCCAAAATCAGAGATGTGTCCACCTTCACTGGAGCTAGTGTCCTTCAGAGAAGTCTCTGGAAACTCCTGTTGAGTCCTGATTGAAATTTTGTGAAACCTGTTTACGATGAAATCAGAAACATGGTCAGACTTGTGAATTCTCCTTTTAAGGAATTATTCCCAGAGGTGGGGGCACAGCTGTATGGTAGAACGTGTGTAGCAAGTACAAGACCCTAGGTTCAATCTCCAGCACCAATAAATAAAAAGCCCTCCCTGATCCTCACCCATTCTCCCTCAGAAGCACTTTGGGAACTCTGTTTGTTATGTGTATGTTTTCTTCTTGGTGCAATTACACAGCCTGTGACAACCCACTGCCCACATGTGAGCTGGCCCTGTGGCTCTGGTTGCACAGGATGGCTCAGAAGGCAGTGCTGCCCAGCTCTTTATGAGAACCAGTTTATGTTCTTCTGAGACATTCTTGTTCTGAGAATTTAGAAAAGAAAACAAACAAACAACAACAACAACAGCAAAATCTGAAGACATAGAGGTGCCCTTTTTTTCTCTTTAGCAAGATGGCACTGCAAATATTTTCTTTCTGTTTTTCTGCCCACAGAATAGCAGTTTCTAAATTGTTAGACACAGTGCTGCTTTGGTTTCACATAGCCCGTTTATTCATGGTTCTTAAGAGTTGTTGAGAATACTTCCTTGAGAAGTAGAAATGGAGATGCATAAAGAGATTAAACAAGTCTCTTAAAGTCATTCAAAGGGGATTTTGTTTGTTTGTTTTTGGTCTTGGTATCCTGTGGGTCCTCCCTCCTTCCTACCCCCTGTCCTGGAAAGCCTACTATCCATGTCTAATTGTGCAACCTAAGGCAAGCCATTTGACCTCTTAAGCACTCCATTTTTTTCATCTACAAAATCCAAGATCCTTTTCTCGTAATGGCCAGTGAATTTATGACACGATTTGGCTCCCAGGATGTCACTGTTGCAGGCTAGGAGTATGACAAACAACATGGGATTTTACATGAAACCCTGATTTGACTTAATGCAACCTGGGTTCATGGCATGTCAACTGCCAAAGTGAAACTGACATACATAATTGTCTCATGGTACTTGGAGCAGATGTTGAATGTTAAATTTGGGAGGACTTTCCCCAGTTCAGTAGCCACATTGTCCAGATGAGGAAACTGAGGCCAGTGTTAGTTCTCAAGGTTACAGGGATGAGGTTAATTGTCTTTGTTCCTGGGCAGTATTTTTCAGTCTTTACAACTTTTTGAATCTTTGGTGATGTTGGCTGACCTTTTATAGGACTCATGTGGGGTCGACAGATTATATCCTCCATCTCCAGTAAATTCTTGTCCTTATTGAGTTGCTTATTAGTGCTTCTCATTCTTCACACATTCTGTGGAGATGAGTTAAGAGCTTCCCAGGCTTGGGGTCCTGAGGAGCTTGACAGGGCTGCTGTTCTAGGTGATGCTGGATAGGTCATCCTCCTTGTTTTATTTTCATTTCCTCCTGATGATCATCACCCATAGTGTTGATTGAGTAACTCAACATGAAGCCCCAGCATCCACAGCTTTAAGATTGTCTATGAGCTGCTGTCCATCTCAACGGGAGGCAAGACCAACACATGAGAGATGAACAGTACCCTAAGCCAGTCCTGTCCAGATATGAACTGCAGGTGTCAAAGTGCATGGGGGAGGAGTCTCTGGTTTCTCTCCAAAACTGAAGCCAGGGCCCATTTTTGACCTGTGCTGCTCACCAGGCTTCCTTTCCTGAATGCTGCGGGAAAATGGCAGTATTAGCATTGGCGTAGGATCAAAGCTCTTTCCTCTCTAACCTATAGAAACGAGCAGGTAAACAAATGGGAGCCATAAAATAGAGGCTACAGTGAAAGTTTGTCTTACCGTGATTAGCAGCTGGCTTCTTTCCAAATTCCACCTGCTCTGTGTGGTGCTGTGGTGTCTCATTCCAAGTGTCTTCTCACAGTGTCTGACCCAGGGCCTTGGGTAACAATACACCAGTGTGTGCCAAGGATAACAATGGCAGAGCTACAGAAGCAAAGCATTAAGGACAGCATGAAATCAGAACAAGCAGAGCCCGCGGGGTGGGGGGTGGTGAGAACCAGAGACTGCAAGGCAGAGGCCGCTGGTGAGGGCTGCTGACTCACCAGGTTGGCTGGGAGGTGACCTAACCTGCCTCTGCTCTGGTTTCCCTGTGTGTGAACCCTCTTTCATATTTGGCATGCTGATCAGCCAGCTGGCATGAAAAGTAAAAGCAAGACTACCTGGGAATCACAGATGCCCCTAGTGTTGTGCAACAGAGGAGCTCCAGATTTCTGCAACGGTCCCCAGGGCCAAGCCTACCCAGTCCCAAGGTGTGTGTGTGTGTATGATCTTTGAGTGATTGAAACAGTAGTGGAGCCAAAGATGTTTGACCTCTGGTTGTGCCACTAACCAGCTGGGTTTGGGGACATTACACAGTTGTCCCCAAAGTCTTGCTGTGTTTATCACTGAAAGAAGAGGCAGAGTGAATGATTCACTAAACTCTTTCCCAGCTCACTATTTTTTTTTTTTTTTTTTTTTTGGTGGTGGTGCTAGATATGGAACCCAGGCTCTTGACATGATAGGCAAGTGCTCTGTCACTGAGTCAAACCCCAGCCCTGCCAGCTCACTTTTACTATTGTGTGTCACTTGGAGCCCAGCCCCAATCAGTGTGTGCCTCGGTGATGTGAAAGGTGGTGCATGACCTCAAATGTCCCTTCTTTCTGGGTTGCTGCCACATCCCTTCCCATTGGGCAAGTGAAGGCTGGGCAGCTGTTACTGGGCAGGATTGTTGGGGCCAATGTCTTTGAACATAAATATCCTCACCTGTCATGACTCCAGAGAATGAGACCCAAAGAAATGAGCACATTTGAGATAAAAGAATAGGGAAGCAAGACCAGGGGCCTAGTCATGGCTGAACATCACCTCCTGATAATAATCCCCCTGGCATGTTGAGAAGCATTTTACCATGCTGATAATAACTGGAAAAAAAATCTCTTTAAAAAGGGTGAGTTTTTCCTCTATTGAGTATTCTTGAAGTGTAGCAGACCTGTGGGACTGTGCCATGGGGTTGGTGGCTATTGATATCTGGGAGGTGAAGGGACATACCTCCTGTTGCTATCTTGGGGGCTGGTTTAGGGTGGGGGGAGGGCCTCACAAACCAGGAAAGAACAGAAAATTATGAAGCATTGTCAAGTTGACTTGTGAGAAACTGGGCTCTCCTGGTGGGTGGGGGACCTGCCCCTCTTGTGCTTCCCATGGAATTTGGTAGATGCTTGGTCTTCAGAGTCCAGGAACCATGCCAGTTAATTTGTAAATGTGCAGCACTCTCGGTCCATTCTGTCACTGAAGAACACAATGTGATTCAGGACAGTGCAGCACTGAGATTGGAAGTGTGGCCAGGCCCATCTCAGGTACATGGAGATTTCTCAGCTTTTCTGTTGACTTACTATGTGGCTCAGGGCAGGCCACCTAACTTCTCTGGAAATGAATACCTTACACACACACTCTAGGCCTTGGACGGAATAACTGATAGATGAATTTTGACACTTTGTAAACATAATGTGTCTAATTTCAGTCTTTCTAGAGATGTGCCAACTTTTTTTTTAATTTTTTATTGTTGGCTGTTCAAAACATTACATAGTTCTTGATATATCATATTTCACACTTTGATTCAAGTGGGTTATGAGCTCCCATTTTTACCCCATATACAGATTGCAGAATCACATCAGTTACCCATCCATTGATTTACATATTGCCATACTAGTGTCTGTTGTGTTCTGCTGCCTTTCCTATCCTCTACTATCCCCCCTCCCCTCCCCTCCCCTCCCCTCTTCTCTCTCTGCCCCCTCTACTGACATTCATTTATCCCCCTTGTATTATTTTTCCCTTTCCCCTCACTTCCTCTTGTATGTACTTTTGTATAACTCTGAGGGTCTCCTTCCATTTCCATGCAATTTCCCTTCTCTCTCCCTTTCCCTCCCACCTCTCATCCCTGTTTAATGTTAATCTTCTTCTCATGCTCTTCAACCCTACTCTGTTCTTAGTTACTCTCCTTATATCAAAGAAGACATTTGGCATTTGTTTTTTAGGGATTGGCTAGCTTCACTTAGCATAATCTGCTCTAATGCCATCCATTTCCCTGTAAATTCTATGATTTTGTCATTTTTTAATGCAGAGTAATACTCCATTGTGTATAAATGCCACATTTTTTTTATCCATTCGTCTATTGAAGGGCATCTAGGTTGGTTCCACAGTCTTGCTATTGTGAACTGTGCTGCTATGAACATCGATGTAGCAGTGTCCCTGTAGCATGCTCTTTTTAGGTCTTTAGGGAATAGACCGAGAAGGGGAATAGCTGGGTCAAATGGTGGCTCCATTCCCAGCTTTCCAAGAAATCTCCATACTGCTTTCCAAATTGGCTGCACCAATCTGCAGTCCCACCAGCAATGTACAAGTGTACCCTTTTCCCCACATCCTCGCCAGCACTTGTTGTTGTTTGACTTCATAATGGCTGCCAATCTAACTGGAGTGAGATGGTATCTTAGGGTGGTTTTGATTTGCATTTCTCTGACTGCTAGAGATGGTGAGCATTTTTTCATGTACTTGTTGATTGATTGTATGTCCTCCTCTGAGAAGTGTCTGTTCAGGTCCTTGGCCCATTTGTTGATTGGGTTGTTTGTTCTCTTATTGTCTAATTTTTTGAGTTCTTTGTATACTCTGGATATTAGGGCTCTATCTGAAGTGTGAGGAGTAAAGATTTGTTCCCAGGATGTAGGCTCTCTATTTACCTCTCTTATTGTTTCTTTTGCTGAGAAAAAACTTTTTAGTTTGAGTAAGTCCCATTTGTTGATTCTAGTTATTAACTTTTGTGCTATGGGTGTCCTATTGAGGAATTTGGAGCCCGAGCCCACAGTATGCAGATCGTAGCCAACTTTTTCTTCTATCAGATGGCGTGTCTCTGATTTGATATCAAGCTCCTTGATCCATTTTGAATTCACTTTTGTGCATGGCGAGAGAAAGGGATTCAGTTTCATTTTGTTGCATATGGATTTCCAGTTTTCCCAGCACCATTTGTTGAAGATGCTATCCTTCCTCCATTGCATGCTTTTAGCCCCTTTATCAAATATAAGATAGTTGTAGTTTTGTGGATTGGTTTCTGTGTCCTCTATTCTGTACCATTGGTCCACCCGCCTGTTTTGGTACCAGTACCATGCTGTTTTTGTTACTATTGCTCTGTAGTATAGTTTGAAGTCTGGTATCGCTATACCGCCTGATTCACACTTCCTGCTTAGCATTGTTTTTGCTATTCTGGGTCTTTTATTTTTCCATATGAATTTCATGATTGCTTTCTGTATTTCTACAAGAAATGCCGTTGGTATTTTGATTGGCATTGCATTAAACCTATAGAGAACTTTTGGTAATATCGCCATTTTGATGATGTTAGTTCTGCCTATCCATGAACAGGGTGTATTTTTCCATCTTCTAAGATCTTCTTCTATTTCTCTCTTTAGGGTTCTGTAGTTTTCATTGTGTAAGTCTTTCACCTCTTTTGTTAGGTTGATTCCCAAGTATTTTATTTTTTTTGAAGATATTTTGAATGGAGTGGTTGTCCTCATTTCCATTTCAGAGGATTTGTCGCTGATATACAGGAATGCCTTTGATTTATGCGTGTTGATTTTATATCCTGCCACTTTGCTGAATTCATTTATTAGCTCTAATAGTTTCTTTGTAGAGCCTTTTGGGTCTGCTAGGTATAGAATCATGTCATCTGCAAATAGTGATAATTTAAGCTCTTCTTTTCCTATTTTGATGCCTTTAATTTCTTTCGTCTGTCTAATTGCTCTGGCCAGTGTTTCGAGAACTATGTTGAACAGAAGTGGTGAGAGAGGGCATCCCTGTCTTGTTCCAGATTTTAGAGGGAATGCCTTCAATTTTTCTCCATTCAGAATGATGCTAGCCTGAGGCTTAGCATAGATTGCTTTAACAATATTGAGGTATGTTCCTGTTATCCCTAGTTTTTCTAGAGTTTTGAACATAAAGGGATGCTGTACTTTGTCGTATGCTTTTTCCGCATCTATCGAGATGATCATATGGTTCTTATTTTTTAGTCTATTGATGTGGTGAATAACATTTATTGATTTCCGTATATTGAACCAGCCTTGCATCCCAGGGATGAATCCTACTTGATCATGGTGCACAATTTTTTTGATATGTTTTTGTATCCGATTCACCAGAATTTTATTGAGGATTTTTGCATCTAGGTTCATTAGAGATATTGGTCTGTAGTTTTCTTTCTTTGAAGTGTCTTTGTCTGGTTTAGGTATCAGGGTGATGTTGGCCTCGTAGAATGAATTTGGAAGTTCTCCTCCCTCTTTTTCTATTTCCTGAAGTAGCTTGAAAAGTATTGGTATTAGTTCCTCTTTAAAGGTTTTGTAAAACTCTGCTGTATACCCATCCGGTCCTGGGCTTTTCTTAGTTGGTAGTCTTTTGATGGTTTCTTCTATTTCCTCAATTTATATTGGTCTGTTTAGGTTGTCTATATCCTCCTGACTCAATCTGGGCAGATCATATGACTTAAGAAATTTATCGATGCCTTCACTATCTTCTAATTTATTGGAGTATAAGGATTCAAAATAATTTTTGATTATCTTCTGTATATCTGAAGTGTCTGTTGTGATATTGCCTTTTTCATCCCGTATGCTAGTAATTTGAGTTCTCTCTCTTCTCTTCGCTAGCATGGCTAAGGGTCTGTCGATTTTGTTTATTTTTTCAAAGAACCAACTTTTAGTTTTGTCAATTTTTTCAATTGTTTCTTTTGTTTGATTTCATTAATTTCAGCTCTGATTTTAATTATTTCTTGCCTTCTACTTCTTTTGCTGTTGTTTTGCTCTTCTTTTTCTAGGATTTTGAGATGAAGTATGAGATCATTTATTTGTTGGTTTTTTCTTTTTTTAAGGAATGAACTCCAAGCAATGAATTTTCCTCTTAGAACTGCTTTCAATGTGTCCCATAGATTCCAATATGTTGTGTCTGTGTTTTCATTAATCTCTAAGAATTTTTTAATTTCCTCCTTGATGTCTTCTATAACCCATTGATCGTTCAGTAACCTATTGTTCATTCTCCAAGTGATGTATGCTTTTTCTTCCTTCTTTTATAGTTGATTTTCAGTTCCATTCCATTATGATCAGATAGGGTGCACGGTATTATCTCTACTCCTTTATGTTGTCTAAGAGTTTCCCTGTGACATAATATATGATCTATTTTTGAGAAGGATCCATGTGCTGCTGAGACAAAAGTGTAACTGCTTGATGTTGGGTGGTATATTCTATATATGTCAATTAAGTCTAGGTTATTAATTGTGTTATTGAGTTCTATAGTTTTCTTATTCAACTTTTGTTTGGAAGATCTGTCCAGTGGCAAGAGAGGTGTGTTGAAGTCTCCCATGATTATTGTATGGTGGTCTATTAGACTCTTGAACTTGAGAAGAGTTTGTTTGATGAACATAGCTGCACCATTGTTTGGGGTATATATATTTATGATTGTTATGTCTTGTTGGTGTATGGTTCCCTTAAGCAGTATGTAATGTCCCTCTTTATCCCTTTTGATTAACTTTGGCTTGAAATCTATTTTATTTGATATGAGTATGGACACTCCTGCTTGTTTCCGAAGTCCATATGAGTGATATGATTTTTCCCAACCTTTCACCTTCAGCCTGTGTATGTCTTTTCCTATCAAATGCGTCTCCTGTAGGCAGCATATTGTTGGATCTTGTTTTGTGATCCATTCTACTAGCCTGTGTCTCTTGATTGGTGAGTTTAAGCCATTAACATTTAGGGTTATTATTGAGATATGGGTTGTACTTCCAGCCATATTTGTTTATTTCTGTTACTAAACATGGTTTGTTTTCCTCTTTGATTATGTCCCCCCCCCTTTACTGTCCTACCTCCCACTGTTGGTTTTCATTGTTATTTTCCATTTCCTCTTCCTGTAATGTTTTGCCAAGGATGTTTTGAAGAGATGGTTTTCTAGCTGCAAATTCTTTTAACTTTTGTTTATCGTGGAAGGTTTTAATTTCATCTTCCATCCTGAAGCTTAATTTCGCTGGAAACACAATTCTTGGTTGGAACCCATTTTCTTTCAGTGTTTGAAATATGTTATTCCAGGATCTTCTAGCTTTCAGAGTCTGTGTTGAAAGATCAGCTGTTATCCTGATTGGCTTACCCCTAAATGTGATCTGCTTCCTTTCTCTTGTAGCTTTTAAAATTCTCTCCTTATTCTGTATGTTGGGCATCTTCATTATAATGTGTCTAGGTGTGGGTCTCTTATGATTTTGCACATTCGGCGTCCTGTAGGCTTCTAGGATTTGGGATTCTGTCTCATTCTTCAAGTCTGGGAAGTTTTCTCGTATTATTTCATTGAATAGATTGCTCATTCCTTTGGTTTGAAACTCTGTCCCTTCCTGTATCCCAGTGACTCTTAAATTTGGTCTCTTGATGTTATCCCATATTTCTTGGATGTTCTGCTCATGGTTTCTTAACAGTCTTGCTGAGCTGTCTATGTTCTTTTCAAGTTGAAATACTTTATCTTCATTGTCTGATGTTCTATCTTCTAAGTGTTCTACTCTGCTGGTAGTATTCTCCATTGAGTTTTTAAGTTGGTTTATTGCTTCCTGCGTTTCTAGGATTTCTGTTTGTTTGTTTTTTATAACCTCTATCTCCCTATATAGTTGATCTTTTGCTTCTTGGATTTGTTTATGTAATTCATTGTTGAAGTGATCTTTCATTGTCTGATTTTGCTGTCTGATGTCTTCCTTGAGACTCCAGGTCATCTGAAGCATGTATATCCTGAATTCTTTATCTGACATTCCATCTGCTGCAGCTATTACCTCTTCTAACGTTGAGTTGACCTGCAATGCTTGTGGTCCTTTCTTTCCTTGTCTCTTCATACTGTTCGCGTTCCTTTCTACTTGGTGAAACTGTTGTGCTATTGAATTTTCCCCCTATATATTTATATTGGTCTTGTATAGTTGCAAAGTCTCCCTCGCAGGCGCGGGCGGCGGCTCTGCCCCTCCTCCAATTGGGGCAATGTGCCTACCACGTTGGCAGGCCGCTGGGCCTGCTCTGCCGGTCGGTAGCAGGTCCGCCTACCTTGCAGGCGCGGGCGGCGGCTCTGTCCCTCTGCGGGCCGCTAGGCTTGTTCTGTCGGTGGTCGCAGTTCTGCCTACTTTGCAGGCGCAGGCAGCGGCACTGCCCCTCTGCAGGCCTCTGGGGCTGTTCTGCCAGTGGGTCACAGGTCTCCCTACCTTGCAGGCGCGGGGGGGGGGGCGGCTCTACCCTTCCTCAGGCTACTGGGCCTGTTCTGTCTGTCGGTTGCAGGTCTGGCCTGTTCTGATGGTGGTCACAGTTCCGTCTACCTTGCAGGCACAGTGGGAGGGGGCGGCTCTGCCTCTCAGCATGCCGTTGCTCCTCTTCTACCGGTGGGTTGCAGGCCCGCCTACCTTGCAGGAGTGATTGGAAGCTCTGCCCCTCCGCGGGCCACTGGGCCTTTTCTGTTGGTGGTCACAGTTCCGCCTATCTGGCAGGCGCGGGGGGTGGGGGGGCGGCTCTGCCCCTCAGCAGGCCGCTGGGCCTGCTCTGTGGGTGGTCACAGTTCCGTGTACCTTGCAGGCGCAGGGGGAGGGGGCGGCTCTGCCTCTCAGCAGGCCGCTGCTCCTCTTCTGCCGGTGGGCCGCAGGCCCGCCTACCTTGCAGGAGTGATTGGAAGCTCTGCCCCTCCGCGGGCCACTGGGCCTTTTCTGTTGGTGGTCACAGTTCCGCCTACCTGGCAGGCGCGGGGGGTGGGGGGCAGCTCTTCCCCTCAGCAGGCTGCTGGGCCTGCTCTGTGGGTGATCACAGTTCTGTCTACCTTCGAGATGTGCCAACTTTTGAGCCTTGTATACTGATTGGCTTAGTCTTCCATACCACCTGGTGGAACTTCCTTCCTTTGAAGGGCAGGAAAATGGAAGTTCTTCTCACACATCAGTTACCTTCTGTCGAGTGTAAAAAGTCCTGTTGTGATCTGTGTCACTTGTACTGGGGCTTGGGTGGGGCAAGTGCTCAACCTTGACAGACACAGAGCCGGGCTCCTGATTGTAGATACACATCATTTAATTCATTGTCCTCAGATGCAACGTATTTGTTATTAGATTATTAGTTCAATAACTATCTTGTCTCCTGCTTTCTTAAATCTTCCACTTCCTTAGCATAGGACTGTGAACATAGCTCTCCATAAATGCTTGTTGATGAGATCTCAATCAACCCTTGAATTTCTTGATGACTCTTTGCATGCAAACTCTGAAATTTGGGAGCCACCAATGACTTCTGAATCTAACATGGAAAAAATTTCTCTCCACAAGAGCTTGCCTCATGCTCCTTTGGTCATTGATAAGTGTTGTCAACATTTTTCAAATATCTTGTCTGTACTGGGGCATGAAATATATCAGGTGGGGTACATTATTACCACTGCTTCCCTTGCTGACAGACAGATTGGGCATGTCTTTGCATTTGTCTTTGGAGAGCCTTTCCTCATATGTAACATATACACCGGAAAGCACAGGAATCACTGTTGTAAAGAGCACAGGGGACAGCCACCTATCAAAGCAACTGTCTGAAGAGAAGACCAGGAACTGCTAAGTTTGATTACTTGTAATTTAACTTTGTATACAGTTTTATTTTCTTGGTGACAGCTACTTTTGTTTAACTTGCTCATTGACTCCTAAGAGACACAGGAAGACATAGGGAAGGTCTCTTAAACATCTGCCTGGGCTTCACTTTTTAATTTATTTTCCAGGTAGAGTCTCCAGTGAGGGGGTTATTTTCTAATGGGACTCCTCAGGAGTCTGTCTCTGGAAGTAGAATGGAATTTCTAGAAGGATGAAAGACAGATGTTTGTTTCACAGAGCAGGATGGGATATTCACATACAACCTCAATGATGGTGACATTTTAACCAGTGTTTGGGGATTTATTAGGAGAACTTCATCCTCACTCTTTCTATACAGTCAGTCCTCTGTATCTGTATGTTTCACACTCATGGTTTGACCAACTCAGATCAAAAGTATTTGGGCTAGGTGCTGTGGTGCATGTCTATCATCCCAGCAAATCAGGAGGCTGAGGCAGGAGGATTGCATGTTCAACAACAATCTCAGCAACTTAGCGAGGCCCTGCAGCTTAGCCAGACCCTGTTTCAAAAAAAAAATAATAATAATAAGGTGTGTGTGGGGGTTGCTGGGGATGTGGTTCTGTGGTTAAGCACCCTTGGGTTCAATCCCTAGTTAAAAAAAAAAAAGGAAAAACATTACATCCATGGTGAACATGTGTGGACTATATGGACTATTATTTCCTAAACAAAACAGTACAACAACCATATACATAGCATTTACATTGTTTAGGTATTATAAATAAGCCAGCGATGATTTAAAGTACATGGGAGGAAGTATGTAACTTCTTTGCAAATGTTATGTCATTTTATATAAAGGACTTGAACATTCACAAATTTGGGGTCCTGGAACCAATTTGGCTTCTCTTTTTTTCCCAAATGAATTTTTAGGTGTCTCTTAGATGGGTTAGATGATGGATGCTTGACTATTTAAAAAAAATCTTCTAAGATAATTCTTACCTTTTCTTAGGAAATGGGTCTTAGAAGTCACATGTCTCCCAAGGGGTCCGGGAAGCCTCATAGTCTGTAAACTCCTGGACCAATTAACCGGAGTTCCTGAGGGCAGGATGCAAATGAAATCAGAGGAGGGGGCTGCCTTTCATTTTTCCATCCCCATGCCTGACTCAGGGGCAGCACTCAGGGGGACGACTGTATACATGTGTTAAAGGACTTAGAACCATATCGGCACGTAATAAAAACTCCGCACATTTTCATTTGTTATTTCCACTATTATCATTTACTTGTATTCAGGGACTTATGGCAGGCAGCAGACAAGGATCATCATGACAAAGAAACTTCAAAAGCCTGTGTCAGATTTATAGGCCACTGCTTTTGTAACTGCAGAATGGTAGGAGGCACATTGATGGGGAGCCAGGACCCTCAGTAGTGAGGAGTGGACTGCTGCGCCTCTGCACCTGCTGCTTCCTCTCTGGTCTGCTCGTTCCCCTTGTCTGTGGATTTCCTTTACCCAGGGGTCGCATCCCTGGGGCTGGTTCACTCTGCAGAGAAGGCAGAGGGGAGGATATCTGAAGTCCCGCCTCTGTCAAATGTGCCTCATGGAGCTTCAGTTTGGGCTTTGGCATTTCAGGACTTCCTCCTCTCTCTGCAGTCAGAATGTTAGCACGGTCCCTGAGCTGATGTGCTTAGCGAGACAGACATCACTCAGAAACACACCACGAACTTTCCAGAGAGAAACACAGAGGCATTGCATTTCATGAACATGGCTGGATTCCTTAGCATGCGTGGAGGCCAGGAGTTAGGCTCCGGGTTGGGAAGATGAAAGGCAGGCAGCCCCTGTGCTGATTTCACTTGCATCCTGCCCTCAGGAACTTGGGTTAATTGGTCCAGGAGCTTATAGACTTCGAGGCTTCCTAGACCCCTGGGGAGACATGTGACTTTTAAGATTCATTTCCTTAAAAAAAAAAAAAAAGGTAAGAATCGTCAGGGAAGATTCTCTTAGAGTCAAGCATCGTCCACTTAATCAATCTGGGAGATACCCAAAAATTTGGGAAAAAGGACAAGCACAATTAGTTAACAGATATCCAAATGCCGACTAACTGGTGGGGCTATGGAATGAGCTGACCTGGCCTTTTGTCCTTGTGTAGCCACGGTCTCTATGTGTGCCTGGCTCTCTTATGCTAAGACTTTTCCCTCAGGATCATCATCAATTTTTTTTCCAGTATTTAAATGATTAAACTCACAGATGGCAGCTTCTAAGTTATTATGCCACTGATTAAAGAATTGTTAAGGCAGATTTATTTCTCTAAATACAAACACATGCACAACTGAGATTTTGGCCAAAACTTTGCTAGATACAATAGTGTATTGTTTCTGTCTTCAAAATGTAGCCCATTATAGACTTGTGTTATAAAACAGCACTGCCTGGCATTTATATTGTGGTGTCTATCTCCAAAGAATTCTAAGCTCTTGACCACATTTTTAAAAAGATACTCAGTCTCTCCAGTGTTTTTCTTTTCCATCCTTCCATCATCACCAGCATCCTTAGATGTGATAATGGACATAAAACCCTGCATACAGAGAATGCTTGCTGATTCTGATTTATCTTTCTTAGTCCCTCTAACAGATGTGTTCATGGTTGAATGTGGATGGGCCTTGCTCCACATCACTCCACCTTTCTTTTTTTTTAGCAGCAAGTAGGAGCTCACTGTGATCTCTTCATTGTTAATACTGTTTAACTGTTATTCAAAGAAAATGGAAACTATTGGTTTTGGTCTCATGCCAAATGGCTCCAGATTATTGTTCTTTAATAAAAAAAAAAGCCCTGTCACTATTCACAGATATAATTTTTTAATGCAGACCATCCATGAACAAAGAAATTATTAATTTAACAATAGAGAGTTGGTCTAGGTTTTTGGATAGAAAACCAATATAAAAAATTAAGTTGTATTTATTCACACCACCAACACCTTAAAAATGAAAGGGACCTGGGAATAAATATAATAAAAGATGTGCAAAAATCTCTATGGATAAAATTATAGCATTAATTTTTTTTAAAATTGTAGATGGACACAGTATCTTTATTTTATTTATTTATTTTTATGTGGTGCTGAGGATCAAACTCAGTGCCTCACACATGACATATGAACAGTCTACCACTGAGCCAGAACCCCAGCCCAAATTATAGCATTTTAAAAAAGACATGAAGAATTCTAATTAAACTGAGAGCTATACCATGTTGGCAGTAGGATGACTCAATACTACAGAGTTTCATTTCTCTGGCCAGTGATCCAAAGATTGAATGCAATTTGGATCAGAACTACAATTTTTTGGGGGAAGGAGGCAGTTGATACACTGATTTCTCAAATTTATATGAGGTTTGAGAAATAGAAATGTAAAGGTATAGATAGTCACAACATTGTGTAATTGTCATAGGGAAAAGCAAATAGACCAAGGGAACAAAATAGGGAGCTAGAAATAAATTCCCAAATAGTGAAACTTGGTTTACAACAGATGGGCATGTGGACAAGTGGGAGAAGAAAGGATTATTCAGTGAAGTGCAGAGACAAGTGGAAAAATCATAAGAGGAGACAGCAACAAAATTGGGTTCCTGCCTACACCAAATACCAAGAATTAATTAGAAGTAGATTAAAAACTTAAATGTGAAAAGAAAATTTTAAGCAGTTTAGGAGAAAATATAGAAAGATACTTTTATGATCTTGATGTGGTGAATGACTTTATGAAGAAGACACAAAAAACATAAACCATGGTCTGAAAGTCTAATAAATTTGACTGTATTAAATGAAGAACATCAGTTCATCAAAAGACACCTAAATGTAGCTGATGCGGTGGTGCATGCCTATAAGCCCAGCATCCCAGGAGGCTGGGGCAGGAGGATCTCAAGTTTGAGGTGAGCCTTAGTAACTTAGTGAGGCCCTAAGCAATTTAGTGAGATACTATCTCGGTTAAAAAATAAAAAGGGCTGGCTGGGCTTGGTGGCGATATCTGTAATCCCAGTGGCTTGGGAGGCTGAGACAGGAGGATCGTGAGTTCAAAGCCAGCCTCAGCAAAAGCAAGGTGCTAAGAAACTCAGTGAGACCCTGTCTCTAAATAAAATACAAAATAGGGCTGAGGATGTGGCTCAGCGGTCGTGTGCCCCTGAGTCTAATCCCCAGTACCAATAAATAAATAAGTATATAGGGCTGGGTATGTAATAACTAATAAACATGAAAAGAATTAATAATCAGACTTTAGTAACTCAAAATTAAAGCCACAATGAGATATCACTTTATATCAGGTAGGCTGGCAAAAAATATGAGTCTGATTTTATTAAGTGCTGACAAGAGATGTTTGGCAAGTAGAAATTCTCATACTCAGTGGGAGAGAATTTTTACAACTTTGGAAGGCAGATTTTTACCTTGACAATCAAGCTGTAGGCACATGATCTTACCATTTTACTCCTAGGAGTAGACTCTGGTGGAAAGAGAATAGCTTTGGAAGATACACCAAGCTTGGATTTGAATCCAAGTTTTATCATTTCCCAGTTGTATGTCCTTGAGCATAAGACTTTCTCAGTTCCCCCATGAGAGAATGTGGTGTATGGTGACTAAACACTCATGGCATATAATAAACCTTAATAAGTACATCCATTTGTATTAAGATCTGTTAATAGCCATTATTACTAATTTGACTGAAGGGTAAGCCTTCCTTATTACTACCCATATTGTATATCGTAGGTGGGCAATCTAGCAAGGTTTGATTTGGATTTGTAGGATCTCCACTAAATGCCCAGCTGCTACTGTATGTATTTTATTCTTTGTAAACCTCCACATCCCCTGCCCCCTCTCCTACTTCACCTATTCTTCATATGTGAAATTCCTGGCCCATTTGTTTTGACACACGGTGACCATCTCCTTGGCCAATAAAGTCAGTCAACATGTCAGTCATGTTATACTGTTGGTATAACATGTTCAAAACACAAAAGATTATTACACTGAAAAGGATGTGTTGTTTCTATATTACTGGGGGTCTTCAATGCTTCTTGAAGTTTATAAACCCAGCATTGCAAAGAATATGGTAGGCCAAATGGCTGATGTATAGTTAGAATCAAAATACATCTCCAATGGCCTTCTCCTGATGCAGCCTTTTCTGAGATGTGTTTGCTCTTCCCTGAAATCACATTTTTTTTTTATGTTGGTGTGGTGTAGAAAACTGGAGTTACCAACAAATGCAGGCATTTGATTGCTCTGCTCAGCCATTTATTAAAAAGCCAGAATCAGCTAAGAACAGTTACTATTGGTGATATTGAAGGACCATATAACAAAATGGGAGAAAATGATAAAGAGGCAATAATTTTAAGTGAATTACCAGCCCAAGGACTTGGCAAATTCTAAGGAATTCTTAAATCGAGGCTTTCAGAGGAGAATAAATAATTTGACCACTTAAGTGTTTTGGAGTGACAGATATTTCTGAGAATATCACAGAGATTTTTAGACAACTTACAGAAGGAATTCAGGAGGCCTGGGGCCTCCTGCTGGTTGTCTGTGCATTTGGGGACTTTCTTACAGCTATGCTTTTTATCGCTCAAAAAGATTTAAAAGCTCATCCTCATTACTTTGAAGGTCATTAAAGAATGACAATAAAAGTTGGTATTTCAGATCATTGTGAAGGAAATTAGGAACATGACCCTTTGGATGTCCTTCCTTTGGACTGTTCCTATCTCTGGCCATCTGGAAAGCTGTGTTTCCAGAGTACACTGTCAGGATCTCTGTCACTGTTGAAGTTCAGGCAGACAAGTCAGCACACAGGCCTAAGAGCCAGGAGGATTATATCTGACACTTGAACCAGTCTGGGCCTTCTGTCCAGCTATCTCCTTAAACCCTCTTGCTATTCCTGATTTAACATTTTGATTTCTCTTTTGCAGAAAACATAGTATAAATCTAAATCTGAACTAGCCAACTTTAGAGTGACCAAGAATCTTGGTTTTCTTGGTAAACAGGACTTTTAGAGCTAAAAGTGGGCAGTCCTGAGCAAACAGGATACTTGGCCATCCTAGCTGACACACACTTTGTATACCCAGGATAGGCGAGCTACATACAGCTATGTTACATGTAGTGGGTTGAATAGTGGCTCACCTGTTGTTTTCTGTTTTGTTTTGTTTTTGATAAAGGCTCTCCTAACAGGCATGAGGTGATATCTTGGTGTGGTTTTCATTTGCATTTCTCTGATGATTAGTGATATTGAATATCTTCATATGCCTGCTGGCCGTTTATATGTTTTCCTTGGAGAAGTCCTTTGTCCATTTTTATTGCTATTGAGTTGTAGGCATTCCTTATAGTTTCTTTTACATTTATTGGTTCCTTTTAGTTATACACAAAAGTAGAATAGGATTTTGAATATCAACCCCTTCACAGGCCTATGGTTTACATGTATTTTCTTCCAGTCCATGGTTGCTGTTTCACTCTGTTGATTATTTCCTTTCCCATGCAGAAGCTTTTTAGTTTAGTGTAGTTCCACCTGTCTATTTACTTATGTTGCATGTGTTTTTGGTGTTATAGCCAAGAAATCATTGCAGCTTTCTACGTGTGTTTTCTTTTAGGAGTTATGTAGTTTCAGGCCTTAAGAACTTTAGTTCGTTTTGATTTGATGTTTGGGTATGCTATAAGAAAAGGACCCAATTTCATTCTTTTACATGTGGTTATCTAGTTTCCCCAAACCATTTGTTTAGACCATCCTTTCCCCACTCCATAGTCTTGACACCCTTGTTGAGGATTGTTTCACTGTGTACCTGTGGGTTTCTGGGCTCTCTGTTCCACTGCATTTGTGTACATATCTGACCTTATGCCAATCTTGTACTGTTTCGATTCCAGTAGTTTTATGTTTTGAGGTCAGAAAGTAAGAGAATTGCAGTTTTGTTCTTTCTTAACATTATTTTGGCTACTCAGGGTCCTTTAGGGTTCCATGTGAATTGCTGAAAAAATGTCATTGAAAATTTTTTTAATATTTATTTTTTAGTTGTAGTTGGACACCATATCTTACTTATTTTATATGGTGCTGGGGAACGAATCCAGGGCCTTGCCCGTGCTAGGCGAGTGCTCTACTGCTGAGCTACAACTCCAGCCCTCATTGAAATTTTGATAGGGATTGCAATGAATCTGTGGATCACTTTGGGTGGTATAGATGTTTTAACAATGTTATCCATGAACACAAGATGTTGAATTTTTATATATGGACTTTATTATATTGAGTTAATTTCCTTTCATTCTTTGTTTTTTGAGTGCTTTTTATCATGAAATGTTGAATTCATATTGAGGTGATCATATGAGTTTTATCTTTCTTTTATTTTTTTTTTTTTTTTGGTACCAGGGATTGAACCCAGGGGTGCTTAACTACTGAGTTCACATCCCCAGCCATTTTTATATTTTATTTAGAGACAGGGTCTCACCAAGTTGCTTAGGGCCTCACTTATTTGCTGAGTTACCTTTCATTATTTTTTTTAAATATATTTTTAGTTGTCAATGAACCCTTATTTTTTTTATTTATATGTGGTGCTCAAAATTGAGCTCAGTGCCTCATACATGCTAGGCAATGCTTTACACTGAGCCACAACCCCAGCTCTGTCTTTCATTCTTAATGTGGCACATCACATTGATTTTTGTATGTTCAATCATCCTTTGCAAATCATGGATAAATCCAAATTGGTCATGGTATAAGATTCTTTTAATATGCTGCTGAAATCAGTTTTCAGGTATTTTGTTGAGGATTTTCGCATCAATATTCATTAGAGATATTGGACGGTAGTTTTTCTTCTTCTTTTCTTCCAATTTCTTTGTCTGGCTTTGTTATCAGAGTGATACTGGCTTCAAAAAATAAGTTTGGAAGTGTTCCCTCCTCTCCCGACTCTATGTTGGGAAAGTCTGAGAAGGATTGGCATTACTTCTTCTTTAAATGTTTTCTAGAATTCTTCAGTGAAGCCATCTGGTCCTGGGCTTTTCTTTGTTGGGAGGTTTTTGATTACCAATTCAGTCTCCTTTCTAGTTATAGGTCTGTTCAGATTCTCTATTTCTTCATAATTTAGTCTTGGTAGTTTTTGTGTTTCTAGAAGTTTATCCATTTCTCCTAGGTTAATCAATTCAGTGGTGTATGGTTGTTCATGATAGTCTCATAATCTTTTTTATTTCTGTGTTGTCAGTTATGTCTCCTTTTTCATTTCTGATTTTATTTATTTATTTGTATCTTTTCTGTTTTTTCTTATTCTGGTTGAAAGTTTTAAAATTTTGTTTATCTTTTTGAAAACCAACTCTTACTTTCATTGCTGTTTTTCTGTTATTTTTCTATTCCCCATTTCATTTATTTCTGCTCTAATCTGTATTATTGTTTTTCTTTTTCTGATTTCTTCAGATAGAAAGTTGGGTTGTTTATTTGAGGTCTTTGTTCTTCTTTAACATAGGTGTTTACTGCCATAAACTTCCCTCCTGGTACTATTTTTGCTACTTCTCATGAGTTACATGTTTAGTTTTTGTCTAAAGATACTTTATAAATTCCCTTATTTCTTCTCTGACACATTGATTTTTTTTTAAGAGCAACCTGTTTTATTTCCACATATTTGTGAATATTCAAGTTTTTTTTGTCTGCTATTAATTTTTACTTTCAAAGTGATCAGGAAAAATACTTGGTGTGATTCTAGTCTTCTTAAATTTGTTGCCTTGTTTTGTGATCTATCCTGGAGAATGTTTTATGTGCTCTTGAGAAAAATGCATATTCTGCTGTGGGGTGGAATATTTTATAGATGGCTATAAAACAGTGGAGTTCAAATCTTCTATTTCCTTGTTGATCTTCTGTATGGATAGTTTATTCTACAGTGAAAGTGGGATATTGAAATCTCTTGCTATTTATTCTTGTGTTGCTATCTATTTCTCCTTTAAGTTCTGTCACTATTTGCTTCATATATTTGGGTTCCCTTATGTTGGGTACATATAATGCTTGTAATTGTTTTATCTTCCTGGTAAATTGATCTTTTCATCATTATAAATGTCATTTCTGGTCTCTCATGATAATTTTTTTTGCTTAAAGTCTATTTTGTCTAAGTATGGCTGCCACTGCTATTCTGGTTACGGTTGTCATGGACTATCTTTTTCCATTCTTTTACTTTTGGCCAATGTGTGTCTTTAAATCTAAAGTGAGTCCCTTGATGACAGCATACGTATAGTTGGACTTGTTTGTTTTCCAGTTAGCTTCCATGTATTTTGGCTGAGGAGTTTAATTGATTTTTACCTTGAAAGTAATTACTGAGAGGGACAGATTTATAATCACTCTTTTGTTAATTTTTTTTGTCTGCCTTTTCCGATTTCTTTTTTATCCTTTTCCTCTCTTGCTTTCTTCCTTTTGTTCATATTTTCAAGTGATATACTTTGATTTCTTTCTCTCTCTCCTGTTTTGTGTGTGTGTGTGTGTTCTACGGGTATTTTCTCTGCACTTAACATGGGACTTAAATAAAATATCTCATAGTTTTAGCCATCTGTTTTAAGTGGATAATAACTTCAGTCATACACAAAAGTTATACTTTCACTTCTCCCTCACCACACTGTATGTTATTGATGTCACAAATGATATATTTTTATACCATGTATCATTAACATATTTATGTAGTTATTTTTATACTTTTGTCATTTAACTTCTATACCAGAATTAAAAGTGATTCACATACCATTGTTAAAATATTATAGTATCTATACTTGTTTAGATATTTACCTTTACCGGTGAGCTTTATACCTTCATATACTTTCATTTTGCAGCCTAGTATCCTTCCACTCCAATTTGAAAGACTTCCTTTAGCAGTTCTGGCAAAATTGATCTAGTGCTTTTGTTTATTTGGAAAAGTATTTCTCTTTCATTTCTGAAGGACAGTTTTGCCAGATATAGTATTCTTGGTTGGCAGTTTTCTTCTTTTAGCACTTTGATCAAATGTACCATTTTGCTTCCTTCTGGTATGCAAGCTGTCTGCTGAGAAGGCCACTGATAGCCTTATGGGGACTTTGTTGTATGTGACAAGTTGATTTTTCTCTTTCCACTTTCAAAATTCACTTTGTATTTGACATTTGACAGTTTGATCATAATGTGCCTTGGTGTAGACTTCTTGGAGTTCAACATAGTTGGAGTCAATTAGGCTTCTTGAATCCATATTTCGTTTTCCCTCCCTAGATTTTAGAAGTTTCCTACCATTATTTCTTTAAAAAAACTGCCCCCCTCCCTTTTTTTCTGTTCTTTTTGGGACTCCTTAAATGTACATATTGATAGTGTCCCATAAGTATCTCAGATTTTCTTCACTATTTTCATTCTTTTTGATTCTCTGATTGGATAATTTAAATGACCAACCTTTGAGCTTATTGATTTTTGCTTCTGCTTTATCAAGTCTTCTGTTGAACCTCGGTGCATATTTCAGTTCAGTAATTATATTTTTCAGCTCTGAATTTTGTTTGGTTCTTTTTAATTTTAATATTTTCTGTCCCTGTTGATGTTCTCATTTGGTTCATGCAACATTTTTCTGAGCTAGTTGGCAACTTCACAGTGGTAATTTTGAAATTATTGTTGGGTAATTAATATATTGCCATTTCTTTGCAGTAAGTTTCTGGAAATTTATTTTGGTCCTTTGATTGGACCATGTTTCTTTTTGTGTGTGTGTATGAGTTGAGAGCAGTTCTCTCTCAGAGTTTTCAGACAGGTTTCATGCAGGAAAAATTCTCACCAATCAACCCTTCTAGAGATTCTGGGGGTCTTTCAAACCTTCTCTTTTCTATGGATGTGTCTTTTCTGGACTTTTATGTGTTAGAGGACTTTGCTAATTTCCCCCCACCCCCCACCCCAGGAGCTCATAGTATTTTGCTCTCTTTGGTGTCTGTAGTACTGCAGGTTTCCTGAAATTTCCTCAAGTTATCTGGCCCTCTTTTGTTTTCAGTGGCCTCGAGGCTTGTAGAGTGTGCTGGTTCCTGTCAGCAATCTGAGTCTAGTTCCTTGGGTAGCCCCCAAAAGCTAGAACACAGAATGTGGGCTTCAACTGTTCTCCTCAGGCGGAAGCTAGGACTGAGAGTTCCCTCTCAGTTTTACTCTGTTGAACTGGGGGGAGGGACTGTGGCAAGTGGGAGCTCCAAGAATATCCCTACCAGAATTGATGCATCTGGTTTTGCACTTGCCTGGGAAGCAGGAATCTCTAATTGTTTTCTGGATTCATCACAAAAGAAATTGGTTCATGTATTGTTAAGTGTCCCCATGGGGAAAAGGAGGATCTAGGGCTTCCTATTTTGTCATCTTGCAAAATCATTTCACCAGGAGGTCTTTGCAGATGTAATGAAGGTAAGGATCTTGAGGGAACATCATTAGGTCGGGCCCTAAATCTAGTAGGGAGTGTTTTTATAACAGACAAAAAAGGAGAAGGTACTAGGACACAGGAGAAAAGACCACGTGAAAGTGGAAGCAGAGATTTAAATTTAATTGATGTTTCTAAGCCAAAGATTGCCAAGAATTGTTGGCAACAACCAGAAGCTAGAAGAGAGGCATGGGGTGGCTTGTCTCTCTCTCCAGAAGGAGCCAACCTTGCCAATACCTTGATTTCACACTTATGGCCTCCTAGAACTTTCAAAGGATACATTTCTATTGTTAAGAGCCAGCAAGTTTGTGAATTTTTTTTACTGCAACATTAGAAAACAATACAGATGGGAAGTGATTTGGGAGTTTTACTGTAGTTGTCAATATAACCACTCTTTGATCAAAGTGAGCCCACCTGTATCTATGGCTGTTATCCACTGTTCAGTGGCACCTAAACTGATTCCTTAGTGTCCTGGGGATCCCTGGAGGTGCCCTGAGGGCAAATTGTGAGCAATGTATCAAATAAAGACAGAGCCATGGGCTCCAGATCCCTGACTCACCTAACCCAAAGAACTCTTGTTTTAAATGAGTTATATTTAGGGGGTTTAGTATAGGATTTTGTTTGGAGAAGGAGGAAAAATCCCAAACAAATGGAAATGTACCACCACTTAACAAAGTGAATAAAAGAAAAAGAAATATGATATTTCTATAGGTTTCTTTTCTTTTTCTTCGTCGTCTCCCCCCCCCCCGGCCCCATGCTAGGATTGAATTGGATCCAGGGGTGCTCTCTCACTGAGCTACATCCCCAGCTCTTTTTGATTTGAGACAGGGTCACTAAGTTGCTAAGACTCGCCTTGAACTTGTGATCCTCTCAGCCTCCCCAGTAGCTGAGATTCCAGGTGTGCTATGGATTCGTTCTTGCTCTTCTTTCTCTTTTAACACCATTCTCTTTTTACCTTTTTCTAGCCAGTGTCCTTTTGGGGTGCTTTTGGGGCACTGCCATTTCTGCAGACACAATGACCCCCTGCTGCTGTGATTGGGAAATGGTGAGGAGGCTTGGATCAGAGCGGACAGGAGTTTGAAGAATCCCCAGTACTTCAGATAAAACCCCAAGGAGGTTTAGTTGTCCTCAACCCTGCCACAAATTTTCACTATAGATTCTTGTCTCCTCCATTGATAATGTTCTGCCAATAATCCCACCTAGACTGGCATTCCACATTTACTGATGGCTCATAGCAAGTACTGAGGGATGAAGTGAAATTATTAAATGCTGGGGGAAGGGAAAAGTGGGCAGGCAGGACAATTATTTTAAAAGGGTTAAGGGAAAAGGGAGGTGGGGGTAATAACAAAAGGAAAAACTGTACCTACATTAGAGTGCTATAATTTTCCCCAACTATTGCCATAGAAATCACACTTCAGACTCTCCGCCATGCATAAATTTTAGGAGAACAATTTACCTGTATTGTTCACTCTGTGTCATCAGCAGCCTCTCTCCTGTGTATTAGTCAGCAGGACTCATTTCATACATTATCATCTTGAGCTGTTGAGTATTCATTTCTTTGCACTGATTTTGCCGCCAATGTGTCCTCTTTTCAAGTCATGGACATCATTAAGTGTACTTTTTATTTTACATCATTTATCATTTTCACAGCTCCTTTATTTCATTACTTTGCATTCAGAATTTCAGGCCTAAATCAATAGCCTTGACATAAAGGCAGGTCCGTGCTGTCTCTGTTTGGCGTTAGCAGTTCCTTTCCTGAATCAGAAATTTCTTTTTTCTCTCCAGAAGTCCAGGGTGGAGAATAGTTTACATGCTTATGAAGTCTAAATTCGTTAGAAGGATGAATGTAAAAGCTGATGATGGGAATTCCCTATAAAAGAAACTGTATGTACTCCTATCTTGGCCTTTTATACTCTGGTTATCACTGCCTTTCTTGCCTTCCGTTTTTCCTCTCCAAAGAAGGGAAACATCTTCTTGATAATTAGTTCCATGACCAACTCTGCCACAGGCTTGTTCAGCTCTTAGAAAATAAACTTGTCTTTCTGTTTTTTTCTCCTGCAAAATGGGGACTTGCTGATCTCTTTGGGAGTGCTTTGATTGATGAAGAACCAAGATCCATCATGAGGAGCAACCCTATTCCAGAGTAATTAGAGTGGCTGGATCTCAAAGCAGTTGGACACTGGGACCCCAGAGCAGGTTCTCCTCTGATGTATTCTGTTTAGAACTCAATTTCCTCTCAGTGCGCCTGAGAGCCAGTTCCAAATGAAGCCTATGCCTTGCTCATGGAGCAGGTAGCCCTCCTGAAGGAGATGGGGAAGACTCAAGGAATGTTACTGCTGATGCCAATATCGGGATGGTGCTGGCAAGTATGAGACTCCAGGTAGTCTCTGGAGCCAAGCCAGGAAGGGAAGGGGGCTCCATCTTCTCTGTTGTTGAAGGCACCCAGGTCATCAGAACATTTGCATTCTTTAACACTATGAGGCCAAGGCACTTAGGAGTTTGGGCCTGATGCTTTTAATCTCTATGGAGTGATGACAGCAACATAAAGTGTCATCAATGTTGACCATTCTCATTCCTTTACAGGTAATCAGCTCTTAACATCCTTTTATGCTATTGCTTTCTAAACCATTAATGGCGAGTCCTTCCATCATCTGTTTTTAATTCTCATCCCCTTGAAAAGAGGAAGGCTGCCCCAGGGCCTACTGACATACCTCACTGGTAAGGGAAAGTTCTCTGAGTGTCCATACTTGGGCTGTATGTGTTCTGGTACCTGTGCTATCTGTCTATCTATCTATCAATTTATTTATTTTTATTTAGATTTTTATTGTAAAATGTACATATAAAAAGGTGTATGTAGCATAAATATAAAGTTTAAAGGATAGTAGTGAAAAGAATACTCATGTATAGGTTGATTTCTCATCCAAAATTATGAAATTTGAAATGCTCCAAAATCGACAAGTAGAAAATTCCGTGCCATCAAACTTTTTCATGTATGAAATTATTAGAAACATCATATAAAATTGACTTCAGGTTGTATATATAAGGCATACATGAAACATAAGTAAATTTTGTTTTTAGACTTAGGTCCTATCCCTAAGATATCTCATGATGTATATACAGATATTCCAAAATCAATAAACATCCAAATTCTGAAACATTTCTGGTGCCAAGCATTTCAGGTAAGGGCTGCTCAATCTCTACCATCCACCAAGATGCAGCAATGGAATATTATAGTACTTTTGAAGTCCCATATATTGCCTTATTGTACCTTCTCTCTCTATCCCATCAGAAGTGACCTTTGACTTAAATTTAGTGCTAATCAGCCCCTTGATAGTAATATAGTTTTAACCCACATATTAAATATGTAAATAACATTGCTTAGTTTTGCCTCCTTTTGAATTTAACTTAAATAGTAAATAGTATGTATTTTTTTCTCATTTTCTAAATGTCATTATCATTATTTTAGTTTTATTTATGTCTTTTTAGCTACAATGCTCTTTTTTAAAGTTGTGATTCATTTTCCTTATGATTTTATCTCTAGGAAATTTTTGAGTCTTGGGTTTAAAGAACCTTCCTTCCTCCAGAAAGAGCTGGGGTTTTATTTTTCTAGGTACCTAGGGTTTTACCAGCCCAGGGTACTTAACCTAAAATTTGTGGGACACACAGGTGGTATAAATTCTGACTCCAATTTCAAACTTAGGTGAGATTTTCTTAATTTCATCAATTCCGTCTGGACCCAAATTTGAGAGGCATAGTTTATTTCTATGGGGCAGGTTTTGATTGAGTTCATCTACTGAAGACATAGCTCTTTGGGAGTCCTGTTTTTGTTTTTGTTTTTTGGTAGCAGGAATTGAACCCAGGGGCTCCTAGCCACTGAGCCACATCCCCAGCCCTTTTTTAAATTTTGAGACAGGGCTTTGCTGAGGCTGGCCTTGAACTTGTGATCCTCCTGACTTAGTCTCTCAAGGCATGCGCCAGCCATTGTGCCTAGTAGGGAGATATATATTTGTGTGTGTAGTTATCTTATTGGTTATCTTATTTAGATTTCTATACTTCAAAAGAAAAGTAAGGTAGGGGCTGGAGATGTAGCTCAGTGATAGAGTGCTAGAATGAGGCCTTCAGTTCAATCTCTAGCACAGCAAACAAACAAACAAAAAAACAAAAAACAAACATCAGCAAACCAAACATTGATTCTCTCTTGCCACAGTAGTTCTTTGTGATAAGTTACTACAAATCTTAATGACTTAAAATAGCAATCATTTTATGTTTGCATCTGTCTCTGGGAGTTAGCTGGCATCTGCAGATCCAGGCAGGGCTCAGCTCAGCACGGTGCCCACCAGTTTGCTCCACTTGACTCTCATTCTCCTTGGATCAATAAAGCATATTCAGCTCCTAGTAGTGTCAGTAGTTCAAGAGGGCTGAGTGGAAGATGCAATGCCCCTCAAGGTCTAGACCTAGCACCCTTCCTTCCTGCCTATATTCCATTAGCTGGAGCAACTCAGTGGCCCCCATTCAGGTAGGAAATCTGTTCTGCCTCTAGTGGGAGGAACAGCAAAATCATACCACAGAAGGTCCAGGGCCAGTTAAGAATTTGGAACACGAATTCAATTTGCTACAGAGACATTGTTCTCCTTTACCTATGATGGTTAGTCTTGTAGATCTGTGCTCAAAAATTTACATTTCCTAAGAGTTTGATTTATTACATAAGTATGTTCATTTTTATACCTGAAGTTTCTCAGGTGGAATGTTCCAGATAAGATATTTCATAAAATTGAAGATAAAACAACAACAACAACAACAATAAAAGAAAATCAGAAGAATGTTAACTCAAATGGACCTCTGTGTCCTCCTCTATTGCATCCTTAGGGTAGGTTTTTTGAGAAAAGGAATTCATATGAAAGCTTCATTCCTTCGAACTTGCTCATCAAAGGCCCATATGTTTCCTGGTATGTGAAGTACTTGTGAATTACCTGTGGCTTCTTAGGCTGGAGTGGGTAAGAAAAGGTAGAAAGAAGTTCAAACTCTTAAGTGCTGGATATTGATTCTTTAGCTACTAATGAGCTATATCCAGAAGAGAATTCCTGGGATACATATTTGCCCATTTTCAAGATATCTAGACATTTGGCATATTTATGAGAAAGATAAATTCAGTGATGGTTATTTCTGACCTTGTTTATTTCTTATTTTATAAGAGGAGTTGGTGCAAGGTAAATTTAAATGGTAAACTTTTTAAAAACATCTAGAATTTCATTCACTTAATTTTTTTTACTTTTTTAGAACTTTTTCAGAAATTTCTTTATCATGTGTAATAAGAAAAAATCTTTGTAGGTCTAAGACAATTCTCCTCTCTGGTGGTCAGTATTATTTTTAAATGTTTTATTTCATTTTTATTTTAAAAATACTTAATGATTTATATATGGTTCATTTTATGCACTTGTTAATTTCCATTACTTTCAGTTGTTAAATTTTCACATCAAGCAGAATTTAAATGTCTTAAAATTGGACTGTGCTTGCACGTTTAATTATATCTACTATTTTTTTAATCTACATAAGTGTGTTTTTTCTTTCCTCCAGATTATTGGGATTTGGCCTTGCTTTCAAGGCTGATTAAGGGATTATTGTAACCTGTTCTATGCTGGACTTTCAGCACATCACAATGATGTTGGTCTTATTAAGGAAGGGCCTTTGATCTAAGGATGTCTTGTGCATCTTGTCTTTACTGACATATGCCCCAGGGAGAGGAAAGAATTCCCAACTTCAGTAGTAACTGGGGATTTCATTGCCAAATGCCTACTTTTTTTCATCTTCTTATCCTCATTTTCCCCATAAGTTTCTGGTTTGGGCAATTATCTTTTGAGTATCCTAATTATACTATTATTGTTGTTTTTTTTTTAAAGAATGAATGAATAAAGAAGGAAACAGCTAGAAAATTTAACAACAGAGTCAATTTTCATGTCCTAAATTACCTTCTTTCACCATACTATTCCTTTGTCTTACTCTATTTTGTTAGTGAGCATTATTCCTGGGAAGAACTTTGTGTTTTCTGGGAATCCATCTGCTCTCACTATTTATCTCCCCACCTGAAGCCTTAAAGTTCCATTCCAAGCATTGTAATCATTTTCACAGCAACTAAATGTGATTTCACACACAGCAGATTATGACTTCTGTGGGGAGTGAGCAGTGTAAAATGATTAACCCCTTAGGACAGGGGCCCCGTTTCACACTAATCTCCTTAGCAACTAGCATAAGGCAGGAAAATGGACAGCCTAAGTGGATTGAGGATAATATAGCATCCTATTTAATGATCTGTTCTAAATGCCTCCAGAACATATTCTCAACCAGAAATTATAGCTGACACCAAAAAGTATTGAACAAGTTTCCCTGAAAAAAGTGGCACTCACACAGAATAAAAATACAGAAAAATGTACCATTCGAATTGGGATTGGGTCCATGGCGGACGATGAAGTCTTACTCTACACTGGTGGGCTCTAGAGAGACAATGTCACAGAATGGACAACAGGATCCTGAAGGGATTCAATCTAAATGAGTCTATTATAATGTATGTCTACATTCCTTGTGCTATAAGAGGGAGGAGCTATTTAACTCGCATATCTGCTAATCAACACTTAGAATGTCCCTGTAGTTAGCAAGAATAACCCAAAGGTCTTGCCAATTGAAGACCCTGTTTGCAGTTAAATGTTGCTATTTTAGGGAGGGAGTTTTTATTGGGAAGAGGAAAGGCAGTCAAAATAGTTCAACAGCCATTTTTCATATCCATGTGCAACACAGGCAACTAACATAATAGGCTTTGTTACATTTGATTACTGGGAGATTTGTACTACCTCTGATACATGCCTTACACATGGAAGAAATGGGGTTCGGAAGTAATGTTTCCTTCTGAACAACCATTTTGGAATTCTCACCAGAGCTCATTGATAAAGTCAGGCCCCATCTTCATAAGGCATAATGAAATGGGATTTTTTTATTGTTCTTGTTTTATAGGGTCAGATATGAAAGCATCCTCTGTCCCTTGAACAAATTATCATTGAAGAAACTACTGGCAAATTATAGGAATCCAGGCATTGTAGAACACTTCTATTACTCTAGTCCATTATTATTATTATTATTATTATTATTATTATTATTATTATTTCTATTCTCATGATTTTCTACTCAGCAAGTATATAGGCTTGAAAAAAAATCATCTAATAAACAGTTATTAGTAGTTGCTCTTTGCCTGAGAGCAGAAAATTAGAAGGAACCAGATGCACCCACTTTAATTAATTGGTATAATCAGGAGTGATGTGCAACATCAAGGGTGAAAATTGCTAACTTAAATTGTGGCTTTGTGGCTCAAATGAGTTTCTGCAATCTTGAAGTCTTTTTTTCCACCTTGGATAACTACCTAGTGAGGGTTTCTGTGTTTTCCCTTCCCATGCGATTTCTTTCCTTTTTTTGGAGAGTCGGGGAGGGGGCAGCTGCACAATTAAACTTTTTATAGAGTGTTAGTTTCCAAATTAGCAATTATTCTGTAGGAAAATTGGAATTTTATTCCCTGAATTTTCTTAATTCATTAAAAAAAACAACAACAAAGAGAGGAACAACATCAAGAGGTGTAATGGAAACAATAAGTACCATCCTCCTTTTAACAACGAGCAGTATAGATTGAAATGTAGGTAGCAAGCCTCTGCTGAGAAACATGCTTTCTGATTTTCTTAGGTGTTTCATCCTTTAGTTCTCTCCTGAGACATTGCTTTTGTAGAAAGCCTTCTCAAACTGCCCCATCCCACCCTCAGTCCTACCTCCAACTTTGTTAGGCTTCTTTACTCTGGTCTTAGTACTTGAGACACTCAGTTTTAGAATTGCTCATTGTCTACATTCTCTTTTACTTGGATTCAGGGACTGTGTCTTATTGCCTTTAGATCTCTACCCTAGAATACAGAGTCTAAAATTCAGTAGGTGCTTAATGAAATCTTGAATGTGAGAATGAATGGGTGAATGGAAGTGGTGCCTATCTCAACAAGGTGGTGGGCTTTTTCATATCTATCCATTTATGCCTCCCCACTGCCTCCTTGGTGTCTCAGCTATCTCTTGCTGCATAAAAAACACTCCAAAACTTGTATCTTAAAACATCATGTATTTATCTGTCCATGGTTCTACAGACTAGCAGTTTTGGCTGGTTGAGCTATGCAGTTTTTCTGGTTTTAACCTCATGTGTCTGTGGCCAGCTTTCAGATCAGCAGGAGCCTGAATGATTTAAGTTGGCCACAGCTGGGAGGTGTCCTCACTTTTCCAAATGATTCTTTATCTTCCAGAGTCTAACTGGACTTACTTCAGTGGCAGTGGGGCAGGGTTCACAGAAAGTGAGAAGTACACAGTACCTCTGTGGCCCAAGCTCAGAACAGGCACAATGTCACTTCTATTGTATTTTGTTGGCTAAGGCCATCAAAAGACTAGTCCAAACCTAAATGGAGGGGGAATAGACTCATCTTCTTGAGGGGAGGAGCTGCAAAGTCACATTGCAAAGGAACAGGGATACAGGGAGGAGGATTACTGAGTTCCCTTTTGCAAAATTGTGAGTATGTTGTAAGCATTTTGTAAGTGCTCTAAAATGCTTGAATTTTTTGAATCCAGTAAGTATCAGATTTAGCCAAAATCTTGGAAAACCTTTCAAAGAAGATAAAATTTCTTTTGGGTTCCATTCCACATCCCTGTCATCCATCTCTTACTTCTGGACCACTCCACTGCTGTTAACCAAGCACTCAGGCCTCTGTTAGTGCCCAAGTCCTCTTCAAAGGATTATATGTCTGTAGCACCTGCTGCTCTGCTGAGCCTTGGATACTCCTGGCTCTTCTGTACCAGGCTACAGCAGTGAACAAGTAAAGCATGATTCTTGTTCTCAACTGGTAAGAATTTGACTAGAAAGTATAAGTTATTAGTTTCAAAGACATGCAGAATTGAGGAAGAATAGGTAACAGAGGGGACAGGACAGAGAAGGTGGAATTCAGAGGTGAGGGAGAAGAGTGGTGTGCTGGATCAGACTCCCAGAACTGGGTAGAATGAGAAGGCTCTTTCTTAAGACATGAATGAGAAGCTGTTGGAAGTTTAACAGAGGAGAGATATAACCTAATTAAAAAAAAAAACAACACTTCTTGGGCTATGTAGAGAATATATTTACACGATGCATTGTAAAATCCCTTCCAGTGTTTACCATCAAATCTCTAGCAAGGTGTAAGGAAGAAAGAAATTCATCCAATTAAATTCACACTGAAGTGGGCTGGGGTTGTAGCTCAGTGGTAGAGCGCTTGCCTAGCATGTGTGAGGCACTGGGTTTGATCTGAGCACTACATATAAATAAATAAATAATAAATAAATAAATAAAATAAAGGCCCAACAACAACTAATAAAAATATTTTTAAAAAAACTCACACTGAAGTTTCTGATAACCTGGTCAGTAGTATGTGTTCAAAATAATCTTCCATGCAGTCATGGTATGGACCCAGAATGTCCCCCAAAGGCTCCTGTGTTAAGGCTTGGTCCCCAGTGCAGCATTATTCAGAGGTGGGGCTTTGGGGAAGTGATTGTATCATGCGGGCTCTGACCTCATCCAATGGATTCATCCAATGATGGGTTCATAATTGAATTGATTATTATAAAGTGGTAGAAACTAGGAGGTGGGAACTACCTGGAGGAAGTAAGTCACCAGGTGTATACCCTGCAAGGATATATCTTGTCCCTGGTCCCTCTCCTCCTTCTGCTTACAGGCTGCCTAACAGTGAGAAGCTTTGCTTTGTCACACCCTGGCTGCCAGGATGTTCTGTCTTGTCACAGGCCTACAATGGAGCCAAGTGACCATTGAAAATCATGAACCAAAATAAATCTTTCCTCCTTTAATTTGATTTCTCTCAGTTTTTTTTTTTAAACAGCAATGGAAAGCTGACTAAAACACATGGTGACCCCATAGCCTGTGAGCACACATGGGGGTACTGGGAGGTCAGGAAACAGGGAAGGAGAGGAGTCGTCATTCCAGCTGCTCAGTGTCATCCCCATTCATTCTGATCTGGGCTGGACCCAGAGAACTCAATGTCACTTCACAAATCCTCAAACAGGCCTCAGAAGTGGATCATTTTGGTGAAGACAGTACCTAGCTCCTTCCCTTTGAGGTCTTGGGGCAGATGTTTTTATCTGCCACAGTTTCTACTTCACACATGATTTTTCCCCATTGGGTATCATTTTAAAAACTTCGTAACCTGTCAAAACCTTTCACTATCTTGGAGTACCTGGGTTTTCAGGGTGAAGCCGAGGTCTCCCTTCTGGTGCTGGCTCCCAGGAGCATCTTAAGCTTCACTTGACTGTTCTGGGAAGAGCTAACTGACAGATGATTGTTGATGGAATCAGCCATGTGTGTGTCTGCAAACTCATCTCCCTCCCCAGCCTTCCTTGGTTCTCAGTGGGTCACAGAAGCAATGTGGTGGCTGCCCAGCTTCTTCCTAATGAAACATTTACAGCCTCTCTCTGGCCAACAGTTCATTAACCCAGTGGCCCATGTGTGCTACGGTGCCATCTCAGCTCCTGAATTTTGACATTCAGGCTTTTCTTGAAAGCCCAGGTCCTGCTATCAGTCATGTTCAATATTAAGTTACTTGTAGAATGGAGTCATTATCTTTAATGTTTAATAACTCTACCACGAAGATAATATAATAAAATCTGAGCAATGTAATTTAGAGAGGCTTTTGACTCAAGCCTTATGCGAGGCTGTGTTTTTAATCTTTCATAATCCTGTCCCCAAGGCTAAGAAAACCTTGTTTTCCCTCTGTCATATACTTGGTTTGTCTCTTTTATTTTGTTGTTGATTTTGCTTGGTCAGGTTCTGATTGATCCGAGCAGTGAGACTGATGGGGTCCTAAGCCAGGTCTGTGCTTCAGGAGTAAGGGGTTGGGTGGCAGCCACGGGGCATTGTGGGGTTGGACACAGGTTTAACCTACCATGGAGAACAAGTGGCCTGCATGGATTCTTTGTTCTTGACATAAATGAACAACGTACCCCAGTCTGATTCCCCCAACCCTGGCAGCTTCAGAGTCTTTCCTGATCAAAGTTAGCCTCACAGCAGATGGCTCTTAGTCAGTGAAGAGATTTTTAGGGTAAAAGCTTGGCAATAAAGAAGGACAATTTCTTTATTTATATCTTTCTGTTTAGGAACTTGCATAAAATTGAATTCAGTCATTCTGATTTGTCTTCTTGGAAGAAGCTGTGAGATGAATAAGTCTTTGAATTTGCAAGTTCAAACTCTTGATTTCCCGTGGGCAGAGTCCCCCGGAGAAATAAGGCAGTTTACACTGTTTTGAGTTCTTCCTTTCAGGAATATAGATCATAATGGCTGCCCTGTTTTCTATCCTGAGGGGCCATGGACAGGAAGTCTATGGCAAGGTTCATAAAACACTTAGAGGGTTTTGGAGAAAGGATCCATAGAAATGGAAGGCAGTACAGTGTGTTGGAAACCTCCCACAGAGTCCCCAGCTCTCATTTCACTCCAGGTCATAAAGGGAGAGGATCTGTTACCAGCCTCCCCTTCCCTCCCCTCCCTCCCTCCTGCTAACTCTGTTCTCAAGGAAAGAACCAAAGCATCAGGGTCTGTACATGAAAATCCTTTCAATAATTAATCGGCATCATCCCACCTTAGATCTTTGAAGGAGTCAAGTAGCTTTCCCCTCAACATTTCACAGTGACTCTTTTCCTTTTCCTGAATTGCTTTATGAGCTGGCTTGTGTTCCTAAGGCATCCATGTTAATAAGGCATCCCTGCATCAACATAAAAACTGAATAGCAGGCGTTTGCTTTTTCATCTAAATGACTGAATCTCTCTTTTGGGTCTACTAATACTGGGAATAGGGAGAAGAGAATCGCTGGAGGTGGAGGTGAAGAAGGGGTTGAGACCAGTTCTTGATGGAAATGTTCGGAAGGAGGGCAGCTTGAGTGGAGACTGCAGCTTTTGCTGCTTGAATATTTTCATAAGTGTATCTTTGTCTCCTTCAACTCATGGAGAAACACTGCAGAGAGAGTTAGAGCCCAAAGCAGAGCGTCACACCAATTAAGACATAAATACTGAAATACAGACATGGTAAAACAAACAAACCAACCTTGATTTGGGGGTGGAGAGAAATGATCCCTTTCCCAATATTAGATACAACTTCCTACATTCTAGGGGAATGTTACACACACCATTGGTTTAACATTGTAACAGAATTAATTAGAAACTTCAGTTCAACAAGTGGTCAATTCAGTCAGCTTCTTAACTGATCTTTAACAAAACTGAATCGGTCAACTGCTTGAATCAGCGGGTCATTTTTGTGATGTAGGCACATCCCCAAAGTCATGAGGTTAAACTGATCAGTGATAAATGGCTATGATCAAACTTAAGGAAGACATGGAGAATTCTATACATGAATCCAGGTCTCTTGAAATGGTAAAATGAAATCATAATCCCCTCCCCTGAGGCCTCATATGATTTCACATCAAGTAGTGTTTTCAGTGGGTTTTGGAAAGATGTAGATGTCTTTGGTTGCACGGTGGACCATGTAGGAGGTGATGTAAGAGTGGACTCTAGAGATAGTTTGGATATGAGAGATGATTCTAGTTAATGTTTATTTAAGTCCTGTTCTTGGAAACATTACTTTTCAGGGACTTGAACTGTTTGAAAGAAACATATCTTTTAAGTATAATTAGAAAAATTCTTTTATCTAGTTTTATTTGAACTAGATTTGTTTGAGAAACTTGTTTTGGACTTCCTCCTGGGAGTGCCTTGTGCCGGTTTTCTCAATGGCTTTGGAGGTGTGAAGAGACCTGAATGAGTGTGGAACTGTTTGCAGAATTTGGGTTTCTTGAAAGCAGCTCTGATTCAGAGTTGAACTTAAGTGAAGACTTCTCTGACTCTCTGTTATTCATACTTAAACCCCCCACATCTAACATAATGTTGATCCCAAGGTAAGTGTCTAATGAGCCTTCAGTGTTTGGATGTCTTCCAGCCTAAGATACTTGTGTTCATTCATTGAATTGGGCTCTATTTGCTGATAGGAACTTTCTTTTGGGGAACAAATTTTAGGGTCCTGGAAGTTTTGATGTGTGGTGATTTTTTTTTTTTCCGTTCATGAGCAGTGCATGTCTTCTTTTTGTATTTGTATGCTGAAGTAAGTAAATAGAACTGGGGTAAGTAAACTAAATTGGGTGAAACCCACTGTTAATTTTCAGCTTGGGAGATTTCATTGGATGCTCATAATAACCCTCTGAGGGCAATTCTTATTCTTTCCATTTAATAGATGATAAAACCCAAAGCCAGAGAACAAGGGGGACAATGGTGTTATCTATGGTGTTTCCCATCTAGGAGCCAGTGTCTAACTAACATCCAGGTTCACTGAACTTCTCTTCTCTCAGGGTCAGTATTGAAGAACCATCGTGGTGGTTGAAACCCTTTATTAACAAGTTTCCAATCTCAACAATTACAGGACAGAGCCATTTGTAAAACCAGAGGCAGGCAGAGACACTCAGAGGGTAGGAATGAGTGGGGATGATAAGGGCTCACACAAAGGAGCAGTTGGGCCACATCTGGAAACTGGTCTCAGGCTGCATGCTGTGCTTCAAGGTTAGTTCCAGCAGATTTCGTACTGAAGGGCAATCTGCTCTCACAAGTCTTGATGGGCTACTCATAAAGTTAGGTCAGGAACCAAACCCTTGCTTGGCAAAGTCAACCTAACTTTTTTCTCTGCTCAGCTACTGGTTTGCATTTCATCCTCTTTATTAACTTTGTCTCTTGCCTAGAATTCCATCCCCTCGGCTAACTGCCCATCAGTTTCCCAAAGAGCTCAATCAAAACTCATCAAAGATTATTTTTATGGCCTTATCTCAGTGTGACATGATTTTATGGTTGTTTTGTGTGTAACCTGCAAGTGATTTCATTTATGTTTTGGCTTCTTAGATAGCAAACTCAGGAGCAGTGTATGTCTTCTTTTTGTATTTTAATGCTGAAGTAAGTTGAATCAACCTACACCAATCTGAATTGCATGAACCTCGCTATATACATTTTCTGTTTGGGAGGTTTTATTTGATTCTCATAATAACTCTGTGAGGGCAAGTCTTTTTCTTTCAATTTTACAGATGATGAAATTGAAATTCAGAGGGGTAAAGTGATTTAACTAAGGACACACACACATACACACACACAGGTAAGAGATAGAGACGCATTTTAAATCCTTGTCTTTGACTCTGTGTCCATTATTCTTTTGGCTGCCACACAGTTTTGGTTGGCTGATTAGATAAAACTTTGCCTTCAAAAATCAGACTCACAATTTTAAAAAAAGTCTCCCTTAGGAGGAAATGGCCTCTGAGCATCTATGATTTTCCTAGAAAATTGTTTGATATAGAGAAAAGTACTAGGCTCTTCCTTTAGGGAGAAAAAGGTGTCCTGAAGGTTCAGTGCTTCCTTTTCAAACATTTGCCAAGTGCCTTCCCTGTTGTGGCACCTTGGTGGTAGATGGGAATGTGAACAGTGTCAAATGACATGGTTCCTGTCCTTCCCAAGCTCACAGATTAGTGACTAGGAGGTGGGACACCTTGGTGACAGATTTCCTCTGTGCATGATGTTCCAATGGATAGGCAAAATTTATTTTCATTCCCTGTGAGTAAGCTTATACTTTATGAAAGCTAGTTTTTAGAATCCACTGGATGGATGCATGGATAAACAACATTCGACATTCATACAATGGAATATTATTCAGTGTTAAAAAGGAATGAAATTCTGACACATGCTGTAGCAAGGGGGACCCTTGAAGACCTTTTGTTAAATAAAATAAGCCAGTCACAAAAAAGACAAATGTTGTCTGATTCCACTCAGATGATAGGCATATTTGTAGAGAGAGAAAAATAGAATAGATGTTATCAGGGGCTGGGAAGAGGGAGAAAGAGGGTTTGTTGTTTAAAGGGTACAGATTTTCAGTTTGGGAAGTTAAAAAGTTCTGATATGGGTTTTGGTGACGATTGCATAATGTTATGAATATATACTCAAATACTAACTATATACTCAAAAGTGATTAAATTGGAAAATTTCATGTTTATATATATTTTATCACACACATATACACAAATTAGTTCTCAGAATAGAATATTGTTCGCTATGCATATAAACACCTTTAAAGCATAAGGGAAATGGAAATGGTCCTTAGCAGACAGTCTTTGGGAAGCAGAAGGGACCCCCACTTGTCCTTGACTAGTTTTCAGAATCCAGAAAGCATCCAGGGGTGAGAAGCAGCCGGTGATCCACGAGCTGCTTCACCAGCATTCAGAACAATTCTGGCAAGGGTAGAAAAACTGGACCGGGATCTGGTAACTCTTTCACAGTTGATTGGGTAATGAGAAGAGCTGTTCTCCGAGAGACGAGAACATGTGTATTGGAAGGCTGCCTCTGCTTAATGTTCCACACGATCCAGGAGGCCAGATGGCATTTTATGTGGTTTTCACAACTGTGATTTTGGACTGATTACTAAACCTGTTTGTGTTCCTACCCAGCTCCCTGCCTCCTGCCTGCCTTTTAGCTAAACCCTCAATCCCAGAGCTCGGTTTGAAGGCCACATTGTTTTCCTTATTATTATTGCAGCAGGGCCAGCCTCAGTTACCTTTAGACCTATTGGCCTGCCCAGAGTATAGCCTAAAAAATAAAATCTTTCCCAGCAGGCCTGATTTGATGAATGGCCTTCACTTTTCATTCATACTCAATTTTGGGTTTATTTTTTTCCACTTTGGATCACCCACTTGATGGGTTCCAAATTCTGATCCCATGCTGGCTTTTCTTTACCCAAGTGACTTTCTGTCATCAGACGATATTTTCTTAAGCAAAATAAATTAACCCTATATAAGAAAATCATTATTAGAAAGGTTGTAATAAAAATTAATATTTATGAACATTTTAGAATTTTCAGAACACTTTTTATACAAATAATCCTCTCTTTTAGTCTTGACAACAGTCCTGAGGAGGAGTTGAGCAGGTATCCTCATGTCATAAAAGGAAACTGAGGCACAGAGAAATTAAGTGGTGTGCTCAAAGTTGCCCAGCAAATATTGGATAGGACTGGATCTGGAGATTGTATACCCAGAATTCTTTTCATCATCTCTCTATATCTACTGGGAAAGAAAATTTAATATAATGTAAATAATTTCAGCATGATTCACCATCTTGAGTAACTTACCAGGCCGTTGTCCTTTCTTAAATAAGTCATAGTCACCATTTGACAACATTCTCTTTTTCTTCCCTGCACTTTAGTAATTCTTGTGACAATGGTCTGCATTTGTCCTGTTTTTAATTGGCTAGAAGAGTGAGGCAGAGATTGTGAGAAGAGTCTGAGTCAGAGGAATAGCTCCTGGAAACATCTACTTTGGCTTCCTGAACTTGGGTCCCCCTGTCCCAGCAGGGAATCAGGAGGGTGTTCCAAAATGTACTCCTGTGAAGGCTTCTGGAGACTGTTCATAGTTTTGCTGAAAATACAGTGTTCTGCTGCCCAACTGAAATTCTGATATGGCTGGAAGAGCAAGTGGGTTTATTCATATCTTCCTATTTCTCATGCATGAGGAACTCAGTAACTGTTTGTTGAGTGGAGCCTCTGAAGGTATCAGTCTTTTAGGGGAGAGTTGCAATCTGTTGATTTGCTCAGTGCAAGTTTGGTTTATTAAGATTTCAGACGTAAGTCACTCAGTATTTCTACCCCTAACCATTCTGTGCAAGTTCCTCTTAACACACAGCCATCAACCTTTCGTTAGTAGCAGCACAGATGAATTTAAATCTCACTAAAGCGACAGTGAACCACAGTGGTTACAATGTGGATCCTCTCTGTGGTTCCTCTGGACCACTCCCTTCTCCTGCTTCCTGCAGTGTGCGGGCGTCGAGGCCGGGGCTCCTGGCTGTGCTGCTCTGGGTTATTACAGTGATATATCTTGGAATTGAGCTTGAGCAGGGATCATCCTGTTTCCTGTTGGAATTGATTTTCTGTCCAACTTTCATTTCCTATTGTGCGTTCCTTTGGGGGTCAGAGCAGCTTTGTCAGACAAAAGCAGGGCTTTCTCCTTTGGAGATATTCCTGGATTCTCTTTAGCTGTGTGTTTATATAAATGGACAGCCAAGCAATGCAATAATATGGTGGCTGCCTGGCCCAACGCTGGCTGTCTTGCCTGGTTGTGTTCTGGGTATTGAATCCTACGGAGTTCCCGGACTTGGGCTGAAGGCCT
Source organism: Marmota monax (assembly GCF_021218885.2). Classification (NCBI taxonomy): domain Eukaryota; kingdom Metazoa; phylum Chordata; class Mammalia; order Rodentia; family Sciuridae; genus Marmota; species Marmota monax. Next base: position 6,682,814 of record NW_026695219.1, read on the forward strand.
TAGGGTGCCGTGTCACTTGCCCTGTATCTTACTTGTAGGCACTTTTTCATATGTCACCTGGGCTTTGTTCTCTGAAGCCTGTATCAAAGAGCCCTTCAGGAGGGGGGAAATGTTATATTGCTGTTATCATTTCAAATGTTTACTGCTTAAATGGATTTGGTTCAAAGCTTAACAGCCTGTGGGTGAACCACAAAGCCGAATCAGATCTCAAAGCAATCCCCGGTCAAGCCCTCTGCCTTCCTGTGTCTGATTATTTACCAATAAATGTCAAGATTGCAACCTTCAGGTCATTCCATGGTTATTGAGATGTGTGAAAACTGAATTCTTACCGCTTTAAGATACCAAGTAGAATCACCCCAGTTGGGATTTTTCCTGTGTCCTCTGTGTTCACTTTTATTTTAGTTCCTCTGTCCCATTTCCGTTGTCCTCTGCAAGTGCTTTTGGATGTTTTAATCAAGTGGAATGACAATGTCAATAAACTCTCCCATTTTATTAAGTTTATAAAAATGAAGAATTTGGGTTGCTGTGTTTTCATGACTTACATAAGTACATCTTGAGTTAACTGTTTCCAGCATAGTTCTTGGATTTATGCTTAGCTTATGACATCAATACATTTGTTACTTCACAGAGTCCTGTCTGTTGGTGTGTAATCATAGCAACAGGATTCTGTCAGTGTGGTGTTATCAGTCGTAATCAGAAAAATCTAGTATAAATTTACTGAATTTTCTTATTTGTAAAAAGAAACCATTAAACTACATTTTCTTGAAGGTCCTTTTCAGCTCTGACACTGAACTCAGTGCATCAATTTACGTGATTTATTTACACAAATCTTAGCAGAATTAATTTGAATTATTTGCATATGGATGATTCTTATTTGCATACCCAAAGCATATTGAATAATTATAGTATCTTCTATTAACTAAAGGTATTGTGAAGGAAGCACGGAGTCTTCCCCCAAAAAAATCATAACTGGAAGAAACTTCTCTTTTAGAGGCAGGCTTTGATAAAACAGACATAGGGGCACTTGAGCTGTGCTGGACCCTTCTGCCTCCTTCAGCAAGTCCTGAGGCATGCAGAATTATTCCTTGCTCTTGTACCATGAAATGACATTCTTTTCAGCTGTGTGATGCCATGTGAAGGGGGGAGAAAGCGTGAGACTGTGAAGACACTCACATAGGTGGATGCTCCACCATAGAGCAAATGGATGCTTCTCAAGTTAATGACTCTGTGGGAAAGTTTTCCAATTCTGCAGTCTTTCCTACTTCAAATGAGGATCCTGGGGAGTTGGGGGGGGTTGGGGGGGTCTGGGGGGTGGAGGGAGCAGGATGGTGGGGAGACAGCAGAGTAGAAGCTCCCCTTACACTAAGGCAGAATAAACCAGTCACATACTGGGGGAGAGAGCAGTACATACTTTGCACAGGCTTCTGAAGAAAGGAAGAACAAACACATCTGATGGGATTTCAGTCTCATTCTTTCGTAAGAGTAAAGTGCAAATGGTCCTAAGCATGGTGGCCCATAGATGTCCAAGTTATACCCCCTCTCTTCTCTGAGCAGTCTAGTTGCTAAGTAAGACCAGAGAATAGCTCAATACTTAATGACAAAATTTCTATGGATTTCCTTTAACTGGGAAATCAGGAGGTTATGTTTCACCAATTACATAAATTGGGACTGGTACCATTTTAGATATGGGTCTTAAGTCCTTCAAAATACTTTTCTCCTCTGACTCTAAAGAAGAAATATACTTTCTTGTCTTTAGTTCTGGATTCTTCTTGCTTTCTCTGGGGATTTGTCGAATGTGAGTCTTCATTAGTTCCCAGACAAGCCAAAGTCCACATAAGAATCAGGCATCACCTGATCCCTTGAGCCTCTTCTTGTATGACATCTTCATCACTACCCAACTTTTTGAAAACAAAATCGATTACTTGCCATATCCACTGCCTCACTACTAGCTCATACCTTCATCTTTTACAATTCGTTGTAAATTCCTTACACTGTTCTGAAACTGCTCTGTCCAATGGGACCAACAGCTTTCTGGTTACTTAACTAAACACTAATTCCTAGGCTATTCTGTGAGTCCTCATCATTTTTTTTTTTAAACAATCACATCTGATACTATTGACTCTATTACTACTCTGGAAGTATTTTTCTTTTTTCTCTTTGGCATTCTTTCATAGAGTTACAACAGCCTTAAATCAAATGATATATGTGAAGCCCTTAGAAATTGCACAGTGCTGCCCTTCGCCTTAATTGGAAGATTCAGGGGTTCAATCTGTGCCACTGGCTAATTTTAAAATTAGGGTGGGAAAGGGAAGGGCTATACTTAAAATGGCTACAATGGGATCCAATTAAGGCTGACTACTATATTCTGAAAACGGACCACCAGACTTTCTATTTCTCCCACCTGCCTCTTTCTTTTCTGTTAGTTTTATTTATCCTTTCAGTTCCTTAAATACAGACATCTGTGTGCTTCTCCCCTTACTCTCTTCTCTCTTAAAACGTGCCCAGTGTGGATTTACTATTGAGCTGATGAAGTTTAAGCTTCAGGGCTCTCACTTGCATTAGACCGCTTCTTAGATGTGCAGGTCACATGGCCATATGCTTTCCTCCAGGGTTTCAAGGTGAGCCCTTCAACTGCCCTGGCTTTTGTATCTTACTTTGCCTCCCTCACACTAACGCTCTTGCTTGATGATGTCAGGGAAGTTGTAGGTACTTCTGATGTCCTGTTAAGCAGAACTGCTAGGGATACATTTAGATTTCTTTTGTGGGTTGTATTTATGTGGTTCTCAATTGTTTTATGTTTAGTTACATTATTGCTAGGATCCCAGTGCAGGGGTAGCTCCCTTGTGCCAACCGGTTCAGGCCCAGTGGTTGCACCAAAATAAGAATGTTCTATGGTGTCTCCTTACAGAAGTTTGGGCAGAGAGGAGGAGAAAGGAACAGAGCCAGAAACTAGACATGAAACATTTTAAACTATCAATTTCAAAAATCACCACTAAGTCAGAGGAAAAACTGAATTCTATTTCTAGTCTCTTCTTAAAAACCAATATTGCAAAATTATGTTCATGTAAAGAGAAAAAAATCAAGAGTCTACTGACAAAGTATATAGGAAAATCAAATGTACAAGGGACAAAAGAAAAAAATAGGCCGAGGAAGCTGGGGGAAATCATGGCAGGGAAATGGGAAAAAGCGAAGCAATGAGTACTAAGTCACTATTGAGAGCAAAGACTTTCTCCTGTGCTGTTGCACAGTAGGATGATTCTAGGAAACAGTTACATCCTGTACATTTCAAAAAGCTAGAAGAAAGGATTTTGAGTGTTTTCACTATAAAGAACTGATAAATATTTAAAGAGGTAGATATGTTTTATCTGATTTAAATGTTACACAATATATACATGTATTGAAACATTACATGGGACCCTATTAATATGTACAATTTTATTTATTAGTTAAATAAAATATATAAATTGGATTGTATCAAAATTGAAAGCTCTTTTGCTGCAAATGATACTATCAAGAAGTGAAAGAAAACCCCACAGAATGGAAGAAATTTTTTTTTGCAAAATGTATATCCATCAGGAAGCCTGAATCCAAGATATATAAATAACTCTTACAATTCAATACTAAGAAAACAACCCAATTTAAAAAATGAGTAAAATATTTGAATAGACATTTCTCCAAAGAGATATATACATGACCTATATATACGTGGAAAGGTGCTCAACCTCATTACCAGCAAGGAAATGCAAATCAAAACCACTATAAGATACCACCCATATATTCTAGGATGGGAAGAATAAAACAACAACAATGAAGTGTTGGAAAGGATGTGAAGAAATTGAATGCTCATACACTGCTGGTGGGAATGTAAAATCATGCAGCTGCTGTGGGAAGAGCCTGGCATTTCCTCAAAAACTTAAGCAGGGTTATCACAGGATCCAGCAATCCTATACCGTGGTACTTACCCAAGAGAAATGAGAAAAATACGTTCACACAAAAACTTGTGCATGAATGTTTATAACAATAGTATTCATAATAGCCCGAAGGGGAAACACCCCTAAGTCTACCAGTGGGCAAACAAAGTGTGGTATTATCCAAATCCATTATTTGGCAATAAGAAGGAATGAAGTATTGTTTATTCATAAAGCATTATGGTAAGTGAAAGGAGCCAGAAACAGTGGACCATGTATGATTTCATTAATATGAATGGTCTGCAATGGACCTATCTATAGAGACAGTAGGTGGATTAGTATTGTCAGGGGCTGAGGTGAGAAGTGACAACAGATGGGTGTGGAGTTTCTTGTAGGGGAAGATGAAAGTGTTCTAAAATCAAGGATGTTTGCACAACCCGGAAATCTAAAAATCATAGATTTGTACACTTCAAGTGGATGAATTGTACAGCATATGAATTATACCTCAAGGCACCTGTTTTTAAAATGTAGAAAAAAGTGTGGTAGATATTATAGTGTGTCTGTGAAATGTATCATCGCCTTCTAAATAAATAGTAAACTCAATGGCTTCACTTTCCAGGCCTTTTATTTATTTGAACTCTCCCCCCCATTTCATCTATATATTTGTAGACCTTATACATTATTCAAATGTCATAATTTGTCCAACTGGATACAGCCCCTTCCTCCAGGTAGATTGTCCTTCATCGCTGTATGCCTGTAGCACAGCCTGCCTTGTGTTTTATTTATTTCTGAATTTGTTGTGTTACTACTTGGGGTGGAGAGCTCGTTAAGGCCAGGAAATGTGCTTGATCCTGTTAGCATCCCCCCAGCACCTGGCCCTTAATCTTGTCTGACTAGTACACGATATGTTTCTATTACTTGACAGGATGAATGGATTGTGAAATGATTAGAGATGATCCCAGATATGACATTGTCTTCACCTCCCTCTTTCACAAGGGTCGTCTGAGAACAATGCAAGAGCAAATGTATAAAGACATTTTTGAAACTCTTGAAACTCTGTGCGGGGTATTATTATCTGTAACCCTGGTAACTATTCAAATTAGTGTCAATTAACTTTTGGCGGCACTCTTAAGATTCCTGATCATCCCCATTAGTTTGTCAGATGAGGTAATGCACTTTTTCTGGGTACAGTTGTCTTTGAAGAGATTGGCAGCATTTCCTAGTTGTAAACAAAACTGTCTCATATGCGGGACCATGACAAAGAGGGGATAGGATGCCAGAAGCTCTGTGAAAACACTTAAATCCATTTCAGCAAGGAGGAATTGTGATCTGGTAAATAAATTAGTGTTCCACTCTGTTCCTCAGCTCCTCGGCTAATGAATGGGCCCAGAGATCCCTTGTCCTGAGTGATAAGCCCCTAATATCCACTCAAGTTCAGTTTAAAGGTTGTGTTCTCTAATATCTTGTTGGATACCAGAATTCTTTAAGTAAATATATTTATCAGATTACAAATATTTCAAATATGCAGAAATGCAGAGAGGATGATGTAATCAACAAACCTGCTGCCAGAGTTTAACAAAAGCTATCCTTTTGTCCTATCTGCTTTGGATTTTTTTCTTTTTTTTTAAACGAGAAACATTATTTCTCCTCCTAATTCCATTTCCTTCCCCATTCCTTGGAAGGAAATTGTTATCTTAAAGTCTTCCAGGAATCCAACTGGTTAATCTTTCAGTCCAACTTGGATGTTGGCTTTTAACTCTTGAGACCATTTTCTACTTCACAACTGTCCATCTCAGTTGTTACTGTTATTTAGAATCCACCTTCAAGCTCATTAAGTGGGAATTTCCCCCTAGTCTATTTAAATGAGCCTTCCTGGCAAAGGGAGGACTGTAGATTTTGAGGATGGCTGCAGAAAAACACTTATCACCATGTTACTGGAATTCTGGGGAAGGAGGGGAGAAAGCCTGTATTCTGGCTACCATGAGTTGTGTATCTTCTTTCACCATGCTCTCACCATGATGTACTGCCTTTCCACAGGTCCAAAGCAATGGGACCAAGTGATCATAGACTAAAACTTCCAAAACTATGAGCCAAAATAAACCTTTCCTCTTTTTAAGTTGATCATCTCAGGTATTTTGCTGTAGTAATGGGAAGGTGACAAACATAATGAGAATATGTGCTCAAATGTCTTATTTACATAAATAACCTGCCTCATTAAAAAGTAAATTTCAGAGTATGGTGGCTCATACCTGTAATCCCAGTGGCTCGGGAGGCTGAGGCAGGAGGATTCCAAGTTCAAAGCCATTCTCAGCAACTTACAAGGTCCTAAGCAGCTTAGTGAGAAGACCCTGTTTCAAAATAAAAAAAATAAATTAAAAAAAATTAAAAAAGGACTAGGGATGTTGCTCAGTGGTTGAGCACCCTGGATTCAATCAAAAAAAAAAAAAAAAAAAAAGAAGCGCTTCAGGTGTCTTTTAAGAATGATGAGCCAGGCATGGTGATACATGCCTGTAATCCCATCATCTCGGGAGGCTGAGGCAGGAGGATAGCAAGTTCAAAGCCGGCCTCGGCAACAGTGAGGCGCTAAGCAACTCAGTGAGACCCTGTCTTGAAATAAAATACAAAATATGCCTGGAGATGCGGCTCAGTGGTCGAGTGCCCCTGAGTTCATTCACTGATACAAAAAAAAAAAAAAAAGAAAGAACTAATGAATGATGAAGTGAGGAAAGTGAGGAAAAGAAGGTTAATGGAAGACTAGGCTTGGGTAGTAGTCTGTGGGATACATAATATTAGGGATGTAATTCTGGCTAGAAGTGGCCCACAAGTTTGGTTGTGAACTTCTCAGTAGACAGTGAAAGAAGGCAAAGGGACCAAGTGACACAATTTAGAGCCCTTAAAATAAAAGCAAAATAAAAGCAAACCATTTGCCTGAGAGCCATTTCCCTGAGATTGTGGTCCTCACCCTTAATGGACAGTCAGGGTATGCTAGCAAATGTGCTCCGGTGTTCTAGAACATTGTGGCTGATGTGCATGCAGGGAGTGGAATTGAGGGACAAAAGTATTAATGTGCATCAGGAATGCCTGGGACACTGAGGGTTATTGATGCTCATAATGCTGTCAATGACACTGTGATGCTAAATTTTGTGCCAGCTTGAGGATGCTTAGATATTTGGTTGGACCTAGTTCTAAGTGTGTCTGTGAGCAGACTGCTCTGCCTAATGTGGGTGGGCATTAACCAGTCAGTCAAAGATCTGAGCAAAAAAAAGGCTGACCTCTCTCAGGAGTAAAAGGGAACTCTTCTGCCTGGCAGGATTAGGTTTTTTTTTTTTTTCCCCTGCTTTTGGACCTACATTGAAAGGTCATCTCCTCCTATGTCTTCAGACTGGAACTATAGCACCAGTTCTCCTGGTTCTCAGTTCTTTGGACTTGGACTAAAACTACACCATCAGCTTTCTTGGGTCTCCAGCTTGCCATCTGCAGATCTTGGGAGTAGCCAGTCTCCAAGATCACATGAGCCAATTCCTTATGATAAATCTCTTTCTCTCTGTTTATGTACATCCTATTAGTTCTGTTTCTCCAGAGAACTCTGTATGTAGAGAAACAGCATGGATCTTAGGTACTAATTGTAAATTTTGTTCTTGAAGGTATATCTTGGGTTCATAGGTTTTCTAACCAATATTAGTGAAAGGTGGGAGGGTTTTGAAGCCTTTCACCATTAATCTTTAAGTATTCTTTTTTTTAATTCAGTGCCAGAGATCAAACCTATTAAGTACTCTTATATTGCTAATAACATTGATTAATAACATTCATGGTGTACTTCTAAGCACTTTACATATATTTGCTCACTTAAGCCTCCTAATAATATTTTAAAGGAATAGAGCTCAAGGTCATGTAGCTAGGAAATGATGTTATGTTTTCCAGGCTTTAATCTGAATAACGCTGATCTTTCATTTACTCTAACTGTGAAAACAGGGTAGGGATCTGTTGTGGAAGATAGCTCAGGAATTGTTTTCTTTTGAACTTGGAGGCTTCTCTTTCTAGGGGAAGGAAGTGGTAGGCACCTGTGCAGTGTAGTCTGCATATGGCGCCTGCAGGTAGCAGCCCAACCCAGGGTGCTGGTAGAAGAGCTCACGGGAAGGAGGATGTCTGCAGGAGCTGCTGTGATGTGTGGGAAGCCACGCTGGGCTGGCTCTGAGGAAAGGTGGCCTGCAGAGCAGCTGCAAATGAACCACTCATTTTCCCCCAGCCACTTGCAATTTACAAAGCACTCTCCCGGTGTCATGCATAGCCTGTGAGTATCAGAGCAGGCATTAAAACTTCAGTTGTTTGACACTTGGCTCTGTGCTTTCCACACTACACCTCCCTCTCTCCCCAGTTCCATCTGTGCCTCAGGAATTTCTATTGAGAGTCTGTCTAAATACCAGCATGCAGCTGAAGAAGGACACAAGAAGTAGGGTAGTAAAGCACACAGACATCCATAAAAAGCAAAAGTGGGAGAGAGGAGCTAGACTGGCTTCCCTGTGGTTGGGAGTTGTTCCCACCACCTTAGCTTTCCTGTTGGATGTTCCAGTCTCCACAGTCCTGACTTCAGCTCAGCAAGAGCACATGTCACCTGTGGGGCAATGGCTGATATGTCTGCATTGTGGGAGGGCAGCCCACACTGGGTCTGGAGGGCGGTTCTCAAGGCAGTGCCTGTGTGGGTGTGTGCTTAATAAAGCCATTGCTGAAGCTTAGGTCACCCTTGTGTTATCTGTCTCTTCCTATTAAACATATTTCAAGCTGCTCTTTGGGGTAGTTAGTTTGCCTGCTATATTTGGAAATCACCCCCAATCCAGAATCAGCCAAACTGGATTAGGGTGATGTTATTATACCTTATTCCCAAGGGCCACCTAGGGAAGTGTGGGCTGACGATTCAGTCCGCCTATCAGGAGCCTGACTGTAAAGCAGGCTCTACCTGCAGCTTGGAGATGGCTGTTGGAAATAGTGGGCCCTCGGTTTGGAGGATCCTGATTAACCTGTGCCTGGCCTGTTGCTTCTGCTACCTCCCTTCCCGCCAGGTAAATACAGCTTAAGACACCCAGCTTCTGATTAAAGCTACATGATGGAACTTGTACCAAGGATGCAACTGATGGCCCGTGTCAGCTTGTTGGAGTTAAAAAATATATTTTAATTTGTTTTGCTCTCTGGGGAAATTATTTGAGTCTGCATGTGCTAATCAACTTTCACATGAGCTTTCAAAGAACCTGAAATGATTCAAGCCACAAAATGAGATTTTTTAAATCTACATAAATGCAGAAATCTTTTGCCTTTTTTTTTTTTTAGAAGAAAGGGAGATTAAAAAAATTCTAATTCCTTCCTCCCTTTCTCCCCTAGGACACTGTCATTAGTGGTTGTTGGAAAATGATCATATGAGTAGTACCTCGCCTAACATTTTCACATGTATTTTCCCTTTTTAGTGTAAACTTTATACCAACTCTGAAAGTCAGTAGGGGTAGCAAGTGTTGTTTCCCCCTTTTAATAGAAGAAAGTGGATCTTGGAGAGATTGTGCAATTTGCCCACATTCATGTGGCTGAGGGGCTGCAGAGGCAGGACTAGAACCGAGTTCTTTCAGGACCTGGCTCACTGCTCTTTCCATCCTCCCAGCTGCCACATAGCAATAATAATTCACGCATTGCTATAATAGAATTTGTAGGAGAACAGAGTCAAGATAAAATGGATTTGCATTGCATCCCTCCCCTCCTGCATCTGTTGAGATAAGTCAGGTTAAGTTACACCAAAGTCCGTGGCTTCACCTGTATGCCAGGTCTCCTGAGGATCTGTGACTCTCCAGGGAAGTTGCCTTCCTTGTCTCCAAGCTGGTTGGATCTACTGTCCCCCATCTTCTCCCATATCAGCAGGAGACTTCAGGGTGCACTAAGGAAGGAATGGAGGACTGAAGAGTGACCTGTTGGCTTTTAAGCACTTCAGACCCAAAGTGACAAGATTCATAAACTGTCACAGCCATAGCTAGGTCAAGTTGCATGGCTCTGCCCAACTGCACAGGCAGTTGTGAAACCATGTTTTCTGTGTGTCCAGAAAGGGCAGGAAACCAGAAATACTGGTGACTGTTAGCTATGACCACCACCCACTCCACAGCCAAAAGGTCTGTACTGAGGAGCAGGCTCCTCTTTAGACAAATGTGCATATCACAGATCTTAAGGAAAGTGTTTGTACCACCAAAAACTTATTTTGGAAAAACATCTCAAAATTCAACAGACATATAATAGTATGAGCCATGTAGCCTCTGCTAAGATTGTAATTCCTGGGTTCCTGATCAAATGGGGGACGAATCCTAACAGGTCTAAGAACGATCCTGATTTGGCCACTGTCACCTTCCCCAGCCTGTTCTTTCACCTCTCTTTACAGGACAATTCACGTTGGTTGACCTTTCATTTCTCCCACAGGGAGTTTCTAACACAGGATCACACTCACATGGAGTCTGTCTCTGTCTTTTGTCTTGCCGCTCTTTCTGCCTTAAGATATTCCCTCCCCACCTACTTCCTCCAGGTTAACTTCTACTCTTCCTTTTCCTCCCTTTTCCTCCCCCTCTTTCTTCCTTCCTTTATTATTTATTTATTTATATATTTATTTATTTATTTATTGTGTGGTGCTAGGCATTGAATCCTGGGCCTTGTGCATGCTAGGTAAGCACTTTAGCATTGAGCTACACCCCCAGCTCTTTATTCAGTTCTCAACTTGACATGGCCTTTTCCTGACTGGGTTAAACCCCTTCTTTCAGGTCAGGGAGAGGGACTAGTGATAGCTCTTGTTCTTAAGATCTTAGGCATAGCACAGAGCCGAGCTAGTGCCCAGAAGCAACTGAATATGTGTTTGTTATAGAAATATGAATGGATAAATGAGGCCCAGAAGGCTTAATGCTGTGTCAGGTTGAGTGACAAGACTCTTGGGTTTCTGCTTTGCTGCCTGTGCTGTAAGCTGCAGTCAAGATGACTAGTTCCGAGCTTTGGGTCCCTAAATCTCTTGCTTTGGGTGCCAGTGTACCCCTGTAGAATGCCCTTGACTTATCCATTGCCTTATATTCTCCCACCCTTTCTTTAAAGTGGAAGCAATGTCTTGTTCTTTTCATTTTCTATTTCTATAGCATGTAACAATACATAATTGTAAATGCCATTAGGTACCTGAATTATTTGGCTAAAATCCCCATTAAAGGTATTGTTTAATGGGAACAGAGCTTCTGTCTTAGATGATGGCCATGTTTTAGAAATGGGTGGTGGTGATGGTCACGCAGAATGTAAATGTACTTAGTACTGAACTGTACAATTAAAACTAGTTAAAATGGATAGCTTCATGTCTGTTTTACCACAATAGAAATAAATCCCCATTATAATGTATATGATTCCACAAGTACAAACAGAATACTAATCAAAATAAGTACTCAGAACATGACTGTAGACAATATCATGGTGTCACCTAAGTGGACCCCATCCTGCTTCCTGTCATTAAGCTAGTACTGTTGTGCTGTGAGGAAAATTGCTGAGACGAGTAACAGTTTTGCTCCCCGGCTTCTTATTATTTAGGAAGATTATCCCCCAAACGAGACTAATTTTGGCTCCATAGAAAAATTCTCCCACCTATTTTCCCAAGATGAAAATTCAGTTTCACAATTTCCAACTCTCATTAGCCTTTTTTATTATTTTTCCCTCTGATTGAACATGCTTTAAAAATCGTTTCAAACTGTTTCCTATCCTTGTGCTGATAAAGTAAATATTCATGGGTTCCCCTTGCCTTTGCCCCCAAGCTTTAAAATATCCAGACACATATTGATCGGTTTGGATGGCTGGTTTCTTTATACCGATTTGACATCATTGCTGCATTTGATATAACATTAAGTATAAAGAAAAGTATGATTTCCAAGGGGTTTTTGACAGACCCGAACTAGGACCCCACTCTCACTTTCAAGGAAACGAGGTGATCTGCATTTCACTTGCTTCCTGGTGCGTTTCCTTTAAGAGACCCGGTGCCCAGGCTGTCCAGGGCAGTGGAGGGCTCCCTGCGGCCTGGTGATGGATGCCCTCGTCAGGAGTGCATATTGGATCTGTTACACAGCTGTGATATACGATTCCAACATTTCAGGGTTGATTTGGATTTTCTGTACTCCCTGACTGGAATTTTGCTGCCGTGTTGTTTTGTGTTTTACTGTTTGGCAAGAGGAAAATAAATCTAGAAACCTGCTTAGAAATGGGCATGCTGCATTCAATTCTGTATTAAAAGATCTTAAAAGCTAGCCCTTAATTTTCTTATCAGTATAACAAAGAGTTGAGCTAAGGTCCCTGCCCTCGGTGGAGATTCTAAAATTCTAGCTAACAAATAGCAATATTAAGGGACCCAATATCCCTTACATTTTTCTTGTCTGACAGGCCCAGAGGGCCCATTGTCTGTGGGTTTTCATGGGGTTGTTGCTTATCCCCCAGGGTTGATTGATCTGTTTATTCTAAGCTTGAGGCCAGAGCTGGAAGGGAGGCCGTTTGTTTTGGGCACTGCTGAGAAAAACAGACTAATCACCTAAATACCACCTTGGGGAATGAAGGAGCTCTAAAAGAAACTGAACTGAAGGGAGCCTGGGCTTTGATGTGGAATGAGGAGGAAGAGGGACTGGGGAAGGCCAGGGAAACCTGGAAAGCTGTACTCAGGGGCTGAGTGATGAGGGAAAGCACAAAGCTCCCAGGTGCCCTGGCTTGGCAGCCGGAGGGATTTGGTTTCTTTAACTGTCCAAGAGTGGGACCCCACCCTCCCCATTTCAGAGGCCCCCTCCTTCAGCACAGGCTCCCCCAGATCCTGGTGCTGACACTGGGAGCCTTCTCAGGGGCAGGTGAGCTGTGCAGAAGAGGGGAGCCCAGATGCCCCGGATGTTGCCTTTCTGGTCAGCAGTTTGAAGATTTTCAGATGAGTTAAGACCTAAAGCAGGGGCTGGGGATGTGGCTCAAGCGGTAACGCGCTCGCCTGGCATGCGAGCGGCCCGGGTTCGGTCCTCAGCACCACATACAAACAAAGATGTTGTGTTCGCTGAGAACTAAAAAATAAATATTAAAAAAAAAAAGACCTAAAGCAGGAAAACTTTCCTCAGGTAGATGGCTCCTGGTTTTCATTTCTATCTTCAGTGACCCTGAAACTTACGGGCACACCTGGGAATTTAACACTTTTAAGCAACCTAATGTGTCTCAGACTCCAGGTCACACTCTACCTGCTTTCCAGGTTAGAATAGTGCCAGACCTCTCTCCAGAGACACTCCCATAGAAGCACAGAGGAGGCAAATTTCTTGATTCTCTTAGTTCAAACTGCCTCTTTTCAGGATTCAGAACTTACAGAAGATCTGGGGGATAATCTAAGCATATTAGGATTTAACTCTGGGTCAAGCCAGCAAATATTTATTAAGTAAACACAGCAGACAGGGTGCTATAATACAAAACAAATCAATTAATCAACATCAACACTTGTCACTGGTTGGGGGGGGCGAGTAATATAATGAATGACTGGCAAATACAGGTGTGAATTCCACTTAGCCTCAAGAAGACACAAACAGGAAGATTCTGGAAAGAGAGGAGGCAGCCAGTACTAACCTGAGTATTCCTCAAGGGCTTGGGCAATCACCTCCTCTGACCTTCCAAGAGGCTGCTTCACCATGGAGAGTATAGTCTGTCAGAACCACTGCCTTGTTCACTGGTATCTGTAGGCGACAGACCAGTGCTGGAATTATCCTGGAGCTGTGACATGTCATCATTTCCTGTCACTGGTCTTTTGCAGTGGAGACTTTGCTCTGAGTCTTTAAGGTCATAGGATTAATTTAGAAAGTAAGAAGGATGACTGTGGGGGGTGGGGCTCTGGTATACTCATTAGAATTCTAGAATGAAAACTCCGTATATTATACATAATTTAATTCCCTTTCCTGCTGTGTCTGTCATCCCTGAGATTCCATGGGGCCAGATTAGGTCAATGTGAGCTGGTGAGATAAGATCTAACAAAACAAGGTGTAAAGGCTGTCTCAATAGCCAGGAGAAACTTTACTACTGGAGACCAGCCATTGGGGGAGGGGAACCTATTGTATTTTACTCCTAGAAAGGAGGAAACTTTGTAAACATAAATAAGAGGGGAATATTTTGATCACAGTTCTTTCAGGAATTTATATCAACTGTTACACATCTTCTTGCCCTGGTTAGGGGAAAATCTAAGATCCACAAAGTATCATGCCCTGCAGAATGAGCTTACGGAGCAGGGAGAGACATAGTACAAAATTGAGTCTGTATAATTCTTTTTTTTTTTTTAGTTTTAGATGGACATAATACCTTTATTTTATTTTTATGTGGTGCTGAGGATTGAACCCAGTGCCTCACACGTGGGAGGCAAGTGCTCTACCACGGAGCTACAACCTGAGTCTTTTTACAATTCTTTCAGAGGGGAAAATGCATTCACAGATGCCAGGAGATCCAAGGAGAGGATGAAAATTTGCTTTGGAGTGGACTGGATTAATAAGATCCAGCAAAACCACATTCTTTGCTTTTGAAAGAGACAGTATGTGCAGGAGTCTAGAGATAGGCCAATAAGAGAGAGCGGGGTGGGGAAACAGCAGGGGCTGAAGTCAGGTCTGCTGTATAGATTGCAAGGGCGCTTAGCTTGGATGGGTCACACTGGCACTATTTTTTGATGCCTACATCTTTTTGATTGATAAAAATCACTGTGCAGCTAGGGCAGTGGATGCATGGAGATGAAACCCAGTAAAGCCATTGTATCGTTTTCCCTTGAGTGCCAACTCCCAGGAACACCAGGAAGCAAAATACTCCATGAGCAAATGTCACGAGAGCTTTATAATAGCATGTCCAAATTCAATTCACTTATTTACTCAGACTTCTAGGACCTGTGTCCTTGTGCATTCGTCTGCCAGACTTATCACCTTTGAGACTTTTCACAGCTGTCATCATGTAGTGTAAGTAACAGCCTCTGAAGAGTGGGTGACAATGTGGCTACATCTTGCTCAGCATTGCCCATGAAGTCTCCTGCCATGGCCACGTGCCAGGCCTGACAAACAGCCGTGAAAACAACTTGTCATAAAATGATTTTAAAAAATTATTGTTGGGGTTACTTCATTATTACATCTTCCATGCTTGGCAAAATAATTACTATGCTAAGTGTGTTTTTTAAAAATCTAAATAAAACATTGATGAAGTGTTTTCCTATAACTGGATGGTGGAATATTTAATGACCTACGAGTTTTGCCTTCTGTATGGGTCTCATACAGTCTCTGTCCTTCCTGGAAAAATATATCCACAAATTACTGAGAATGAATCTTTATTAGTATTACAGGGATATGTTTATGAATAATACTATGATTCAATGTGAATGGGTGAAAATAGTGGTCCAGTTCTAAACCTGGGTTGGGGAAGGAAAGATGGTACGTGAAAGTACAGTCCTGTGGCTTTCAGAATATGGGGGACACATTTTTGAGGGTTAGATTTATGAGTCTGTAATAATTTTCTGTTCTCAGGTGTGGATCCCTCCAGTGGAAATGCTTTGGGTAGGCTCAATGTCATTATTTTGTCTACTACCTGCCTTTCCATTAGAGAATACATTTGTTCCTACCAGACCATTTTATAACAATGAAATGACATTGTGTTTTTAGAAATAATCATAAACTAAACTTATGTAGTATGTTACTGTTTACAAAGTGCTTTTATGCCTCTTTTGCTTTATTTGGTGATTATGATGGTCAGCCCTGTGAGGTCAAACAGCTATTATTCTTACTTGTTCCAGACGAGAGATGAGAGGCTCAGAGCACTGATGTGATAGGTGTACTGCCACACAACTGATGTTCAGGGCAGAGGCAGGCTGGACCCAGGGCTTCTGAGTCCTGGTCTACAGATTCGTCCTCAAAATCTCTTTACCACTTTATTATTTCTTATCTGAGTAAAGGTCATTGGAACAGAAAGCAACATTCAAGGCAATTTTTAGGTTTATAGAAAAAAAAATGAAAACTACTGGATGTTCCCATGTGCCCTTTCTCCTGCTCTCCAATTTCCCCTGTTAACATCTTGCATTAGCATGGTACAATTGTTATTATTGATAAGCTGATATTAATACATTAATATTAACTAAAATCTATAGTTGACATTTTTGAGGGTTAGATTTATGAGTCTGTAATACTTTTCTGTTGGAGTTCACTCTTTCTTGGACATTCTGTAGGTTTGGGCACATGTATAATTATATGTATCTTACAGAGTTGGTGTGTATCAGATTCTGTATCACTGTGGCATCACACAAAGTAGTTTCATTGCCCTAAAATCCCCTATTCACCTAGTACCTTCCTCCATCTCTCCTAACTCCTGGAAACCATTGATCTTTTTACTGCATTTGCCGTTTTCTAGAATGTCATATAGTTTTAATCATCTACTACATCTCTACCACTTTTGGAAGCCTGATATTTTTCCTTCAGTGGGTCTATCAACAACAAAAATTCACTAAGTTTCTCTTTGAGATAAACCATTTTCATGAAGATATGTGGGTAAAGAAACCTCTCTGTTTTTCACTGCTGTCCCCTATCTTAATCTTAGAATGTGGACAATAGATTTACCTGTTGGTAAGATGTCCTTGCTTAATATAGCAATCCTAACTGGTGACAAACACCAAAAAATTTCTTTGAGGAAAATGAGCTAAAGTCTTCCCATTTTTAGTATAGCCTACATATGATATACTCTGGATGTCCATACATCTATGGATATCAGTAGAGAATTTTATCATTGTGATTAAGGAAAACCAGCTTATCTGAGTAAAGATCATTGGAAGAAAGCAACATTCAAGGCTTCCTTATTCCCTTTTGAGATGCTTCTTACTAGCTAGTGCTCCAAACGAAAGACTAGATAGGTCACACCATGCCAAGTGGCGTAGCCATTCAACACAGCAGGCCTGACTTTTGTGGTCAACGATGTGGATTTGATGCTCAGACAAATCAGTACCACCTTGGAACTCACCCTAACTGCTGGAAGCTGTGGGAGCCCAAGTGGATACCCCTGGATTGTAAGGGGTATTCTAAGAAGGTGAGCTTAGACCTCAAGCCCTTCTTGCACCAAATCCAGCACTGGACCAACTCAAACAATGTCCTACCAGACCGAAATCAGAACACAGGGTGTGTGTGTGTGTGTGTGTGTGTGTGTATGAAGGAACTGAAAGCTAGCATTGGTTGATGGAAGAGACCACATTCTGGGATTGGCATGATTATGGCAGAGGAACAAAGATCACATCTAGTAACTGAAGTTTCTTAAACATGTGGACTGCCCATTTGCTTGCACATGTAATTATTGTGTTTTCTGTTGTTTGGGGGGGGGTGTTTTTTTAAAAATCATTATTAGAGCTTCTTGAAGTGACAAAGAGATGAAGAATCATAAATATGTTTAAAACTTTGTTGCTTTTGAATGAAAGCAGAGTATGGTGTTAAAAAGATAACCAAGGATTCCTTGGTGGCTGCTCACTCTTGTAGTGCTGATGCAATAAATCTGGGTGTTTTAACCTTCTCAGTTAGGTGGCAGCATAGTCTAGTAGAAAATAGCTCTAGCTTGTGGGTCAAAATTTCTCTAATTTCCTCCAAGTCTCTTACTGATATTCTATTTAGGGACCCTGGACAAGTCACTTGATTTCTCTTGAAATCTCTTGCCACGTCTGAAAAATGTGAACAAATATATGATACTTGGCTTTGACTTGGGACAAAAGTTTTTTACTGTCAATATAGAGCTTAATTATGTTTTTAGACTGAAAATCTTATGCCATAAAACTTGATTTCATATAGCTTACATATGTTAATATCTCTCTCTTCTGTCTTACATATTCATGTTCATCACGTGTATGGAGTGTATATATGTGTGGATGTGCACAGATTTTGTGTGTATACACCCACATATGTATTTTATGCTTTACGATTTTACAACTCTTTTGCAGGAGTTACCTCATCTAAGCCTCCCAAAAATATCTCAGAAGGGCGATGTTCTTGCATTTATTACATACACACACACACACACACACACATACACACATAAGGTTGATAAAAGTTGTGGTTCCTGAAACTTGATATGTTTACCAAGTTTCTGAACTATGGGAAAATGAACTTCATTGTAGACAAAGGTCAGAATTTCAAGTGCCTTTGTAATCAAAATATGAACAAGTTTGGAAAAGTTGCAAAAAAATTCATTGAACAAAACCAGGAAGATCAGCCTTTTGCGAAAGGTCTGTTTGATGGAAAAATGCCAAAATATCTGTGCTGAACCACAAATTTGCATGTTGGATTGGATTTCTAAGGAAGTCTCTGTTCAGGACAGTACCCTCCAATCAACCTGAAAATTCTGTTTCAATTTGTTAGTTAAGAAAGGCTCTAAAAGATCCCATTCTCAAAGGTCCCACCTGTCCATGCAGTCATTAATTTATTAATTAAACTATGCATCTATTTATTTGTTCATGCACTCAAAAGCATTTACCAAGCTCATACTATGTGCCCTGAGGAGTATTCAGTTGGAATTCAGAATAGAAGCAAACAGTGGAACTGAATGTGGAGTGGCCACAGGATCTGCCATGGGGGTTTGAGGTGGAGTTGCATGGATTCTCCACAGTCCAGGCTGAGCAGTATATAGATTTGCAGACCAGGGATAAACTTATGATAGACAGAGTTGCTGGAAAAAAGTAAGATCAGAAAAAATATTGTTTAGGACATTTGATCTTTAAGACATAGATTTCTGTTCTTGTAGGACTTTGAAATGTACTAGGCTGTGGAGAAAGAGAATTCTTTAAGTGGAAGCAATAAATGTTGATAGTGTTTTATACAAAACTTACAAAGATCATAGAAGATGCCCCTGTGAGCTGGGGAAGGCTGGAGCTGGGGAAGTCTCTAGAGAGAGATCCTATTTTGCAAGATTACAGAGATGTGGGGAATAAAATGAAACTGAGTGCTTTGGGTTGAGACTTAGTCTTCTTCTTCCTCTATGGTTTTCCTTAGCTTAGTGCCAGGGCACCTGCATACCTCCCTTCCCTTAGGACATCTCCTGCTTTGGTGCCTCCCACTGCCTTTGGAGTATGTAGTAACTCCCGATCCACCACAGGTCAGCATGGCCATCCCCCAGGTGCATGAATGCTATGCTCCTATGGGCTTGTTAATACAAAGACAGTCCAAGACACCATGTTCCTAAAGAAAATTGACATCCACACTGTATAAGGATGGGACATTTTCCTTGTTTATCTGTGCATACACAATACTCAGTATAATACCTGATACATTAAAGATGTTTAATAATAAATATCTGTGGAAAAGAGTCTTAAGGTTCTCCTCTAAATTCCGTTGACAAGATTACAAATGTTTGATTCTGCCAATTTTCCAGCTAAGGAAAACTTCATTTAAAAAAACTCAGAATCACATAGGTTTATCACATTCACTATAAATTTATAGACCTTGGCACTTTAAGATATATCCATGATATATGGAGGTTTTGTGAAGCTGTTATGTCTTTAAATACTTGTAGAGGTCTTATGACAAAATCATGAGTTTTGCAGGAAGCCATTCCAATTTTGGGTTAGGAATGTAATTGTTCATTGGAGGGTGTTATCAATGAGCAGATTCATTTGTTGACATGAGCTTGAAACCAGGCCCCTCTGTATACCATTTTGCTTTCATTGAATACTACTTTGCCCTCAGCCTAGGAATTTGTAAAGACAACCTTAAGAATCCACTTCATCCAACCATCTGATTCTAGGAATATGACTTTCCATTTAACCCAACAAATATTTGAAGAGCTTCCTGTGGGTCAGGTACTCTGTGTATGGGATACAGTTTTGGGATAGAGATTCTCTGCCTAGAACAGTTGTTACAAGCTTTACTGTTACCTCTAGCTGCTCTTTGGACTACCTGGAAACCACTGGTTTATTGCTACTGCCTGCTTATTGTTCAATGGAGACAAAACAAAGCAGAAGATTTTCAAAATAAATGCAATGACCTTGTAAGTGGGATTTGATGCAGAGATGGGCAGGAACACAGACCACTGTCTTTCCCACTCAGAAGAGCAGTCAGGTCACAATAAAAGATGAAAAGAACCTAACAAGATTCCAGCCAGTGCGATTTCCCTAAGGGCAAGGTGAGTTCTTTTTGGTGCACTTTGAGCATAGTTGCAGTAAATCTAACTGATGTTTTCCAAATATAAACAAAACTCCAGCAAAGCAGCAAGATTTTGTCTCCTGACTTCATTTTTATTGTCACAAAGGGGTTCTGTTTAGAAAGAAAACAAGCCGTTAGAATATTCCAGCCGAAATATCATTAATGTGATTTAGTAGGTGGGTTATTTAGGGTTACTTCGCAAAGAAACCGTATTTCTGGACAGAGGTAGATGTGTTCAGCATCACACAAATTCACTGAAGTGGCCTTTATTTCTTCCCACCCAGGTAGTTATCCCATCCTTAGTCCAGAGACTCAAATTCCAACGGCTCTCTGATTTCTTCCAAATGCAGGTTATGGGCCATTTTCTTTTTCAATTTTGGTGGCCTCACAGTGCTCAGAAATGTTGATTTTTATGAGGAGGCCAAAAAAAGTCCGAATGTGTGCCAAGGCTTTGGTTGTGGGCTTGGCACCATGAGCTGCAGCTGGTGAGGTCTGGGAACAGCCAGCTTCCAGGGGATATGTTTCTCACAAAACCATGTTCAGAAGGGCAATCTTTATGGCTTCTATAGATTTAATAGGCTTTGCTCTGTCTCAGATAAATATATTCATGATTTGAAAAATCCATGGATTTATCCACAATTGGGAAATACCATTGAACTAGAAGGTGACTTTGAAATCATCTTTGGCCAATTCCAGTTCAGTTCCTCCTTTTGCAGGTCAAGAATGAGTCCCCAAGAGGCCAAATGATTAGAGGGCATTCATCATTTCTCAGTCTTCATTCCTTCTTATCTTTCCTTTCTTTCCCTACTTCTTATAGTCTGAAGAAGTGAAAAAAATTATTATGGTCATAGTGATGTTAGGACCAGAGTTAGAACCAAGCTGCAAGACCTCAAACCTTATACAATTTGGGGGGCCTTCTTCAAGAAACAGAATTAGATGACCCTGTGCATATGTTTCTGAGGCTTCTCCCAGGCCCTTGGAAGGGACTCAGGCAGGTAAGGGGCCCTGTTGCTTGAGCTTTCTTTTAGCTTTATAGTAATTCCTTTTCTGATTAGGGCCATTAGCATTTCTTTCATCAGCCCTCCTCTCCACTTACCCCCTGTTTAATCATATTAAATAGATTTGAGGGTGTGAATCAAAAACTCTTCTTTTATTTGGTGGTGTTAGTGTAAATGATCAGAGCATGTAGAATGAATGTAATCATTCCATGTGGTTATTTTAGGTTGTTTTCATTGTATTCTTGCCTTACTCATTTTCTTCTCTTGCATTTTGGCCTTTCCCCTCCCCCGCACTTTTAGCTATGAGACAACTCTAGAAATCAGTATTCATCAGACCGTAGAGTAGGATTCTTGACCTTGGAGCCGTGAATCCTGGCTCCCTTGGTACTAGGTGCAGAGAAAGGTCTTGTTGTTATCATCATTATGACAATTTTCATGTATCAGATGCTTTCTATGTGCCAATCACTGCAGGATTCTGCCTTACCAGAGTCTGAGAGGACTCCGTGGTCTGGAAGAGTTGAGAATGGCTGTTTTATATGGCTATGAAGGAGTCTAGCCTCTTACATTTTTTTCTTCCGGACAACTGTAAAACATCAACATGTTTCCTATTAAATTGTTTTTCAATGCTTGAAGACATTAGATTAATAGGAAAAAATGAGCACGTATATTTTTATAAGGGTAATGTATTCAGTGATAGAATGGGGTTTATCAAGCCTGAACAATTTGGGACTTCTAGAAAGCACAGTAGTGGTCTAACCTGGGATTGAAGGAATGTCTTTATTCTAGACATGCCAATGAACACTTAGCCAGGTTAAAGGGAAGAGTGGCAGTGAGGGGACTATCTGGATCCTGTCAGGGCCTGTCAGGAAAGTGACAGATGAGGGTAGGCAGGGGGTCCCTGTGTGAGTGGCTTTGCTGACAGAGCTATGTTTAGCTGAGGAGGAAAAAGAGGAGGAGTCCAGCCTGGGGAGCAGAGACCTGAGCTTGTTCACTCCTGTGCCATTTGGACCATTTTGTAATGGGCAAGCCATTTATTCACAGGGGAGAGGAGCAGCGGATCATGCTTAACAATTGTTAAAATAAGGAATTTTGCTAGGTCCTAAGGATCTTTAATGGCCCTCAGTCTCTTTGTTTCTATTTATTCTTATTCTCTCTCTCTCTCTCTCTTTTTTTTTAGTTGTTGATAGATCTTTATTTTATTTATTTATATGTGGTGCTGAGAACCGAACCCAGTGCCTTACACATGCCTGGCAAGTGTGCTACCGCTGAGCCCAGTCCCAGGCCCTATTTATTCTTATTCTTAAACGTATCTCTATAACATAGAGTAAGATAATGAAAGAGTTAATAGCTATGATTTTGCTTTGTAAGACTCTCTCTTTTGAGTATCTAATATGAATTTTATTTGTTAATTACCTGGATCTGCCAAGCGTGAGCTAGATCGAATGCCTGTGTAAGCATTATCTGCCTTCATTCATGCTGTGTGTATGTGTGTGTGTGTGTATGTGTGTGTGTTTTAACATATGTATGATTCCTAGAATGGCCAGCTGCTCTGTGACTTCCACCTGACAAGAAGCTTATTCTAGCAAAGACCAGGGGATCTGGTGATGCCCTTTGCTGGTTTATAAAGGTCTAGGTCCCATGAGCATGAAAGGGCATGCCACTCATTTTGACACTGTGACCCCTTGTCTGGTCATGACACCTGGTTGTCACACTAGGAGGGCCTTTCTCATGACAAGGATGTGCACAAGGTTTTAGATGATTTTGATTGTCTGTCACTGGGAACTTGACAACGTGAAGGTAGGTGAGAGAGCATTACTCATTCATCCTCATAGTGGGAGCAGAGACTCCATGGCAGCCCTTCATGTCTGCACATTTCCTGATGCATTGTGTTCTTCTTAATATATTGTTATTGATTGGAGGGCAGTTTTCTCTAATTTTCTGTCATTTTGTAGTTTTGTGTAAAAGGTACTAAATGGTGAAATTAAAATAAGGGCTTCTGGATATTTCTGGAAAACACCAGCTAAATTCACAGGCTCTTAAAGTGGCAGTATGTTTGACAAGGTTTTGCCTTTTTTGTGGTTTTTCTCTTCTCTGGACAGGGAAGCAGGATAGAAGGGGCCACTAGTCTCTAGAGATTTTCCAGTGATGTGTTACTCGGTGGAGATCAAATTTTTTCCACTGGCTTTGCATCAGGATTGGATCTCATTCTATTGTCAGGTCTGAGGGAAGCGTCTCCTTATCAGGGCTGTCATCCCACCACCTGTCACTGACACAAGTGGAGAGGGATACAGTGGTCACTAGTGTATGAATGGGAGAGGCAGAGTTAATCTGCATAAACACCCTGTCATTCCTGCCTGTGGTTGCAAAGCTCCTCACTCACCCCCAACCTCCTGTTCAATTTGAACCACAGACAGATAAGGCACCTGGAGTGGGCTGTGCCTCAGGAGAGGCCAGAAGTCCAGCCAGAACCATGCACCCACATGTGGTAGACATGGTCCAGTTCTGTTCTCTCATTCATTCCAGTGGCTGAATGGCTGGAGGCCACCACAACATCTCTCACACACATTTGCTTCATTCTTTTCCCTTCTCCTGAAACCTCTCTTTCCCAGGCTCATAACTCTCTCCCTCTCATCTGCACCTTGAAGGTTCTTGAGATGATAGATATCATAGCAGACATAAACTAAATAATTATCCATGGAGCGACAGGTATACAATCAATCAATAAGACCAAAAAGTATTTTAATGTAATAATTTACATAATAGTTTGCTGAATGGACAGAGTCCACTCTCCAATTCCAAAGTTCCATGTGCAACCTGTACCTCTTAGAGAAAGGAACCCTCTAGACTGGTCTGAGGCAGGAGGACAGGAGTAGGAGGGGTTTCATCTTTTCATGGCTGAGACCCCTAAGTAGGGTGGGTGATAAGCAATCATATCTTCAAATGCAGTTTCCCCCAAGAATCCCAGGCAGACGGCTTTGGACAGGCAGGCTGGCATGAGGCCCAAGGCAAGCGGCCACATGTCATTCATGAAGATGAGCAGGAGGGATAACT
The DNA here is from genome assembly GCF_021218885.2 of Marmota monax. NCBI lineage: Eukaryota > Metazoa > Chordata > Mammalia > Rodentia > Sciuridae > Marmota > Marmota monax. Next base: position 6,706,946 of record NW_026695219.1, read on the forward strand.
GGCACTGGAGTGGGGGTGGGAAGACACTGAAGGCATTGGAGGAGGTCTGATTTAGTCACTTGTTCCTATAATGATTTAAAACTAAGTGATAACAAAATACATACTCGCTAGTGAGGGGGGTGTAATGTGGGACACTGGCAAAGAAATAGAAAACCTATGTAAGGAATGGGATTAGAGATTCCAGAGAAGCAAGATGGAAAATGCACATCCAGGGACCCTGAATCCATAATCCTGATATATCCGAGGAGGAAGGCTCAGAGCAAGAATGCAGAAGTGATTTGGGGGTGGTGGGAATTTGCCATGTGAGATAGCTGTGGAAAGGGCCCAGGCACTTTGGGGCGACATAGCAACACTTGCTGCTCCAAAGCTTAAGCTTCTCATCCTGGTGTGAGTGACAAAGAGCCTGGTGTCCTGCTCCAGAAGGATGTTTGTGAACACTGGTGGTTTCTGAGAACCACTGTTCCGAGTTGTTGAGCTCCCAAAAGATGAATTTTAGGAGAATCTCACAAACTAACTTTGAGGGGAGGCAGGGCACTCTTTCTTAATACTGAAACTGAAAGAGCAAATGACCAAGGTGCTTGCAATCAGCTAAGACTTTAACTGAAAACACAAATGTGTTAGTCAGATTTTATTGCTGTGACAAAATACCTAAGGTAAACAACCTAAATGAGGACTATTTGTTTTGTATTAAGAATAAAAAATTGATTTGTGAAGCAATGATAGTAGATTTTCATTATTCACTCTTTTCATTTTTGCCCTCCTCTTTTCTGAGAAGAAAAGGTATTTATCTTCCTGTGCTGATCAGCTTTCCATCACTGTAACAAAACACCTGAGACAAACAAATTAGTTTTATTTTGGCTCAGAGTTTCAGAATTTTCAGTCCATGTTTGCTTGGCCTTGTGGCTTGGGCCTAGGCAGAACAGCAGCACATCATGGTAGGAACCCAAGGTCAGGGATAATCATACACCTCATGGCAGCCAGAAACCTAAGAGAGAAAGGAAGGGGCCAGAGTCTGTCTCAATATCCCCCTTTAGGCATACCCTCAGTGACCTAACTTCCTTCCATTAGGTACCACCTCTTAAAGGTTCTGCCACCTCATAGTAGTACCAAGTTGAGAATCAAGTCTTCACTACATGGGCCTTTGGGTTATGGTTTCCAGATCCCAACGATAACAACAGATTAGAAATTTGGCAAAGGAAATTTGAGGGACTCAACATTTGCTAAAACGTTGCATCTACCAGACACAGAGGTGCACACCTGTAATCCCAAGTCACTCAGAGACTATGGCAGAAGAATTGCAAATTTGAAGCCAACCTGGACAACTTAGCAAGACCCTATCTCAAAATAAAAATATTTTTTAAAAGATCTGGGGGTATAACTCAGTGTTAGAATAATTTTGGGTTAAATCCCCAGTACTACAAAAGAATAAATAAATAAATAAATAAAACATTGCAAGCTGGGTGAGGTGGCATATCCCTGTAATCCCAGCAATTTGGGAGGCTGAGGCAGGAGGATTACATATTGAAGGCAAGCCTCAGCAGCTTAATGAGACTGAAAGCAACTTAGCAAGCCCCTGTTTCAAAAGAAAAAAGTAAAAAGGGCTGAGGACGTAGCTCAGTGGTAAAGCACCCCTAAGTTAAATTCCTGGTACCACAAATAAAAATAAAACATTGAATTCCGCCCAAAATAAAGTGGTGTTCATGGTGGACACCTTTGTGACAATCTATCTGAAAGTGGGGCAGGATTTCCAGGGAGCCTGAGGTTGTTCCAATTGGTGGCTGCAGAGGATGCACTTTATTTTGCATGGATTTATGGTTGGCTGGGAAATTTCATTTGAATAAATGGATATGAGGGATAAAGGAATGGATAGCCACTGTGTGGTCTTCTCTGTGTAATGTATAGCAATAAAATGATGCATAAAATGTGATAAAGTGTACTTTTTATGTGTGCCTGTGGTGCTGAGGATGGAACCCAGGACCTCAGACATGTTCGGCACATGCTGTCCCACTGAGCTACACTCCCAGCCTGAGGCAAGAGTATGCTTTTTACATGTGTAGAAAATGCAGGGGTTTTTAAAATGAGACTTTGTGTTTGGACTAGAGTGCACATTAGAGAATATAGCAAGTATACGATTATGAGTTAGATTAAGCTGCCCTTGAATCTTCTTCTGAAGGTATTTGCATATTGGTGGTTGGAAGAGTGTGCACGTAAACTTTCTTTGAACTGTTGTAGATGCATTCAAGCAGATGACTAAAAATGACATAACCCCCACCAGTCTCTCAAGGGTCAGGTGAGAGGTAGGTATAACATTTCAGGTTGGAACAAGGGTTCTCACAATTTATGAGTATTCACTCCCCAGATCTGGACTTGAAATTTGAAATACTGTATGTTCTTGGTTTTAACTCCTCATTTCTCCTGCCTTCTCGCCTTGCATAGCTACCCCCACTCCCACGGCTAATGTAAGTTAGTTGTATCCAGGAAGATGCAGCCCAACCCGGTTGTCACACAGATGACAGGGTCCCCTATGAGTGTCCATACTGTACACAGGCCGAGAAGTTTTGCTTACTGGTTTGCTGGTTCCAGCACTGTGCTGTGACTTTGTTCAGGGTCTATTCATCATTTTCCTCTTCTTTGGGAGGGTATCTCTGACTTCTTTCGTCACCCACCTCACAGCTGCACAGGGGATGGCTTCGTTGGCACGTGACATGCAGAGGGGGGATTGGACTTCTCAGAAGACTCTCTCCTAGAGACATTGTGTGTTTTCAGTGTGGATCTTTCCCCTCAAATCTAGCAGAATGAGAGGAAAATATGGGGTAGGGGTGCCAATGTGAACCCATGTGGTGGTAAAAAGGATTTATTGGGAAGCAATAATTATAAGACTGGTAGAAAATAAGAAAACAGCATGCAAGACAAAAGCAGCAAGAGACATTATGGCTGAATTATTACAATACTGGAACTCCCCAGAGACTGTTGTATACCCATGTTCACAGCAGCAGCATTCATAATAGCCCAAGGTAGAAAAAACCCAAGTGTCCATCAGTAGATGAATGGTTAAACAGAATGTGGTGTATACATTCAATACAATATTATCCACCCTAAGAAGGAATGAAATCCTGATACCTACTATGACATAGATGAACCTCGAAGACATTATATTAAGTGTAATAAATCAGATGTGAAAAGCATAAATGCTATATGATTCTACTTTTATGAGAAGCTGAGAACAGTCAAATCCATAGAGACAGAAAGCAGAATGATGGTTATCTGGAGTTGGCAGAAGTGAGGAATTATTTAATGGATACTGGTTTTCAGTGTGGGATGGTGAAGAAGTTCTGCAGATAGATGATGGTGATAGCTGCAGAACAATGTGATTTTACTTAATACCACTGAACTGTACATTTAAAAATGGTTAAAGTGGTAGATTTTGTCATGCATATTTTAACATCCATACACATAATTGGAATTCCCTATGTTTGATCCTTAACATTTAACTTCTCCAGATCTTTAAGTATTTTCTTAATGAGTGTGTTGGGGGAGTGTGTGTTGCAATGAGGCAGGGATCTTATTTGGGGTTTGGAAGGAAGCAGAAAAGTGCAGTCTCCTGTAACCCATATAAGATACAGGAAACAATGTGTGTGGGAATCTGTGATGGCCTCTCTCTGTTTTTATTTTGCAGAGGAAGTGCTGGAAACTCCTTTGAGCGTCTTGCATTCTTACCAGGCAGCTTTAACATCCACACTGACATATTTCAGCAATCTCATAGCTGCCTACTAACTTAATTTGTGTTTTGCACATTCCAAACACCTAAGAACATTATTAAAATGTTCCTTCCTGGTCGTAACTAAAGCTGTTCAGTCCTTGTGGCCTGGTTGATTAATGGCAGGGTAATTGCCCTTCATTTCTTTGTCTTCAGAACAGTGCCACCTGGGTCTTTACTGCCCTGGAAGCAGATGTCTTGTGCAAAGAGTGAAATTCCTACCAGTTATTCTCTCTTCATACAACACCTAGGTGAGAAGCCACCAGGGTGCACAGGAAGGGTGTCAAGCAGGCAGCCCTGCAGGCAACTTTGGGAAAATGACCTCTGCCTGGGATTAGGCTATGGCTCCTTAGGGATCAGTAGAGAACAAGGATCATCTTCTGGAGAGGAGGATGGATGCCAGGTAGGTGAAGGAACAGAAACAACCAAGGATGAGGAAGGAGTTTGTAACACCAGTTTGTAGCGTGTGTCTATGACGGGGCCCTCTGCGTCCATTGCAAGGCTCATGGCTGCCACCCCTACCCAGGACAACAAGAGGAAAACACACCTTTATTTGATCATGGTTTTACTTGACACAGGAGCCTTCATATTAAAGATTCTATGTCCCAGGATGAACTACCCATTCTCATGCTTAGGTTGGAGGAAGCATGGACAGCTGTGAAGAAATATGGTTGGATAAAAAGGGCAGAGCTAATGGTCACAGACTAAGAGCAACAGACAGCAAGGCCTGTCTGCTCACATTCTTCTTGGTCCCTTAGGTGCAGCCTCTTTCCTCCTTCTAGATATGGGAACCCTCTGGAATGAGGGTCTTAAGATTAACAAACCAGGTTGGCCAGAAAGAGTTCTCTATGGCCAACTTGTACATAGGAAGGTGGGGGAAAGGTAGACTAGTATCTTTAGGTTTTTATGACTGGCTTGGGGGATATGGGATTCTAGTTTCAGTGACCCACCTTGTGAACAAGGAATTCTAGTTTCTATGGCTTGCCTCAGGGGAGAATGAGGAGAGAGAGACAGGAGGGTAGGAGAAGTTCAAAGAGAAGATTTGCTCCTGAGGCTTTCACTGGGGGAGTGTCTTCCGAGCCCCAACATCTGTCTGTTCTCACTAATGGTATCATTTATTTTATTTTATTTACTTATTTTTTGGTACTGGGGATTGAACTCAGAGGCACTTAACCACTGAGCCATATTCCCAGCCATTTGTTGGATTTTATTTAGAGACAGGGTCTCACTGAGTTGCTTAGGGCCTCGCTAAGTTTCTGAGGCTGACTTTGTTTTTTTTTTTTTTTTCCTTGCCAGGTTTTATTTTATTTTTTTAATTTTTTATTGTGGATTGTTCAAAACATTACAAATTTCTTGACATATCATATTCCACACTTTGATTCAAGTGGGTTATGAACTCCCACCTTCACCCCATACACAGATTGCAGAATCACATCAGTTACACATCCATTGATTTACATATTGCCATACTAGTGTCTGTTGTGTTCTGCTGCCTTTCCCATCCTCCACCCTCCCCCCTCCCCACCTCTCCCCTCCCCTCCCCTCCTCTCTCTCTACCCCCTCCACTGTATAACCCTGAGGGTCTCCTTCCATTACCATGCAATTTCCCTTCTCTCTCCCTTTCCCTCCCACCTCTCATCCCTGTTAGATGTTAATCTTCTTCTCCTGCTCTTCGTCCCTACTCTGATCTTAGTTACTCTCCTTATATCAAAGAAGACATTTGGCATTTGTTTTTTAGGGATTGGCTAGCTTCACTTAGCATAATCTGCTCTAATGCCATCCATTTCCCTGTAAATTCTATGATTTTGTCATTTTTTAATGCAGAGTAATACTCCATTGTGTATAAATGCCACATTTTTTTTATCCATTCGTCTATTGAAGGGCATCTAGGTTGGTTCCACAGTCTTGCTATTGTGAACTGTGCTGCTATGAACATCGATGTAGCAGTGTCCCTGTAGCATGCTCTTTTTAGGTCTTTAGGGAATAGACCAAGAAGGGGAATAGCTGGGTCAAATGGTGGCTCCATTCCCAGCTTTCCAAGAAATCTCCATACTGCTTTCCAAATTGGCTGCACCAATCTGCAGTCCCACCAGCAATGTACAAGTGTACCCTTTTCCCCACATCCTCGCCAGCACTTGTTGTTGTTTGACTTCCTAATGGCTGCCAATCTTACTGGAGTGAGATGGTATCTTAGGGTGGTTTTGATTTGTATTTCTCTGACAGCTAGAGATGGTGAGCATTTTTTCATGTACTTGTTGATTGACTGTATGTCCTCCTCTGAGAAGTGTCTGTTCAGGTCCTTGGCCCATTTGTTGATTGGGTTGTTTGTTCTCTTATTGTCTAATTTTTTGAGTTCTTTGTATACTCTGGATATTAGGGCTCTATCTGAAGTGTGAGGAGTAAAGATTTGTTCCCAGGGTGTAGGCTCCCTATTTACCTCTCTTATTGTTTCTTTTGCTGAGAAAAAACTTTTTAGTTTGAGTAAGTCCCATTTGTTGATTCTAGTTATTAACTTTTGTGCTATGGGTGTCCTATTGAGGAATTTGGAGCCCGACCCCACAGTATGTAGATCGTAGCCAACTTTTTCTTCTATCAGACGGCGTGTCTCTGATTTGATATCAAGCTCCTTGATCCATTTTGAATTCACTTTTGTGCATGGCGAGAGAAAGGGATTCAGTTTCATTTTGTTGCATATGGATTTCCAGTTTTCCCAGCACCATTTGTTGAAGATGCTATCCTTCCTCCATTGCATGCTTTTAGCCCCTTTATCAAATATAAGATAGTTGTAGTTTTGTGGATTGGTTTCTGTGTCCTCTATTCTGTACCATTGTTCCACCCGCCTGTTTTGGTACCAGTACCATGCTGTTTTTGTTACTATTGCTCTGTAGTATAGTTTGAAGTCTGGTATCGCTATACCGCCTGATTCACACTTCTTGCTTAGCATTGTTTTTGCTATTCTGGGTCTTTTATTTTTCCATATGAATTTCATGATTGCTTTCTCTATTTCTACAAGAAATGCCGTTGGGATTTTGATTGGCATTGCATTAAACCTATAGAGAACTTTTGGTAATATCGCCATTTTGATGATGTTAGTTTTGCCTATCCATGAACAGGGTATATTTTTCCATCTTCTAAGATCTTCTTCTATTTCTCTCTTTAGGGTTCTGTAGTTTTCATTGTGTAAGTCTTTCACCTCTTTTGTTAGGTTGATTCCCAAGTATTTTATTTTTTTTGAAGATATTTTGAATGGAGTGGTTGTCCTCATTTCCATTTCAGAGGATTTGTCGCTGATATACAGGAATGCCTTTGATTTATGCGTGTTGATTTTATATCCTGCCACTTTGCTGAATTCATTTATTAGCTCTAATAGTTTCTTTGTAGAGCCTTTTGGGTCTGCTAGGTATAGAATCATATCATCTGCAAATAGTGATAATTTAAGCTCTTCTTTTCCTATTTTTATGCCTTTAATTTCTTTCGTCTGTCTAATTGCTCTGGCCAGTGTTTCAAGAACTATGTTGAACAGAAGTGGAGAGAGAGGGCATCCCTGTCTTGTTCCAGATTTTAGAGGGAATGCTGAGGCTGACTTTGAATTCATGATTCTTCTGCTTCTAGCTCTTGAGCTGCTGGGATTACAGGCATGCACTACTGTGCCTGGCACATTTTTTTTTTTTTTGTCTTTTTTGAAAAGTTGCTGTGGGGGACAAGTGCATGGAGTACTGCATACATGGCATACGTTAAGGACGTCTGAGTGGCAGGCACTCCCCTTGTGCTAGGCACAAGAGTGGCAGGCCGCTTATCCCAGAGGCACAGCCCTGGGTGTGAGGCCATGTATTGCAGTCCCTGCACTTGCTCCATGGCCCGCTCCTTGATTGTCACTGCAAGGACAGTTAGCAGAATTTGCATTGGTGGCTGCCTGTAATCTGCTTAGCTACTGCCTGAGTGTATATACATGGTAACTGTGCAATAAAATCAGACCTGCTTCCTGCTTGGTCTCCAGAGGTCTTGATTAGTGACTCCACAGTCACACTCTCCTCTACCCTGTTCCGTGGACCTCCTCGCTGGACAAGAGAGAGCTCATGCAGCTGTGTGTCTATTTCTGCCAATTACTTTCCATAGTCAGTCTCATGCCAGCTTTGAACTAGCCCAGTCAAGTGTTACTGCCATTTCATTTTGGTAGTTGAGGAAACTGAAATGCAAAGAGGGTAAGCACTGGGACTGAGCCCACACATGTGTGAGGTATCTGAGCTGGGATTTGAATCAAGATCTCATGTTCCTAAATTGGGGGGAAAAAAACTGGATTTAATCTGGACTCCCAGCATGTTCAACGAGGCCTATCATCTCAGTTCTCCTTAAGGAAGTTAGGGGACAGCTAAAGCAATTGGACCTAGAGTCAGTGGAGCATTCCTGCCCTGCTTTTGCCCTGTTCATTTACAGGAACTTCAGACTCTCCACCTCATCTCTTGATTCTGCTGCCCAACTGACATGTCTGTGCTAAATGTAAGGCTGTTATTGACAATCCAAGTCCAAAGGTTGGCCTTGCCACCCAGGGCAAGGCTTGTTGGACCTCCGTGGTACTCGACTCAGTTCAATCCCAGTCTTGGATTTTTACTTCTTTTTATGGCTTTACTGTGTCCTCTCCAAACCTGATATCCCAGACTCCTCCTGTATCTGGCTTACCTGTTGACTAGGACCCTACACACACTCACATCCTGTTATCCAGAGGACAAACCAGGAGGTTGGTTTTCTTAGCCTGAGGAACTGGAGTCTCTGGATTGGAGGAGGTAGAAAAACGTAGAGGAGTCAGATCCTGAGGAAGGAAGCTTGGGAAATGAGTTGAAATGGAATTCCCTGCCCACCATTTCCTGGAGGGGAAGAAAAATCCTACACAGGAATTGCTGTACCCCTCTGTGGCTCTTGGGCTTTAGACTGCATGGATACCCCTCAGATGCAGTGGCACCCACTGTTTCAAGAGAAAAGAGAGAGGAGGAAGACAAGGGTGGGCCCTCAGAAGAAGAAGGGCTGCACAAGGCACCACAGAGGTCAGTGAATAACATTTAGGGCACAAGGAGGCCAGGGAGTCACAGCTGTTGGTGTGCACGTCCAACCTGGCTGCCCAGTGGTTGATCTGGCTTCTTGGTGAAACACAACATGCCCATGATCTGCTCTGGAGAGACCTGTGGTTTTGCCTTTCTTCACAAAGGTGGAATCTTGACCAGATGCACCGGCAGGGAAGTGTTCTCTGAAATGAGGATTTACTTTTCTCTAGGGACGTGCAGTGACAGTCCTGTGAGCGCTGGTTTTTGGAAGAGCCTCTGGAGGGTTCTTGGCATTTAATCACTTCTTATTTTTTTTTCCTATTCACCATTCAGATCCACATGCTTTGGGGCTTTACTTGCCTGAATGCAGCTGATAGCCTATGTGTTCCTATCTTTTCTTTTCCCAAATGTTCAGGGACTGCAAATCCAACTTCAGTAAACTGGAAAGACTGGCACTTTGTTAATTAGTCCATTTTAAATGAAACTGAAACCCAGGCTAGGATTTTTGGTTCACCTCCCAGATCACAGGGATTTATGGCCTCATTAACAGTTGAATAAGCAGTTTTAAATGATCCAAGAACAGGCTGACCACTTGGAATTCTGGGTAGTCAGCTAGGTCTCCTGTCTTTTAGATTGTTTGTGACTTACCTTTGCTTCCCTCGGGGCCCACCCTGTAAAGGAAAGAGACAGGAAATGAGATGCAAAGAGAAAATTGGAGTGAATGGGCATTGTGGTTTATCAAGTAGAATTAACTCTGTGTGTGTGTGTGTGTGTGTGTGTGTGTGTGTGTGTGAGAGAGAGAGAGAGAGAGAGAGAGAGAGAGAGAGAGAGAGAAGAGCAGGTGCACATATTTACACAAAGTAACATCTCACCCGTAAGTTATTAAACACCTCAAGGATATAAAATAAGTGTGGAATTAGGACGTGTCCAAAAGGTCATGGAGAAATGGGGTACAGATGACAAATCTCACATTCATGTTGCTTTTACCCATAAGAAAGACTTATCATCCTTCACAGCCACATCTACTTAAAGATACTGCTCTTGGCCTGGAGCAGATCAAAAATGGCAAATTAAAGATAGAGACAGTCACAAAAACAAAACCAACAAACGACAGCTAATAGCTTGACAGGAGGTTGAAAGACAAAAAGCAGACACAGATCCCCTGTGGCAGCCGTCTGGAGCTGCTTGGTTTAGGGCAAGGAGCCTTTTGCACTCTTAAGTCTTTGGAAATTATGTCATATGGCATGGCCTGAAATTAATTACAGCCATGGTAGACACTGAATCATTCAAAGCTTACGTTATATCTCATAACTTTATAAGATGAGGTCACCTCTAACTTCTTTTGGAAGATTCCTCCAGAATGGTTTAAATAACTATTTATTTAAAAAACAAAAAACAAAATGCTTCCTTGTATAGACCAGGAAGCAGAAAATAGGACCTTCAGGATAAATCTCTCCCACTTCTTTTTATAAATAAAGTTTTATTGGAAATAGCCATGCTTCTTCATTTCCATATTGGCCAGTGGCAACTTTCTCCTTCATCTCAGTGGAGTTGAGTAGTTATAATAGAAACCATGGAGCCAGCCTCAAAGCCAAAAGGATTTATTTTCTGATCCTGCACAGCAAATTTTGCCAATTCCTTGATCTAGATGTTGGGTTCTTATTGGATGTCAGTTTTGTTTATGTGTACATCTGATTCATTTGCATATATTACCAAGTGATCTTTATACACGAATATGTACACAAACACATTTCTGTGGGGGTAGTAAACACAATTTAAATGTTGAGCATCACATTTCCTTTACTTTTCCAACATAGCTTTAGAAAAGAGTTTGCATGAGATTAGCTTCACTCTTCACTTCTTGCTTCACTCAGTTGATGACAGGAATGGTGTGTTGTGACCTCTGACCCAGAGGCTGAAGACATTCTGGAGGACCTACAGCACCTTTGGAAACCTTACCACACATTCACCCTTGTCACAATAGCTCCCTGCACATAGACATGTTGAATGCATCCATAAATAGATAAAATAGATGTCCTTGCAGTATGAAGGACTCAGTGATTATGTATCCCAGACTACTTAGAGTCTTGTTGGATATTTAAGTGGTACTGGAAGTTGACTGTAATGGCAGGAAAGATCATGTGCTCATCAGGTAGAATTTTGCTGTCAGGCTATTTTTGTGGGCCTTTGTCACTGACTTAATGGAGAAAATTTCTCCAGCGAAGGCAGCCATGTTGATTTATTATTCTATTCTAATGTGGCCAATACCACATTTGTGTTAGGTTTTACCAATTCTGACTTAGATATACTCCTTGCTCTGCCCCACTATGTAATATCTCACTGTACTCTATTAATTTCCAAGGACCAAGAGCCAAAACTCATTCTCGAAAATAAGTTTCTGAGATTACAGACTTCTATGTAGTAAAATATGTATATTATCATTAAAATAAGCATCAAAGCATGATTTGGATTTGGGGCAGGGAATGAAATGCCATTTTATTATTGAGATATAATTTATATGCCATAAAATTGACCTTTAAAAGTATATAATTTAGTACTTTTTAGTATATTCAAAAAGTTGTCCAGTCATTTTTTTTTTTCATAAAGGAAGATTAGCTCATTTTGAGGAATTCTATGTAGTCCATAGAATGTGGCTGTTAGAGTTGTACTGAAATGTATATATTTATGAAATGTATATATTTATGCTCTGTTGAGATATACCAATTGGTATACAGGATTTACTGAGCTGGATCTGGACAGTCCCGGGCCTCCTTAGTTTATATAATATATGGAATTGCTCCTCCCCAGGGCAGTGTCAGGAACTCATGGCCCAGGCCTCTTCCCTAACCTCGGATTCCAGGGGATTGAACAGCTTCTCTACCTTCTGGGATTCTTTTTCCCTCCAGTCCTGTCTTAGAGGGATGAGGTGTCTTCCCTGCTTGGTTGCTATCCTTATCACTGTAGTAAAGCAGAGAGAGTATAACATGAAAGAAAGCAAAAACAAAAGCACGGGACGGGGTAACCCCATGAAAATAGAAGAGGGATCAGCGGAGTAGAGGAAGGAGATGGAGGGAAAGGGAGGAGGGACAGGAAAAGGGAGGAACAGTGGAATGAATCTGATCAAACTTCCCTATGCACATGTATAAATATGCCACAGTGAATCTCACCTGTATGTATATCCACAATGGACTAATTTAAAAAAAACTTCAAATAACTAGAAGAAAGATCAGTAGAGGGCTGGGGTTGTACCTCAGTGGTAAAGTGCTTGTCTAGCATGTGTGAGGCACTGGGTTTGATCCTGAACACTGCATATATGTAAATAAAATAAAGGTATTATGTCCATCTACAACTAAAAAATATTTTTTTAAAAAAGAGAGATATCAATAGCATAGAGGAAAGGGAATAGGGGAAGGGAAGAAGGGAGAGGAGCTACTGGGGATTGAATTAGAGTAAATAGTATTCCATGCTTGTATAATTATATCAAAATGAACCCAATTGTATATCTATAGTGAACAAATAAAAAAAAAATGTTAAAAAATGCTTTAGCTGAGTATACATTGAAATGTCAATGAGACCATCTCTTCCTTTCTCTAGCTTTCATCCATCCCGGTCTCCTTGTCCTGAGCAGTCCCATGCAAGTGACAACTCATTTACTTAGAAGAACTATTGTGGTCCTACAGCTTGTGAGGCACCATGTGCTAGGCCCTCTGAACTAAGATAGACAAGGTCCTGCTCTCATAGTTTATATTCCAAGGAAGATAGGAGACATTAAGCAGTTGATTATTCAATTAATTATATAGCCACCATTGAGATATTTACATACAAAGAAATGTGTCGGGTTTTCTGATAGAAGGATGCAAGATGGAGCTGACTTAGTCTGAAGGCAGGGAAACTTCTCTGAGGGTGTGAGATTTCAGCCAAGATCTGAAGATAAATAGAAAGGACAGTGGTGTGTACAAAGGCTGGAATGCATACAGTGAAGAAAGAATGGCACAGGAGGAGGTGAGAGAGTATCCTGGAGCTACACCACGGAGAGCCAAGCTGGCAGAGGAAGGATTTTGGACTAAGCACTAGAAATTCCCAAAATTCCAAAACACCACTCTATTAGTATGTGTTAAGTAGTTAGAGGTAAAGGTAAGTTTGAGTAGAGTGTGGAGACTTATTGCCATTATTCAATTGAGAGATGATGGTGGCCTAGAGTAGAGACAGTAGAGGTACATTTAGTAGATGGAATGGACAGGATACACTACATTTCATTTATTTTTTTCATTCTTAAAGTTAAACTCTGTGTTAATCAATTTTCCATTCTATAACAAAATACCTCAGATAATCAACTTGAAGAGAGGAAAGGTTTGTTCTGGCTTACAGTTATAGAGGTCTCAGTCCATGATCACTTGATCCCATTATTTCTGGGCCTATGGTGAGGCAGTATATCGTGGCAGGAGAACATGGAGGATGAATGAAAAAGGAAGAGAGGATGGGTCTGAGCTCCCCAAATCCCCTTCAAAGACGTGTGCCCAGTGACTTCAGACCTCCTACTAGCCCTACCTCCTAGGTTTTTCACTACCTCCCAATAACAGCAAGTTGGAAGCTAAACTTCTAACATATGGACCTTTGGGGGACATTCAAGATCCAAACTATAGCTGATTCCTTCTTCCTTTCCCATTCCCATTTCCCTAGAAGTCCTCATTTTTCTGTTTGGCTGAGTATATACTCAATATATACAAAAACCATGAATGCCCCTGGAGTCAAGTGGGAGTCATTTTAGGGGAGCTTCAGTGCTGTGTGCATAATGCTTTATATAAGGAAGAGCTCTCCCAGGTGTGATAGTGCATGCCTGCTATGCCAGCCACATGGGAGACTGAGGCAGGAGGAGCATGAGTCTGAGGCCAGCTTGGGTGTTTTAGCCAGCTTTTTGCTGCTGGGACTAAAAGACTTGACAAGAACAATTTTAAAGGAGGAAGAGTTTATTTGGGGGCTCACAGTTTTAGAGGTCTCAGTCCATAGACAGCCCGCTCCATTACTCAGGGCTCAAGGTGAGGCAGGACATGATGGGAGAAAAGTGAGGCAGAGGGAAGCTGATCACATGATGATCAGACAAAATATACACTCCAAAGCCACACCCTCAGTGACCCACCTCCTCCAGCCACACCCTACCTCAGTTAATCCCAGCAGGGGATGAATTAACTGATTGGGTTAAGGCTTTCCTAACCCGATCATTTCTCCTCTAAATCTTCTTGCATTGTCTCATATATGAGCTCTTGGAGGACGCCTAATACTTAAACCATTATACTGGGTAATGTAGAGAAACCCTGACTCAAAATTTAAAAAGCTAAAAAATATAAAATAAAAAGGACTGGGGATGTAACTCCATGGTAGGACACTCTGGGTTCAATTCCCAGTAACACACCCACAGAATGTTTCTTCAGATCATTTGCTGAAATTGTTCCTGGGTTCTTTAACTGGAAAAGCTGACAACTTATCAAAAATGCAGTATTCAGAGAAGGCGAAATGTCAGGACATCTAGATAAAATCGTAGGGACACAAAGGCTCATTCATAAACTTGCTTGAACACAGGAGACTACATTTTTCCATGTTGACAAATTCTTTCATTTAAAAAATTAATTTTTTTTGTTGACATAAAAAAGTGTGTATATTAATGAGATTCAATGTGCTCTTTCCATGTGTGCATATAGCATGCACTGATCAAATTCACTGCTTTTAAATGCCTCTAAATGATACATATCTCCCCTTCTAAGTAGTGGATCTGCAGGGAGGATCACTAGTTGGGGTAGAGCTCAGAGGGAGACCCATGGCTGCCCAGTGCCTGAGCTCCCAAACCTTCCATAACTTGGCACTTTGGACACAGGCATGTATAAAAGGCTTGCTGTGCTTGGTTCTGATGTTTCCCAGATAACCAGGAGGTGAAGATAAGAAGGAGGGAGGAATGGGGTTCCTACCCAGAGTGAGTTCTAGAGCTCTACCTTTACTTTAACTGTAGGTAGGGCAAAGGTTGGGTGAAGGCTGTGGGCTTCTAGGCCCACTCTGTATTATAAAATTAACCAAATCAAGGTAATTCCCTGGAACCTCTTTTTACTTGAGCCACAGATGACATTTAAATAGATGCCAATGGTGACAGGCAGACTGAGCAAGAGAACAAAAGATTACTGTAGCTGCTGGGATATCTGTATATCTATCTCTAATCTCTGTCTCTATATATGAAGATGAAATGGGCCAATACGTCTCCTCTAGGGTTAGCTATATTATGTGTTTGGAGGCATCCGGGATTGGGGGTGGAGAAAGTGAACCCAGGTTTGTGGAAGGCAGTGGGAATAGAAGGGGCAGATATGGAAAATACAGTTTAAGCTACAAATTTGAGTTGGAAAAGGATGGGCTCAGCACCCTGCCCGTGGTAGGAAAGCAGCCTGCCTGGATCCCAAAGTTGCTTGCCCACTGGTGAGAGTCCCCTGTGTCTAGCACCTGGGAGGCCCTGGGTTTGATCCCAAGCACTGAAAAAAAGAAACACAAACACAGGGAGAGGGAGAGGGAAAGAGGGAGGAAGGAAGGGAGTGAGAGAGGGCAAGAAAGGAAGAAGATACAGAATATAAGAGGGGGAAGAAGAAGGGAGGGGGAAGGGAGAGGAAGAGGAAGGAGGGAGGACCCATGGCATATTGTGTATTGCAGGCTCAAGCAGGGAAGGCCCAAGAAAGTCCAGAGATTGGGCCCAGGAAGCCCTTGGCCTTCCCTGTGTTGCTGCTGTGGAGGACTGGATGGGTATGAAGGCTTCTGAATTTTATTTTATTGCCATCACTCTTACCTTCATCAGCTGTGACAGCAAAACAAAGGCTTTCTTGTTTGTTTTCAGGCTTCCACCACCTAAGTCACAACCAGGCCTCTGCCAGGCTTCCTCCTTCACGGGTGGGAGGTTGCCGTTTCATGAATTATAAGTCAACATCTCATGCTCCAATATGTCTATTTTACTTGAGATTTTTCTGGCCTGTCAAAAATGCCAAGCACTGACAGGAATAATAAGTTGGGTCTCACAGATGGCATGAATGAAATTGTTATCAATTATGAGAAAAGAATTTGTGTTTAAATGTCAATTACAAGGATGACTCCTATCCTGCCTATAACCTCCTGCTAAAAGTAGAAAATCTGAATTTTTTTTTTAAGAATGTAGCAAGAACATGAAAATTTTCTATTCATTTTTATACCAGTCTTCATTATGCTAATTTGGACATAGACCTTACTGTGAACAAGATAATAATTACCCCAGCAGAGTAGAGGCAAAATGAAAATTATTTCTTATGAAAAAAATAGATTGTATGAGACGTTTAAATGTTTTAAAACAGTTTTTATGTATGAAAGGCATTAGCTAGCTCCAATATTAAATATCAAAAGATCCCCATATAAAATGTATTAACTGTCTTCTTCTAGCACATCACACCAAGCCACTAATATACTCAAGATACCCAAGGAAGCTATTTTTCAAATTCAGCCATAAACAAACCTTATAGTGAAGGCAGCCACCTGGGACAAAACTTTTTGGTTGAGCCTTTTCAAAATAAACATTAATCTA
Organism: Marmota monax; assembly: GCF_021218885.2. Classification (NCBI taxonomy): domain Eukaryota; kingdom Metazoa; phylum Chordata; class Mammalia; order Rodentia; family Sciuridae; genus Marmota; species Marmota monax. The sequence goes on from NW_026695219.1 coordinate 6,723,318, forward strand.
AAAGCTTAATCTCTGATCCCTCTCCTCCAAATCCTACTTCAAACTGATTCCTCCTTCCTCACTCCCTCTCCTTCTCTCCCCCATTTCTCCCTCAAAAGCTCCATGCAGCTGCATTTAGCCACCTAGGGCTCTGCAGTCCTGAGTTTTAATCTGGTCTATTATGGTTTGGGTGTTCCCTGAGAGCTGCTGTGTTAATATAGCAATGTTCAAAGATGAAATGATCAGATTATGAGAGCTGTGACCTAATCAGTTCTTTGGAGTTTGAATGGACTACCCGGGTGGTAATTGCAGGCGCTGAGGTATGGCTGGAGGAGGTGGGCCACACTGGGGCTTGTCCTGGAGAGTGTATCTTCTCTGAAACACTCCCCCCCACACCCTCTCTCTGCTTCCTGGCCACCTGAAGCAGCTTTCCACTCCCATACCCTTTTGCCTTGGTGTTCTGCCTCACTCTAGCTCAGAGCAAGGAGTGAACCTCTGCAACCATGAGCTGAAATAAACTTTTCTCCTCTAAGTTGTTCTTGCTGGATATTTTTGTCAAAGCAACAAGAAGCTAACACAAGGTCCAAGTCTTTGGGAAAAATTGGAAAATGAACAAATGAACAACAATAATAAAATAATCAGTACTCCTTTCAGTAAATAGGTAGGAAGCAAAAGACACATCTTTGGGTGAAAGGCCTATTCTTTCCCCATCCATCCTGCTCCCTCCTGCTGTAGTCAACAGCACCAGTGCTCTTCATTATGCAACGACATTTTTGTTTGTTTTGGTGCTGGAGATTGAACCCCAAACTCAGGCATTCTAAGCATGGCTCTGTCACTGAGCCACACCTCCATCCTTTATACAACATATTTTTTGTAAAAGCTAATTTTTTGTAAAAAACACATGAAGCTGACTCTGTACTTTTCTTTCCTGAGCCCCTTGGTATAGAAAACCGTTTAATCTACTCTAATATTTTTAATGAATTTGGTCATCTTGGTGCAATGGGTGCTGGTCTTGAAAGAAAAAACCCGCCAAAGGTAAGAAGCAATTTACCTGGTTAAACTGTGTGGAAAATCTTAAATTGTAGGGGTGTAGTCTGCTACTAATGCACACGTGAGCCATATTTAGCACCTCTATCCATCAGGGCTGAGAATAAAATGCCAATAGCCAAACAGCAACAAAGTTGGAGAGTGTTTTCTAGACGGCTCCTGGTGTGATCTCCCAAGCATAACTTTTTATTCATCATTCAGGAGGAAACACAGATTACTTTCAGTTCAGTTTTTACTTGGAGAATTTGAAAATTCAGAACCAAAACCAAAATGGAAAGAAATCCCCATCCCTCCGCACATCACCACTGCTCACGATGACTTTTCAATGGAACTCACAGACCATTATCAGAGAAATTGCCTCCATCCTGGGCCTCTTTTCTAAGGTCCTTTTACCTTTTCTTCCTAACTTCTCCCCAAGAACCTCTGAATTCATCTACTTTATCTTCATGTTCCTGACCACAGTATTTCGTGCTTCCTTTCCATTGCTCTTTCCATACTGTCCTATCAACCTAAAACAACAGAGGGGATGGCTCTTCAAAAAATTGTTATTTATTTGGGAGTGAGCAAAGATTACGACCTGGAATATGTGTGCTCTGATGGATCACAGGCATATTCATGAAGACAAAAGGAGGCAAGGGCTTTTAAAGCCAAAACAAGGAAGGTTACATATGTTGTTTTGAAACAATTATGCTTGACTACAAGGATCAATAACAAGTGTGGCATAAGCCCAAGCCAGATAGGCAGTTTCTGGGCAAATGTCCTTGAAGAAATATTCTTTATGCAAGGTTGGAGTTCTGGCAGAGTGTCTTGTGATAGTTCTTATTATCGGACAAATCATGCATGAGAGATGCTTCTTCATGGCTTCCCACCTTGATTTTGCTAGAGTTTGACATAAGTGACTCCATTTTGATTCTGGTCACTTTTGCAGTTCTTACCTCCTCTCTGAAATCCCCCTTTTGCATCTCATGCCATCAGATCCTTGTTGCAGTCATCTCCCCATCTGTGTTAGCCAGCTTTCCTGTACTACAACAAATACCTGAGTATCAACTTATAAAGAGACAGTTTTAGAGGGTTCAGTCCGTGTTCATGGGTCCTATTGCTTTGGGTCTGTGGTGGTACATCATGGTGGAAAAATGTGGTCAGAAAATGAAAGAGAGTAAGGAAAAGGCATCAGAGTCTCACTGTCTCCTTCAAGGGCATGCCCCAATGACCTGAAGACCCCTCACTAGGCCCTACGTTAAAGATTCCACCCAGCACCAAGCTGGGTGGGCCACACCTTAAACATTGGAGCTTTGGGGGACACTTAAGATCCAAACAGTAGTGCCATCTCTGGCTCATGCAGCCTTGTTCCTTGAAGACATAACTCCTGTAGTCTTATCACGGACCAACCCTGCTTGTCTGATGATGTTGGTGATTCCTGTGTTCTTGTAGATTGTCCTTCTGGCATCTCAAGTCCTTGATCCAGTGGCCCTGTCCAAGGACCTTATTCTTCACTCAGTCTCAGCCTCTCATCTCCATAACTATGCCCTAGACCTTATTGCAATAATGATTGGCAATGCAGATCTTATCAATAACTCTTTGACCTCTCCCTCTTTTTTGGTCTCTCCATCTAAAATCTTGACTCCAAAACTCTTCCACTCCATTGAGTTCTAACATCCATTCCCCAATCCCACCATTCTTTTCCCTCTTTCTCACTTGCCTAGGTCTTTGCTTCTCTCCTGATCCAGGTTAGAGTCCTTATCCTCCATTTTAATCATGATTTTGCTTTATCATCTTGTAAAATTAACTCCTTTACCCATCTTCCTCTTTATCTTGCTCTTTTCGTAGCACTGCAATCTTAGTAAAATCCAGTTCTCCATCTGTTGTGCACTTGTACACACTCAGCTGAACTTGAGTGGAATAAAACACAGAACCATGTGAGGTTACTATTAATTTCAAGTGGACTCTTAATTCTGGCTGCCAGTTGTGCCTTCATTGCTATTCCTGGTCAACTACATGCACCTTTTTTCCCTCTCTTTCCCTTCATTTTTATCTTTGGTCAACTACTTTTATCTTCCCCTCTTTTCTACACCTGACACCTTTGCTCCATCTTACTCTCAACTGAATTTCCTCAGCCTCCTCCTGTCTACCCTCTCATCTTTGCCCACATACTTTCCCCTCTCCTGATTCTATGGATGAACTGCCCATCATTCTTTAAGGCCAGGCTTCCACTGGTACAAGTATTTGTTGACCACCACTCTGTGCCAGACACTGTTCTAAGAGTTTTCTGCAGATTAACTCACTTAAACCTGTAAGGTGGGTACCATTATTATCCCCATTTTATGGTGAGTGAACTCAGAACCAGGTCAAATGAGCAGCACTCACCTGTTGATCATTCATTCCCTCTTTCTTGGAATACTTTCTTTACCTATTTCCTGAACCTCTCTTAGTTTCCCCCCTTTACCTCATTAAATATTCCTTCTCAGTATCTTTTGCTGGTTCCTCCTCACGTGTTCTAAATTAAGTCCTGGGACACTCATTCATTAACTTTTTCTCTTTCAACATTCTCTCCCTATGTGATCTCATCCATTCCCATAACTTCAGGGCTACCTATTTGGTTTTGATTTCCCAAATTATATCTCCTTCCTGGATCTTGTTCCTGAATTTGACCTTAGAGTCCCTTAGTCCATTTGGGCTGCTGTAATATAACAACCAATCTTATTTCTCATTGTTATGCAAACAAGATCAAAGCATGGGCAGATTCCACGTCTGTTTTATAGATGGCCATCTTCTCACTGCATCCTAACTTGATGGCAGGGACAAGGTAGCACTCTGGGGCCCCCTCTTATTAGGGCATGAATCATATTCATGAATGCTTTGCCCTTGGGTCCTAATCACTTTCCAAAGGCCCCATCTTTAATACCATCACCCTGGTAATGAGGTTTCAACTCATAAAATTTTTAACATTCTGTCTATAGCAATTTCTCTGAACTTTTCAACTGTTTCCCTTCTTCACTCAGCCTATTTCAAATCATGCTGGCTCCCTGCTGTTTCTAATCTTGCTAACCTTGTTCTCACCTCAGGGCCTTTGTATATACATGTTCCCCTGTCTGGTATGCTTCCCCAGGATGCCTGCTATGGTTCATGGCCTCACTTCCCTCAGGTCTCTGTGTAAATTTTCCGAAATAGAGTGGCCATCTCTGACCATCCTGTGGAAAAGGAAATAACCCCTCACTTCAGCTCCAAAAGTCCCTTTTCCCTGCCCTGCTTTATTGTTTTCCATGTGTCACATGACATATATTTGCTCATGCATTCATTTTTCCTCCAGAAGAGAGCTCCATGACAGCCACGCCCTTGTTTTATTCATGTTCTGTCACCATTACTGGGCATTTAACAGGTGCTCTATAAATTCATTTGTTCAACACATCAAAGAAGCCACCACAGGAATGCAGACATGTATGCTTTTCAAAATTCCATGCGCTCAGTGTTTTAAAAAGTAAATTTTTAAAATATGTAAATTGATTTATATTTACACATTGAATAAAATAACAAATATATAAGTAAGTTGCCTTTCCTCACCCCTTAAGTTTTCAGACATTTATAAATGAACCTGAAATTAGCATAAAAGATTCCAGCAGGTTTTATGTTTTCAGTTGTTGGTAATAGAAATAGTTTAAATAAAAACATTAATAGGTTATGGTTTTGCTGAAGGATTACAGTATTTTTGAAAGGGAAACATCAATAATCCAATTTTACCACTTCCTTAAACCTTTGAAACACACAGTACTTATTAATATTGAATTATTTAATTGAAATTTTTAAAAAACAATAAAAAACTTACCCTGATATTAACTGTCCAGTATCTAAAGGTTTTTTAATAGTGTCTCAGTAACATTGACTTAAAGATTTGGTTTCTAAGAAAAATGGCCAGCCTTAGTTAACAATAAATCAGGTTAGGCTATTTGCAGAAAAAACAACTAAAACTGCTTGTAGATAGCAGTGTGGAAAGATCAGATAGTAAGCAAGCCACTGTCCACAGCTGAGCTCTATTTTCAGCTCCCAATAACTGCGGAATTAATAGCAAACATATCTGTATTTGAAACTTGAAGAACACAATTATGCAGTCCTCTGAGAACAACATTTTGTGGAAATGCTACAAAGAATTGTACCTGAAACCCATTTACAAAGTTATACTCCCAAGGGCTTTGTCATAGAACTTTAAAAAAAATCTTGTGGGCAACCTCTTGACCATGTCACTGGGGGACAGAGGAATTCTGAGAGTATATTTTTTTTCATAAATAATTGGCATTCACATATATCCCCCAAGGATATAATCAGATTCACCCAGCAGCCATGAAGACAGCTAGCCTGAGGCTGTCCTGTTTGGTGGACCCATTTGTCTGGGTTAAATGCCAGCTCCCCCTATGGAGGTGCCTGCAGTTTGCCTGGGACATTCTAGGCATAGCAGGGAGTCATTCATCTGGGCAGTGGCCAGATGGAGAGAAAGATCTTGCCGAGTCAGAGTCTCCTTCATTCTGAAGGAGATTTCTAGAGTTTTCTCTACCTGTGTCAGTTCAGTTACCTCTGGATAGACAAGGGCTCATTGAGAAGTCGATTCTGATGTGGCTTCATAGAGCACCAGGAAACCCTGTGACCGCTGAAACCCACTGTGCATTGGTTTCCAGAAATGTTTGCCATTTCCAGTGACCATGGTTGATTAAAATCTCATCCCAGTCCAAAATGTGCCTCCAATCCTTGGACAGTGTCTCCAAAGCAGGGAGACTATTAGACCACAGAAGTCACTTTATGAACATTTCTAGAGTGAACCTTTAGCATCAAATCAGAGGAACACTGGTAGAGGAAGGTGGGAGGAGTTGTTTTCTTTCCAACTTTGGTTATCTCCATTCTTGAGCCTGTCTAACTTGTACTGCTGCCTCCAGAATCCTACACCAGAGCCATCCTACTGGTTTCTACCCAAAGAGGTACATACACCCACCTCTGTGTGTGTAGAAAATGTGAACTATGGACCCTTGCTACTCTGTGATTACGGACTCTTTCTTTTATACCTTTTTAAAAATTTTATTGAGGCTGTTTGTATTAGAGATTTTGGTGTTATAGTTGCTGTGTTTTAAGTTTCTTATATAATTGATTTACACAGGTAGACTATATACATAAATTGATTTATTCAAGTCTGTCTCTTGTAGGGTCTCTTAAAGATAGCCAGAATTCCCTTTAAAAAAAAATGAAGATAAATTGCTAATTCAATAGCAGATAAGTACAGTGTAGTCTGGCATTCTAGATGCCCATGTTTGTGGCTTCCTCACCCTTTTTCTCTTTTATATAGTGACTTCAGCTTATTGTGCTTAAGGCTATGTAGGAGCATCTAGAAGGAAAACCTTAAAATAAGCAGCTTCGGTCTTTTGTCAGGTCTTCAAACTGTTCTGCCCACTCACCCTACCATAAGGGCACTCTGAGAATCCTGCAAAGATGTGACCCTTAAAGAGGTTAAATTCTGTGAGTGGAGGGCAACAGGAATGGCACCATCCAGGGAAGATGGCGAATCATGGTACATGCCCAAGGTCATGTCCAGAAATCCATGCCTGCCCTTCAGTAACCCCTTAATCAGGAAGGAATCTCAATTGAGAATGGCTGGCTGGCTCTTTGATTCTATGGTTGCAGAATAGCTTGTGGCCACTCGTTTCTCAGGGACCATTGTTAGATTGTTATTGACTGACACTGACAGAGAGTTGTGGTCAAGTCTCTGGAGAAGGACTTCTTGCCCCTCCTGTCTCCTTCCTGGCCCTGCCATCCTACCATATTCAAAACTGTTTTAGTGATGCTTTGTTCATTCATCATGGTGAATTTCCAATTTAGATCTTTTTACTAAAGCTTATTATGGAAGAAAGAAAGGCAAGAAGCATTGCAGAGGAGTTGTTTTCTTTCCAACTTTGTATCCCTCCCCAAATGAGCAGACAAGATATTTGATGGTGAAGGGTTAAATTTGGGCATCACAGGTAGGTGCTGGAATTGTGAGTTACGAGTATAGTCACCCTTTGTCAGATGTTCCTAGAATATTCTAGCTTTCCCCCAGGATGTGTTAAGTCGTTTCTAATGCATCATGAATGAAAAATTAAAAAAAAAAATACACAGCTCAGTTCCTCATTCTCTAAGGGTCTGCCCCAGGCTGGGGCACTTAGGGCCAAGGCTTTGTGATTTCTCTCACCAAACCAAAGCCAGCATGAGCTTGGCATATGGTTTGAGCTACGTAAATGTGGTTTTTTTTTTTTTTTTTGTAGGAATAAAGAAATCCTTGGTCTCTTCTATAATTGCACCAAATTATACCTTCACAAATGACTTTGTCTTATCATGGCATTGGTTTCTTTTCTCCAGAAGGGAAACTGCAAAGTTACCATGATGTAAAATCTGGCCAGAGGCTTGAAGTGATTTCATTTAAAAAGCCACCTCAGCTGTCCCCTCTCAAACCTAGGCCAAGAGGCAAACAGGCTCAGCCACTGAAGCCATGTACCAGATCCACAGTTCATGTGACCAGGAGCTTGGGAACCCACATCAGCCTTTTCCATCATATTCATAAACAGCCTGTGGCACATTCAGCAGCCCCCTGTCCCCAGTGAGGGTGGAGGTTGGGACAGACAGTCCAGGATCTTCACTCCACCAGCATGTGAGGTTTTAATAGAGAGACTGTTCCCACCCACAGTGTGTTTATACACACCTGCCAGACCCAACCCCACTGACAGCTGCACCCAGAGAATCCAAACATACGGTAGTATGCTCTTAAAAATTTACTGCACCTAAGGGAAACTGAGGCAGAGAAGAGCCAGAATTTGTTTCCAGATATAGGACAAGCACTCATTGTCTTGCAGAGATTCCTTTCTAATGAAAACAGCAAGAAGGGACCAGGTGAGAAGTCTTAAGTCAAAGTTTCAACTATGGTCTAGTTGACATTGGGGCCTGGATAATTTTTTGTTAAGGGTCAGGTGCAGGGACCAGGTGTTGCCCTGTGCCCTGAAAGATATTTAGCCATATCATTGCCTCTACCCACCAGATGTTAGTAGCCCCCTTCCAGATGTGACAACTGAAAATGTCTCTCCCCGTGTCCCCTGGAAGTTCAGAATCACTAGCCATTGACAACCATTGGCATAGGAAGAGAACTTGGTGAAATGACATTTGCGTTAGACCTTTAGCCTTTGGGCAAAAATTAGTCTTTGGGCTATGCCTCTAGAACTGTTTGTCATTTGCTTGAATTATTGTCTACAAAAAGCAGCAGTACCCAGTGCTGAGGTACTCAGAAGTGTTGCAGTTCCTGGGGTGGAACAGAGAACTCAGCTCCTCTGAAGGCCAGCACTAGGGTTGCTTGGAAGAATGAGGCAACTGTTTCTTCTCTTTTTCCTTCTTCCCCTTTCATCCTGTCTCCCTCTCCTTTCTTTCCTCTGGGATCTCTGGAGGGTGCTTATTATTATGCAGATTCCAGAGCCCCTCTCCCCAAAAATTCCTATGCAGAGGGTCTGAGAGCCTGAGACCTGTCTTGTTATGTAGGTTTCCAAAGTAATTCTGCTAGGAGGCCTTGGTGAGGCAAACCCTTGACAAACATGGCCTTGGAGGGATGTGGGAACACACTCTCCCATTCCCCTCAGACTTTAAAATCTATCTGAAACAAACAAAAAAGACACCTCGACTAGAAAGTGAACAGTGATACAAATTCATAAGAAAGACGAAGCAAATAAATATAGGTACCTCTTTTACTGAAAAGGGATTCACTTGTTCATTGATTCATTCAGCAAACACTTTGAGGGCTGCTGTACCTCAGGTATTTTTCTAGACATTCCGGATTCACCAGTAAACAAAATAGGTAAAAGTTTCTGCTCTCATCCAGTTTATACTTTGGAGGGACAGACAATGAAAGAACCATAGAGAGTGACAGTTCTGTGGAGAGAAATAAAGCAGAGAAGGGGGATAGGGAGGGCTGGCTGGAGGGAAGTGGTATTTGAGTACCTCGAAGGTGGTGAGATATGGCCAGGCAGATGTCAGTGGGGTAAGTTGTCCACGTGGGAGGAACGCAAGTACAGATTTCCTGGCTGAACATTCTTGGTGTGTTTGAGGAATAGCAGAAGGGTTTTGTGGCTGGCACAAAGTGAGTCAGGGAGCAAGTAGTGGGACATGAGGTCAGAGAGGGACCAGGAAGCCAGATCCTGCAGAGCTCCATGCAGCGACATTGACTTTGACTCTGAGGAAAGGGGTGGAGGCCAGGGAAGAATTTTACACTCTGGAATACCAGGATCAGATTTAAGAGGATCCCCCTGGCTGCTGCGTTGGGAATGAACTCCAGCGGGGAAAGAGTCAAAGTTACCATTACTATTAACATTATGGCATGGTTTCTGCCCCTAGGAATTTACCATGATCGTGAAGATAGAACACGTCCAACTCTAATAAGGAAGTGTTTGCTAAGCACTACGAGGGACTCAGACCAGAGAAGTGCTGTGAGGGTCCAAGGCAGGGAGCCATCCCAGTGGGGAGTTGGACTTCACGGATGTGCGGGGCCCTAGGATGAGCAAGCAAGGTTTTTGTTTTCAGCTTGGTGTATGGAAATATAATTGACACTCAGTATATGGTACACATTTGAAGTGTAGACTTTGACACATTTGGAGTTATATTTACACACTTGAAACCATCCCTCCTATCTACTTATCCCTAAATGTTGTCTCTTTGTTTACAAGAGCAGGTGCGAATTATCATCAGGGAAGGAACCTAACTAAAGTCATAGAGGGAAACGTAGGGGCTTCTATGGGACAGAGGCAAGCCCATGATGCTTTACAGGAGGGTCCTGTGAGGACCTGTGGCAGATATTTGGCAAGATGGCTTGAGGAAAATTATGTGGGACCCAAACACTGGGTCACAAATATTAGGTCACAGGGGAATCATGGAAGTATTTAAATTTGTTGTAGGACATGGTCTAAATAGGGTTTATCTGTTAAAAGTTCATCTTCTAAAAACAAAAGCAGCACCACCAAATCTTAGGTATTTTGTTTTATTTTTTGTAGAAACTCCAATAAAACAAAGCCAATTTCATTCACACTGTATTTCATGCATATAAAATCAATGAAAGGAAAAAGAAACATTAGGCAATTTCATAATTAGGATACTTAATAGAATCCATGCCTTATAAGAATCCAACTGCTTTCAGAGTGAAAATAATTCCATTTACCACCTGATGGTACCTTAAAGCCTACACATAAAAAAATATAACTAGTCTAGATAGACTTTAATAATTGAAAGGTAAAATTTTAGTGTGTCATACTAGAATCTCGATCAGTGCTTATAATTGTAAGATTTATCACTTTATTTTTGTGTCATGTTGAAGATGAACTTTAATGTTAAGGGAAACCTTTTAAGTATGTATTAGGAGTCCATTCTCGCTTCCTAAGCTCTTACTCTATTTCTGAATGGATCCTGTTTCTCCAGGGTCAAGGGATAGATTTTCAGGATTGGAGATAGGTATGCTAATGTGAAATCATTTCTCTTTCTACATCTCCTGGGTGGGTATTGGTAGCTCTCAGGAGACAATGGCCAGTTGGTGGCTCTATGATTCTAACTGAACATCTAGCAAAGCCCCTTTGCAATATTACTTTTAAAGGGGAACTAAGGAAGACTTTTTAGTTAGTCCTTCCAGTGAGAAGCATATTCTCAAATTCCATGAAAATGAATGACTCTTAAATTATTTCATGTTCACAGGTGGGCCAAAGAAGTAATCTGGGCACTTCCCAGTCAGCATCTTTAAGTTTGCTGTTCATTAACATTTCTTTGGGATGGGCTATCTTCAGATCTGCTGGGGGCTGTTTCCTGGACTTCATTAACATTTCAAGAGAGTTGCTCAACTTTTTCGGGAATTCATTCTCAACATGGCCTCCATTTTAGATTTTCACTCGATATTAGACCCGATTTACCTAACTACACTGACTGCCTAATTTTAAATCTGGCTTCACTTAATTATATTGTTTTATTTAAAATTTTGTTTTGAAGTGAGGAATTAGTATCTCTTACATGCCACACTTGTGAATTATTTCTAATTCTTACAACAGCTCTATGGTTTAGGTAATATTTTTCATTTATCGGTAGAAAGAACTGAAACTCAAGAGAAACTGTTCTAGTGTCCCCATGTCCACAGCGGGCAGGACAGAGCTGGTTTCTCTACCAAAGTCCATGAGTTTTCATCTTCCTCTTGTTTTGACAGAATTGCTTTGTTTTAGTTTATTTAGTATTTGTATTACTCACACCTGTTTTTATGGGCAATTTGGGAGGTTCAGGGCCATGGTGCTTGGCATTGGCTTAATCTTGGCGATGGTCTTCTTGATGGCAGAGTCCCGAGGTGGCACCTGGTATCACATGGCCAGAGACAGGAGTGCGAGAGTGCTTGTCTGTCTGCCTGGTGCAGGAAGGTTTTATCATCTGTAACACATTTTCAAATGTTGCAGTAAGCAGCCCTGTTAATTGTGCTCCCACCTGCCTTTGGTGCGCCCAGCTGTCTCTCATGCGGATACAATCATTCAAATTCAAACTGCACATACCATTTTTAATAGGACCACGTCTCTCTGCAGTAATCCAGAGCAGAATCGCTTAGGTTGGGCACAGTCACTACATCTCAGGTTAATTTAGTTTCTTATGTAGAACAACTTTGGTCTGACATTTAACATTTCTCCCTTTGGTGTGGATATTTTTTTCTTTTGTCTTTCTGAGCTTTATTTATGCCTTTACATTATTTTCTCGGCACACACTAGGATCCATGTCTGTGTGCACACTAATGTGTGATCGTCATTACTGGGTGAAGTGCCTCAGAATAGGCTGGTAACAATGAATACAAGCTTTGGGTTCAGATGTTGCAGGCAGGCTGGAAGGAAGTTTCTATTTAAGTTTTACGTTAATGAAGTAGGCGTGTGGACCATAGCTTTCTATGACAACTGCCTAACTTTGGAGCATGATCCAGGCTAGCATCCTCACCTTCAGCTCACACATTGTGTTTAGTGAGAATGCAGACTGCTTGAGGGTGGTAACTTTCCCACAAAGAACAATGGTGTGTCATTACTTTGCAAATGGTCTAATTTGTTCCCTGGCTCCTCTCTGAGGCAGTCATATGTCTTGTTTGTGGTCTAGGAATTCCAGGAACAACAGGAATAAAGGATACAAATGTTTAGGAATGTTTAGCCCACTGTTAATTCCTACCAGTAGAATTAGCATGGTAAGTGGGTGAGAAAGACCCTGGGTGATCCCGACCCTTTGCATCTCCTTATCCCATTAAGCACAAGTGGAAAGTGAGATGGAAAAGTCAGGGTGCTAATAAGCACCAGAAAACAGAATCTCTCTCAAGAAGAAGTAATATCCACTGGCTGTCATTTGGGAGTATCCTTGTCCTCTCTGACAATGGTTAATTAGGATCTGGCCAATTGTCTCAATCTTTCTTCTGAAATTACTGAGGGAGGCAGATATCCCTTCTTCAGAGACATTTAAGTCCAAATATTTGAATGTTTAACTAGGAATTAGAATAGTGATGTTCTTGGTTCAGATCCACCAAAGAAGGTTTGCTTCCTATTGATTTGCAAAGTTTCAACTTTGCAGTTTCCTTTCAAAAGAGGTGGTCATTAATACCAACACCTGCCTTGGGGAATAGAACTGCTATGAATTGCATTGAGGTTCTTGAGGAAGAAAGGACACTCACGGGGAATGTGACAAGGGCGGGCAGGGGGCGGGGATGCAAACCCGGGCTGTGGCAGGATTCTAAGGAGTGTGAAGATAAATTCCATTGATCTTTTGGGAAGCCTCCAGCTGTGGGAAACAAAACATTGTATTCTCAGGGCACTATCTTCCATTCCCAGCCTCCTGGGACAGCATTTAGGGAGGAAAAAAAGTTTAAGGAACAAAGTAAAAAGAAACGGGCCTTTGAAGAACAGCTTAAATCTTGTTGAGCTTGTCACGAGAGGCCTCTAGAATAATAAACTAGAAGCAAACATCAACAGGAATTTGTACAACACACACTGGATGCTGACTCCAGCTGTTGCCTTCATCACAGACCCAGAGGCTTTGGAGGAACACACTCAAAGTACTCTTTTGGCTAAAATAATGCGGAAAATCAACCCCGTCCTCAATAGTGGCTCGGTAATGGCATTAGCATTCATTGCTAAGCAACCTGTCCCTCAGAGGATGAAATGGAACAGAAAGCAACAAGAATTGGCAAATAGCTTTGTTCGCCTGGGCAGTAGTTCTGGTTGTCTTGCTTGAGTTCCACAGATGCCATAGCCCTCTTAACCAGTCCCTCCTCATGCATTGAAAGCTGATTGCCAAATCCTGGAAAATAAGCACCATACCTGCTTGCTGGGGAGTCAAACTTGCAGAACCCAGAGTGTAGTACTGGTCTGGAATTTTCCTTTCTCTTTGTCTTGTTTCTGATGAGCTGTACTGAAGGCTAAAACATTTTTTAAAAATTCCTTTGTATTGAAATGTTACTTTCTTGGGAACTCAGGAAAAAGATTAATAGATTAATGGAGGCTAGAGAGTCTATTCTAATAGTTGAAGGAAGAATCAGGGAAAGGAGGAAACCACATGAGGCTTTTTAGGCAGGTATAACAGTTATGGTTGGAAACCTGTTTTAGTCTAACATTTCAAAAGAGTTCATTTCATGATAATTGTATAATAAGTGGCTGTGTCAGTCAACTTTCTGTCACTGATAACAAATACCTGAGATAATATCAACTTGTAATGAGAAAAGGTTTATTTTGGCTCAAGGTTTATGGATCAGGCAGGGATAGAGGGAAAATTTCAAGTCACCAGGATATGGGTGGCTGTTGAAGCCACGGGCTTGGATATAATTGGTGGAGAAATGAAGTCTGCCAGAAGATGGGAGTCAATTTAGAAAATGAGTCACTAGACTATGAGAGATGTGACAGGAGACCCCATTTTCCTAAAATACTCTGTACAGGAGATAGTGGGATCAGAAAAACATCTTATGGAATTTTCCTTGCTCTCATGAATTAGACATATTTAGGTGTCTGAACATTAACTTCATTTATCCCTAACCTTCCTTCTGAAGAACTTTATCAGTTTCCTGAATGTCTTTTAAAATTCCATTCATGAGAGATGGGGCAAAAATGATTTTGTACATTTTCCTGAAAGATGAGAATATTTTGAATGCAGACCCCCTAAACTTAAAAAGTTAAGATGAGAATGTTTCCCAAGTTCCAGGAGCCAATTTTCATATGGGCCTTAAAAATAGGGGTTCAGCTTGTGGGTGGTTCATCACTGCTTCATCTATTTCCTAACGTCATAAAATGGACCAGAACTAGACAGTATAAATGTTTGAGGCCCATTAGCAAGGTAGCCTGCCAAACTGGATGCTTACTTCTCTTGGTCCAGGTTTCTTTTGGTGTCAGCTAACCAGGGATGCTTCCTTAGCTCATCTCCTGGGCCACTGTCGTCCTTTTTGGGTCCGTATCAGGAAAGCACTGTTCATGTGTATCATTCATGACTCTCAATGCTTTTCTTTCTCTTTTTTCCTTGTATATTACTGCTTTTCCTTGAAGCAGTCTCCTGTTTATTTCAGCACTTACAGAAAGCTTTGTCTGTTGATCACTCCTCTTTGAAGTTTTGAGTTGCACTAAAATATTTATAATGTGTGGACAAGCACTTGAAAGGCATTTTAGTTTTCATAAAATGTCTCTCTTGACTTAATGAAGACTTTTGATGATAGGAACTAACATAGGGTTTCAGATTGAGGGTTGCTTAGCTTAGGGATCACCTCTTTTGACATCAACCAGCAATTATAAACTTATTAAATAATCAATCTCAGCTTTCCTCCACAATGAGACCACACTGGACTCCTTCTTGTCTGTCTGTGGCCACCATATTGATAATAGGCTCAACTGTAGTACTCATGGATAGTTTTGTTGAGTTTCACAGGGCTGGCTTTGGTTAGCACATGTGTGAGTGGAGGAGAGCCCTGGGGAACTGGAGTTCTTGTTAACATCTTGTGAACCAAGGGGGAACATTGAGCTCCATGATGTGTCTTTGGATTGGTAATGGGAGTTGCTATAGACTAGACTAGAGGTGACAGCAAAGGGATGTGGCATTGGGATAGTCCAGGAAGCCTTCTTGGTCAATCTGATGGTAAACTCACAGAGGACAGGAATTGCTTCTATGTATTCTCAGATTCCCAGTCTGGTGAGGTATCTGGCAAGTTGAAGCCAATATACCTATTTGTTCAATGTTGCAAGTTGAGCTACAAATAGTAATAGGTTCAATAAAGATAGACCTGCTGCAAGGGAAAGTAGTAAAAAAACAAGAAGAGAAGAGAAAAGGAATTCTCAGAACTAAGGATGGCTTTTGCAGTTTCTGTAGAGTGGATGTGTCTCCATGTTAAAATGAAATCTAGAATCTAAGGCTAAGCATTTAACATCTGAAATAAACTGTGATGTGTGGATATAACTTATAGCTTCATTTTACTGTAGCATTTCTTTCATATGATTGGGTTAACAAAAATATTCTAAATAAGAAATTAATTTGAAGCTTCTTGAAACCAAATAGTTTGGTGACTTGAAAGCGTATATCATCAGTTATGGATTGCATTTAAATACCATTCTCCTGTTTCTCATTATCTTTTTTTTAATATTTATTTTTTAGTTGTAGTTGGACACAATACCTTTATTTAATTATTTATTTTTATGTGGTGCTGAGGATTGAACCCAGGGCCTCGCAGGTGCTAGGCGAGTGCTCTGCCGCTGAACCGCAACCCCAGTCCCGTCATATTATCTTAAATTACACAGTAGAATGTGGGAAGACATAAGTGAACTATGCAACAACCAAAAGATAAAATGCCATATGGTCATTACAAATAACATTTTCAAATAGCATTTATTGATAACGAAAATTCTCATCATGTAATGTTATGTGAAAAAGCAAGAAAATATATCTTGGCACATATGGAAACCCAAATAAATTCTTTTTGAATAAATGAATATTTCCTATAAAACCTTATATCTCTGTGCAAAAATTATGAGTGTATTAATGGATATGTCTCTTTGGCTCTTGAAGTAAAAAAATCTTGGATTAGTGATGAAGAAAGTATGGGTATAGAGGTGGGAGGGAAAGGGAGAGAGAAGGGAAAATGCATGGAAATGGAAGGAGACCCTCAGAGTTATACAAAAGTACATACAAGAGGAAGTGAGGGGAAGGGGAAAAATAATATAAGGGGGACAAACGAATGTCAGTAGAGGGAGCAGAGAGAGAAGAGGGGAGGGGAGGGGAGGGGAGGGGAGGGGAGGGGGGATAGTAGAGGATAGGAAAGGCAGCAGAATACAACAGACACTAGTATGGCAATATGTAAATCAATGGATGTGTAACTGATGTGATTCTGCAATCTGTATATGGGGTAAAAATGGGAGCTCATAACCCACTTGAATCAAATTGTGAAATATGATATATCAAGAACTATGTAATGTTTTGAACAGCCAACAATAAAAAATTAAAAAAAAAAAAGAAAGTATGGGTATAATCCAAATTTTTGGAGTTGAGGTGACAGTTTGTTCTAGAATGATTCCTTAGAAGCTCTTTTAGATCCCCCATGCACTAAGTTGGGCTTAGAGACTGTCTGGACAAAGCAGCTGTCATTGAGAAGGATGTCACCAGACAAGCCTCATATGGTTTGCATCTCTTTGTCAACTGAGACGTGATCAACCTTGACCTCCCATTGTTTCCCATCATTTTATATGACTGTCTTGAGTTTCTACCTCCTGAGCCACTCCTTGCTGTGGCTGTGTAAAGAGGCCTCTTGATTTATTAATCAATTAATCAGTGCATGCTGGGGAGCTGTTCAAGGTAGTTAAACAAGGAAAACAAAATGCAGGAACCCATAATCAAGATAGATCGTAATTAAGAAGGACCCTCCCACCAATGATCTTCCTGTCCACTCTGGATGCCCCACACCACCCCTCTCACCCATAGCTCAATACACCCGATTCATCCCTGATGAATTTTCTGCTCCATAAAAATTAACAGCAAATTTCAGAGGAGCATATTTTCTTCTAATGTCCTAAAGGAAAATAACACTTGAGATGAGCCTCATCAATTATTTCTAACAACTGTTGAATCTCAAAAGTTCAAGCAGCCTATTCAACCTAAAACTTACCATAATGACTTTGTCCACACAGGCAGGTACTATTCTCTATTGGATTCTATATGACTCCTATTGGAGTCATTGAGCTGGAAGGACATTACCAACAAGGATAGGCTGTGACCTTTGTAATAGATTAGAGTATCAGTGAGATTAAGTAATTTGTCCAAGGTCACACCAAACTCCAAGGTCACAAGTAGCAGAACTATTCCAATGCCCAATTAACATTCCTAGTGTTGTTTTTGGTGTGTTTCTGTTTTCCTGTAAAGGTTAAAGCAAAGTAAACTAGAGACATAATCCTCATTAAATCCATTTTCTGATTTCTTTTAGGTATTATTAAGTGTGGTCTCTGAACTAAAGATTTTTTATTTTCATATTGGTCTTGTTATATCGTTCAGGTTGGTCTCAAACTTCTGGGCTCAAGTGATCCTTCTGCCTCAGCCTCCTGGGGAGCTAGGGCTAAAGTGTGCACTACTGTGCAGCTCTAAGATTTTTGAAGAGTGGTTTTAGATGAATTTTGTGGGGAAAGAATCTTGGACTATTGTAATGGGTCAGGAAATCATATACATGGATATAGACAGAGGGTGAATGAGAAATACTAGTTAATCTTCAGAGGTTTGCTGTGCTACTGGGGCAACTGACCTCTGGTTAAGAATCTGCTTTGGTCTGGTTTCCTTCCAATGACATTTAGCATATGGTGCTGATGAAATCAAGATTTTCTAACAGAATCTCTGTTTGTGGTCCCAAGTAGCACTTTCATCCACTACCAACTTTCTAGGGATAATAGGAACCATGGATTCACAATGTAAGTGTCCAGAATGTCTACATTCACCCTCCTCCACCATCCTATCTAGACAGACAATAATGTCTTCTGTTGAATACCTAAGGAGGGTCCAGGTTGGCTATTATTCTTTAGTGGACATAAGGTGAATCTGAAATGTTCCTATTGACTGGCCTGTAAGAATACTTAAAAATTATGTTTAAAACATATTTTGTTTTGTAATGCCTTTGAAGTTTTCGCTACAAAATTCTTACATTTGCGTAATGTATTTGTCAACTGTAGACTCTTCTGCCCATCTGGTGGATAGATGCCAATCAAATTCTTTGGGTACAACTAGACTTTGACTCATCAACCAAGACATCTGAATTGATGTTACAGACTCTCCTTTTTCTCTGTTCATGTGTTCTCCAGGATCCTGCTTTCTCAGCTGTGATTCATGACAAGCTCCAGGTCCCCAATACCATCCGGAAGGCTTGGAATGACCGAGACAACCGCTGTGACATTTGTGCCACACACCTGAACCAGCTGAAGCAGGAGGCCATCCAGATGGTGCTGACTTTGGAGCAGGCAGCTGGCAGTGAGCACTATGATGCCTCACCTGGATCACCACCACCGCTCTCCAATGCCTCCACTCTGGTGGGGTCACGGCATGGGGGTGGGCTCCAGCAGCCCAGGGATTGGGCCTTTGTGCCTGCCCCATATGCCACCTCCAACTATACAGGCCTTGTCAACAAGCACAGCAGCAAGCCCAATAGCCTTGGGGTCAGCAATGGGGCAGAAAAGAAGAGTGGATCCCCCACCCATCAGGCCAAGGTCAGCCTCCAGATGGCCACAAGTCCCAGCAATGGGAACATCCTTAACTCGGTGGCCATTCAGGCTCATCAATACCTGGATGGCACCTGGTCCCTTTCAAGAACCAATGGAGTCACCCTGTACCCTTACCAGGTAAGTTTCTCTATGAGCAAGGACAAGCAGGGTTGGATAGAGTCAAGGTAGAGAATTGGGCAGCTCTTCCTTTATCTACCCTTCTGCTTTTGGGAGCTCCACTGCTCAGAGCCTGATGCTTTCATGTGACCCCCCACAGTGTTCTGATCCAACCAGGCCTGCCTGTGTTGAGAGTGTATCCTCTAAACCTTCTACTCTTACCCTCTCTCTGCTCATTCAGTGTCTCCTTCCTAAGAGATCTTATTGGTCCACGTAGTGCTAAGGGCTTCCTAGTAATCAGGTTTACTATAAGGAACAGTGACTCAGAGTATAGGACCTAGAGATATTTGGACTGGAGTCCAAGGTCATACTTACCAGCAGTATGACCTTGCATAAAGGGTTTGTCCTAATTCAGGCTCAGATCTCTCATGAGTGAATAGAACAGTAGTAAGAATTAAATAAGGTTACATTTGTAAGACATATGGTTCAATATCTGGCATATGGTAAGAGATTGTCATTGTGCTATTAACAAAGATTTTAGAAATTAAGACAAGGGGTGAGATTTTTGAGTCAAAGAATATGGTAGGTCCCTAAAATCAAGATTTTAAAGCGACCTGTGGAAAGAGCTGGACATCATTAAGAATTAACTATATGAAGGACTCTACTTCCATTATCTACATCTTCTAAATGAGGTGTAGAGTCCCTTCCTAATCTCTCTACTTTTTTTTAATATTTATTTTTTAGTTGTAGTTGGACACAACACCTTTATTTCACTTGTTTATTTTTGTATGTGATGCTGAGGATTGAACCCAAGGCAGACTGTAACCCTTTTCTATCTGCAACTCATCTTAAATTTTGTTGAGATTTAATTATCAAAGGTGTTTTCCCCCCTCTTTTCTCTTAGTTATATTATCACAAACCTCCTCATTTCCCTATAAGATTATGAGAACAGATCTTAAATCTGCCAGAGAATTTTAAAAGATTGTGCTGATTTTTTTTTTTTGGGGGGGTGGGTTTTCTCTCGGGTGAAAGTTGGGATAAATTCATGTGCTCTGTGTTCACTCTAACCACTGTGTGGGAAGCAACCAGAGTGGTGACAGTTTCTGGTATGGAGAGGTGGCCATGGTCATGGGGTAGAATAGTCCAGGGAGGCAACTGGCATCATAGGTGATCCTACAAATCTCAGGTAATTTCTCACTTTCCCCATCATCTTGGGTGTTGGGTGAGTAGCCTGCCACTGATACAGGGACTCAGTTTTCTTCTGTCAAATATGTCACTACCTTCTGGGAGCCTCTAAGTCCAGATCTTCAGTAAGATCTGGAAACAAGGAAAGAAAATGTGGAGGATCTCCTGGGGATTTGGGGGGCCCAGCCTGGCCTTGGTAGGGCTATATCTTGCTTCCATCCATATTCCAATGGCAAGAATCCAGTATCCTGGCCCCACTTTCCTGCAGAGGAAGCTGTGAAAGTCAATCTGCCCACATGCCCAAGAGAGAAATAAACAAGTTGAGTGTACATATAACACAGTTTTGTTACAGTGGGCCAAGGTACATGGAAACAAAATGAATCAGATGTGGCTGATAAAATTCACAGTGATTTCAAGAGTATTTGAGAGGGGTTTAGATTGTGTTTTTTGATATCTTTAAAGAAATGTGAAGCACTGATTATTTTTCTAAGAAGTCCGCATTCTTGGATTGCCAAACTTTTTTTATTTACTTGGTACCTTGTAGTTTCAAAAATAGAATACACGCATCATTTTATTTAGCCCTAGAGCAGGCATGTGATGTAGGCAGAGAAGATGTTAGGTCTTCTTTTCACAGATGGGGGTTAAGATGCTAAGAGAAACTGAATGACCTGTGAAACCAGCACCAGTCCTTGCCTCACAGGGGGTTTCTCCACCCCATCTGCTTCCAGCTTTTCTAGCTTACCCCTGAGATATCTCCTGTCAACCTCTTTTCCAGATAGGAATCATTTCACACCAAAATAAATAAACAAACAAAAAACTCCTTTTTTGACTTTTAGGGTTGGAACTGTCACTTGATTTTGGATGGAATTTTCTGGGTAATTTATATAAATACAATAAAGAAGCAATGATATCTGGAGGCGGCTTTATGATGTAATTTTGAAAATAACTGGGGGAATGTGTTAACCAGATTTCCATCACTAAAACAGATACCTGAGATGATCAACTTCAAAGAGAAAAGGTTTGTTTTGGATCACAGTTTTGGGGATTTCAGTGCATGATTGGTTGGCCCTGTTGCTCTTGGGCCTGTGGTGAGGCAGCACATCATGATGGATGCATGTGGTAGAGCAAAACTGCTCACCTCATTGTTAGGAAACAGAAGAGAGTGAGGAAGGGGCCAGAGTTCAGCAACCTTCCTCAAGGACACATCCCCAGGAACCTAAAGACCTCTCATTAGGCAACACCTCTTAAAGGTTCAACCTCTCCAAAGAGTGCCACCCTGGGGACCAAAGCTTCAACACATGGGCTTTTGGGGGACATTCAAGATCCCAACTACAGTAGGCAGGAACAGAATATGACTTCCTTTTTTATTGAGGAGTGGTGTGGAACTTTTTTTATTTAAAATATTCTAAATAGTATATTTTAAAATTATACATGTAACACATATTTTTTGTCAAATAAAATTTAAACTATATGAAGTGTTTAGACAGACTTTAAAACTCAGTGTCATCCAGATGTTATAATTGGGTACATTTCTTCCCAATGTTTTATGTAGTCACATTTGTAAAATTATGAATAGGCTCCATTCTATGAACTGCTTTTCACCTAATAGATGGGGTGCATTTTCCCTTGCCATCATGTATATTTACCAAAACATGATATTTATTGTTAGCATAATATTACCTACTCTCTGAATGTATTATATTTACATGACCAAGTATTGATTATGAGAGTGCAGGTTTTTGCTAGAATAAATGAAATGCTCAGGTGAACATTCTTCCACCCAGGTCACATTTCAGCACGTCCCTCAGTTGTGCTCATGTTACACAACAACTCACATTTCACCTTCTATACCCCACAGCCCTTGAGCATGTATAAAGGGCTCCTCAGAAGACATAGCTGCTACACTGGTGCTAATGATGCTAATGAACAAGGATGGAAGAACTTGGAATTGGTGCTTTTGTTGAAAATATTCAAAGTATGGTAAAGATTTGTAGGAAGGGGGACATCCTGAAGATATTGCTTAAAAGGAAGATTAGGATTACTGGTGCATTTATTTTATTTTTGCAATAGTTCTATTTCTCTTCTTCCCCTATCTCAAAGGAAAGAGAATATCTTGAATAAGAGCAAGTATTTATTAAACCCTAGTCAATTACCATGCACTGTGCTGGATGTTGGGTGGGGCTGCTACCCTGGCCTAGAAACCCAGGTTCCTGGCCTGTGTTCCTCATAGTGAAGGAGAAGGCAGTTGTACTGCTCATTATGGGGCAGGTAGGTGAATGCAAAGGTAGAGAGATGCATGGCCTCTGACAGAATGTAGAAGGAATTGGGGCAAAGGTGGCTAGTATGGCTTAAAGCTAGACATAAAGATGACTCATACAAGCTACCAACTTGAGATGGTCCCAGATAAATTTTACTGTCTTTTTCCCATTCCAGTATGGACCAATACTTGCATTTCCCCTGGGTAATATTCAGAGGGACCAGAGGAAATCTCTCTGGGATAAAGAGATTTGGGACCTGGCTATGAGTTAGTGTCCCCTATGTTGTGACCATGTCATCCTGATGCCCTGGGGGAGGGACCCAGGGTCTGGCCAGACTGAGTGTCTCCTGTTGTGGACATCTCCCTGCAGTAAATAATCTGCAGTTCACAGTCTAGTCAGCTCATCAGAGATGGTTGACTGCTCTGAAAGCTGACCTCATTTTTCCTGCTCATCCATACTCCCACTTCCCTCCCCATAGAACACATTACTGCTGGGTTAGTGCCAGAGCTGTTCAAGGGGGAGAGAAACCTCTAGACTTTGTCACTACTGAGGGTGTTGTTCTGCACCCATGGAACCTGAGCCTGTAGAAGTGAGAGAGAAGAGGCTTGTCCTTCTGCCACTTAGGTATAGTGAGGATGAAACAGGGAGCCTGGTGAAATCTTCAGATGGATAACAAAAGGGTCCCACAAATCCCTCAAGCCCCCTGTTATCACACCCCTGTGCAATAATCTCCAAAGTTTTCCATAGGAAGACCATCTCTCTTTCTTGCATGTTTATAAAGTGCCTCCAGAAACAGGAAGCTATAAGATCTCAGAAAAAGAGTAATTGAAGCACTGAGATCACATCAAAAATATTGAACAAACCACAATGATAATTTCTCATTAAATATCCTAGCAAATTTATTTTATAGGAAAGGATAAGATGGGTCCTGCCAAGAAAAGAATTTCTTCTATTAACTTGCAGACATTTAGCACAATCATGCATGCAGAAATCAGAAAATGCTCTCCAACTCATGACATGTCTAGATTAGTTCCTCGTAATCATCTATAGATTTATTACCTCTTTTTGAATGGTGGTAGCTTTAGTCCAATTTACACTCATTATAATAAATAGCTACAGAAAAGTCTGTACACATAACACTCAAAATCTTAGGTTGTCGGTGATAGAATCCACTTTTGTAAGATGGTAACTGGATTTTCCATCAAGATGAGAGGTTTGGAGACAGTCCTATCTGGTTCAAGTCCCTGGCTCCACTAACTGATGAATTGCAGATTAGTAGCTTAACATCTCAGGTGATTTTAAGTAAACTCACAAGGTGATTTTAAATAACAATTAAGAAAAAAAAGTGTGAAAATATTTTATGAACTGTAAAGCAGGAATGACAATGTAAATGACTTATTTCAGTCCCCTCATTTACCAGAGGAAAACCCTGAGGCTGAGAGATTTGAAATTTCTTTGATTCCGAATTTCCTAAACTAGTTTGATGTCTTTTGCTAATGATAAACTCATGGAGAATAGGAATCCACTTTATGCCCAGGTCCTTCACAGCAGCTAACATGTGTAAATGTGTCTGCTCACTAGAGAAAAGTCCAATTTCCCACGACTGGCTCTAGATTAAGGGAAAAATTACAGACCACAAAACCTATCTAGATCCCAAGATTTTTGATGGAAACAATCAGTTATTTGATTCCAAGCTAATCTTTAACCTGAAGTATCTTTTTTTTAATATTTATTTTTTAGTTGTAGTTGGACACAATACCTTTTATTTTATTTATTTTTAGGTGGTGCTGAGGATTGAACCCAGGACCTCACATGTGCCAGGCGAGCACTCTACCACTGAGCCACAACCCCAGCCCAACCTAAAGTATCTTAATGATACTATTAAATCATTGGATGCAATGAAAAGAATCTGGGTGGCGTTGAGATGTTACACTCAATACAGGGCATTTACAAGCATAGAAGAAGTTTATAAAATTTTGATTAAATACAATTGGTCAAGAAAATTCAAACGGGAGGTATAATCTCAGTAATAGGTCTTATGCTCAGCATGTGCAAAGCCCTGGATTCACTCTTCATTATCCCTCTACTGTACCACCACCTCAGATAGTGAAAATTCAAGATAATGTTAGGTTGACATAATAAATAAATCTATAATGCAGCGATGGTATTCAGTGTGCATTCCTTGAATTAAAGGAAAATGTCTTCAATAAACATTATCCTGCTTTCTTAAAAAGTATCCTTTGGAATCAATATTAGACATAATGCTAGACTGAACTCTGGCTGAAGTCACTGTGGGATTGTCTCCATCTTTAGATATGTTTGTCTGTTAAGCACTGTCATTACCAGCATTTACAGAAGGTTGAGAAAGCAACACCAACCTTGAACTGACTCTAGGTTTGCTAAAGAACCTCTGCAGTGCTCAAAACTTGCTCTTCAAAGATTAGAACTACCGGAAGAACTTAGAACCCCTGAGGGTGGAAGACGAGACCCTGTAAAGCCTACCAGGTGCTGTTGTACTAAGAGGCTTTTTGTTCATGCTGGATCCGTGGAAATCGGAAAGCACATCTAGTATGGCTGATGTCTGAGGGTTGAGGCATATACATGCCCCTCCTGGCTGGTCACTTTTTGAGAAGGCACAGAGATGGGTATTTGTACCATGTCAGTGGTGGAGGATTTCCATTCATACTCTTTGCAACTCTCCAGGGCTCACTTCCCCCCTGAAATACATGACCAGTCTTGGTTCAGTTGCTGCTACGTCTGCCTAACCACAGCAATAGCATAAGATATTCCAATTAGATAAATTATGGCACTGAAAAGATTTTGAAGACCAGATATTTTGAAGATTTTGATTACTCCTGTTTTTAGATGGCCAAAGGGGTGTTGGCTTGTTTGTTCTTTTTGATAAACCATGAACATAGGAAAAGGAATCAGTTTATATATTTGGTCACAGATAGAGCATTTCTCAAAAGAGTTCAGGGTGAAATTCCAAAAAGGTAGTCACTACTTGTGAAATGGGCAGGGCTGTGGTATGAAGGGAACACCCAGAAAATCTCAAAAATGTTCTAATCTGGTCATTTACTTGGTGTGAGAGGCTGAATAAGGCTACACTTCCAAGATATCCACGTCCTAATCACATTCTGTGAGTGTGTTACCTTACGTAGTAGAAGAGAATTTTCAGATATAATGAAGGATCTTGAGACATGGGAAACATCTGGGACTATCCAGGTGGGTCCAGTGTATTCCTAAGAGAGAGGCAGGAGGATCAGAGCCAGGCATGGGAGAGGAGAGGAGCTGCTGTGCTGTTGACTTCCACGATGGAGGACGGGGCCACAAACTAGAGAGTAAAGGCAATTCCTAGAAGCTGGAAAAGACAAGGAATCAGATTGTCCCCTAGATCCTCTAGAGGGAATCAGCTCTGCAGATTCCCTGTAGACTTCTGACCTCCAGAAGAACTTCAGGAGAATACATTTGTGATAATTTGCTTCAGCTGTCCTAGGAGACGACTTGAAAGTATGCGGTAATTGAAAATCTTGGGAAGGAGAAGTGAGATGAGGTGTACAGATGGAGGAGTTGCCACAGAAACCTGCAGGATGGCTAAGAACATGGGCTTTTCATCCCGTACAATAAACTCCATCGTCTCGTGGATGGCCAGTACATTAGCAAGGCAGATTATTTCATTTGGATGCCTCCATAGAATGAGAGGTTACTCATACTGCACCATTGGTTTTCAATTGTCTCAGATTTCCCTATTGTTACAGAATCAGAATAACAAGCACACCACAGCCACTCTCCATTGGTAGCTAGTAATTACCATTATGTAAGTCTCTCATAGTGTTGAAACTGCAGAAATCATTCCAAGCCCAGGGGACGGAGACTGAACTGAACTATGTGTAGAAGGAAGCTCGTCTTCTCCATAGGCCCTTTTGACCCCATAGAATGGGGTTTCACAGAACTGTGCCATTAATCATCCTTACCTCTCTTGGTATCTTGAGGATCAAATGTATTTGAAAGAATTTTGAAAATTGTAGAGCAGAATGCAAGTGTTGGTTGGTATCAACTTTTACTTTCAGTAGGCAGGAGATATCCTTTGGATATTTTAGAGCAGGATGATGGGAAGATTTCCTCCATTGAAAGCAGGGGTTCTCAATTTTGGCTGCACACTAGAATCAGTTGGGAGATTAAGAAAAAAAAAATTTAAAAAACCACCCAGTTCCCAAGGTATACCTCAGATCAATGAAATGAGAATATCCCAGGCCTTGTTCTGAACTGTGAGGGCCAAGAACCACAGCTTTAAATAACAGTTTATCTGATACTGGAATAATAAGGGCCTAATAAGTACAGGGAAAGGAACAATGAATATATGTAGATAGATAGTGTGTCAGCCAGCTTTCTGTCACTGTGACAGGATACCTGAGGTAATCAACTTATAAGGGGGAAGGGTTTATTTTGGCTCATGGCTTCAGAGATTTCAGTTCACGTTCACTTGTCCCTTTGCCTTTGGACTTATAACAAGGCATCACAATATGACAGGAGTGCTTGGTGGAGCAAACTGCTTACCTCAGGGCGGGCAGGAAAGCAGAGAAGAGGAAGGGGCAGGGTCCTATAGTCCCCTTTAAGGTCATGCTCCCAGGGTTTCAACTTTCTCCCATGAGGCCCCACTTCTTTAAGGTTCCACCACCTCCAATACCATGAAACTGAGGACCAAGCCTTTAAGGGGCATTCTAGATCCAAACTGTAGGGGAAAGAGAGAGAGAGAGAGAGAGAGAGAGAGAGAGAGAGAGAGAGAGAGAGAGAAAGAGAGAGGGGTTGATGGATAGATAGTATATTTCTTCCTAGGGACGCTGAAATAAATGATCACAACCTAAATGACTTAAAACAACAAAATTTTATTCTTACGCTTAGAAGCTAGAAATCCGAAATCAAGTTGTCAACAGGGTCGTGCTCCCTCTGATGGTTCTAGTTGCTTCTTCTAGCTTCTGGTGGTTGCAGGCATTCCTTGGCTTGTGGCATGTTCCTCCAATCTCTACCTCTGTCTCCATGTGGTCTCATGCCTCTCTGCTTTCTCTTCTTGTAATAAGGACACAAGTCATTGGGTTTAGAGCCCTCTCTACATATGATCTCATCTTAATCCTCAACTAATTATATCCCAAAGACCCTATTTCCAAATAAGGTCATTCTGAAGTTTTAAGTAGACATGAATTTTGGGAGAACTCTATTTAACCCATTATAGATAAACAGATGGGTGAAAAGTGGAGTGGAGGTTGAGGAGTTCTGGTATATCTAGCTCCTTCCCCACTTAGCCACTCCTGAAAAAAGCAGGCATATGTGTTTCGGAGTTGGATCCCCTTTCACAATCTTTTTTTTTTAAATTTTTTAGTTATAGATGGACACAATATCTTTATTTTGTTTATTTATTTTTATATGATGTTGAGGATCAAACCCAGTGCCTCAAAGGTATGAGGCAAATGCTCTGCCATTGAATCACAACCCCAGACCACCCTTTCACATTCTTTGGCGAGGCTCAAAGGGAACAAGTGGAGATAAAAAGGAAAAGCAAAAAAAGGGAGGGAACTGATGTGTCCACATATACCCATATGTAGCTGGAGAGCCAGACAAAATATTTAGTGCAAGGATGAATGATGAACATATAGATATGATTTGTGTGTGTGTGTGTAATAACAACATTCTCTTCTGAACTTATAAAATACCTTTCAAGTCATTTGTGCCTTCACAACATGGATATAAGTGTAAACAGCCCTCTTAGAGCACTGCCTGTGGGGAGATGAGTTTAAATTGAAGTCTGATCTGACCAGTGCTGGAGGAGTCTCATGCCATTTCTCTTGCCCAGACTGATAGTTTGGGTTAAGTTGGTAGAATGGTCTGTATTATTTTTTTCTTTAGAAATATTTCTAGGCTCCAGAAAGAGGCTAGAAGTAATAGGTAATATGTCATGCTTCTTAAAATAGTGTTTCTTAGTTACCCACTTTGGTGTGGGTGAGTGGGGTAGGTGGGGAGAGGAGTGGAAATGTGTCTATCATTTCCCAAGAAAAGAAGTTAATTCACATTGTCTGCTGCAAACTCTCCCAGGCCAGGCTGGAGTGGAAGGCAGAGCTGAAGATTGTGCACTAGGGGATGAAATTGGTCGGAGAGATTGTTTAGATATAGATGCATTTTCACAGTTATCTTGTGTTTTTGAAAGCTTCCTGCATCCTCTCTCCTGTTAGCTATCTTCTTCAGTTCTGGATTTCTCAGTCAAAATGCTCATTTCCTTAAGGAGTTGAACAAAAGAACTAGGGTTTATCTACTGTCCATAGTGAGCAGGCCAAGGAGAGGGGATAGATACCAGCCATTGCTTTTTTTCCCTTTTAATAAGGAAAATTTCTACTGTTTACCAGAAATGAAAAACAGGATCCTTGCTTACTGTGTGACCTCTAGCAGCCTTCCTATCTGTTAGTGTCTGTATTTTCTCCTCTGCAAAGTTATAAGAGTCATTATACAGATGATAGGAGATAATGTATGTTTAATACTTAGTCCTGTGTCTGACACCTGGTGACCCCTCAGTTAAGTCCATTGAAACTGGGGTGCCATCTTCCTTTAGTCAAGTTCATATGAGTCAAGTCGAATGGAATCGGGGCCCTTCTCCAATATAAGAACCAATGGTAGATGAAGAAACAATATCCAAACCATAAAATGACATATCAAACACATGTAATAAATATTATCCAGGAACTCAGAGAACACCAGCCACTCCTCTTCACATTACCAGGAACCAACTTTCTATATATACATCACATCCTACAAGGGAATGTCAAATTTTAAAATTATCTCTTTCCACCATTAATGAATAAACTGATAAAATGTTGAAAGCTCATTGACCAATTTTAGCCCATATTTGGGGACCTTTTTTTAAGGGAGAAGAAGCAATTTATAGGCATGAATCACTTCAAATCATACAGCATGGAGAGGGCACATTTAAAGTAATCCAAAAGAGTAACACTTTATTATTTTGGAGTTAATTTGAAATATCAAGAAATTCAGGCCTAGTCTGGGGCCTCTTGATTGAAAGAACAAAATACTCAGGTCTTTTGCTTTCCTTGTTTTTACATTTATGGTAAATTATAATTTTCTTGTTTATATATTTATGGTAAAATGTAATTTTAATATATTTGCTTTCTTATTAATTTTTAACTTTATTTACAAACTATAAATATTTTTAACATTATGACAGAATTTGGAGTTTTCATTAAGTTGGAAAAATTGAAGTCTCCTCCTTATATACCCCACCCTAGACATACATCCAATTAATTAATTTTGAATTGAGATTTTACTGTGCTAACAGTTTTTAGTGTGACAAATTAGCATGCCTCTATCTTATAGAGGTATTTGTGAGGATTAGTTAATGAGTCATGTATTTCATATGCCTAAGTCACTCCCAGGGAGTAATTTGGGCATTTAGGAAATATATTAGTCACCAATTCAGGGACTCTGGAGGCTATTTAGTGCCTTACTGCTCCATCAGTGGCCTCAAAGAGTTAATGTATCCCTGAAATAGCTTATCTGAGAGCCTGGAAGGGAGGGGGTCCCTGGGGAGAGGAAAGGTGTCACAGGAACAGCAAATAGAGCAGCAGCCAGGTCTATATTTAAGGTGGTGACCAGGAGTTTTCTAATTACATGACTAATCAGAGCCAACCTGACAGCTTCTATCACCTTAGTGGTTTCCACTGTCACTTAGGCTATGAGGAGCCTTATCAATGAGAAGATCAGACCCATTCACCTGTTCACATACTCCCTTTTGGTTAAAGCAAACAGATCTCAGGAACCAAGACATGCGCTTGTGAATTACAAATGACAAAACTCAGGCTCAGACATGTCAAGTGACCTGCCCAAGGTTATGCAGCTAGGATGTGACAGATCGGATTCAGACACAAGTGTCCTGTGTATAAGCTCCTGCCTCCACCGCTCTCCTGAGGGAAGGAGGCAGCTCCTCGGGTTGGTCAAATGTGCAGCCCTCCTGGGGAGGGCCACCGCACCTCAATACTCACGTGATTTCTTTGCGGGTGCTTCTGTGTGACCGGGATTTCCAAGTTCGTTTTGCTCTGACACAGAAGTGTCAGAGTAAATGCTCTAGGTTACATCTCCTCATTGGGAGGCCAGGAGGCTGGTGGGGATAAAGCTTTAGATGAAGATGAGCCCCCAAATGGAAAAGAGGCTGTGTAAGCAATGCTGCCATCTAGTGAGACAGACTTGCTTTCTTATTAATTTTTATCTTTGTTTTCAAACTGTAAATATTTTTAACATTATTACAGAATTTGGAGTTTTGGAAAAATTGAAGTCTCCTCAGAGGTGGACTTCACCTAGGCCTTATAGGCAGAATCTTATGATAAGTTGTTTTAGTTTGTTAAGAGTAATAAAATGGAACAAAGTGATTTCCTCACAAATATTGTGGGTCTTATTTCACAGAGTGGTATAACAGTTGAAATTTGTTGTCCCAACATATACCCTTTAGAAAAGTCGCTGTTGCTGGAACGAGCCTTCTGTGAAAACGGAGCTTGGTTTTGGCAGAGTGGAAAGAGCACACAGATCTGCGTGTGGACTCTGGCTCACTTATTAGCTGAGTAATATTTGTTGTGTTTTTTAAAAATTGTGGTAAAACATACAATTTATCATTTTAACCATTTTTAAACGTGCAGTCCAGTGATATTAAGGACATTCCCATTGTTGCACTCTTGTCACCACCACCTGCCCCCACAAATCTTCATCTTCGCATCTAGAAACTGTGCCATAAAACACTAACTCCCCATTACCCCACCTCCAGCCCCTGGAAACTATCGTTCCACTTTGTATCTATGAATTTGACTCGTCTGTGTGTATCACATAAGTGGAATCATATAGTATTTTTCCGTAAGTGACTGGCTTATTCACTTCTGTAATGTCTTCAAGGTTCATCCAGGTCTTAGTATGTGACAGAATTTCCTTTCTTTTTAGGGCTAAATAATAATCCATTATATGTTCAGACCATATTATGTTTATCCATTCATCCATTGATGGACACTCGGGCAACCCATCTTTTGGCTCTTGTGAATAATGCTGCTCTGAATATAGGTGTACAAATACCTCTGTGAGACCTTATTTTCAGTTCCCTAGGATCTACATCCAGAAGTGAAATGATTAGATCATATGGTGATTCTATTTTTAATTCGTTAAGGAACTAATGGCTATGCTATTTTCCTTCTCAGCTACACCCCATTACATTTCTATCAGAAGTTCTTATGGGTTCCGATTTCTCCACATCCTCTCCAATATTTCTTTTTTAAAAATTAAAAAAAAAATGTTTTTTTGTGGTCTGGGGATTGAACCCAGAGGGACTCTACCACTAAGCTACATCCCCAGCCCTTTTTATTTTTTATTTTGAGATAGGGTCTCACTACATTACTAAGGCTGGTCTCAATCCTGCTGTCCTCCTACCTCAGCCTCCTGAGTCTCTACAATAATAATAGGTGTGCACTAAGGCACCAAGCCTCTCCCAACACTTCTCATTTTCTGTTTTCTACTTCTCCTTTTCCTCCTTTTCTTCTCCTCCTTCTTCTAATAGTAGCCGTCCTCATGGGTACAAGGTGATACCTCATGTTTCTGATTTACATTTTCCTAATGATCAGTGATGTTGAGCATCTTTCTAGGTGCCACTTGGCCTTTTGTAATCTGAATACTATTTGGTAAATCACTGCTCAAAGTCTTATTTTTTTTCTAGTAGGTAATGGGGATAATAGTAGCTTCTCCTAAGATTGTTTAGAGATTAAATTTATTATTCTAAATTGTGTATTTTTTTACTTCTGTACATTGGAGTTAATATCTATCTATAGCTGTATCTATACCAATATTTATATCTATCTCTATAGAGAGACACATTCAAAATCCTATATTGAGAAGTTTTACAAATCCATCCCATACAGATGACTTTCAGAGCATGCTGTTGCCTTCTTGACACAAACATGGTGTAGAGGTGGGTCAGACATACTTGAAGCAATTAACAGACTTCTGAAAAATAGTAGTGGGACCAATGCACTGAATATGAGAGAAGCTGAGGCATCTCTCACATTGGAACACAATTAAGCTCTATTTTTAGTAGCAATCTTGTGGTTAAATGTCTTGAACATGGACTTTCTGCAGGGCCCATTCTGAGGCTTGGAAATTCATTCATAGCCCACTTCAAAGGCGACTGAGACTGTGTATTGGCATTTCTGAGGAAGACAACAGGTTTTTTGTTTTCCTCTAAAGACAGATTGTACTTTCTCATCTAAATAGCCTTTTTGATAGAATGCAGGTGCTTCAGCGCATTAACTACTGCTATTAGAGTAGGTCGCCCACTCTCTCTAGTACTCTGTTCAAGAAGCCCAGTGCTTCATCATAGTTTATGAAACTGGCAATTTAGAAACAGCAACCACTTTGTTGAGTCCATTAGGAGGTAAGAGAGGGATCAGTAGCAGAGAAATGAAAATTCCCCTGCACAAACAATGAGGAGAAAAGATGAATGGTGGTTGCCGATGCTTTCTGAAGAAAATGAGGGCAAGAGGGCTATCCTCTAAGAAGTGTCAGAGCCTTTCTATTCTAGAAAAAAAAAGAGCTTCAGATCCACTCAGGAATGAGGAGGTGAGCCAGGGACTCCTTCCTGAACATGTGCCTGGACTGCTAAAGCTTGCCAAGTGTTCAGCCCTGGAAATGGCCTTTCCTTTGAGAGGACTATGGAGAAAATAAAGGCAGTGCAAGACACTGAAGTCTCAGTTCCATTTCCTCTTCTTCCACTGACATGATGACCTTGGGCAATTTTTCCAGGTGCCAAGAGGAAAACTGGAGATGTCCTGTTCTGCTCCTGGCCTTGTCAGCCTGCAGGTGGACACCTATGAGCATTTCACAGTTCTCATTCCTCTCTTACTGCTTCTACTAACTAGGTTTTGTTTGTTTTTTTCTTTTTTTAAAGTTACCACATTCACTATGTCTTGACTGTGGGAGCTATGTGTGAATATCATTAATTTAGTGTCATGGAAACAAAAACAATAATACAGCGAACATTTGAATACTTACCATATGCCCAGCACCATCCCCAATTCTTTGTGTCTATTAAATCTGTGAGACTCCTAACAAGCCTAGGAAATAAGTAGATCATGATTCTCATTGAAAAGATGAGGAAACTGAGGCATAAATTACTATAAATTGCCACCTCCATAGAGGAATTACACATTTCTGGATTCCTAAAAATATGGTTAACAAATGTTTTATTGAGCATTTATTTAATGATTTCTTTTTAAAATGAAGATTAGTAAATAGTATTTCTGCAAGTTAATAATCATATGAGTTTCATGTTAATAGACAACTTGGTTAGGAGGATCTTCTGGTTTTATCTGACTAGAAATATTAAGGAAGCCCTGTCCTTAGAATCATTTATATTTAGTAAGCAAGTTTTCCGACTTCATTTTCTTCTCGTCTTCTCTATATGTCTTGTTCTTTCTTTTTGATGTGTTATACAGTCCTCTCAGGATAGCTCTAAGACCTAAGGATCTAGCTGGTAAATTATTCATACTGCCTCCCTCGCCTCACACCTAACTTTTGGATTCTGTCACGGTTTGTTTGCATCTCTGAGAAAGGGTGGGCAATGGTAATGAAAGGACTCACAATGAAAATCTGTTAATTCTATAATTTATCAGTAACTATAATTTATCAAAACTTAGCACAAAAGAAAACGAGGACCAAAAGAAAGTCACTTATCTAAACATTGTACACCTTTCTAACTCTTCTAAGTAGCTGCTAATGTGTAACAAACTAAGTGCCAAATGAACCAATGTAGCTTTCGGAGTAAATCATATGTGTATTCATATTTATAATAAGCATTATATGTCAAATGCACACTATTGTAAGCAGACTTACAATATGCCCTTATTTTCTTCAGAAAGCATCGGCAACCACCACCATTCATCTTTTCTCCTCATTGTTTGTGCACGACAATTTTCATTTCTCTGCTACTTATCCCTCTCTTACCTCCTAATGGACTCAACAAAGTGGTTGCTGTTTCTAAATTGCCAGTTTCATAACATACTGTGCTTTACACCAGGCATTTAAAAACTCTTTTAGAGTACTTTTACATCCCAGTACCCTGAATCTACACAACCGTTTCTTATCCCTGGGAAGGTAAACTTGGGGAAACAATTTTAAGGAGATGGAAAGATCTGCAAATACTCACAGTAGTCATGAGAATGGTGTGTTGGGGAGCAGGGTAAGAGGCAGAGGATAAAGGTCAAGCATTAAACAACAAAGTCTTTCCCCTTTGCATTACATGCAAGGCCCCTGGCTAGCTGGGTTATGGGAAGTAATAGGTAGACATGACTCAGGTGGGTAGTGGGGGAGCATGCCACTCTAGTGGATGGAGAGAGGAAAGTGGCAGTTCACTGGTTTGGGAGGAAGACAGTAGTAGAGGGTCACAGATTTCACAGGTATTTAGAATGACCTTGAGGACTGATTGTGTGGTGGACAGAAAAGAGGACAACTTAGAATGACTCTGGTTTCTGTGCTGGGTGTTGCATGGGTAGTGAGACCAAAGGAGTGAGGCTGAGCAGACCACGAGAGATCTCAGTTTGGACTCATGCATGGCCTTGGGATTCCTGAAGGATCCTCCAGTCCAGAGACAGCTGTGTCTGAGCATCCAGTACAGGTGAGGCTTCATTATGTGTGGGAGCTGGTCATAGAAGGTTATAAAGAACAGGTAGAAGGTTATAAAGCTCGTTCTGGAACCCAGGTCTTCCAGGTCTAGTTGTCTTCTCCACCATACTGTCATTCCAATACCTAGACACAAAAAGCACTGTTGTTTTTTTTTTTTAAAGAGAAAGAGAGAGAATTTTAATATTTATTTTTTAGTTTTTTTCAGCGGACACAACATCTTTGTTTGTATGTGGTGCTGAGGATCGAACCCGGGCCGCACGCATGCCAGGTGAGCGTGCTACCGCTTGAGCCACATCCCCAGCCCAAAAAGCACTGTGTTTTAATCACAGTTATTCAGTGGTGCATTCAGTTGAACTAGGCACTGTGCTAGTTCCTGGGAATAGAAAGGACAATGCTTCAGACACTGGAGGTGGGATTTGCCTTTTAACACCAGCATAGGAAATCAGTGAGGGGCACTGGGCTATTCTCATTGTTTCTCCTGGACCTGCATGTAAGTATGTGTGGCTGGCAGTTCAGGGGAAATGATCAGTGGTGTTTAAAGAGGAATGGCACAGTGCCCTGATTGTGAGCAGGGACTGTGACACAGACTCTGGTGTGTGGCTCAGGAGCAGTTTACTTCTGGTGTTAGGACTCAGGGATCTGCTGCTGTCTAGCTGGGTTGCCAATGTGGAGGAAAACTCACCACCCACAGTGCAGAATATACATACCTCCCCTCCCCCACCCTTGACACCAGCAAAGGTCCTATGGATCCCTCTAGCCTGTCTTCAAGATCCCCATTAGCATTGTTTCCTCCTTTAAACAACTTCTTTCTGAAAGCTGTCCATTGATAAGATAAACAACAACTTCATCAGCTTAAACTATGGTAAATGTCACCACTTATTCTGTCACTCTGATCCTGGGAGGTGAAAGATAGCTCATTTCAGTGCTTTAATTTATTTGGTGTCTTGGGATGCCCACAATATGCCAGGTGCCAGGAGCTGAGGACATAAAGATAAGTAAGGCTTAGTTGCTGTCCTCGGGATCTCCCCAAACACAGCTAGCCCCTGTGATGTGGGTGAGGCGGGTCAGTGCCTTGGCAGACATACAGATATCACACTGTGGGAAGATGGACGGAAGCCAGATGTAAATTCCACCCAGGTGTCTGGAGAAATGTATCTGAGTATTGATTATTTACATAGCTGTGAGTTAGATGGACTGTTTATATGAGCAGTAATCCAGAAAGACACCATAGATATTGCATTGAGGCTACTGTATCCAATCTAGTGCCTGACTTGATCTTCAAAATATTTTTCCCTTACGTACATGATATTTGCAGCAGAGAGAATACGTGTAACTGGACGTGTGTGAGGACTGTAGAACTGGTCATGGGCCCTGAGTGTCACTCATCAACCTTGGTCTAATATGTCCTTATGTGTTTGAGACCAAAAGAGTATCTTGAGTTAATAGAACCTCTGATTCATGCCCTCCCCTTAAGAAATTGGAAGCAGAGTCTTTTTCCTTTCGCTTCTGAGTGCTCATGTCTCTCAGACTATAGGTGTTGCCATCAGTGACGCAGCAACTATGGTGATGGCTATTTTCACATAAAGTTCCTGTTTATTGTTTGGTGTGAATGAATCTCACTGGAGAAAGGCCCATAGTGTCAATATTTTTGTTGTACTATTAAAAAAAATTAAAAACAACTTTCTAAGGAAAAGATACATATTACTCTTTTTGTTGATTGATCCTTTTTTGTAGAAAACTTTAGTATCTCATGTTGAAAGTATTTTCTTCTGCTAAAAGTGAGATTAATGCGGGTTCATGTACTTTTAAAAAAATATTTTAAATTTGTTTTAGTTATAGATGACAGTAGAATGCACTTTGATACACTGTATATAATGAGTATAATTCTCATTCTTTTGATTGTTCATGATGTAAAAGCCCACTAGTCATATCGTTATGTATGTTTATAGGGCAATAATGTCTGATTCATTCTACTATCCTTTCTACCCCCATACCCCCTCCCCTTTCACTCCCTAAAGTAACTCTATTTGTCCCTAGCCCCCTCCACCCTTATTATGACTTAGCATCTGTATATCAGAGAAAACTGAAACCATGAAGTTTTAATTGCTGAAGAAAAAGCCGGCTACTTTAAATGCTTAGTCACATCTATGTTACAGTCCTAATTTGCCCAGATTTGCTCTTTTTTTTTTTCTCATCTTGCACATATGATACTGTTAGCATTTATCGCTGTGTTTGAAAACTACCAAGATAATGATTGTGGTAATTAATCTGGCCCAATATATTTTCAACATACACAGGAGTGTGACTGGGTAGATCCCTCATTCCTTCCACATCTGCCTGCAGCCTTCCCCAGAGGGAAATGAATCTGAGTCATCACAGAAAGATGGTACCTCACAGGGGGAAAAGAAAACCAGTCCTCTCCTCAGATCCCTCTCTTCACTGTGATAAATATGAACTTTAAATTCAATTTGTGTAGAATTTTACTTCCATTAGAAATGCTGCTCTGAGTCTACATATACTACATGAGGGAAGATGTACAACTGAGAAATTGTTTCTGATCCTTGGACCTGCCCAAGGAATGTTTCAAGAAAAGTCATTATGTTAGTCAGCTGTCCATCACTATGACAGAATATCTGAGAAAACCAATTTAAAGAGGAAAAGTTTATTTTGACTTACAGTTTCAGATGTTCATGGTCATTTGGCCCTGTTGCTTTGGGCTTGTAGTACATCATGATGGGAGTGTGTTGGGGAGGAGCTGTTCACCACATCTGCAAGGCAAACAGAGAGAAAGGAGGAGCCAGGGTCCCAAAATCCCTTTCAAGGGCAAACCCTGGTGACCTAACTCCCTCTCACTAGGCCCTGTCTCTTAAGGTTCCACCTCCCAATAGCACCAAGCTGAAGACCAAGCTGTGAATATAGAGGCTTTGGGGAAACATACCAGATCCGAACTATAGCAGTCAGTATGGGATTTGAAGTATCCTCACCTTTGTCCAGATGCCTGCTTCTCCTAATTGATTCTCAGACAGTGCAAATCAGGGAAGGGAGTCAGTCCTCATGGGTCAGAAAAGTCATGCTTTAAGTTGGCCTTGCAGTCAATAAGAAACTTTACTCTAAAGAACGTCATTCCTTCTCTTTAGGATGGGAAAGGAAAGTTCAGTTATGTTAGATCGAGTGCTTGATTCACAGACTACAGATGCTCACTGTGTCCACTCTCAGAAGAGCCCATCTTTGTGCACACACATTTCCATGTGCACACAACACATACCTCCTGGCAGAACTGGAGTAAGTTGCAATTTAGCTACCTATATTGCTAGAGTTGTTGCCAGAGAGCCAGAGTTCATATGACATTAACATTAAAAACAAAATTATAGGGGCTGGGGATGTGGCTCAAGTGGTAGCGTGCTCGCCTGCCATGCATGAGGCACTGGGTTCGATCCTCAGCACCACATAAAAATAAAATAAAGATATTGTGTCCACCTTAAAAGAAAACTAAAAAGTAAATATTTTTAAAAAATTATATTTAAAGTTCACGTTTATCTTTTGTATAGGTATTCTAATTCTTTGACTATCTGAAGCAATAAATTGTTTTAGAAGAATTTTTAGATTATTTATTTTTTTTTAAATATTTATTTATTTTTCTTTTAGTTTTCGGCGGACAGGACATCTTTGTTTGTATGTGGTGCTGAGGATCGAACCTGGGCCGCACCCATGCCAGGCGAGCGCGCTACCGCTTGAGCCATATCCCCAGCCCTAGATTATTTATTAAGTTTTTTATAGTTTAAATATAAGGTGTCCCCCAAAAGCTCATGTGTGGGACAATGCAAGAAAGTTTAGAGGTGAAATGATTGATTTTGAGAGTCTTAACTTAATCAGTACATTAATCCCCTGATAGGGATTAACTGGGTGGTAACTCTAGGCAGGTAGAGTGTGGCTGGAGGAGGTGTGTCTTTGGCTCATGTCTTTGGGGTATATATTTTATCCTTGGTGAGAGGAAAAGCCTTTCTCTGCTTCCTCGTTGTTGTGTCCTAAGCTGCTTTCATCTTCCACACCCTTCTGCCATGATGTTGTGCCCCATCTTGGGCCTAGAGCAGTGGAGTCAGCCATACATGGACTGAGACTTCTGAAACCATGAGACGCAAATAAACTGTTCCTCCTCTTAAATTGTTCTTGTCAGGTCTTTTGGTCACAGCAGCAAATAAACTAACTAAAACAAAGTTTAAATCTGTTAAAAAATATTTTTCTACTTTTAAAATTAAAGTCATGCATGCACATCACTTAGAGTGAAATCATTTGACACAACTTGATGTGAAAGGTACCCCTCCAACATTGGGAATGTGTGGGGCATTTCCTGCTTTTTCAAGCATCGTTAGTATTTATTTCTATATCATCACATTCTTAGGTTGCCAATTCTTTTTTTTTTTTTTAAGAGAGAGAGAGAGAGCGAATTTTAATATTTATTTTTTAGTTTTCGGCAGACACAACATCTTTGTTTGTATGTGGTGCTGAGGATCGAACCCGGGCCGCACGCCTGCCAGGCGAACGCGCTACCACTTGAGCCACATCTCCAGCCCCAGGTTGCCAATTCTTGATTTGCTTAGTTTTTGATTTCCTCTTACAACAGTTCTCAAAATGTGCTGTATGGACCATTTGAGCTCTCAAGACCTTTTCATTGGGTTTATGATATCAAAACTATTTTCGTGGGCTGGCCACGTAGGTCAATGGTAGAGCACTTGCTTACTCAGGATGTGTGAGACTCGGGGTTCTGATCCACCACCGAACAAACAAATGCACACACACAAAACCCCCTATTTTCATATAATACTTAGAATTATTTGTCTTTTTTGCTGTGTTGACGTTGTTCAGATGGTGCAGAGGCAATGGTGGATAAAACCACTGACTCAGCACAGATCAAGGCAGCGACTCCAGACTAAGCTGGTCAGGGTACTCTGAATTGTCACACATGTGGAATTTTCTGTAAGAAGTATATAGTTGCACATAAGAATTTCCTTGATAAAACAGTAAAAAAATGACGAATTTTATTAAATCAGGAAATATGTGTTGAAATGTGAAGCATTTAGATCATGTGACAGTAGTCTCAAGGAAAAGTGATCGCCTGAATTGGCAACTTGTTACTAGACTTTTTTAATTAAGTACATTTTTACTTGAAAGAATAACTGACAGACAAACTATGATTATTTAGATGTGGGTATTTTGAAGAGAGGTTTTTCTCAAAAAGGAATGGAAGAGCTTACCACTTAAAAACAACTAACAGCGTTGGTTTATCAATCATAAAATTTGAGCTTTCAGTTGAAAGATCAGATTTTGGAAACTTGACTCTGCCACCATGACCTTGAAAACTTTCCTATCCTAAAATACTTTTTTGATAAGATTAGTTTTGATTTATTAATTTATTGTTACTATATCATGGAATGTGTCAATGATCTGTAATCTGTGTATAACTCAATAAACCAATATTTTCCAAATGACCTGTGCACTCTGTTGCAAATCTTATACATAAGATCCATTCCAGATGCCAGGTAGCCTAATGGATTTTAGTACAGTAGAGTACTAAAAGTTTATTAATATAATTTTAGATTGCTCATTTCAGTGCATCTTGAAGAAACTACCACTTGTCAATAAGAGTACCCATAATTATCTAAAAAGGCTACTAAAATGTTCCTCTATTTTCCAACTACATGTCTGTATTAGGGAAGATTTTCTTTATATATTTCAACCAAAATAGTGTATCAGACAAGCCACACAACTGAAATAGCATAAGCAATGCATTAAAGAGATTGTGCATTTTTGATAGTAATAAGCATTTATTCATCCCTTATTCCATCTTCTAGATACATGTTTAAGTTGACCCACATATTTTAAAGGTGCTCTGGGAACTGTCCTTGGGTCTTGATTTAACCTGACTTGGTTCATATATGGTCCAGTCTCTTCTTCCTCTTTCGTTTGCCAGATTATAGCTCATATTACCTGATACGTATATATAAAAGACAAATTAGGAGATGGTAGAGGAAAAGGGGAAGCTTCCCTGTTTACCGAGGAGCAACCAGGTACCAAGTAGATTTTTGGGGATGTTACCTGTGTTAGTCAGCTTTGCATTACTGTAACAGAATACTTAAGATAGTCAACTTAAAAAAAAAGCAAAGCTTTGTTTTGGTTGGCAGTTTTGGAGCTTTCAGCCCATAGTGAGGCAGACCCGTTGCCAAATTTTGTGCCTGTGGTGAGGCAGCACATTACAGCTAGGAGCACCAGGTGGAGCAAGCTACTCTCTTTAAAGTAGTTGAGAAGCCAAGATAGAGATAGGAATTGGCTAAGGTCCCAACATCCTCTTTGAGGGCACACTCCTAATGACCTAACTTCCTTCCATCAGGCCCTACCTCTCTCTAGTGCCACGGGCTGGAGGAGATCACACCTTTAACATGTGGGACTTTGGGGGACAATCAAGAGCCAAGCTACAGCACTATTTCTGGGACATGTCCTCTAGATGCAGTGGTGTGCTGGAGTCCTCACATATGCCACACAAGAGTTTATACCTTGGAAGTAAGTAAATGCTACAAATCAGTGCACTTCTTCAAGGAAAGTTCATTTTAAAATCTTTACCAGTATATTATTACTTGGCTTTACTCTAGGGCAGCTTGATGAGTCCCCAAAGCTCCAAAGTCATATCTACTTACCAATACGACGTTGCGTTTATTCACCACACTGTAAGTTCGATGGAGGAAGGTGATACTGTGATCAAAGGACAAAATTTGGAGCCAGACAGCCTGACATTTATATCCTTCCTCGGCTATTTCCAGCTCTGTAACCTTTGGCAAACTTCTCTGGGCCTCAGCCTCTTAATCTGTAGAACAGAGGAAACAATTTTTACCTAGCAGTGGTGTTGTAAAAATTAACAACTGTGACAATTTGCCCTCCCAAAACAATGTCCTGCAGAAAATCCTGGCTTTATGAGTAAGTACCCTGGGACTTATTTCTGTTTGACAGCTGGATTGTGATATCTCTCTTTAGGGTCCTTCTTTTTACAACAAAATAGGAACTTTACCTTTTATTTATCTGGTTTCCAAAATTTATTTATGAAGCCACTTTAATTAAAAATATGGGATCAATATACTTCATACTCTTACAACAGACAATAATCTTGCAATATTTTTCTCTCTAATGCTCAAAATCTCAGGATGGAAGCTGTTTTGTTAAGAGACAGTCCTTTAAAGGATGATTAACAAATTACTTATGATTTTTTTGAGACAGTTTTTGCTATGCTTTCCAGCTGGTTTTGAACTTGAGATCCTTCTGACTCAGCGTCCCTAGTAAATGGGATTACAGGTATGCACACCACACTTGCCTCTCCTTAAATTACATCTTTGAGTAAAGTTAAAATACTGAAGAAAATATTTATACAGTTAAATGAAATCAACTTAAACCTTTTTATAATCACCCTGAAATGTGATTTTAATCTTATGCCTTTACACCTTCGTCATAAATGATGATAAGAAACAACTATTTGAATTTTGCTTTAGCATTTGCTGTGAAATGCGAGAATAGACACTGGCTATGCATTATTGGGGGGACTAGTCTTGTCCTTCCTTGAGAAACTTGTCTTTTTCATCCTTTTAATAAGGAGTCATGAAGCTCATGTTTCCCTATTTACCTTTGTGCCAGGAATATTAGAATCAAGTTTGTAACCAATCATTAGAAGAAATACAAACTTCTTGTTTGGCATGTTAGGCTTCTCCACTCAATTCTGTTTTCCTGTGTTCATATCTATTTTATTAATCTTATTTTATTTGTCCCCTTTTAAAACCTACAAATCCCTTTGGGAAAGGAATCAAATAACTGAGTGAATGAATGGTTGTGAATGAGTGAAGGAAGGTCAATGACAATAATTAACCACATTTTAAAAGCTGTGTAGGAGCTGGGGGTGAAGCCCAGTGACAGAAGAGCCCTTCACCTAACATATGCAAGATACTGGTTCTATCCTAAATAATAAATAATAAAAACTAAAATGGTGTAATATGAGCCATGATTAGGGGAATAAGGGATTTTAGGCTGAATTAGAGGAAATAGAACATGAATGTGTCTTCAAATACTTGAGACACTGTAGTTTGAAGAGAAAATGGGCATAATTTTTTACTGCTCTTGAGAACAGAATAACACCTAATGTCTATTGATTGGTTGATTCCTCCCCAACTTTTCTATGTACCTGCTCTATCAAGGAATATGGAAGAGGTCCCAAAGGAGACAAGTTTCTGGTTGACTCACAGATAACTTTCTAACAATCAGAGCTCTCCAATAATGGGATCTATTACCTTGCGAAGTAGGGCGCTTCCCATGTGGGAAATCCCAAAAGAGACTGAGCACCCTGAAAAATAGCCTGCATCAGAAGACAGAAATGGATTTGTTGGCCTCCATAATTGTCTTCTGTTTGGAAGTTTCCATGTTAAACTGAAGGATTAAGTTGTTTCAGAGTCAATGGGGGTGAGAAGAGGAAAGGCAATAAAAATACCTTCACAAACCAGTTTCTTTACCCTGTGACCCAGGTGATTCCCATAGGTGCCTTGACCCTTGATAAAATAATCCTGGTTGCTGGGGGATGGTGTGGGCAGCCAGGGATCATGGAGCTTGAGGTCCTCTCCTCTTGGGAGTCTTAACAGCTTTCAGGGCCACGGTAAGGATTACTTGAACCATGAACAGGGAAGATGCATATCTATGGAAATGAGAGGAGGAGGCAGACACTTGGTTGATAAGCTCCAAATCCTGCTTCTTTTAGAGAGAGGTCAGGCAGAGAGACTCAAGCTCTCAGTGTAGCCATGGGTTGATGAGAGGCAAGTCTTCTGCTAGAGGTGAACCAATCTTTACTTGACATCTTCTACATTAAATTCTAGAGTGGACATTAGGTAGAAAGATATGGAATTATCCTGTGTAGTCCTAAAGGGGACATTTGGCTTGAAATAAATTTTTTTCCCCACCATTTTTATCTACTTCCAAGAGAATTAGAATATACACATGAACATACATATATGTACATACATGTGTGCATACATATTTTCTGAAATAAATTTTAACTTACAGAAAAGTTGCAAGAATAAAAATATATAAAGTATAAAGGTCATCTAAAAAAATAAAAAGTATAAAGGACACCTTATTCCCTGTACCCAGTTACCTACTAATAGTTTTCTGAACCATATGAGAGTAAGATGTATATACCATGATTTATATCCTTAAATACTTCAGTGCATATTTCCTGGGATATGGGATCAACTTCAGTAAAATTAACATTGATGGATACCTTTTAATAATCTATCATCCATACTCCATTTTTTTCCCATTTGACCCAATAATGTCCCTTTTATAGCATTCCTTCCCCTCTAGTACAGGGTCCATTCCAGGATCAGATTGCATTTAATCATCATATCGCTTTTTG
This sequence comes from Marmota monax, assembly GCF_021218885.2. Taxonomy (NCBI): domain Eukaryota; kingdom Metazoa; phylum Chordata; class Mammalia; order Rodentia; family Sciuridae; genus Marmota; species Marmota monax. The sequence goes on from NW_026695219.1 coordinate 6,767,783, forward strand.
AAGATCTTTGAGCAGTGACAATATTAGTTCTTGGTCATTTTAGTAACTTATTCTAAATCATTAAATAGAAATACTTCTGATCTTAGGGCATATTTCACTTACAATTATCCTTTCATTCCCTTGAAAACCAGGGTTATATTCTCTGGAGTCCATGCCCCTTCCTTTCTGTGGAAAGTGTTTTCATATGTAGGTTGGGAGGGAGGAGGGTGAGGGTTTTGGAGGTGTGCCTTTTACACATGATTGTCTTTATGTAGTTTAAAACACATAGAAGCAGATCAGATCCTTTAGGATCTTTCTCAAACTCCTGCTGTCAGTCTGATCTACTGTCAAGAAGACATCATTACCCTAAGTACATGTATGAAGACACGAATGGTGTGATTCTACTTTGTGTACAACCAGAGACATGAAAAATTGTGCTGTATATGTGTACTATGAATTGAAATGAATTCTGCTGTCATGTACAACAAATCAGAATAAACAAACAAATAAATAAATAAAAGGACTCTCCTTTATCCTTGAAGGGAGAACAGATCATTTTAAAAATCTTTGTTTTATATTAAACCAACAGATTCTTATAAATCTAGAAACAGAAATGCCTTACATTTACCCAGAGTCCTTATCTCAGCACTTACACATGCATTTTATGATTCAACAGCAACACATGTGGTAATTAAGCATTTCTATGTAGGCAGTGCTTTGGTTAGCTCAGTAAAGGGTATATTCAGCAATTCTGGTCCCTGCCCTACAGAACTACTTGCTTCACATGCATCAATATGCATTATTAAATATAATAACACATCAAGTAAAAATGTGCCTAACACTTGCAAAACATAATACAGACCTAGAATTGTTGCAATCACAGAGAAGCCAAATAATTTGCCAAAGATTACTTCAAGAAAATAAACATCAGAGTTACTTACAGTACCAACACTCTGTCCCTTACTTTCTCCCTACAATTCCTGACTTTCAAAATGCCCTTTATGAAGGTCTTCCTTAGAGTCTACTCTAAAAAAAAGGGGGGAGGGGGGATAATGCAAGAGTAATAGAAGATGCCATTTTTAAAAAAGGTCACAGAAGTCTGGTACATAGTTTCTTTAGGGAAAAAAAAAGTTAAATGTAAAGAAAATGGCTTCTCATGTTCTGAGAGTATAATTTTATATGGAAGGGACTTAACTGTGGGCTGCATTTGAGAAGCTGCAGAGGCTGGGAGAAGAGCAGATCTGTAACCTTTTCTAATCCACCTCTGTGTAACTGTTGACAAAGCCTTTCTTTTTGACTCTCCTAAGTATTTCTCCTTTTCAACTGGTTTATTTTACCTTTACTTATTTAACAATAAATTATAGACCGCCCCCCCCCATGGACTTTTAAAATAACATGACTTTAATTTAATTTTATTTAAATATTTTCCGAGTTTATAACATTCTGAATTCATAAGTATAACCTGAGGAAGGTGTGCCCACAGAGTACAAAATAGTCACAGAGAGGCTTGGGGTTGTGGCTTAGTGGTACAGTGCTTGCCTACCATGCATGAGATCCTACTCCCCAGTACCACCAAAAACAAAAAGCAAAACCAAAAAAGTCACAGAGATAGTGAAATTAGTTTGAAATCACATTTCCCTTGTCTAGTTGAAGATTCTTTAGATATGTGTTATGTAATGGTGGCTACCAGGCACACATGGGTGTTAAGCACTTGAGATGCAGATAGTCTGAACTGAATTATGGTGTAAGTGTAAAATGCATGTTAGATTTCAAAGATTTGGTCTGTGAAAAAGAATGTAGTAAGTTTTAAAATAGTGATTATATGTTGAAATGATGATATTTTTTGATATATTAGATTAAATAAGACGTTATCAATTTTAGCTCGTTCTTTACACTTTTTAAATGTGGCTACTAGAAAATTCAAAGAAACACGTGAGGCTTGCATTTGTGGCTCCCATTATATGTCTATTGGAAAGCTCACCCCCTAGGAGGAAAGAAAATACAGAATAAAAACCTCAACTCATTCCATGTATTTTACAGTGAATTACTGAAGGGAAAGCTAAATATCCAGTGATCCTATTTGTTGTTGTTGTTGTTGGATTTGGGTTTCATTCAGCCTTCTTTAATTAAATCTATTGTAAATCTGCCCCAAGGTCCCAGTTGGGAAGAGAATGGAGTCTTTTTGTTTGCCTTAAAAATTTTGAAGAAAATCCTGAACTCATTTCAAAAACGACTAATTTTTAAATGCTTTTGTTAAATTGCTTTCCATTTACATGGGTAGGAGGTCTGATTAATATAGAATTTTCAAGAGGCTAAAGAATTGGGAAAATTACCCAGAAATTTCTGAAAGGACCTTTCTGGTCTCACAGAGAAGCCTGCAGGGGACTTAAGGGCCCTTAAAAATCACAGATCAGCCGTACGACTCTGTGTTCACACCTTCCTTTCAATAAACAGAAACATTGGTAAAGATAAAATATTTATTCCTAAGTGTCTATAACTGGATTTATGGATATAACTTGCTGGATATTATTGCCTGAGCAAACCCATGTAACTGTGCACGTAAAGCATGTTTTTATTAGTTCCTACATAAAATTTTTATGATAATGGCAAACAAAGGACCAATTTAGTTTAGCTGAGTTTGTTCTTATTACTCCAGCTTCCAATAGATAAGCAATGGCAAATAGCAGCAGTCCACAGGGAAGAGGGGCGGGTCTCGGAGGGCGGGGGCTCCTGGCAGTGGGCTGGGAAGGTTGGGAGGCCCCAGAAGGCCCGCCAAAAATGAAGGAGGGCAAGGCTGGCAAGGGGTGCCATTAGTTTTTTCAAGCTGTTGTTGGGCAGCTCCAAGTCCCAATTGGTAACTGTGGAGTATTCAAATTTAGTCTCTGAAAAGGCCTGCATAACTACTATTGAAAGAACTCCCACATACTGTATTTCAACTGGAGAATTACAGAGAAAAAAGGTTCAAGTGGCTTATTGTGGGTCATCTCCCACTCTGGGATTTAAACAAAGCACAAACAGAACAAAGTTCCTTTAAACTGGGTGCCTTCATCTGAGTCTCTCCTGTCTGCAGGGTTTGGCAGGCTTGCAGGACAGAGAGCCCACGCCTCTCATTCCCACTACTGCCTTTTTATGTTTGACCCTTGAATGTGGCAAAGGATCCACATGGTGACCTGGATTGGAGAAAAGTCGCCCCTCCCAGAATTTGAAGATAAAGCACTTTCATAAATACTGCCTTTTCCTTCCCAATAAAAACTGATCATCAAGTAAGCATGATTCCTGAACCAACAAACAGGAGATAGGATTTGACATGTGTAAATGTTCTCAGGGGACAATAACACAAAATATTTTAAGTTGAATTAACTTGAAAAATGAAAGACATGATTGTCATAGATATGTTATTGCTGAAGGCTGCCTTAGACAGAAATCAGCTGAGAAGATGGGCATGCATGATGTGCCAGGTTCATTCTGGGCTAAGTTCTGTCCGAGACATTAATGAAATTACAACCTTTGATTATAGGGTTATGCTAGTTTAAGTTCTAGCATTAGAAGCCTTTATACATTAAAAAAAAAAAAAACAGACCTTTTTTTTGAGGGGGTGGTGGGGGTACTGTGCATTGAACTCAAGGGCACTCGCCCACTGAGCCACATCCCCAGCCCTATTTTGTATTTTATTTAGAGATAGGGCTTCACTGAGTTGCTTAGTGCCTTGCTGAGGCTGGCTTTGAATTCATGATCCTCCTGCCTCAGTTTCCTGAGCCACTAGGATTACAGGTGTGTACCCCTGCATTGGGCCAAAAAATTTATGCTTTTGAGAAGAGTTTCCCAGGCATCTGGTCCATCTCCTCCTTTCAGTAGTTGTATGCTAGAGTCACTGTGGTCAACTTGTGTACTTGTATTGTTCTTACAGGTCTAGAGAAGAAAGGTGCCTTCAAAACTTCCATTCCCACTTTTTGACTATATTCCTTTTAGGACTAATCTAATTTGAGGTTCTTAATTGTACATATTTACTCAGTGGACCTATAACTGATTCTCAGATGTGTCTTTGTATATTTTAAATGATATTTTTTAGTGTTCTTTCCCCTCAAGAGGAGTAGTTTTCATTCTCTCTCAGAGACATTGTTTGAGTTTGTTCTCTTTTGGAAGGACAATTTAGGGGTGTGTGTGTGTGTGTGTGTGTGTGTGTGTGTTTATTTTGGCCTCATCTCAGGCTTCAGGGGATAAAATCAACTACATCCTCAGCTAAATACAAAATGAGTACGTGTCTTTTCACTCTTGGTGATGTTTTATGATTCTGCTTGTGGCGAGCCCTGTACAAATTCTAATGGCATTGTTTTTAATACTTAACACCAAGAGGACTATTCAGGGTCATTAGAGTTACTCCAAAAGGCAAGATTTATTTCTTGCCCTCATGGAACGGACCTTCCAAAATGGAGATGTTGCTGTCTGCACTAACAAAGAGTTGCTATGAGTGTTGTGAATTCCCAATCTGTATTGGAAATTGCCATTTTGGGCCATCAGCTTCTTTCAGAGATGGCCTGGTTGATTCCAGCCTCAGGATCTGAAAACTTGGCCCTGTTTGTATGATTGCCCTACATATATGGAAGTGCCTCAGACTTTCAAGTCACTTTGAGATAAGAATAGAATCATGGTCTGGGGATGGGGGGTAAGGAAACAACAGATTTAGCTAAGGTGTTGCTTTCTCTCAAAAGATTGTTAAGAGAATAATTCAGTTTGGGGAACTTGCAACAAGATGGATTGTTTAAAAATGCAGCTTGAGAGTCTTTTAACTCAGGATTAGATGAATAGCTTTTCAAGTGTGTATGAAAGACAAGAATCCCAAAAGATCAGCTCTGTTTTAAATAGCAGGCTCCAGGGACTCAAGGTTTGTAACAAAAGGGCAGATATGGAAGAGATGAACTCCCAGTTCCAACTCTGTTTGAGAATAAAGCATGCTGGCTGTGGTCCCTGAGGTGTTGGGGAATGCCAATCTTGCTGGCTCTGATTTGTTAGCTCAGGGAGTCTAGTTAGATATGCTCACAATAAGTTAGTTGGTATTGACTTTGCGAGGCCTGACCCGTATTATAAAGTTCCAACAAGTGGAAAGTATAGCTGAGCTTTGGGGAAAGCTATAGCATACACAATAGAAGAGAAAAAAGCAGCATCTTAGATGAACAGAGAAGAAATTTGAGTGGAACCACCAAGTGAAGAAATTAGGACACTGGATGGAATATTACAACCACAACAGGAAAAAAAGAAGAAGAATATTTATTTAGCAAAGACATGATGAGACTTTACAATTGTCTGGTGTCAACTCACATAGAAAATCTTTGTCTCTGCTAATTATGCAAAAATCAGTGTGGGGGAATGCTGTTAAAATTGTATAGACTTGAAGTTGGACAAAGACAAAATATTAACTTGGGAATTTTGTTTTATAACTCGTGAGGGGTAAGATTTTTAAATATTCCTAAAATTGAGTGCCGCGGTCTGGCTGGGTACAAATTACGAGCCACTGAAGCAAGAACAAACTTTATTTCTGAACTCCACCAGCACACTCCACACACACTCCCCGGGAACTCTCCTGAACGCCACCCATGCGGCTCCTCCAGGAACCACCAAGCGGAAATCCCTCCTCCGGCACTTCCCCAACCAATGGGAACTCTCCGGGAATCCCTGCGAGAACTCCAAAGTAGCAGGCTGAGGTGGACAGCAGGGGTCTAATATACACAGCTTAACATAACCATTATCATCTCAATGGCTTGCTGGCGTCACCTCTCAACCAGTCCGTTCTGGCAAAAATGCCATGCTTCATTTGGACTTGGCTCTCAGCAATTGAGTACTTGGGGTGAAGGAAGGAATTAGGGAATCCCCACATATCATTAAATATCTAAAGCATTCTTAATGTTATTTTTATTAATGAAATGCAAAATGGCAACAAACACATGTAAATAAATTTATTTTATTAATAATCCAAATCCACTAGGTGACCCTATTTAGAATACCATCAGCTGCAAAATATCATGGGTTTGGTGACAAAATTAGAATCAATCCTGATTACGATTAGTGATCCAGAGCTTCCTAGTAAGCAACTCTGATGAGCTGTTCTCTGGATGTGTGGGAATAGTGTGAAAGCTTAAATCCCAGTTTTGTAGAGGAAGGGATTCTAAACTCAGATGGGGATTACACAGAACAATTCCAGACATCTTCAGCAGACTGTTTAAGGTCAGCTTATGAATGCTTGCCTACTTGTGTGCAAGTTTGCAAAGAGAATTTTAAAGCATTGATTTTGACTCTCATGCCATTTTTATTTGACAAGGAGGATATTTGAGAGTGTTTGTAGCTAATATTCCTTATGATGTATCTCTGATTTTGGAAGCTAAGATGCAGGGAGGTATTAAGGGTTCCACAGTGGGTCATCTGGGTAAAACTGAGCCCATGGCCTAGCTAAACTATAGTGACTGATACTCCACTGTATTACTGAAATTTTCAACCTCTTTAGAATTTCTGCTGTCTTATCCTAGACTACATCTATGGGCTTTTCCAGATCCATTTTTTTTCCTGGATTGTGTAGAATGTGGCATTTTTGTAGTCAGTAAACAGAAAATATGAGATTAAGTCAAAATTGGAGCCATATAAACCAGTGCATTACTCTGGGACAATGAGCTGACGCTGAACTACATCAATTCCTTGTTCAACGTCAGTTATTTAGGGCAGTGGTGGGGAGTGTTTTTGTTTGTCATAGACATGTTTGTAAGAGTTCTCATAAAGTTCACTTGAATGTTAAGTTAGGGACATATTTTAAAGATATAATAAGGATGTTTCTAAATGTTCCTGTTTTATATTTGGTTATGACTTTCAGAACCACAGGGCACATTTGGCTGCATTATCTCATTTCATCCCAGACACTCAAGTTCTCTTCACTGGGGAAATCAGGGCTAAGAGAGGGGAAGTGACTTTCCCAAACCCTCCTATGTTATTCCAACAGAGCCAAGCCCAGAATTAGTTCTTCTTCAATGCAGCATTTGCAGAGAGCCTGATACCTGTCATACCCTTTGCCAGGCACTGGGAAGACACTGATCATTCAGTTTGGTCCATCCTGACTCCAATTGGAGCATCTTACCTTAGTGGTTGTGATGCAGGTGGGTCGGGGCAGAGCAGAGAAAATCATGGGATCTAGAGCCAGTCCCAGCGCTGTCAGTTTCTTTGAAGAAACCCAAACAAGGAAAAACACTTTCCCTGGCTGATCTGAGCCCTGTAGAACTGTGCTCTCATGGTTTCTGGTGTTTGGGCTCCAGTAAACACAGACCTCATTCACCCCTGTGTCTTGTACAGGCTCTCCTTTCTGCCATCCCCAGCATCATCTGGTGTGTGTGTGTGTGTGTATGTGTGTGTGTATGTGTGGGCATGCACATGTGTGTTGCATGCATATATGTTATTGTTGATAAGTGTCCAATACTATTTCTTGCCTTTGCCCCGAATGCAAGGTTGCCTAGGCATTTACTTCACTGGCCATTCTGCACTTACAGCCCAGTGTTGTCTACAGACCCCTCATTATGTTTTTGCACAAGAATTTAAGACAAATATGAGGAAGTGGGATGATGCCTACAAGGAATGCACCTTGTAAGTTCCAGATCACAATGCACTGCCTTGAAAATTTTTCAAGAATTACCCAAGATTTCAATGAAGAATAGTGACATAGACCCTGGGAAGAGATGACCTCTTAGAGATGCATGGTGATGCCCTTCATCCAGAGGGGAAAAAATACCAGATTAAACGTAGATGGAAAAGGCCAGGATCTGTATTAGAATTAAATGCTACATCAGTTCCAGCTAATCTAATGTTCAGTTTCTTAATCTTATTGTGTTTACCCTTAGCAGCATAACTAATAAACAATGCTGTTCTGCAAAAGGAACATAAAGCAAGTATTCAGATATTCAGAGAGTCCAAGCCCTTTCTTCAAAGGCTAGGACTGGTTTTTTTGTTTGTTTGTTTGTTTGTTTTTTTAATGGAAAAAGGAAAGAGGATGACTCTGAAATTTAAGTATAGTATAAAGAAAAACTGGGGCAGAGGGGTGGGCCATCAGCCTCTGGGCTTGAATGTTCCGGGAAACTGTATTCTTATGATCCCTGGCTCCATATTCCAGAGAATTCCTGCTCTCCAGCCATGGCTGTCACATGCTCACACTACAGCTGGTGGAGAAGAAAAATTACTTACCTCTCCTCTCCTATTTTCATCCTTGCATGGGGGTTGTTTTATCTTTCTTTCTTCTCCTTCCTGATACCTGTCATACCCTTTGCCAGGCACTGGGAAGACACTGATCATTCAGTTTGGTCCATCTGACTCCAACTGGAGCATCCTATCTTAGTGGTTATAATGCAGGTGGGTTGGGGCAGAGCAGAGAAAAAAAAATCCTTCTTTTTGTTTTTGTCCTTTTCTCTCTCTCTTTCTTGTTTTCCCTTTCTCTCCCCCACTTCAGCCATTCAACACTGTATTGAGCTCAGTATGTGCTGAAGCACTTAATTAAAGAAAGATTTCTGTGCCCATAATTTTTAAAAACCAAATGAAAATAACCTTTCATCGATTAAAACAAATAAAATTCCAGCAATTCCAAACCAGCTAGATTAAGTTCACTTGCATGTGCATGTATTTGTTAATTAACGCATTAATGTAATTTATTAGATATTTCCCATATCTAGACACTGTCCTGGGTTGTTAATACTGAGGAGAATAGACATATACATTTCCTGCTTCTAAGGACTTACTCTCCTGTTAGGGAGAGAGACTGGGGACAGACAGGCAGTTACAAAATGAAAGAGTGGCTGGGGAGTGGTTAGCTCAGTGATAAAGGGTGTGCCTAGCATTGCACAGGCCAATACTCAACACCAAAAAAAAAGGACCCCCACATTAAAACAGATGCTCTGGTATCATAATGACAGGTTTGAGGAATGTATGGAGGCTCTGATCATTCAGTGTTGGGAAGAATGGTCAGGACATGCTTCCTGGGGCTCAGTTGACCATTTGTGGGTGAAAAACCTTGGTAACCTTCCCCTATAGAAGAGCAGACCCAAGTGATTGAGAATATTAAGAAAGGGGTTTCTCCTCCTAGGTTTTGGGAGCTGACCTGGAAATAGCCTCTTGTCTGACCCTGATGTCGGGGCTGAGATGATTAGACTTGTGATTTCAGCCTGAGTTTGCTCAGTTGCAAATTGGTAATGAAATAAATTACTTTAAGATTCAGACCATTTGACTTTATTTTCATTTGATCATAAAAGTCACAAAACACTGGGTAGAGAGAGCCTTTTAGTGCATATTGAGAAATTATTCAAATGATCCCTTTTTTCTTTATCAGATTGTTGGCCATTAGCCATCTCCTGCAGGGGGTAGCCATAGTTAGAGAGCTGTACATTCTTTAGATGATGATGGGCCCAATCCCCACAGTGTAAACTAAAGGAGAGAAGGGAACCAAGCCCCAAAGCGGTCCCCTCCATGTGACTGACAGAGTTTGATAACAGTGATGCCAACTTCATAGGGTTGTTGGGGTTAAATGTGGCAATGCCTGTAACATAGCTCATGGCAAGCACTCAAAATGATCATTATTAAAATGTTGATCCATGAGGACACTTGATGTTTCTTCCTTAAAGGTCTCTCAGGCTGAAGTTCTCTTTCACATCAACTGGACTCCTTGAATATTTATATGTCCTTGAATATGTCACTGAAGCCACCCTGCAAAACATAACTGAAGGTTAAGTATTCAAAGTATCACAGTTGAGCATGACTACAAGGTGAATTAAAATATGCTCGTAGAAGAAATACTCCAAACTTGATGATTAGACGTTAGCCTTTGTTTTATAAGAGATTGTTTAAGCCAGGTGTGATAGTGCATGCCCGGGATCCCAGCTGCACAGGAGGCTGAGGCAGGACGATCGAAAGTTTGAGGCCAGCCTGGGCAACTTAGTGAGACTCTGTCTCAAATAAAAAATAAAATGAGCTAGGAATGTAGCTCAGTGGTAAGTGCCCCTGGGTTCTATCCCTAGTACCAGGAAGAAGAAAAAAAAAAGGTTCTTTAAAAAACACATTTGAACTCTGCCTTAGGCTGCATATGTTGGAACTGCAAAATCTAAGGGAGGAGTCTAAAATAGAAATGCAGCTAGCCCTTTGCCTCACATTTTTCCAAGCAGAGAGGTGGCCCTGCCCTTTTACCTTCTAGCAAAACAAAGAATAAAAGAAAACAGTTACCAGGTGCTGAGGGGCCAGATTTAAGCCCTGATAACGGGTTTCATGAAACTGAGCAGCCTCTTCTATTTGCTCAGTCTCATCACATAGGGCGGAACACTGATGAAGGTGAGGCTATAAATTAAGGGGGAAGAAAAGGCAACCCTCGTAGGCCCTGTGTGTCGAGGTTGTGGAATTCTCTTTTGCAAGAGGTCACTGAGTCAAATGCTGTGGATGGATAATTTTATGGCCACTAATAAAATTTATAGCCAAACCAAGCTAAGATAATAAGGGTAATCAAACGTCCAGTCCTGGGACATACGAATCCCATCTTGGCCTGTTGATGCTGGCTGGGGATAGAGGGGGTGATCAGCCCAGGGAGGAGTTTATCTGTGTAACCCAAGGCCAGACTCAGAGTCTTAGAGGTGATTTGTGCGTGCATTGGAGCCGTGGGGACAGGGCCAGGCCTGGGGCAAGCTTCCAGTCTAGGAAGCCACCACCCGTGCGCCAAGGATAGCATTCCAAGAGCACTAGGAAAATGAATTGTATTTATTATTGATTTATTTTTAATTTTATTTAAATGTCTAAGAGTAAACCCTGCACCTAAGGAAGGATCTGGAATACTAGGTTATGAAAAGAATGTTAGCTGGCTATTCAGGTGTGACTTAGCAGGCTTGAGGGAAGATAAGAAAGGATGGTATTTTATTTACACAAGTGGAAAGAAATCAAATAATGTTTAATGAGAGAGTCAAGTTCATGTGGGAGCTTTCCTCAGCCCAGATCCCCCCAGCTTGCCTGCTCTCGTCCTCTCCTTCCCCTCCCCCTTTACTTCCCCTCCCCCTCCTTCCCTCTGTGGAGGGCCCAGCCTGACTCAGCTCCTGTAGCCCTCAGGCATGGGCTAGTTGGGGTCTTGTCACTTTGCACCCTGACCACCCCTGATAAGACACACCATGTGCAGAGACACATCAGAGTCACTGGAGGACAGAAACCCTAGGCTCTTGGCCATTTTCTCTGACTCTGATCCCCTCATTCATAGTCCTCATAACCTCCCTAAATGGCAGAGCAGGTGCAGGACCTCCTGGAACAAATTAAAAGGGATTAACTCCTTAGTATTGTTTTGTGTGTGAGCACGTGCTAAAATATACATGACCTAAACTTGACCATTTTACCCGTTTTTGAGTCTACAGTTCAGTGGTCTTAAGTCCATTCTCCTTGTGCGGCCATCACCACCACATACCTCCAGCACCTTTGTCATCCCAAACCCAAACTCCAGACCCACTGGACACCAACTCCCTACTCCCCATGTCCCTTGCAACCCCCGTTCTATTTTCTACCTCTATGGATTTGACTATTCTACATACCTCCTAGAAGTGGAATCATGCAGTGTGTTCTGTGTTGTAGCTGTAGTTATTTTTTAGATAATGTTTAGAAAGGGGAAAATTCATTGTATTGCCCTTGTACATTTTATTCAAGCAAAAAGGACCCGGCAAATAGGGAACTTGCTGCAATGTTTTCTGAGACTTCTGAACCAAAATGAGTCTTGCTGATGTTGGCTTTTGCCCCATCACAGACCCTGCTGAAACCAGGCGCAGCGCCGCCTACCCTGCCTTTGAATCACGGCATTGCAATTCTGAGTTGTTCTGGTTTCCAGGTGAAGGGACAAGCAGGGTGTCCCAGTATCTCAGGAGCAGAAAGTATGGGAATAAAAGAGCTGAGTGACATCAGTTATCGAGGATGGAGGGCAGCAGGGTCCACAGAAGACACTGACACACATGGGTACTGCAGAGGAGGGACTGGTCGCCGGTGGAGTGTGCCAGTGCTTCCCTCTTAAGTGGGCCATTTCTTTTGTTTCTCGGCCTGCGAGGATGAAATCAACATAACTTGTGAAATGAAGCATTTCAGTCCCCAGAGGCAGAAGCATTGAAGCAAGAGACATGTACCCGTGGCTGTCAAGAGCAAGAGTCCTCCATAGCTGCTCTCCTTGGCTCTGAAGGAAGAGTCTGGCGGGTTGCAAAGTGGCAGCTGCTCCTTGGGGGGAGCCGTGCTGGGCCCCCCTCTGCCAGATGCACTCACAGTCAGCCCCACAAGTGACTCCACAAGGGGCTGGAGACGTATTCCTACCATGAAAGCAAAGACTCATATAAAGAAAAGGTTGTAAAACAATTTTTTCTGTCTCTTTCTGATCTGAGTAAAAACTGAATAAGGCTTATGTGGGAGGAAGGTGTGTTTCTGTTCACCGTGGTCAGCTTTCTATGATCTGTCCATCTGCCATGGGACATCTGCATGATCAGCTGGAGTTTGTTTTATCTTTGGTTTGAGGATGCCTTGTTTACTCTTTGCTTTTGCAGATATACTTCCCTCATTTACAGTTTATATGGGCTTTTTGAAAATGTATTCTAGTGTCTTAATTCCCTAAAAGCGAAGAATTGATAGCATACAAGCTTCCTCAGACAACACCAGGATTAAAAATGAGCTGCAAACTGATCTCTTTCAAGAAAATTTTGAGTTGATTTATGCTAAGATTGATCAAGCATATTTATTGAGCACTTACTGTCTATAAAATCATAAAACATTAAGTATCAGTCTAAGGAGCAAATAATAGTAAAAGAGACTCCCAAGACAGTGAGACATTAATTGTGTAAGATAAAATGTTATTAGATGCTATTTTCTGAGATTTGGGGGGAGTATTGTATCATTAAATATAGTTAATTAAAGACTGAATAGGAAGCAATTGCTGTTCATAGATGTCTCTACATAGGAAATGGATACTGTTGGAGTTCCCTGCTTTCTTGGCAGAGTCAAAGGGAGGTGGCTTTCTGGGTCAATAATGCCATTTAAGATGAACCCCCATGCTGACACATGCTGTAGCTCTCAGAGTCGTTCTTTAGTGGGGGAGTTAAAGGTCAATGGCTCACAGTTTGCAATTTGCAACATGGAGGCAACCTTAGTTCTGATTCTGCGGTCAAGATCATAACCAAATTTAAGATTGACTGTTTCTTTGGGGACAAGTACTGAGCTTCTCATATTGAGACAGTGCAAAAACCTTAAAGAGTGATTGGAGGACAAGAACCATACATAAAGTTGAAATATATGGAGACGTATTATTTCTACGAAGTCTGTGAGAAGCAGCTGTCATTGCCCACATAGTGCCATGTGGGATTGTCACATACAAGGAGGACCCCACAGGTACCCACATACACATGTGTCAGCACCTGTGCAAACACACGTGTGCAACCTCACCCCTCAACCTTGCTCCTTTTATTACCACCCTGTATTTCATTTACCACTGCCCCCTGCCATTCCCAGTGGGATTTGATGTGGTGTTTTGAAAGTAACAGATACCATTAAGTAGTGAGGTTCCCCCCACCCCATGTAAACGAGCTGGAGAGCTAAAATCAGGTTTTAATCAGAACCAAACCCAAAACAATCCTGTGGTGAAAATCTAGTCCCCCTTGTCTGTGATCAGGACCGCCCAGTGAGTTTTCAGCTGCGGCTTTTAGACTAGGACGAAAGCATCTATGCATGATCCTGATAATGAATCCTTTCCACCAGGTTTTGGGTTTTTCAGATATGTTAGTTGGATATTTTGAGGTCTGGAACCTGAATTTTCTCAGGAAGAAGTACATATCTTTCCTAGGATCGCCAGAGAAGAGATAAATTAGGAGCAGTCTACAAAGCAGTGGTAAACCATAGTCCTTTAAAAATGAAGCTCTGGATTCCGCACTGTGCCGTGAAGCTGCAGTTTTGAGGACATCAGCTGTCTTGGGGACTTTTTAAATAGTGGACTGCAGGGAGGGGCCTGTGAGAAGAGCCTGAGTGAGGAAGCTCTTCTGGGGGGGGGAGTTTGAAGCAGAGAAATGGAACAGCAGGGTTCAGAGTGCAGAATGCAAACCACTCAGACAGATCCAGGTTCTGATCTTGGCTCCTCCATTTGCTACCTGTTTTCCCTGTAGAGGTGACAAGCTCTCTGACCCTCAGTTTCCTCCCTGGTGAAATGGCTCCATTGTCTTAGACTCCAGTTTCTGCAGATGGCCCTGTTAGGACTGCTGTGTGGGCCCCATGGGCGTCCACCACAGCCCATTCTTCTGCCCCATCTGTGTGCCGCACACCTGGCCTGGGAGCCAGACACGAGGTGATGAGGTGTTGGAATGACTGGAGAAGGGTCGGGGGCCTCAGGAGACTCATTGCCCGGCCCTTTGGAAATAGATTACCCAAGGCTTTGGGGAAGATTTTTACAGACAGAATAGTGCCTTTATTATACCTAGCTGCAAAAGCAGGCCCCTCTTCCACAGATGGCCCTTGAAATGTGGGGAGCCCCACTGACTGGTAAAAATTTAGAAGCCAAAAGACGCATGACTGCTGTGTCAAGGAACAAAAACTGTGGGGTTCCTTAGGGAATTCCACTCAGAATTCCACTCCTGAGAACCAGCTCTGGCACAGGGAAGCTGAGGAATGAAGGGCCCCCCAGTGGGTGAGATTTCACCCCTACCATAGGACCAGGGTGGAGGCCAGGGGGCCCAGGCTCTTTCCTTCAGAAGCACATTGGGAGTGACCTGTTCCCTCCTCGGGCCTCCAGGCCCAGGTTTGACACCGCACTGCTTGCCCCACGAGCAGGTGAACATGGACTCCTTTGTTCCTTCTTGACTCTTCTGAGTCTCTCTTTGACCTAAAGATTTGGCTAAAAACACATTGTGGAAGGCTCTCTGCTATTGAGTTACAGAGAGATAGTGCCTCTCCACACACATCTTCATTTTGGAGAGAGGGAACACGTCTTGGGCTGAGAACAAGTTTCTCCGTCTAGCCTTGTTTCCAATCTCGTGAAGTCAGACACTAAGCAAAGTGTACTTTCTATATTCCCCCGGATCTGTCTGGTCCTCAAGTTATTAAACAAACCTCAGTAACTGAGGTCAGGTGGTATAAGGAAGGAAAATAAAACAAAAAGAATGGAATCAGAGGCCTGTATTTATTCCCATTTGGCTGAGTGAGCCTGAGACAAATCGTCTGTCTCTTCTGAGCCTCTTTTATTCTCATCTGTAAAATGGGAAGAGCAGCCGACCTGTCTACACAACTTTGTATTGACTGTTTCCAATGGAAGAAAGGGGAAGTGGGTATCAGCAGCTAAGGGGTGGACGGATGTAAGGGCATCTCTTTATGGTGATATATTTGTCATAAATACAGATCGTTAGCCTTAACGTACATCCAATCCAGGAACAAGCTGTCACAGTTTCAGAGAGCCACAGAAAGAATTTGGTTCAGAGCAGTTCTTTCCTATCTGAATCTTACCCAGTAGGCAATTATTTTGTTACTTTGATTCATGGGATGATTTAGTTACAGCCTGTGATATGGTCATAGGGTTAGTTTTCAAGGTTGAGTGAGAATAAATTTTTTGGTCACAAGTATCTTGGTGACAAGCAAGACAATATCCTGGTAAGAAGGTATCCATCAAAACCCAGCACTCAGAAGCCTACATCCCAGTAAATGGGTGAAGGATGAGAGCTTATTTGGCAACAAAGCTCTTTCTCTCTCACTAATTATCTGAAGCTGAGAAAATGTTAATTGTTAAATTAAAGCATCTGTAGCTGCTTCTACTGAGAGCAAGCCCTTCTCCTCTCCTCTTTATAAAGATGAGCTAAGCAGAGGTAACAGAAGTTGCTTTTGGCCAGCTGTCCTGTAGTGTACATTTGAGCAAGATAGATATTGACTGCCAGGAAACTGTACACAACTTGCAAGAGAAAATTTTTAAAAAAGGAAGAAGTAAATATTGAAGGTATCAGAGATGCCTAGAAATGTTTGCACCTTTGCCTGCCAGAGTGTCTGGCTCTACCAAATACCCAATGTGTAGTTATTCATATGAATGAGTGAACAACTGAACTAGTGGATGGAAAAGAAACGGCTGGGGGAGGAGCTCAGTGGTAGAACACTGGCCTAGCATGTGTGTTTGGCCCCAACACTGCAAGGTGGGGCAGCACTCGATCCTTGAACTATCACATAGTAGAACAAATCTATTTCACTTGGGCAGCGATAGAGTTGGGGGAAAATATTGTCATATTCTAAGAGTCCAACAAAATAGAAAAAGAAAAATAGGTTTTTTGTTTTGTTTTGTTTTGTTTTTAATTTGTGATGTTGGGGATAGAACCCAGAGCCTCATGCTTGCTAGGCAAGTGTTCAAAACAATGAAATTTTAAAAAGAAATGTATTCTTATTTAAGAGAAGATTTAATCAAATAAATGTGAGCAGTAGAAAATATCAATAGCTTAGAGTTATACCACAAATATGTTTTGAGTATCCTTGTATGCCAGGCATTGTGCTGACCTGAGGATGCAGTGGTAGGCAAAACAGCCCTAGGCCTAAATGATGCTGCAAAGTAAGAAAAAATGATTTATTATTGGATGCGTAGTATAATCCAAAGTTCAGACACTGAAAGAAAATTTGATGTATTCCAGAGAATAAAAGCATGTGCAAAGGCCCTGTGGCAGGAGGAGCAGGAAGTGTATTTGAGGACCTTGGGGGAGGCCAGGGTCCTAGAATGCAGAATGAGGGGGAGATAAATTAGCAGTTGCTGTAGCCAAAACGTTGTGTATTATTTGTGAAAGTTTGTAATCCTAGAAGGAGATAGTACATATAAGTACAAAAGAGAACATGAAATTTTAGGTGATAAGAGTCTATAGAAGTAGGCATCTCATGGTATGCCATCTCTGCATTGTGCAACAAGCAGAACAAAATCTGTAGAGACCATTCAAATAAACTCCGAAATGAGCTCAGTCTGATTCCTGGGGGGAGCGGGTGTGAGTGCACAGAAAAGGATAGGAAGGTGATTCTGGCTGTGTCTGGAAAGGGGCAGGATGGGCCATGTGACTTTTATATTAGAAGCTATTATCTGAGTCACACATCTGATTTTGATGCACAATGACCTGTGAGGAAAGTCAACCAGCAAATGAGTGTGTTGTGCCATTTTTGACACCTTGTGTACTCTGGAGGGGCCTCTCGCCCAGTCTTCTGTTTGTGATGTTCCCTTTTCACTACTGTATTTCTCATCCCAAGTCTGGAGAGATGGGGATAGAATTCTTCGGCCTCAGTGCGGATCAGCTGTCCTTGAAGGTGCCCTGTAAACCACTAGGCCATGTGTGGGGATTGGCAAGGTGCCTCACACAGAGGCATGGGCTTTAGTTTCAATTTCAATTTTATGTGTTTGGTTATCTTACAAGATAAAAAAAAAAGTTAATATTTGTTAATGATGGTAGCGGATACACTTGCACATGTTTTATTATCATTTGACTTTTTTTCCTATATGCTTTTTTTTTTAATTAGAAGGAAGGAGAATGTATTTATATTTTTAATTGGAAAGAGCGGGGTCAGCTAGAAGGGAGGAGGGAGGAGCACTGGCATGACTTGGCGGATCACTCCTCCAGTCCTCAGATACCTAAAGAGAAGAACTGGAAGACAATGATCTTGTAGATCCATCTTAACTCTTAGGCATTCCATTATGCTAACTTCTAAAAGCAATCAATTACTGGATAATCCTACTTGTGGGCTTAGGAATCCAATGTCCCATGCCCATAAATTCCCAATTCTTTAAAAGACCCAATGTTTCTTGGCACAAGATAACCAGTAGCTCTCTCTGGAGGAAACTTATGCCTTGAAATTCATTTGCCGAGTGGCATTTTTGAAAAATCATGATCCCGCAGGATGTTCATATCCATCCTGGGCCAGACTCCGGAGTTTGGAACCATTCAGAAGCCTGTGCCTCTGTGAGGTGCCTTCCCGTTCCTCACACACATGCTGGCTTCTCTCTGGGTTTGCTGGGCACCTTTAAGGACAATAATACGTACTGAGGCAGAAGAATCCTATTTTTTTCTCCCCTATTGGAAATACAGTAAGGAAAGGAAAATGACACAAGCAACAGACTGGATGAAAACACCCACTAAAGTGTATCAGGTGTCACTAATTGCAAAGCACACTCACTTCCTGGCTTACTGACTTTTTTCAAATATATCATTGTGTGTCAAGATCAGATGTGTGCCTTAGATTGTAGATTTTTTTTTTTTAACCAGGCACTTACCCACTTAGCCACATCCCCAGCCCTTTTGATTTTTTATTTTGATATAGGGTTTAGCTAAGTTGCTTAGGGCCTTGTTAAATTGCTGAAGCTGGCTTTGAACTTGTGATCCTCCTGCCTCGGCCTCCCAAGTCCCTGGAGGATAACATGCATGTGCCACCAGGCTTTTTTGGCTGTACTGGGAATGGAACCCAGGACCTCACGTGTGCTAGAGAGTGCTTTACCCCTGAGCCACATCCCACGCCCAAATTATAGCTCTTTGAAAAAAACAACGGTGCCATGATTTTGCGGATTTGTTTTGGACAGTCATTATATAGGCTGGCATCCTGTACCACCTGAGTCTCCACAAACACTAATTAATGTGGATAATAGTATTCATAACCATATTCTCAGCTGCCCCCCTCTGGCCGGCCTCCTTCCTCTGGGGGAATGGCAGGAGGGTAGCCTTCCCTTCCTGCCACAGGCAGCAGAGGAAGTGTAGAGGAGGTGACACGGGCCCTCTGCAGAGTCAGCAGTCCTTGCTGAGTGCAGGGAATGTCCTGCGGGCCACCAGCTGCCTTTGCTGCCTCCTCTCCAGTTTCTCTTACAGAGGGTCAAGTTTCCTTCCAATGCGCTGAATGAATGGGAATAAGAAAGTGTGCGCTGGCAGAACTTCAGCCAAACACAGCCAGGGCTTTCCAAGTAAGAGCAGGAATTTAAGCGGAGCAAGTTTCGAGTCAATGGGACTCAGAGTAAATGGCCATTCTGCTAATAATGAAAAGTACAAATGTTTTTATGTTCCAAGGTTAACAAATGGGATTCTTTCACTGCCCTACTGGCCTGCTCCGTTACAAAGTGGAAACTGTTCCTGATCTTTGCTTTATTGCACTTGTATTTTCCAAGCGATTAGAAGCGTTTTCCACTTGGTATATAAGGGTTGGAGTGGGCTCAAGACTTTTTTTTTTTTAAACAGAAGTTTCCTTTTCTTTTAAACTAACATTTTTCTCATTTTGCAAGTAGACTGACATTTTAAAGAACAGGTTTTTAGCACATTTAGACTTTGCCTCTGTAATTATCACATTTGTCATGAGATTAGCACTTTCCAACAGTATTCTTCTCTACCAGATTCTCATTTCGCCCAGAAAGTGTGGTTCTTCTTAGCATATGATAGGAATTTAGACAGAATGGGCTATCCTCTAGGACTTCTGTTATAAACACAATCGTTACAAAGAAAATGAAAGCCATTTATTTTAATGAACCAGAAATCTAAACCCTCCATAAAGACCTTTGGCAATTCTTGTTAATAATGTTTGTTTTTATTTGCTTTTCAAATTCACCTGTTTTGCCAACTTCCCAGAGCAGACCACAAACACTGCCACCAAAAACTATTTTGCTTAGTTCCTTGGGTTCTTCATACACAGTCTTACCTTTTCCTGAATCAAACTATACCTTTAGCCCAGTTCTCCATTTGAGAGCATCTGGGGCCACTTGGGGTTGGAAATCAGCATTAGTTGATGGTACCATTCTGGTCTTGGGCTGCAAAGAGCATGTGATAATGGTTCATGTTTCACTTCCCCTCCAAATGGTGGACATAATGAAACTTGCAATGTCAGGGGTTATTTTATTCCATTATTTTAAATGAAAACTGGATGATAGCCTCACTAACATGCTGGAGAATTGCAGAATCCCTTAGCACCCACATGTCACTGAATGCAGGTAGCTTGCCAACCCATTCCCACTTGCCTCCCTCTCCCTTCCCCCACACTACTGGTCCCCTCACCCAAATAGAGAGATTCTGACAGTGGTCAGAAAATGCAATAAGCCACAGGTACTGAGCTCCACATCCATTTTCCTTGTCAGATCTCCCAGCTGATGACAGAGACAAGCCGGGAGGGCCTGACAGAAGCAGCTCTGAACCGCTACAATGCAGACAAGCCAGCGGCCTGCAGCGTCCCCGCCTCACAGGGCTCCTGTGTGGCCAGTGAGACTTCCACAGGCACCTCGGTGGCTGCTTCCTTCTTTGCAAGGTAAGAGATGCTTGGACCCTTGGTTCTTTGACATGTACCCAGCTTGGTTTTTCCATGTGGACCCGTTCAGCTTGAAGAATTAGTTTGGGGCTGTCCTTTGACCTTGCTCATTAAGATGGAATTCCTCAACCTTGACATGGTTGTCATCTCAGATCAGAAGACTGTTCATGGTAGGAATTGTCCTGTGCATTGGAAGATGTTTAGGAGCATCCTTGGTCTCTACCCTGCAGATGTCAGTGAGAGCTCTCCCCACTGTTGTGACCAGCAAATATGTCTCCAGACATTGACAGATGTGGCCTGGGTTGAGAACCACTGCTGTAAGAACATGTGACTCTAAAGCTGGTCCTTCTTGGGATGAGGACTTGCATAGGTCCAACCCTTTGGCTGTTATTTCCAGAATGATCTGCTCATTTCAGAAAATGACTGCCTAAAAAATTGACTATTAAATAGATGGTCTTTTTTTTCTTTCTTTCTTGACATAGTGGATCAAATACTGTCCAGCTAATCTGGGAAACGTAAAAAAATGAGAAACAAAAAAGAAAGGTATTTTAACAATGTTTTCTGCCTAATTTTAGCAACATGGCAGAGACAGGACTGGAGACAAAGGACAGCTGAGTGGGAAGGAACTTTGGTGATTGTCTAATTCGATCTCCTTATTTTATGAATGAGTAAACTGAGGACCAGAGAGTTCAACCATCAGTTAATTTATAGTAAAGCCAGAAATAGAAACCAGATTCCTCTACTCTTTTCTCTATGACTTATTCTTTATTTGACACTTGGAGCTTAACCTTAGAAAACTGTCTCTACCAAAGATTTACAAGCTGCTGAGTAAATAGGATGTTAAATAGATTGCTCCAGATAAGATGTTAGAAGATCCCAGTTCTGCCTCAGTTTCCTCATCTATACAACGAGGGTAACACCTACTCTGCAGGATTGCTATGAGGTTTAAAATGAGACCATTGTAAATTATAAAGTACTTCTATTAGTTCAGTGTGGACTTAGCCAGTGTGTTGCTAAGAAGGAATTTTGTGTGTGGCTGTTCTTATCCTTGTGAAAGATGTAATCCAAGACAAAAATATGAGGAAGGGGCTCTGATGAGGAAAGAAGCAAGTCCACGTGGGAAGTGAGGACTAATGTCCTGAATTAAGACCCCATAAAAGCGGTGCATGGAGCCTGTTGGATCATGCAGTTGCAGGGGCTCATTGTGCTTTGGTGCCATATTTATATTTCTCTGGATACTTGGGCCAACTTGAATGTGTGGAAAGTAACAGGAAATATATGGGAATAAATACTGGCCACCCAACAGTGGGGGCCATTTTTTGCTCTTGTCTGTACATGCATTTCTGTGTTGTTCAGACCATTGGGCAGGAACCCCAAGTTCCCTAGAAAGCATTATCCATGCCACTTAGAAAGGGAATGAAGAAGTGAAATAGTTTATGAGGAAATGTCAAAAACACAGAAGATCCGAGGATAAGATAGGTTATGAGAGTGTCTGGAGGGGGCTGACCAAAGTGTTCACCTAAGAAACCTTTGACACTTGAGCTTAACCTTGGAAAAATGTCTCTGCTAAAGATTTGCAAGCTCCTGAGTAAACAGGATATTAAATAGATAGCACCAGAGAAGATGTTAGAAGAAGTGTTGTGTGGGTTCAGCCTGGAGAAGGATCAGGGCCACCTTCTTGCTGCTGTTAGCATTCTCTTGGGTCATTGTGTAAAAGTGGATCTGGTTGGTTCTGTGGAGCACCCGAGTGTGTAGACGAAGGCTGGATGAACCTTAATGAGAGAATGGAGAGATTGCCCAGCTAGCAATGAAGGTGAACTTGCCACAATTTTCACACTGCCCCAGGGGAGAGTGAAGTCCCAGTCAGCAAGGGGTCAAGGATGCCTGGAATGATTACCTGACCTCAGTGCTTGACATTTGGTGCTCTACTGAAAGGTGGCTTCCAATGTTCCTTTCTACCCTGACATTCTTTGTACTTGAAAAGTCTTCAGAATCCATTCAGAGAAATTTGTAGGAAATCACCTTACTCAACCCCAAAACAAAACAAACAAACAAACAAACAAAACCCAGAAGAAAGATTCAAAGCAGGAAGAAATAAAGTTAGGACTTCCAAGGGACATTGTTTAGAGAGATAAGTGTTTAGGATCCTTCTTGTTCCAGGAAACCAGCAATGTCTTTAAAGCCAAAGAAAAGATGCCAAAATAAGATAGGCCTGGGAAGGCCTGAGTGTAGACAAATGGTGTGTGCCTGGGGCCAGATTTCAGTTCATCAGGGAGGAACTAAAAAAAAAGGCAACTGACATCAGGGAAGGAATGACAGATCACTGGCAAAGGTGGTCTTTTATGGGACTTTTGCTTGTACAGTCAGGAAGGGGGCAGTGTGGGAATGGAGATGCCCAGGTGAACCCCAGATGGATGGGCCAAGGATAGCAATTGGAGGAGGCCCTCCAGTAAACAAAGACTCTGAAACTCATCTCTGCAAACTCTTAAGAGCTTGAGGTATTAGCTTTCAAAGAACTGGAAAAGATCCATTGGGCTGCCTAATTCCTAATTATTTTCTTTGTCATAAACACTAATAGCCCTTGGAGTTTAATGGTATAAGCACTGACAGCACATGGTTTGTGTTCAAAGGGCTTACAGTGCACAGTCGGGGGGAGTACCAGTGTGAAAAAGAACACACAGAAACACGCACACATACACACACATCTTACCCTCCCTCACCCATTACCCCATTTTGCTCTGCCATTCTCCTGGGCAATAATTTGATTTTCCCTCCTCCAAATGCTGGAGGCAGTGTATCTGTCACTGATGGGCACCTACAGCAGAAGACTGAGTACCTTATTAAGGTCTGCCATCAGAACCAGCTCAGCTTTTGTTGTCCAAC
Source organism: Marmota monax (assembly GCF_021218885.2). Classification (NCBI taxonomy): domain Eukaryota; kingdom Metazoa; phylum Chordata; class Mammalia; order Rodentia; family Sciuridae; genus Marmota; species Marmota monax. The sequence continues at coordinate 6,790,916 of NW_026695219.1, forward strand.
AGAACTGAGCCCAGCATCAAAGAGCCTTTCAGTTTCAGCTGTGTAAGGTGATGTCACAGGCAGCTTTTGAGAGAGGTAAAATGTGTATTTGTTTCTGGTGTCGATATTGGAAATGCTTTGGTGGTAATGGATTTACATGGAAGAATAGGAGTCTCTGTTCTCAGAGGGATTTGGAGACGAAATAAGTTCCTTTACATCTCCAATCTGTGTTCACCATGCGTCAACTCTTCCTGCTTGGTTGTGTGATGGAGATGCAGCCCTCTGAGTCTGCTGGGCCCTGGAACAAGTAGCTCCAAGTCAGGACACAAAGGGTGGCTTTCTTGCAGGAGGCCACACTGGGGGTCATGTCATTTTTATACAGGAGGGATATCATTTACCAAATTTGTGGCAAAACTCAGTGTTTATCACTCACCATTAACTAAGCTCCTGATAGGCACAATCCTCCTTCATCTTCAGAATAATCGTATGATGTAGATCCTGTTATGTGCTCTGTATTATGGCTAAAGAAAGTGGGACCCGGAGGTTTCATTACTATGTTAGCATCTGTCACTATACCAAACACCTGAGATAACAACTTATAAAGAGAAAAGGTTTATTTTGGATTACAGTTTTGGAGCTTCCAATTCATGATCCATTGGCCCCCCTGGCTTTGGGCCTGTGGCAGCAGATCCTGGACAGAGCATGTGGAGGAGCAAAACTATTTGCCTTATGGCTAGGGAGCAGAAAAGAGTTAGGAGGATGCTGAGGTCCCTCTGTCGCTTTTGACATAAAGACTTCCCAACAGCACCACTCTGGGAAGCAAACCTGTAACATATGACATTTGGGGGATGTTAGCAGTTACTGACCCCAAACCACATAGCCAGGAAGTGGCAGAATAAGTAATCCATCTAATTTCCTCTCACGTAAGAGCCCAGATTCCTATTCTCTGTGCTCAACAGGCACAGTAAGACATTGCATTATAGGGGTTTTTCCCACCATCATCATGAACCGATGTTCATGCTTATCAAATACTTTTGAAATTATTGGACCTTCAACTTGCTTGAAAAGGCAAGTAGAACACAACAACAAAACAGATTTTTTGAGGATTACACTTTTCTGTATGATTCTGTGTGTGTGTGTGTGTGTGTGCATGCGCGCGTTATAGGAATTGAACCCATGGGTGTTTTCCTACCTAACTACATACATCCTGAGCTCCTCTAACTTTTTTTAAAATTATTTATTTATTTTTTAAAAAATATCTCATTAAGTTGTCAAGCCTGGCCTTAAATCTGCAACCCTCCTGCCTCAACCTCCCAAGTCACTAGGATTACAGGTGTGTGCTGCTTGATCAGCAGCCTTTCTTTTTAAATGTTTACTTTTCAAATATACAGGTGGAACTCCAGGTAGACCTTGTTGTATCTCAAATTCAATATTTAAGAATTCCAATTATGATAAGCAATAGTTCTTATCATAATGTGTTGTTCCAAGTGTGAGCTGGGGACCAGTGCTAGTCCACACAGTTACCTGTCAATGATAAGTATAGATATTGAGAAGAAGCATTTAGAAGCTTCTGTAGTTATTTGACAGAGTAATTTTCAGTTTACTATCTTCATGCATTTGTGCTGCTCTAACAAACTGCCCAAGACAAACTAAAAAGAACAGAAATTTGTTTCTTACCATCCTGGAGTCTGGGATGCCCGAGATCAAGGTGCCAGCACTGGTGTCTGGTGAAGAGTGCTCTCTGCTTCCAAGATGGCACCTTGATGCTGGTCCTCAGGTGGTGGAAGGTGGAAGGGACCATCTCTCTCTGAAGCCTGTTTTATAAGGGCATCAATTCATTCACGAAGGCATCACCCTTACAGCCATCTCACCTTCTGAAGGCCTGACCTTTTAATACCAGCACAATGGGGATCAAGTTTTAAAAAAATTTTGGAGGGACACATTCAAACTGTAGCATCTGTTGAAATCTATATTTATGCAATCTGTTGACTACAGATTTTTCACTACCTTCAATGCATTTATTGTCATCAGAGCTTCTCTTTCTCTTCCTTCTGAACAAGATTATTTTGAATTTAGTGAATCCCTTGGAGATTCTGTTACACAAGTTTTTACTGGTATTTTGTATATAAAAAGAAACAAAAAGTGGCTCTTACACTGACACTTGGAGAAGCAGTGCTTTAGAGAATGAAGGAGCCCAAAACACCTCATCTGTCCTCTTTTGCCTCTCCTGCCAGAATTTCTTTCTTTTTTTTTTTTAAAAAAAAAAAACAATCAGTATCTTGGTACTTTAGTAATCTGCTTTTGGAAAAACTTTTTTTTCCTTCCCCCCAAAAAGAATAGTGACAGTGGACTTAAAGCAGAAATTGGCACATTGATTCTTAAGTTGGTTAGCAAGTATGTTCTGGCTTTGAGCATAGAGAACATTTCAAATGTGGGAATCTCCTTTGCATAATTCTTACAGTAATGTGAAATGGTGAGATAGGGTATGATTAAACTTTCCCATGTGTTGACTGTTCACTTTGGGTAAAGATTTTACTTAATTATGTGCTTTGCCTTATGAATACAAAGCATACAAAACCCAATTAAAAACCTGGGGAGAAACCAAGAATCTCTTCTTGGAGGTTCTGACTTTTATACAATGTTTTACTGTCGATTAAAAATTCATATTTCCTAGGTCTGGAATTTTCTGGGTATATTTTGATGCTCACCTCAATATAGCATCACCCTCTGTTTTCTTTTGCACATTTGCTAGTCAGGGCTGTATTTCCTCCCACCAACTCCTTTAGCTCTTTGCCTCTGGCCCAAACTCATTCTTTTCTTAGGAATGTTATTATGCTTCTACCCATCTCAATATCTCATGCAATTCCTTCAATCTTGGACTTTAAATGGCTCCTTGTACTGTCTAACAGCTTTCTCCAAGTCCCTGGAGCATGTCTCTGACTGTTTTATGATGGACTTGTCCAGTATCCCCTTGAGGCCAGAGGTTTCCAGGGCATTAATACCCAAGACCAGCTAGGATCCTGGGGTCAAGGAAGGGCTGAGCAGAGAGGGCTGACTTTTAGGCACTGCCTTCAGGACCCCATTGCCCTTCTTGTCATCACCCTCACAGGGCCTGCTCTTTGTGCTACCCATACACGTGCCACTGTATGTACAGCGACTGTTGTTATTATTACTACTATTTCCACATTCTTGCTGACAGCCCACTCAAAAAGTGCCTTGCTGTATTGGTGACAGCAAATGCTCTTCATATATAATCTTGCGTAGTAAAGGCTTTCTTTGGTCCCTGGGCATTAACACATAACAGTGGTACTGATTATGCGCTAGGAGCTTATTAAGTCAAAGAAGGATGAGAAGGAGTGTGGAACTGCTCTTGGTTGGTTCCTCTCTTCTTCTGTCAGGCACAGTTCCCTTTAGGGATGCTTGCATCTTCCCACTAGAAATACATCAACAGCCATTACCTGAGAAAAACTACCTTAACGGCACAATTGGTCTCAGGTGATGTTGGAGGAGAAAAATGGAGCTGGGTGCACAAGATTCATCTCTTCCTTGCCAGTTCACTGTGGAGAGATGGCGTATCCCCTGACTCCAGTTCTACAAGCAGCCTAGGGAAGTTAATCTCCAGCAACGTGTTCATTGTGCCTCCACGGGAAAACCAAAAAACAAAACCAAAAATGCAAAAACAAAACAAAACAAAAAAACCCCCACAAAAACAAAAACCTAAGATCTTGTTTTTAGGAGCTCATGGTGTGGAACTTCTCTGGATTATTATTTTTTTCCAGTTGTTGTTTTCAGTTGAAGTGTATCACACCAACCCTGCTTCTTTGCTCCTGCCTATATGACTGGCTGCCCATCCTTCTCCCACTTCCCCCATTACACCCCCTGCTCCTTCATTCCAGCTCTATCTACTACTTCAATGCTCCTTATGGAAGCGGGACCACTATCGGGACAGTGGTCAGGGCTGATGTGCACGATCGTGCCATTTACTTATGGAACAGGCACCTGATTGCAGGGGTGAGCTGGGCAGCTTCAATGCAGCAACATTCTGCTAGCCCAGCTGAGCAGCCTCTCATGGGGCTCTCTCTGTCCAAAGAGGGCATCTTTTTCTTAGTTGCACGCAGGTATAATCTGGGCTCATGTTCTCCAGCATCCCTGCCTCCTTCCCTAGTAATAAAGCAGTGTTGGAGCAGAAATACTTAAAGTCCTGCACTGGAAGCCAAACCCCTACCCTATGGGTATCTTGTTTATTTATTCCTGGCGGGTCTTAGCTTTACTTTCCTTAGAAAAGACTCCATGGACTTCTTGGAAAAGAAAATATTCTTGCTTATGTACATTGCTAAAGTGAATTTTTAGGAATCATATGGATATAGTTTCACTTTAACTCCCCCCTGTTGCAGTATGAAAGGAAAACATTAAGAAGGAACTGAGGGTATATTTAGTGCCATCAGATTTCAAAGGCCCCAGGAAACAGTTTCAGGTGTTTCCTGCATGAAGAAGTACATCCTTGACTGCTTATGAGAGACAGCAAGGAAAAAGGGGCCATGAGTCAGTATCTTTACTGTTAGCCTTTGTGTTAAAACAAGTCCTCAAACACTTCAAATAGATAACCCTAACATCCCAGCAACCTCAGGGACTGCTGCATGTTGCCATGTGCAGACCATAAGAGAGGTGGAATCCAGGCTTGGCACACACCCTTCTGAGAAGGTGATCTACGCTGAAGAAAACAGCCAGTGTGTGCAGCCCTCTTCCAGTCTCCCGCTGCAGGCAATGTGTAAAATGAGGCATTTTCCTATTAAACAAGTTCTTTGTCTGACTGCTGGCTGGTTGGGGTGTTGGCGATCTGCTCACAACATCTGGGAATCATTTTGCACAGTTTGCCTAGGTCCAAAACCTAATTCAGGTCGTGGTAGAGATGTTTGAAGGCAAAGTAGTTTCAGGGAACCCAAAGAATTCCAGTGATTCTTGTCAAGTACTCATGCATTAGTCACTCTAGTTCTTACTGTACATTTTGAATGTTTTTTTTTTTTTTTTCCTAACTGATGTTGGGGGTGGGGTAGAGGAAAAGGATATTGGATTAAAAAAAAAAAATGGAATAACCCAGGGTTGAATTTGTAGCCTGACCGCTATGGCAAGTCACTTAACCTCTTGAAGCTTTTTATTTCTTCTATTAAAGGGAGATCATCATATCTACTTTACAGGATTATTGTGAGGATTAAGTGAAAATGTGATAGCACTTTTTGTAAACTTCCTCTAAATCCTAGGGATGATGTTAAGATGGCACTTGCTATAAAAAAGGATGGAGTTCTGCCCTCCTTCGTGGGAAATCGGGAGAGTTCTTAACATTCTCTCCTGAGTAGATAACTTTGTCATGCACACATCCACAGCATGTTTACATAATCCTTTGTGATCCTGCTTAATGACTACCCAGCCTTCTGAGGCAGTTGGAAAGATCTGGCAATTATGCCTCAGAGAGGAAACCACCTACTCAGGAGGCTGAGGACCAGTTAGCCCTTAAAACCTCTGAGTGGGAACCAGATGCCATTGGTGACTGAAAACATCAAAGACCTACCCAGAGAGAACCCACCCTCGGGGGCTGCTTGCTAGTGGCTTCCAGTTAGTTGACTGTGTGCCTCTACATTTTTGAAGGTGTTTCATTTTTTAGTTCTATAGCCCTAGAGAAACTGGTCTCTAATAATAAGAAAGAGAAGGAAGGAAAAAAGGAAGGGAGGAAGGAGCCGTGAAGAACTTACCACATAGCTGTGTGCTGACTCGAGTGGGAAGTGGAATTGTCAGGATGCCTTTGGTGAAAATGAACCAAAGCATTAAAAAATCAAGTGAAGGGGGGGAAATACCCTCTTCCTTTGTAATACCCTCATGGCTTGATTTGGGGCCTGAAGAGGGAGTATGGGTTGACCCGAAGTAGATTCAGCAAGAGCAGAGGAGAGACTTTCATACTGAAGGGGAGGACAGGTGGATGTGGCGAGGATGCGCTTTTACTGAGTGGATATTTCTAGAACATTGCTTGGTCTGTTTCTACCACCACATTATTGCAATACATATGCCTTGTTTCCTTTCTTCAGTATTTATACTCATTTAAAAAAGAAAAAACATAATAACCTACATTTGTTGAGGTTTTCCCATGGCACACACCATCCTGAGTTGTTTAATCTCCAAAAGCTCCCATGGGTTGGTCCTGTCATTATCCCGCCATTTATATGTAGGAATTGAAGCACAGAGAGGTGAAGTCACTTGACTAATGTGAGCTCCAAAGCAAAGGACGTTTGTCTCTTTGTTCTTGGCTGGAACACATGTCCCTAAAAGAGCACTCAGGAAAGATTGGTTGAATGAGTAAATGGAGGCTCTGAGCCACTGTGTGCCCCTGCCTCCAAACTCAGGGTGGTTTGAGAAGTGGGCATGGTCATGAAATCCATAGTCCCAATGCCAGACTGGTGAGGATCAAGGGAAGAATGGCTACAAAAGCTCATCAAGAAGCTATAGTGGGGAAAGATTTTTATCAATTGCTCTTTATTCTTACAATTTTGTGAGTTTCTAAAAATTTGCTTCTGACCTCACTTAGTAGCCGCTAAAGGTTTTTAAATGACACAAGATTCTCTGTGTGTCATCTGCCCTATCCCTCTTGCATACTGTTGATGACATATTAACCTCCTTGTTTCCCCTCAAAAAGTGCCAGAACCATCCTTTCTCATGTGTCTTGCTCTTTCTTTTCCCGCTGCCCTTCCTCAGATGCCTGCTTGGCTCAGCCTACCTTTCCTTCAGATCTCTGCTCAAATGCCATTTTGTTCCCTGACCTCTCTATTTAAAATTACAGCTATCCTGCCACTGCATTCCTCCACATAATACCTTCTATATTATGATTATTTGTGAAATGAACAATGAAATAATGAATTGCAGACAAAAGGGAGATGGGTGGCTAGGTCTCCAGATTGCGGGACAATCTAGAGACCTAGCCACCCATCTCCCTTTTGTCTGCAATTCATTCTTCTTTGAGAAGCTTGCATGTTTTCCCATTTGGTTCAAGCTACATGCCCTTGTTCTTTTAGCTCTAGGATGTTATGTGCAGGGGGTGATAGCATCATAATGAAGCATGAAGAAAGGACTTACTTGGGAAATGGAGCTTCTTAAAGTGTAAGTACTCAGTTGTCTTTTCGGGAGAAGGATTTATAAGGGATGGGACAAGTGATGCTCCCTGGAATAGGAAACCAAAGAAAGAGTTAAAACAGAGAAGAGACTTATTAGTTATAAGACTAGCACAAACAAAGTAGGGCTCTCCATCTTTCTCCTGTCTAGTTGAAAACCTGTCTTTTCCTCCCTTGAATAAACCTCTCTGCTTTCTGTCCTTCTGCTTTGATTTATTATTTTAATTCTATAGCTGTCTTAGTGAAGTATGTAAAGCATTTGGGGATAAAGTCATGTGGAAGACATTATAGAAACTAAAGATGTATTATATTACGTGGTGTTGGATAGAGGTTCAGTATGCTGATGAATCATATTGTTGATGAAAACAAATCTATGCATGACACTGTTTGTTGGCTGAATAAGAAGTGAGCTCCTCATGGAGGATACAGAAGGAGATACTATTATAATAATTTGTTTAGAAATAGATCGAACTGAATCACAGGGAGACCTACTTGGTATCTCTACTTTCTATACTCACAGATGACCCTGGAGGTGAGATTTTTATTTTCTTATTTCTAAAATGAAAATCTGAGTTTCTATTTCTCCCATCTGACAACCAAGAAGTGTTCCTATTCCCTCTCTCTGAATTCTCTCTGATAAATGTTTCTATTACTTCTATGTGATTCCATGAGAATAGGGACTCAGTCTAACCCCCCACCCCTCCAGCACACTTAGCATCCTGCCTGATACAGACTGGGAGAGCTCAGTGAATGAATGTGGAGGGAGGGAGTCAAGTGTGCTCGACACCTTAGGGCTGTCTTGCTGTTCAAAAGAATAAAATACTTAAAAGAAGCTCTGGGGTTATGCTTGAAAATAGCACAATTTGTTGTGTGGCAGAGCTCACTCTCATCATTCTAAGTACTGGTATTAGTGATAAAAGTAATTCTGATGGACAAACAAATGGAAATTTTTTCATTGTTGGTTTCGACATGGTTAAGCTCAGCAGTACACTGTTTCTGATAATCATCTATCATTTTATTTAGTGTATGCAGAAATGGTCTCAGCATCACATTGTAATCAGATGCTTTTCTTCCTGGCACCTGACATGCTTGTTCATGAAGAACACTGAAATTTGGGAAATCGAATTTCACAAGCCTAGAAATAATGGCCCGTGTCATTTTCTTGGCATTCTCCAAAATCAGAGCCTTAAGAGTCCGTACTTTGTCCTTTTAAACCCTAGCAAAGGAAAGAAAGGGCCTTGGCAGTGACAAAGAAGGAAATTCTCTTGGGGACCTGTAGTGAAAAAGGATGTAATCAACACCAGGCAAGCCCTTTTGAATAAAAATGGGGGGGGGGAGGAAATATAAACCATCACTCACAATTTATTTCCAGACTTTTAGGCACTTCAAAAAATAAATGTGGTTCATTTTTTTTTAAATAAATTTCCATGTATTATCATAGCCATCTCTTTGGTGCTCGATCTGAAGTGGCAAGGTAGCATTTATAGGGAAAACAGTGTTCTGTAACCTGGCTATAAAGAATTTTAGAGGCACTTTCAAGGGATGAAAAAGTACTCAACCATCGTAAGTTCTTCTCTATGCTACAAGTGTTTAAAATAAAAATACTACCTTGTATCTACTCTCTGAAGAGCTCCATGGGAGAGGTCACAAAAGAGAGCCACGGATTCCCCATGTGTCATGAAGTCTGACCTGGCTGGGGTCCAGCCTGGCTACAAATCCTCATTTCCCTCCCTGCATCTGCAGCCCCATCACACACCACTCTCTCCAAATCCCTTAGGAGCTCATGAGATGGCTGTGGCAGATACTGTTGGTCCCTCTTTCCCCCATCCCTTTGCCACTCATCATTCTTCTATACAAAACCTTGTAGCTCCCAAGGTCCAGCACCCATGACGGTACCTGATGGTTTTCTCTGGCTGCTGGAGCCCCCCTGTATCCACCCATGAGAGGCCAGGAGTGTCAGGTAGTTAATGACTCTCAGGAGCAGCTTCCAGGGAAAATTGACCGGAGTTGGTGGGTAAACACCCTAGCTCCCTTTTCTGTCCCTCTGTTGGGATGACTCTGAGGCATGGTCTAGCATGACTCTCAGATTTCCCAAGTAGGATTGAGCCCACATCTATAACCTGTAAACAGCTTCTACTGGTGTCCTTTCTTCTCTGTCTCATTTCCTATGTCTGCTATCTGGGGTCACCTCCCAATCAAACCTATTAGCATTCTCATCCTCATTCAAGGATTCTTCTGAAGGAACCTAGTATAAGATACCAACAGTATAGCCCCATCCATCCATCCATCATCCATCCATCATTTGGTAAGTCCATACTATTTGCCAGGTATCATTATAGATACCAAGGATAGCAAGAGGACAGCTATTGCCACCAAGGAGCTCTCATTACAGGAGAGTTAGAATTTACTGAGAAGTTCAAGACAGAGAGGTTCCCAAGAATACCCTGAGTCTTCAGGTTGTTTAGAAATTAAAGATGGGTTCCCAGCACCCATTATTGTCAGAAGTTATCTTTCTCATTTATTTGTTTACTGGCCTAGTTCCTGTCTCCCCTTTTTGACTGTGAGATCCATGGAAAGGGTCACTCGTCTAGCATCCTCACATCTTAGATGGAGGCCAGGTGCAGGATAAATATTTGGTGAATGCACCTTAGAATTGTTATGGCACTGTCTGTTGGCTGAATAAGAAGTGAGCTCCTCATGGAGGAAGGAAATACTGTTATAATAATTTGGTAGAAATAGATTGAACTGAATCACAGGGAGACCTGCTTGATATCTCTACTTTCTATACTCACAGGTAGGTGTCCCTGAAGGTGAAATTTTTATTTTCTTCTAAAATGAAAATCTAAGTTTCTAGACTTCTCATTTTCTAGAGGCAGTTTGTCAGCCTCCCCTTCCTGGGGGAAGTTCATCCTTATTGAATAACTAAGTTTCACAGGAAGCAGCATCATCACCAAGGTACTGTGGAAATCTGTGTGTGACCTGCTCCCATCATGGTCCCTGAATGCTGTGGCCACAGGGCTTCCTTCTAGATACACTGTCTTTTTGGGAACTGAACACTTTTGCCTGTGTCCCTAAGGTGAGTTCTTCCCTTTAACATAGAGAGTTTTCAATTGTAAGGCATTTTCTTCTAAACAGCTTGCTGAGATCCTTTATTTTATGTACACTGAAGACTAAATTCTTGGTTGGGAGAATCTGTTGCTGAAACACAAATTTGCTGTCTCCCATCTGCATCTACAAGATGCCTAGTGATGAGCCACTGCAGGAGCTGCGCAACCTGTTTTATTAACAGTGTCAGTGGAAAGGAAAATTTGAATGTGGAATCTATACATTTGCCATCAGATTCAGAGAAGTGAGTGTCCACAGTCATCCTCTCCTCAGGTGGTGCAAGATTGTGGGGGTTGTCAAGTCCAAATCTGCCAGGCTGGGACTAGGGGTATAGCTCAGTGTTGGAGTGCTTGCCTAGCACGTGAGAGGTACCGGCTTCAGTCCCCAGCATCACTCATTATCATCATCGTCATCATTGTTGTAGTCATTATAGCAACGACAACAACAACAACATATGCTGGAAATTATCCAGCAAGAGTTGATGTTGCCAGGTGGAATCCAAAAACAGTAACCAGGTAGAATTCCTTCATCTTTGGGACACCTCTGCCTTCTAGCACCTTCATCTGAGTGAATGAGGCTCACCCACTTTATAGAGGGTAGTCTGCTTTTCTCAGTCTGCTGATTTCAGGTTAATCTCATCTAGAAAATACCTTCACAGCAACATCTAGACTAGAGTTTGATCAAACAACTGGGCGCCATTGCCTAGCCCATTTGACATGTAAAATCAACCAGCACACCTAGAATTGGTACAGAGTTCAACATGAAAAGACTCTGTATCCAAATAATCCATCAAGCCCGTATTGAGACCAGCCAAGGTTGCTCCTGGTGCTTATTTCTTAGTGTTTAGTTCATTGAGGTGATGCACCGGCTGGCTCTTAGGGGGTGCTCATCCTTTCTCCTCTCTGCTAAACTCCAGTCTCCTGTGACTTCTTTCCTAAGTGTCCCCACCTGTTGACATGTCTAACTTAATCCTTGTGTCTTTTGGATAAGTTTGGAGAGTCTCTTATTATCATTTATTCCTTAAGATGCTGAGCATTTCATTTTAGCTTTCACGCTAAAGAAACAGATACCATCAATCTTTAAGCCTCCCCATGGTACTGATTGCCAACCACAGCCTCAAAGATCTGCAGTGGATTTACTATGTTGCATGTTCTTTATTTCCTTTAAACCTGTACATGTGAGGAACTTTGATTTATGGAGCCTGGATCCTGCTTGGTTGGGGGTTGGAAAGAAGGAAGTAAAGTGTTGTTCAAGCTGCCGTAAATTTAAGTATCCCCAGTATTTCTTTACACATTCAGGAGGGGAAAAAATCCCAACTTAAGTCTATTGCTACTAGAGCTCATAAATTAAAAATAACAAGACTATTTCCTATACACCTGGAGCTTTAAAATTACAACCCGTTCATTCTGTGATGGTCCCCTTCACAAAATAGGCACTGAGGGTGACAACTCAAACAAGATCCTAGCACAGCTCTGAAAACCAAGCAAAGATTCACCTTCTGTCTTTGAACCTTTGCTTTAAATAAAATATTTCAAGATAAAGGAAGTTACTTGAAGCATAGACTCTAAGAATTTAATACCATTACTTTTTTCAGTAATTTTCCTCTCATTGCTCTCTTTTCTCTCTCCCCTTCATCTCCCATTTGGACTTTTCATTTTATGGAACCTGGATCCTTTAAACAAGTCGAACAGATCAGAAACAAAGTGCAGGGATATCTTCTTTAGCTTTCCGCTCTGTTATAAGCCTTAAATTCCTCCCTGTCCACAAATAATATACCCCAAGTGGGCTGGTGGGATGAATTTGATAGCCTCTTAAATGTTTTAGCACCTATATATCACAGAGCTTCAGAGAGTGGGAAAGTTGTGTTTCCTCCTCTACCCAAGAGATTGCTTGCCACCTAGGTGGAATGTGCCACTTAACAGGAACTCCAGTTGAGAATCCTTGTGGACCAAGAAATTTCTAAAGAAAAGTAGACATGGCCAGGTGTAGTGGTACATGCTTGTAATCCCGGAAACTCCAGAGGCTCTAAGGCAGGAGGATCTCAAGTTCAAGGCCAGCCTTGCAAGTTAGTGAGGCCCTAAACAACTTAGTGAGACCAAAATACAAAATACAAAGAACTGGGGATGTGGCTCAGTAGTGAAGCACCTCTGGGTTAAATCCCTAGTATCCCCTCCCCCTCAGAAAAAGAAAATAGACACAATTTTAAGACACCACATATATTTACTTTTTCATTTGTTCTTTGGGAGCTATGTTTATGTTCTTTGAAAAAAAAATATGTAAAGGAGAAAAAGAAGATATACTTCACTTAGATTTCCAGAAATCCTTTAAAAATATGTTTTACCAGAAGTAGAGAATTGAGTTTTCACTCCCATTATGGTTTGGCTATGTGGTGTCCCCCAAAAAGCTCATGTGTGAGACCATGCAATAGTGTTGCAGGAGGCAAAATGGGTAGATTATAAGAGGTGACCTGCTCAGTGAGTTAATCCACTTAAATGGATTAGCTGGTTGGTGACTATAGGCAGGTAGGGTGTAGCTGAAGAAAACAGACCACTGGAGGGAGGCCTGGCTTTGGGGTTCTTTTGGGAGTCAGGAGGAGCTCTCTCTGTTTCCTTGTTGTCATAACCTGAGCTGCCACACCCTTCCACCATGATGTTCTGCCTCACTTTGGGACCAGAGCTATGGAGTCAACAGATCATGGTTGAAATATCTGAAATTATGAGTCAAAATAAACTCTTTTCTGTCTCTACATCATTCTTGTCAAGTCTTTTGGTCATAGCAATACAAATCTAGCTAATACATATACCACATCATACCACCCAGCCCTTCCACTCCTAGGTATTTGCTGAAAAGAAATGAAGCCTCTATTCAAGCAAAGACTAGTATGGGGATGTTCAATATCAGTATTGTTCATAAAAGCCAAAAACTAGATACTAAGCAAATGTCCTCCAATGGATAAAGGATAAATGAAGTGTGGGATATTCACACAGTGGATACTTCAGAATACTCAGACTATTGCTACACACAACATAGATGTATCTCAGAATAATTATGGTGAGTGAAAGAAGCCAGACTCTCCCTCTTTAGAGACTACATATGTTATGATTTGATTTATATAAAATTGTAGACAATATAAACTAATTTAGTAACAGAAAGCATATCAGGAGTTGACTGGGAATGAGGGTGGGAGGGAGCTACCCATTGCAAATAGGCATAAGGAAACTTTTGGGACAATGGATATGTTTATTATCCTGACTGTACTGGTAACACAGGTGTTTACATATGACAAAACTCATCAAATCACACAGGTTCTATATACCAATTATACACTAAAACTAATAAATGAGTTTCCTTGGAATTAAAAAAATATTTTGAGAGGGTAAGAAAATTGTCTTAGAGAATAAGTAAAGAATTGGGATAAATGGTCATTTTCTCTAGAAAAAAAAAGTGTTAATAACAGAAATCAGTAAGAAAACATGTGAAGTCGGCTTTTTTTTTGCCATATATTTTTTTTAGTCATACATGACAGCAGAATGTATTTTGGCATATAACACATACATGAAAGGTACATAAATCAATCATAATGTCTATTCTATTCTGAAGTTGGCTTTTTTAAACATTTTTTCAAGGGATTAAGATAAGAAACTACTATAGGCAATCTAAATCTGGACCGAAATTATTCTAGGTAATAAAAAATCATCAAGATAAAATACCCAGCGGGGGCAATGAGCAGAGGAGCTTTGATGAGAGCAAGGAGAAACATTTGGGGTAAAATAATTCAGACTATTCTTTTGAGGTGATAGACTCTGAGAAACCATTGATAATCAAGGAAGGGAATCCAAGGACATAGTTGACTCAGTTTAAGATTCTGAACTAAAACTTTGTTGGATATTATCAGGAAGAATATTGTAAACTAAGCAAAATAAAAATGTATTTGGTTCTAGAAGTTCTTATGAAGTTTCAATAAGAGTACTTTAAAGTATAAAGGGGAATGGGCTGAGAGTGTGTGTAGTTCAGTGGTAGAGCACTTGACTAGCATGCCTGAGGCCCTGGGTTTAGACTCTAGCACCACACACACATACACACACACACACACACACAAAATAAAAAATAAAAAGAAAGCAAAAACTATAAAGAGGATAGAGGAATTTCTACTGGAGAATAGGTAGTTGGGATAACCTCTTAGCCTGGCATGATCTAGGAGGAAATCTGAGCAGCTTGACACATAGGTTATTCCAGAAATCTTGGGATTATCTCTTAAGATCAGGAGAAATAGTGATAGGGATAAACAAAGTGAGCTATATTCTACATCTTAAAACATAGTACCAACTGAGAACATAAGTCTGCAGATCCTGATGAATTCACAGAGGGGAGGCCGATAGGATGCTATTAGACAAAGCAGGGGGGTGTTTGAAAGCAAATCCACAGCTTTTTATATTAAGATTTTTAAATTTTTATTTGTTCTTTTTAGTTATACATTTTGGCAAATCTCCAACTTCTGAGTCCATAAAGGGTCACAATGGACCTCTCCTAGGAAGAGATGGATTTCTCAGCTAAGTGCCTCAGGACTTCAGTCTAGTAGTATGTTTGTTCTAGTTTCTTTGATACAGTTTTAGAAAGTGGCTACATTCTTCTGAGCATTTTAATCAAGTCACAAATCAGCTGATAAACATGCTCAAAGTTGGCTGAAAGCAGGCAAGGATTTGGAAGCCCCTTGAGCAAGTTGCTTTCATAACGAGTCCTCTCTTTTAGGAGACAGACTCATGGGCAATCTGGTGGAGAATAACCTCTGGTATCCAGGATATGAATGTCAATATCGGTGCAGTTGCTCAGAAAGACGACAGGTGATGGCCTTGCGTTCTCTCCTTGGCTTCCTGTGGAATTCCAAAGTGAGGCTTTGAGACTGTGAACTCCAGCCATCTGCACGGTTGGAACCTGGAGAGCAATACAGCTGGTATCTACCACCATAATTAATAGGGGTGCACAGCAGATAGGTGACACTATCCAGTGTTAATCACCAGGAAGGAGCCTAGTGTGGGAATTGCGTTGGAAAGCAAAGATGTGGGAAGCCTGATGGCTCCCAAAGGACCAGGCCCACCAGGTTTGCTTTGTAAAAGAAATGGAAGGGTATAGTTTAGAAAAAAGACTGACTCTTTTCCTAGATGTGTGGACCTCAGCCACAACTAAATAGAATCTCTTTCTCTGTTGCTGGTGTCTTGTTTGCTATAATCGTAATTTTCTGATGCTCCCTGACCTTGGTGCTTCCTCCTGCCTCCTTGGCCCCCCAACCCCCTCATTTCATCTGTGGGCTCCTGGGAGTGGAGGTTTCAGTCCACTCAGCTAACGAGTGTGTGATTCCCACAGTAACAAGCAACACAGAGACATCCCAGGAGAGGAACAAGAATAGGACGTTCCTTTATTTTTTATGTGGAGATTGATAATCAAGGCTAACGATCCCGGCAGAAGGTGAACAACACATTAAACAGAGGGGAAAAGATAATAAAATATCGCCTGCTGCTTAACAATCGTTGGGTGGAAACATTCCCTGGAACTGTACAGCTGTTGCACTTGATGGCTCATAAAGCCTCAGTAAAGTCCGTCAAGGGCCTTTTTTCTTGGTGAGGAACAATTTTTTCATGCAGTTATGATAGCATCTGGTTCCTGTCCCTGGAAGTGCAGAGAATCCTCAGGCACAGGCAGACGGCTGCTGGGAATGAGCCCGACTGTAGAGGCATCTGGTTCCTTTGATGGGTTTTGGGTCACTTCCGATCTAAAGGACATCATCCTAAAAATGCAGATTAAGATTTAGCAGGGAGTCCCTGAGCATGTGTTATGTGCCAGGCACTGGGTTATGTCATTAATCCTCACAACTGTGAAGCTGGTATTGTGTCCATTTTAAAAACGATACTGTGGAAAACAAACCTTTAGGGGTTAAGGAACTTTCCCAGGTCACTCTGTTGGTATATGGTAGGCTGAGATTCCCAAGCCTGTGCCACATTGCTGCAAAGGCAGAGGGTATGTGTGAAATGTATTTCCTTGTCTTATTTGGGTATTCATGCGCATGTGTGTTGAGAAGAAATGATAATTTCCAGAATACTCAAAATAAATGATGGGAATCCTAGGTGATCTGCTGGTTTAGGTCCAGTTCCTCAGAAGCAGGTTCTGAAATGAGGATTGCTGTGCAAGTGATTTATTTAAATTTTTCCCAGGGAAACTAGTGAGGGAGTGAAGGAGGCAGGAAAAAAAAGGAATAGAAGCCAAAAATGGGGATACTTCAAGTGAAGTCTTGCAGTTGGTGGCTTGTAGCTCCAGCCTGAGCTTACTGGGGAGCCCTTAGATGTGTGCTATATCTGAGAGTTGTGCTGACCTGAGGCATGGAGCTGGAGCTGTCATCTCCCTAGCTATTAGACAGTTAGGGTTGCTGTGAGGAGGAGGAGGTAGTGGTAAATCCCAGCTCTGTAAGCATGCAGGCAGAGCAGGCTCCAGCAGCCCAAGGGCAGGCCTTTGAAAAAGAGGTGCAGGTGCTCACTGTTAGAGGCAAGATCTCATTGAAGAAGAGCACATAAGGGGAACTGGGCTGAGCACCAGCATTATCACCTACACCTGCCACTATAGGGAACCAGCAGGAAGATTAACCAGAGATCTTGGTATTTCCCAGCAACAGCTTCAGCTGCATTTCCGTAGAAAGGGTGTAGATGGTTCTGAATTCTGGGGGTGGTGCTTTTCATTACTGAGTTCAGATGTCATTGAATAGTGAGCCACCCTCCAACTGTCAGCATGAACTAGAACGTTGGGTTATTTCATCTTGGATGGTGTCATAGGACAAAACAGACTTCTGTCTCTTCAGAATAAAAGGGAATTTTTTCCTAAGTAAACTTCCATGTTCTCTTACAGGGTAGAGAAACCTGAGACAATGAAAAGTAGGGGTTTGCCTAAGACAGGGAGCCTGCCCATCTGAAAGTATGTCATGATGTGAACTACACAGACTCAAAACCCATGTGCATTTTTCTCAAAGCAAATAGTTGCATGTATATGTGTGTGTGTATGTGTGTGCATGTGTGCGCACGTGCATATGTAATATAGGTGTACATATCCCATAGAAACAATACTTTAAGTGAAAGCAGATCTCTCTTATTTTAAATAAATTTCAATTCTTTATTTTGGGGGTATAGGGGTCCCTCACATGTGTTCCACCTGAACATGAATACCAAATGCCTATGTAACTTATGGCAGGATTTGGCTCTGTCCTTTGCCTTCTTTGTACCAGTCGTATTCATCAACACTGGGGACTCTGGAAGGCAAGCATGTATGGTTTCACTGTTGTGACTGAATAGAGACAAGAAGCAATGTTTATCTTCCTTGGGCTGTTGGAGGGATTGTGGAGTGAAATCTAAGGTGTGGTCATCATGAATTATGGTGACACCATGCCTATTTTATATAACCCTAGTTTTTAGGCATCCTCAGCTCAGACAGTATCAAAGGAGCATGGGGAGAAATTTTAAAAGGGTAATAAGTTAAAAGGCTTTTATGATGATGGTGGAATTATAACTTATCCTATTGATATATAAATATTTACAAATGAAATGTTGTGGTTTTGGGATTTTCTTCACAATAATAATAGAGAAGTGGATATACATGTAATAAGATTGGTTATGGATTGATAATTGTTGAAGCTGGATGATATCTACGTAGACTCTTTCCTCTATATTTGTATATGTTTGAAATTTCCTATAATAATAAGTAAACTTGGTCATAAACCCAGTTTATATTCAAAGATCCCTTCAGAAGAATCTTCTAAGCCCAGCCTGGCTGGTCCCTGAGTATCTTTCATGTTCTCCCTGGTGCCCATAAGTCCCTTGCTGCAGGACTGCTGTCTTGGTCAGTTTTGTGCTGCTGCAGCAGAAGGTTTGAGTCTGGGAAACTTACAAAGAACAGAGAATTTTTTTTTCTTATAGTTCTGGAGGCTGGGAAATGCCAGGTTGAAGGCCTTGCTGTCTCATAGCATGGCGGAAAGTATCACATGGGCTCAGAGTCAGGGGAGGAAGCCTGAACTCATCCTTTCACCAGAGACTCACTTCCCCAATAACTAGACAGTGCCATGATGACAGCATTGATCCATTCATAAGGGCAGAGTACTTGTGACCTAATCACTTCTTAAAGGTCCTTCCTCGCTATATACAGTTGCACTGGGGATTAACTTTCTAACACATGGACTCGGGGGACACATGAAACCACAGCAGCTGGTGGGGACACCTGACTTCCAGTCTGTGGGCCCCTCTTGCTGCCATCATTCTGCTCTCCTCCCAGAATCCTATTCCACCAGTCACAGGGCTCCCAGTGTTGCAATTCCATTAGACTCCTCCCTTATTTCTTGTAAAATTACTCTTGACGTGAGTTCCAGGGACTAGTTCATTTGAGCAGCAGCATCTGTCACTATTGCACTGACCCCATCATATTCCCTATTCTCAGATAAAGATAGAAGATACACACTGAGCTTGATTGCTTCTATAGAAAGAGCCTGGCTAAATTTTTATAGCACCATCCAAGAGAAGTATAAGAAGCTGTGATTTAGTCCCAGAAATCATGACCTTGGAAGAAGAGTGGCCATGTGAGTGACCAGCTCAAGAGAAAGATCAGGAAAGCATAGTGTCTGGGGGCCCAGCCTACTGACTTTCAAGTGGGATTTTTCCGCCAAGGCCATCTGCTTTGGCTGGTTATGGAGGTTCAAGCAATTAATTAAGAGGAACCTAAGATACAACCTCTAGTTTAAGAATAAACTAAAGAATAACCAAAAATCTTTCAGAAAGATGGTAACTCTTGTATGAACTGTTTATCTTATGGCAGAAAAGTCTCCCTGGAGATGGTGTCTGATACACTTGCAAATTCTGATACAGAGTCTGATACAGCTCACAAAATATCAAAGAAGAACACCAGCCCCTCTCTTTATATTAAACGTCTCTACTATTACTAGACACTTCCTGTAGACATTGCCATGAGCCTGGGAGAGAAAGGGAGGTTCCATTAATTGGGAACTTCATTTTCTTTTATATTTGGAGATAGAATTTCTCAATATAGCCAATGATCTCTTCCATAAAGATATGTATATGGTGAACACTACAGACTCTCAGACTATAATCAGATTGATGGACTGAGTGGGCATCTGCCCTGCAGACCCAACTCTTGGTTCTGTTTAGCTTTACCTCTTCACTCTCTGCATGGGGGGAGGAGAGGCTGGCTCTTTTCCAGTTGGCATCTTGCTCATATATTCGGTGCTACTGCCCTGTTCATGGCCTAACCAATTAAACAGCTCATGAGATATGTTGCTATTCTTTGCTTAAGGTCACTTGAGACTGGTAGTGCTAAGGAGCTCTTGGGTAATGTTCTGGTCTTAATGTTTTAATTAAATTTAGTTGAACTTGTTTTTTAAGTATCTATAAAGTGAGTGAGAATATGCCGAGTACAGGGAGGAGAAACATAGATCTTAATAAGGACTTCTGTTTTCTAAATGTTGGTGTCCCCCAAAGTCCCTGTGGTGGAAACATAATCCTCAGAGCTATATTGTAAGAAGCAGGGCCTTTAGGATATAGACAATTAGGTTATGAGGATGCCACCCTCACAAATAGGATTAGTGCTCTTATAAAAGAGGCCTGAGGGAGCTTGTCTCTCCCTTTTGCCAGTGAAGACACATAAAAGATGATATCCTTTATTCATGATCTCTTATCAGACACCAAATTTGCCAGCACCTTATCTTAGACTTCCCAGTCTCCAGAATTGTAAGCAATAAATTTCTGTTGTTTATAAGTTAAACATTCTAAGGCATTTTGTTATAGCAGCAGGAATGGACTAAGACAATGACTAGTTTTATGAAGAAGGAGTTAATATAGATCTTGTGAGTTATGACTGATGCTCATGAGACTAGAAGAGACCCTGGAATTCTCAGTGTGGAATGTTTTAAAAAACACTCCATGCTTCTTCTCAGTATGGTCTGGAACATGGTAGCCATCAGTTAGGTTTGAAATTGGTGTCCCAACCTAAGGTCAAAGGGCTGAATTCCATATTCCATATACAGAGATAATAACCTTATGCTATCTGTTCATTCAAAAATTATATATGAGGCCGGGTGCCATGGCGCAGGCCTGTAATCCCAATGGCTCTGGATGCTGAGGCAGGATGATCACGAGTTCAAGGATAGCCTTGGCAAAAAGCAAGGCGCTAAGCAACTTAGTGAGTCCCTGTCTCTAAATAAAATACAAAAAAGGGCTGGGGACCTGACTCAATGGTCAAGTGCCCCTGGTACCCCTCCCTTGCAAATTATATATGAAATATCTGTGGAGCCCAGACATGGTGGTCTCTAGGCTTTGGCTACCCTTGTGATTTTTAAAGCCAGAAGCACCCAGTAGCAGTTAAATCCTTAGAACAAAATCCACAGCCATTGTGTTCTTGGAGTAGATTACCTTGGATGTTTGAAACAAAAGAACCTGTTCAGATTAGCACATGTATACTTGAGAACTGATTCTATGTTAATGCTCTTTGACCTGCAAGTCCAGAGAAACATCATGTGGATTTCGAACTAAAGTGAGCACAGCAGCAGACAGGCTGTCACACTAACAGAAAGGGGCTGGAGCCTGCAGCTGCCATCCACAGCGAAGACCTTGCTTTCATTGAGCTCTACATCCCTGCAGATCATTGTCATATGGAAGTGATTCGAATAGGCCGAGGGCAGTGGAGTGAAAAAAACCAGGACGTTTCTAAAACTCAGGGAGAGCAATTTACAAGCCTGGGCTGAGAAAGAGGCTGGACACACCACAAAGGAAGCACATTGCCCCAATAACTTTTTTTTTTTTTAAGGATCCTTTAAATGACTTGCCTTTGAAGCACATTTGTTTATAAAGTGTCTAGTAATCACTTCCACTGTAGCTGTATCAGGAGGGGCTGTATTTTCTTTTCAGACCTAATTCCCATGATTCTGTGTGCCGCAAGGGCTCCATTTTTATCCCCCTCTCCATGGCGGACATACATTTCCACTTTACAGTATTAATCAGATAAGTGACTACGAGCTGGGAAGTGTGTTCACTGAACACCTGGCTAGCCTGAAGCTCTTTACACTTGACAAAATGGGAGACAGAAATTATGATGACTTTTCCATTTTAGGCTGGATTATGGAATTCTGTGATCAAGATTACTTTAAAACCCTTGGTTGAATGAGGAAGTAAAATAGCCTTGAATTTCACTGGAGGGGAAGATATCTCTAACAAAAGACAAAAACATAAATCTTAAATGACAGTTTGTCCCAAGGACATTCACCTACTATAAGATGCTTTTTTCTTTTCTTTTTTTTTTTAACTGTCTACTTGTTCTCTTATGCAATTATTACCAATGCTGTCTGCTAATAGATGCATTAGAAGTGGGTTTACCATACATGGAGTCTGTTTTTCTGTATGTGAGCATTTCTCATTCTTGCATGTACAAAGTATGACCATACATGGTGGGATGCATATTATGGATGAGAGAGAAATATATCTAGATGGTTTTTACATGTATGTATTTTGGCTTGGGCAGCACCAGCATACCATTGGTGTATGTCTGGGCTGAATGTGACAGCTTTCTTTATACTCATTCCATGGAATCACTGACAGCACTCAACTGCTTCCTCCAGTTGGTATTTTCTCTTATTTTTTGCTAATGACTCTGGCTACACCTATAAATTGCTTTTCCTGTCTAGATTGAAAGCAACATAGTGATTCCTTCCCAATAACAGGATTGATAAGGTTGAAGTAGCTTGCTTACCTCCCACATTAACTGACTGTATTAGAAGAATTTCACTTTTGTTTCAGGTATTTTGAATGGTGGAATGAGTCATTTTCACTCTGTTTTAATACTAGAGAGAGAGAAATCATAATTATTAGGAAAAACAAGCCAGGTTTTATGACATAATCCCATCATCCCAGAGTCTTAGGAGGCTGAGGCAGGAACATTGCAAGTTCAAAGCCAGCCTTAGCAACTTAACGGGGCCCTAAACAACTTAGCAAGAACCTGTCTCAAAATTTAAAATAATAATAATAATAATAAAAAGGACTGGAGATGTGACTCAGTGATTAAGTGCCCCTGGGTTCAATCCTCCCCCCAAAAAAAGTTAGAAAAAAAAAACAATCAAATCCTTATCCTTTTCTATAAAATTCTTTCTATAAAGTTTAGGGCACTGTTCAGCAGGTGCAATGGCTGTTTGAGAACAATGATAGGTGGTAAGTTATTGTTGCATTTCTACTACTGATTGATTTGGGGGCTGGGGGCTTTGTTAATTGGTTCCGCTTCACTGTGGTTTAATCTTACCGGGAAATAAGGAGATCAGTGATGTTATACCTTTTGGGTAGGTGTATTCTGTGGTATAATTTAGAATGAAAAAGTGCTAATACTGAAGGGACTTACCAAATGGGGAAACCCTTTTCCCCAGGGATATAGAGCAATATGCCCTGGGCTCCAAGAAGCTGTCCAATATGGTCCATCTTACTGGGGTGTTATTTTTTTTCTAGCTTAGAGGGCTGGGGAGATGAACCTTTTTTTTTTTTCGACAGTAAAAACCAAGGAGATATTATATGAAGTACAATGTCAAATTAGAATGAAATTTTAAGATAAATCATGAACTTCTAAGTAATTTCTTGCTAAACTTAGATTGCTTGAGTTATGCATTCCTAGGGGACTAATTCACTCTGCCTATTGCCATCACTTGTACTATAGGGGAAAGTTTGATTTTTGTTTGTTCAGAGAACCAGCATTTTGATTTACTTTTTATTAGTTCTCCTGCTTTTCTCTTTGCTACCTCATTGATTTCTGCTTTTAATTGTATTATTTCCTTCCTTCTACTTTCTTTTGATTTATATTGTTGTTCTTTTTCCTAACTTTTAGACTTGGGACCTAACACATTTATTTTTATTGACATAAATATTCAGGCTATGAATTTTCCACTATACATTGCTTTAATTGCATTTTATAGATTTTGATATGCAGTCTTTTATTAACATTTTATTTCAGAAATTCTGCAATTTGGATTTGTATTTTCCATTTAATGCACGAAACCTTTTAATTTATCTATTTTTTTCTGTTTAACATGCTTTTGAATTATTTAATATAAACAATTTTAAATTTCTATGGGAAAGAGACTTTTCATTTTATTACTTTTAAATTATTTCTGTTTTTACTGCATTGTGACTAGATAACGTTGCTTTAACATATGAATGTGTTGAGATTTTCTTTTTTTCTTTTTCTTTTTCTTTTTTTTTTTGTGTGTGAATTCTTAGGAACTACACTTGAGAAAGTGTATCCTTTGTCGTCTGGATGCAAAGTATGTATCCAGAAGATTGAGCTTTGTTTTAAAACATATATATATGATGGTGAAATACATATAACATAAAACGTGTAATTCTAACTTTAATTTTTCCATATTGGGTACTAAACCCGGATTGCTTTACCACTGAGCTACACCCCTGGGCTTTTTTATTTTATCTTGAGACAGAGTCCTAAGTTGTCCAGGCTATACTCAAACTTGTGATCCTCCTGCCTCAACCGCCCAAGTCTTTGGGATTATAGGCATGTGCCACCAGACCGAGCAATCTGACCATTTTTAAGTATACAATTCAGTGGCATTAATTACAATCACAATCTTGTACAGCTATCACCACTACTGCTTTCCAAAACTTTTTCATCACCCCAGACAGAAACTCTCTAACCATTAAGCAATAACTCCCCATCCACTTGATAACCTCTTACCTATTTTTTTTTCTACAGATTTGTCTGTTCTGAACATTTCATGAGTGAAATCATACAGTATTTTTATTTTTGTGTCTTTTTTTTTAGTCAGCATAATGTTTTCAAGGTTAATTCATGTTGTAATATGTATCAGAATTTCACTCCTTTTTATGCCCAAAGATGGTACCGTTGTATTATATACTACATTTTGTTTATCTATTTATTTGTGCAAGGACATCTGGGTTGGTTTCACCTTAGGCAGTATTATTGAAGAAGGCTTCTATATGAACATCATCATACAAGGATCTTTTGAGTCTCTGTGCTGACATCTTTTGGGTATATGCCTGTGAGCAGAAATGCTAAGTCATATGCTAATTCCATCTTTGGCTTTTTGAAGAATTGTTCATCTGTCTTTCACAGACACTGTACCATTTTACATTTCCATCGGCAGTGTGTGAGTGCTGCCATTTTTTCACATTCTCATCGACATTTATTTTCTTTTCAATTACAGCCATCCTAATAGGCAAGAGGTGGTATCTCATTATGATTTTGGTTTGCATTTCCCTAATTACTAATGATGTTGATCATCTCTTCATGTGTTCTTATTGGTCATTTGAATATCTTTGGATAAATATCTATACACATCATCCACTTTTTGAATTTTCTTTTTGTTGTTGAGTTCAGGAGTTCTTTAAATATTCTGAATATTAAACACTTATTAGATATATGACTTGCAATTATTTCCTCCCATAGTGTAAATTATCTTTTTACTTTCTTGATAATATTCTTTAATACTCAAAATCTTTTATCTATTTTTCCTATTTTTCTTCTATTGTTCGTGATTTTAGTATCATATTTAAGAATCCCTTACCCAATCCTGAGCCATGAAGTTTTACCTGTTTTTTTTTTTCCTAAGAGTTGGATAGTTTGAACTCTTATATTTAGGTTAAATTTTTGTTATGGGATGAGGTCAAAGGAAAGTCCAACATGAAGAAATTGAGTTGTCCTAGCACACTAAAAATCTATCTTATTAATCACCCTATATTTAGGTTCCCTACAGCCTTCTTGGTTTGTCTTAGGCTAAGAGTGACAGGTTAAAGCAGTGCCATGATGAGCAATATGGGGACCTGAGGCAAAAGGAAAAATCAGTAATGTTGGGGATGGGAATAGGAAAGACAGTAGAATGTATCAGACATAACTTTTCTCTGCTCATATATGAAGACATGACCTCCATATCATGTCTCATAAGAATGGGATCCTAATTAGAATAAATTATATTCCATGTATGCATATGTTTTATTCAGCTTTTTCACTGCTGGGACTAAAAGATCTGACCAGAACAATTATAAGAGGAAAAGTTTATTTGGGGGCTCACAGTTTCAGAGGTCTCAATCCACAGACAGCAGACTTCATTCCTGGGGGCTCCAGGTGAGGCTGACCATCATGACAGAAGAGTGCGGCAAAGGGAAGCAGCTCACATGATGATCAGAAAGCAGAGAGTGAGGTCTCCACTTGCCAGATACAAATATATACCCCAAAGCCATACCCCCAATTCCCACCTCCTCCAGCTACTTACTACTTCAGTTAATCCCTATTAGGGATTAATTCACTGATGGGGTTAAGACTCTCACAACCCAGTCATTTCCCCTCTGAACCCTCTCACATTGTCTCACATGTGAGCTTTTGGGGGACACCTCACATCCAAATCATAATGGTATAATATGTCAAAATACACTCTACTAACATGGATATCTAAAAAGAACAAATAAAAAATCAGTAATACTGATTTTGTCTTTATACAAAATTTTCACATCATTCATTGTGGATTTTTTTTGCATTAAATCTTTTAAACTATTGCATTAAAATATTTTTTCCTGAGTTTTCATCATCCCCTTAAATTGTCTGCCCCTCAAAAGAGCACTTCATCCTTTCTTTCACCCGAGTCCCAACTCTGGGTGAAAGGCTCCTATTATTAATATATTTCTGCATATTTCTCTTTGTAGCTCATGCAGTTTTGCTTTTTTGGAATGGTTATTATGTATTTGCATTAAAATATTAATAAGTGTTATATACTTTTGCTATGAATCGTGGCTTTTAGTATTGTCTTGTTTAAGATTTTTTTTTTTTTAGCCTGGATTCTACTTTGTCTGATATCAGGATCACAAACTATAGGTAATAGCTGAGATTCTAACAAGTCCTCTAGATTATTAATAATGAAATTGAAGCTCAAGAACTTTGGCAGCAGCCAAAATAATTATGGTCATTAAGTTGAAAATGTAGCTTACTTTAATTCTAGGAATTGATACTATAACAAAAACCTCAGTATGCTTTAATGTGGAAGTGATATCATTCTGAAATTGTGTATATGAAAATTACAGTGAATACCATTATCATGTTCAAGCACGGAATGGGCCACAAAACCTACCAAGGGTTTGGGATGGTTAGGTTTGGGTAACCTCTGGACTGAATTGTGTCTCTGTTAGGGTTTGGGTAACCTTTGGAGTAAAGGTAACTCACATAAATTTGAAGGATGTGAGCTGAAAGAAGGCCAATCAATTTAAGAAGAATGATTCAACCTATATATTTGTATCTGGCAAGTGGAGACCTCTCTCTCTCTGCTTTCTGATCATCATGTGAGCTGCTTCCGCTTGCCACACTCTTCTGCCATGATGGTCAGCCTCACCTGGAGCCCCCAGGAATGAAGTCTACTGTCTGTGGATTGAGACCTCTGAAACTGTGAGCCCCCAAATAAACTTTTCCTCTTATAATTGTTCTGGTCAGATCTTTTAGTCCCAGCAGGGAAATTTCTTTTTAATTTGTAAGATCCTGGGGTCCCTTTTTGAGCTACTAGAAGTTTTATGAGCGAAGAATGGAGCTTTCGGTTGTACTATATAGAACAGAGTCTCCTTATAATACTCTATTGAGGTTCTTGCCATAATGTTACAGGGTAATCCCCTTTTTCATTTGTGGGAGATACCTTCCAATACCCCCAGGGGATGCCTGATCAGGGATATTACCAAGCCCTATGTATATTATGTTTTTTCCTATGACAAAATTTAATTTAGAGAGGCTGAGGCTGTGACTCAGTGGCAGAGCACTTGTGTGGCATGTGTGGGGTGCTGGGTTCGATCCTTAGTACCACATAAAAATAAACAAACAAAATAAAGTCAAGCTGTTCATTGTCAACTACAAAACATTTTTTATTGCATATTACTCATTATTTGAGAAATTTAGACAATTCCACAATGTTGGTTTTGCTTGACCATCTTTAAACAGGTAACAACATAAACCACAACAAAGTCTTGTAAGAACATGATACGATATTTTTAAAAAGTCACAATTGACATTGTGCTTGGTATCTAATACATTTTGTAAACTCACTTACTTCCACCACTCACTACTGAATTTGTAGTGCAGATCTCATTTTCAAATCAATTATTACCACAACAATTCCTCTATAAATGGATATCACAGACTGGATAGCTCCCACTATCTGACATAGCCATGAGTGGCTTTAATGTTAAAGATTCGGTTTAAAGTGTTGTTCTTTAAAATTTAATTTATAAATAAGATACAGTAAGAAGTTAACAGCTAATAACAAATTAGAAAATTTATTGTAGTATACTGTAATAAAAGTTATATGAATATTGTCAAAACGTCTTATGGTACTGTATTCATCCTTGTGATGATGTGAGATAGTACAATGCCTATGTAATGAGATAAAGTGAAGTGGATGGCATAGGCATTGTAATGCTCTATTGGGCTATTAAGAGTTAAGTTGAGCACAAACACTGTGATACCATGATATTTGATCTGATAACCACGACAGCTACTCAGTGACTAATGGGTGGGTATTATATATACCATGGATACACTGGGCAGCAGGATTCATGTCCCAGGTAGGATGAAGTGGGATGGTATGAGAATTCATCACACTACTCAGAAGAGGGTGCAACTTAAGACTTATGAATCCTACAGAATAAACTTATGGTTCTATTTCATTTCCTTTTTTAAATTTTTATTATTAGTTGTTCAAAACATTACATAGAACCATAAATTTATTCTGTAGCCTCAAAAGGGATTCACTCTACCAGTGATTTGCCATATAATACCAGGTTGAAGGAAGGAACCAAAATATCAATGTGAAAAGTAAGAGAGAGATACATATTTAAAAACTCTATTTATTTTTATATTTATTTGCAACTTTACCAAGCAAGCAAAAAATATTTTTGCAGCACTATAGTGTAAATGGTACCAGAAAAAATAAAGCAATAAAATCTTTTTATAGGTGAAAATGTAATAAACTGCCAGGTACAGTGGTGCACACCTGTAATCCTAATGATTCAGAAGGCTGAGGAAGAAGGATCCCAAGTTCAAAACCAGCTTCAGCAATTTAGCAAGGCCCCAAGAAACTTAGTAAAACCCTGTTTCAAAAATAAATAAATAAATAAATAAATAAATAAATAAAAAGGCATGGCTCAATTGTTAACCTCTTCTGGGTTCAATTTTTGGTACCAAAAACAAAATAATAAAAGAAAGAAAGGAAAATGTAAAAGACTTATGAATCCTTTATTTCTGGATGTTTCTATTCAATATTTAAGAACTACATTTGACCACAGGCAACTAAAACCATGAAAAATGAAACGGTGGAAAAAAGTGGACAACTGTAGTCTTTAATCAGCCTGGCTTCATTCAAGCAGTACCGGGGCACTCAAGACTGCCTTCTTACTTTTCTTCTAAGTAATTCTTGCATCTCTGTGTTTAAGTCTCTAGGGAGGTAAAACTGAAGAAGGGTGGAAATAAAATATGGCTCGATTTTGGCCTTACCTACCCCTTCCTAATGCATTCATGCTTCTCTCTGTACATCTTGTTAGTGAATGGGAAGAAATAAAGCACATTGGCCCAGCAGGTTTTCTTCCCATTGTCTCCCTCTGAAGTACTCAAAGGCATCAATAACAGAGTAGGAAAGCCCTGGCTGAACAGAAGTTAGTCTTTTCCTTTGATACCTTCCATTGGGAGCCTTCATACAATGCATTTGAAAGTACTTTTTCAGCACACTCCTGCTTCAGGCAAACATTGAGAAAACGATTGAGAAGGCCTCAATGGAAAGGATCCAATCTGCCCCAGAAACTGCCCTAGTTCTCTATCAGGAGAGTCACCAGCAGTGGAAGAGAACGCCCCACCCCATTTTTTTCTTTTTCCTTTTCTCTTCTTTTCTGTTGTAAGAATTGTGGGAACTCTCCTTAAATGAAAAAAGAAAAAAAAAAAAAAAAACAACCTCTCAAGCTGGGTTTTGTTTTCTAAAGTGGATTAATGCCTAGATGTCTCTCATCCATTTTGTAAAACTAGTGTCTCAACTTTAGATTATAATTAACTTATTTGGGACAAATGTTTGAATTCAAGGAGAAATAAATGCTAGTTGTCATGTGTATGGGTTTTGTTTTTTTTTAAGCACTTTTAAAAAAGCATCATCAACTTACTGCTAGGGGGCCTTTGTCCCTACTTGCTGCTGGTGGTTTGCAGGCCTGCTCCAGCAAAGCTCCAGATCATATCTGCTTTAGTATTCTACCTCTTGACAACACCCTGTACTTGATTTCAATGGAATTGCATTAGTTCTGAACCCCTGAGCATCTATCACTTTTTAGAAACTATACTAAGTTAATTTCTACTTAGAGCTGAAATATAAACAAATGCTTAGGAAGGTGATGCCAAGAGAATAAAATCCCTCTTTAGCTGCCTTCTTTTCCCAATCATTGAAGTGAGCCTGGTTGGAGACAAAGGAACAGATATTCAAGGAAACTGAAAGCATGAAGAAGTGGGAAAGTAAAGATTTGTTCCCAGGGTGTAGGCTCCCTATTTACCTCTCTTATTGTTTCTTTTGCTGAGAAAAAACTTTTTAGTTTGAGTAAGTCCCATTTGTTGATTCTAGTTATTAACTCTTGTGCTATGGGTGTCCTATTGAGGAATTTGGAGCCCGACCCCACCGACTGTAGACCATAGCCAACTTTTTCTTCTATCAGACGGCGTGTCTCTGATTTGATATCAAGCTCCTTGATCCATTTTGAATTCACTTTTGTGCATGGCGAGAGAAAGGGATTCAGTTTCATTTTGTTGCATATGGATTTCCAGTTTTCCCAGCACCATTTGTTGAAGATGCTATCCTTCCTCCATTGCATGCTTTTAGCCCCTTTATCAAATATAAGGTAGTTGTAGTTTTGTGGATTGGTTTCTGTGTCCTCTATTCTGTACCATTGGTCCACCCGCCTGTTTTGGTACCAGTACCATGCTGTTTTTGTTATTACACCCTGGGAACAAATCTTTACTCCTCACACTTCAGATAGAGCCCTAATATCCAGAGTATACAAAGAACTCAAAAAATTAGACAATAAGAGAACAAACAACCCAATCAACAAATGGGCCAAGGACCTGAACAGACACTTCTCAGAGGAGGACATACAGTCAATCAACAAGTACATGAAAAAATGCTCACCATCTCTAGCTGTCAGAGAAATGCAAATCAAAACCACCCTAAGATACCATCTCACTCCAGTTAGATTGGCAGCCATTATGAAGTCAAACAACAACAAGTGCTGGCGAGGATGTGGGGAAAAGGGTACACTTGTACATTGCTGGTGGGACTGCAGATTGGTGCAGCCAATTTGGAAAGCAGTATGGAGATTTCTTGGAAAGCTGGGAATGGAGCCACCATTTGACCCAGCTATTCCCCTTCTTGGTCTATTCCCTAAAGACCTAAAAAGAGCATGCTACAGGGACACTGCTACATCGATGTTCATAGCAGCACAGTTCACAATAGCAAGACTGTGGAACCAACCTAGATGCCCTTCAATAGACGAATGGATAAAAAAAATGTGGCATTTATACACAATGGAGTATTACTCTGCATTAAAAAATGACAAAATCATAGAATTTACAGGGAAATGGATGGCATTAGAGCAGATTATGCTAAGTGAAGCTAGCCAATCCCTAAAAAACAAATGCCAAATGTCTTCTTTGATATAAGGAGAGTTACTAAGATCAGAGTAGGGACGAAGAGCAGGAGAAGAAGATTAACATCTAACAGGGATGAGAGGTGGGAGGGAAAGGGAGAGAGAAGGGAAATTGCATGGTAATGGAAGGAGACCCTCAGGGTTATACAGTGGAGGGGGTAGAGAGAGAGGAGGGGAGGGGAGGGGAGAGGTGGGGAGGGGGGAGGGTGGAGGATGGGAAAGGCAGCGGAGCACAACAGACACTAGTATGGCAATATGTAAATCAATGGATGTGTAACTGATGTGATTCTGCAATCTGTGTATGGGGTGAAGGTGGGAGTTCATAACCCACTTGAATCAAAGTGTGGAATATGATATGTCAAGAAATTTGTAATGTTTTGAACAACCCACAATAAAAAATTAAAAAAAAAAGAAGTGGGAAAGTGTGAACACTGCTTAGAGAGGTGCAGAGTCCTGGAGCCAGGCTGGTCTGCGGCCCACAGAGGCCTGTCTGCTCTTCCCTAGTTTCCCGCAGATCCTGACTGCCCAGTTCTATAAAGACATTCAAACTTTCAGTGTGACCTTCACTTAACTTCTTTCCTTCTATGAAAAGGAAGGAGTTCTTCCTAAATCTAAATTTCTGTAATTTTCTGATCATTTATATTTCATTTTAACTGCAAAGCCAGGATACTGAAAAACTTTTGAGAGCTGTATCAGGGTCTAAAGGAAAAAGGTACCCTAATTCCAGGAGTCAATGAAAACCATTAGACATTTTAGAGTGTTTTCTTTCAGTCTTTTTTTCACGTATGTAGTGTCCACCTCCTGTATTGGCAGCCTTCATGCCTGTGGATTAAGCCACCTGCAGGTAGAAAATATTCCAAATAAATAAATAAATAACATCTGTACTGAACAGGTACAGACTATTTCCATGTAATTATTCCCTAAACAATATGGTATAACAACTATTTACATAAGTTTAAATCGTATTAGGCATCATGAGTAATCTAGAGATGACTTAAAGTATCTGAGGAGGATGTACATAGGTTACATGCAAAAACCACACCCTTTTAGATAAGGAACTTGAGCATCTGTGGATTTGAGTATTTGCAGGGGGTTCTGGGATGAATCCCTCATGGATACTGAGAGACAACTGCAGAATTAGATTTGTGTGTATTTGGAATATTATATCTACTGAGGTTATCTTGAACATTTGCCTATGTCGTTTAATATAAACTAAAAAGTAAATATACGTGAAGCTATTAGATGATCATATTATGTGTATTATATTTATTTAATGAATACCCTCTTGCTGTCTAGTTAAGTGTTTTGCTATGATAGATGATGTTGCCATGAATATCCTTGCATGTAAATTTTTGTGCACGTCTCTACTTATTCCCTTAGTCTATAAGCCTAGTAGGAGAATCACTGAGTCAAGGTATACTGATATTTTCAAGGTGGTTAGTACATATAGCCATATTATACTCTAGTGCCATGTGAGTGCCCAATTTCTAGAATCCATACCAATACTGAATATTAAACTGTCTTTTGATAGTTTTAAATTATATCTCATTTACTTTTTACCTTTTATTGTTCATGTGATTGATAGTTTTTATGTGTTATTCAATTGTTTAAATTCTTCTGCTAAAATTATTCTGTGTGTTTTACTCATCCTTCCATTAGGGTTTTTGGTGTTAGTGATCGTTAAGAACTCTAAAATTCTATAATTTTAAAGTATAAACTGAGTTACCAAAATTTTTAATGAAGCTGCAATAGCCAGTCTCCTTTTATAATGTAACCCTGTTATCATTTTCCAACCCTTGGCACTGAGCTATACATACTCCAGAGGCTACATAAATGCTTTTTAATGAGAGAATGAACCATTATCTAAATATGTCATGGATGTACAATGTTGGTTACTAAAGCTAAAAAGAAAATTTTTAGTCCATTAGGAGATATATAAGGAAAGCTTTTGTTAATGAATTTTCCTAGGAAAGGAGGCTGGAAGATTAAAAAAAAATAACTGTTTTCTATGTATGTGACCTTATGTTGTTAGAGCATAACAGAGGACAAGAAAAGAGCTTAGATTGTTTTTTCAAATTAAGTGATATTTTACACATGCAATATGTAAATAGAACAATATAAGAAAACCATTATCAAATAATAATGTGTAGGTATATGTTTTTATGATCATTTTTTAAAGAAATAAAACATGACAGAATAGTTGAAGCCACCTGCCCTCCCTTACTCCCCTTCCCCACTAGAAGTAGCTATTATTCTGAATACGGTGTTTATTCCTTGACTGCATGTTTTATCCTCTTATAACATAGACATGTATCTATAAGCAACATGGAATATGAGGTCACATTTTTAAACCTTTTACAAATGATATCATACTATAAATTTCCTATTGCAATCTTTCATTTCTCATGCACTATTATATTTTCAAAATCAATTCATTTTAATAATATTCTATACTCTGGAAATTTCACATCTTATTTATTCTTTCCCACTCATTATCATTCCAATATTTGTCTCTTGCAAACGTTGCCACCATGAATATTGTAGACCGTGTCCCCTTGTGCACATATTCTCTAGAGTGGGAATGGAATTAGTCACAGGAAGGTGCATCCCCTCCTTTTCTAGAAAGTGCCAAATTTCTTTTCATGTTTTTAAGGTATTATGTAGATACTTGAGTTTTCCCCAAGGACATTTTGCATAATTTTTACTAGTTGATATTTTTAAGTGCTGGTGGGTCAAGAACTATTCGAAGGGTTTTACGTGATTCAACACATTTGATCCTTACCTATTTGTTGTATAAACAAGGAAACTGAGAAATAAAGGACTTGAGCATCTTTCCCAAGGTTACACAGCAAGTGACAGAGCTCATTCAAGTGCAGGTAGTGTTGTTCTCAAGCTGTTATCTGTTCACCGTAGGCTATGTTCCAAGTGCTAGAAAGACATCAGCCACGCTAAGTTGATAGTGGTACAAAGACACCAGCTATTTAGCTTACAAGAAATCTCTAAAAAAAGGAAGTGGCCTTACTAGCCTATTGTTGTTCTGTAGTTAGGAAGAACAACCAGATGGTTGCTTCATTTTTCCCAGCTCCACCAATCAGCGACTGACAGAAGACTATATTCCAGGCTCCATTTGCAGCCTGCTAGCCATGTTTGTTGTCAATGTCTCTTTCCACCTGTGTGTTCATGAAGATATATTAGGTCTGTCTTCATGCACTTTTAATTTCTTTGAGTCTAGGGTAGAAGACTTGCAATAGAAAGGTCAAATAAATTTTTTTAGGAGCAGTAATGGATATAATCTTGTACATGTACATTTTAATTGCAACACTTTAATCCCCATTCTAAGTGCCAAACTTTCAGGATTAATTTGTTGCATCTGTTGGTAACACAGTACTCCGTCTTCTGACCAGATTCTTGCCCAAGGGCCCTCATTTACTAATGAGTAATCGCTGCAATTTTCAGAGAAAATGCTACTGGTACAATCATGTTTGAACATTCATCAAATATGACGCGAGCCCGGTTAGGAGAAATGTTAGCGTCCTTAGCCTGCAAATAAGGGCATAGAATTAAATCTCTCCACACTATAATTTTCCTAGGCTTATTACTTCCATCAGTGTTTGGAACGGTTGATGATAAAACTCTTCATCGTTTTACAGCTCAGTTGATAGGACCATGTCGCAAGTCAGTCTTACCAAATGACTCACTGCTGTCTTACTTCCATTGGTCTTCTATTATTCAGGCCCATTTTGGAAAGAGATGGCAGAGAGGGAAAAGGAAGTTATTGCAGCAGGAATGCATTTCTCTTTGTACACACATCATAGACACACGGCACTGACAAACTAATTATAGCTTTAGCTCAAACATTTCCTCTTTCTGCATGTTGTTTGCAAACAGCCAATTATTTCCATCCTGCATTGGAAAAAAAACACAAACCAAAGTGGGCTAATCGGTAGTTTCTGGAAAGTCCAGCTGTCCACCTATCTCCTATGTTTTGGTTTCATTTTTTTTTTCAGGTGGGGTTTCTAACTCCTCTTCCTTCCCCACCTAGTTATTATATTCTAAATCTTTCTCACCTGCTTTGGACTGGTGGCTGAAGTTCCGTGGTTATGTTATTTTACCTGTGTTCCTCCTTGCTTATTCTGGAATGTACTGAGAGAAACAGTCAACACAGCCAAATATCCTCTGCCTTCCCCAAGACTACACTGACATCAATCTTATCGCTTACATAACACATCTGTGTACTAGTCACCAGGAAGATGGTGCAGAATGTGTAAATGAAAAGGCCCTGGGTTTAAAGAATTTTAGGATTGACTGAGTTGATGAGAGAATGAATAGGTGCTTTGAGGTCACCTGAGCTACAAGAAGGACTAAGTTCTAAAGCTGAAATGAGAGCAAAGTTCTAAAGCAGCAAAACCAGAAAGAGTTGCAAGAGTGGAATAAAAAAACCCATACTTCTGTGCAGAAACTTTTTAATTCAATGTATTTCCATTTTTGGAATGTATTTCTATTTTTGCTTTTGTTTCCTGTGCTTTGGGGTTCATACCTCCCCCCAAAATCATTGCCTATACCAATGCCCTCAAATGTTTTCCTCTGGTAGTTTCGTATCTTACATTTATGTCTTTCTTCTTTCTTTCTTTCTTTCTTTCTTTTTCTTTCTTTCTGTAGCAAATGAGAGATATGGGTCAAGTTTTTATCCTCTGCATATGGATATATAATTTTTCCAGCACCATTTATTGGAGAGGTACATTTTTGGTGCCTTTGTTAACAATCAGTTGGTTACAGATTCTAGGTGCCTATTAAAGGATGAATGAATAAAGAAAATGTGGCACACATATACAATGGAGTATTATTCAGCCAAAAAGAAGAATAAAATCCCATCATTTGCAGCAAAATGAATAGAACTAGGGGATATTATATTATGTTGAGTAGAACAAGCCAGACACAGAATGACAAGTATCACATGTTATCTCTTATATGGAAGTTTAAAGAAATAATAAAGTCAACTTCAATGTAGAATAGAAATTGGGAAGTAGAGGGAGGAAGGATAGATAATGGGAGTCTGGATTTGATCAGTGTGTGCTGTATGCATCTACTGAAGTATCACACTGAACCCAATTAATATGTGATAATTAATACATTTTAATAAAAATAGAATGAGAAGTAATAAAATGGAAAATTAAAAAAACAAAAACAAAAAACAAAATCCTCAACACTGCAGTAGATTGCCAGAACTTACTATTCTTGTTTAATTCAACCTTTGTACCCTTTGAGGCCATATCAAGCCAGGTGTGGTAGTATACACCTATAGTCCCAGCTACTCAGGAAGTTGAGGCAGGAGGATTGCTTGAGTCCAAGTATTCGGGGTCAGCCTAGGCAACACAGTGTGACCCCATCTCAATGATGATGATGATGATGATGATGGCGGCAAGAGGCAATATGTTTAAAAATATTTGCTCATCCCTTAGAACACAGAAAAAGAAAGACTGCAGGAAAAATTCTTGTAAAGTCATTTGGTAAAGTGGAATCAGGAGGTAAAATTACATGTTTTGTAGAAATACAGACATTATGGAAAGAGGCCCACCTACTCTTTCTTCCAAAAAAAGAGAGCATTGAGCCATAGGAGGATGGTGGGTAAGACCAGGTACACAGCTTTGAGGTCTCCTGAATGGAAAAAGAACAACGTTCTAAAGCAATAAAAACAGAAAGAGCTGCAAGAGTGGGGTTAAAAATTTATACTAGAGTTAGTTGATCATCACGACTGAAATTAACTCAACAGACTTTTCTTGAAAACTTCTGCATTTGTGCTATGCTCAGAATGGGAGATACGAAGATGGGAAAGGCCCTTGCTTCTTGGACATGTTGGTGACAGATATAAAATTATCAAAAGCACAAGGGTTCTTACAAAGATAAGAGCAGATTGTTGAGGACCCAAGAAAGCAGCTCACTCTGCCTGGGACAGTTGGAGAAGATCCAACATGGCAGATGGGGGATATGGGTCTTTTTGTTCTCACAAGAAAAATCAATGGAAACTAAGAGCCTTTCCATTCACTGAGGTCATGTTGTATATAATAGCTGTCTTCTCTCTCAAAGCTAAGTAGACCTTAAAGAAAAAATATTCTTGCCTCAATTCTAAACAATGTTTGGGATGCACTTTAGAAGCCTAGATTACTTAGGAGTGATATACTAAAAAATCTAGACTAATTTTTCTGGTTCTGCTTTGTTATGAAGGCAGCCTTGATCTCTTAATCTTATAAACAATCAAACCAACTAGTGGTATGGTCAGTAAGCATGCATTGGTGAGGCAGAGTGCCCGTCCAACAGTGGGCAGTAGTAATTTATTGAGAGAAACACAACAAGGAGGAAAGAAATTATTGTCATGTTTTGTTCCAATTACCTTGAGTTGCTTAAGCTTCTAGTAGGACTGATCAGAGCCTCCCCAAGGATACCACCCTGTGGCTTTCAAGACAGCTGAGAGTTCTGTGCTCCATCTTCTGGTTTCATCGTTGCTCTTTGAGGTGTTGGATGTATAATGTCAGTGGTGAGCTGTTGCCAGATGATATTTTAATTAGAGATGAAATGAAGATATTCTATATTTTCATTAGTGTTTCAGGATTTAACTTTAGGTATCTTAAAGGCAGGAGATTTTGACTAGAAATGGTGGAAGAATTTTGTAAAACTCTGCAGGTCTGAGGAATATCATTGAGAATGGAGGGAGTCACATGGAAATTGGAGCAAACAGAATGGTTGATAGATAGAATGCTGTCACAAGAACCTGCTCATGGTTTTCCTTAGACAATGCTATTTAAGAGCCAGTCTCCATAATGTTTTGTGATAACTTCCTAAAAAATATAGACTGGGCATATTTTACATTTTTGGCTCATGGTTTCAGAGCTTTCAGTCTATTACTTTGGGCCTCCTACATCAAGACAGGAACACTAGTAGAAGAGCTGCTTACCTTGTGGCAACCAGGAAGCAAAGGGAGAGAAGGGACTGGGGTCCCAAGGACATGCTCCTAATGACCTAACTTCCTTCCACTAAGCCCCACCTCTTAAAGGTTCCACCTCTTCCCAGTAGTGCCACAGGTTAACTTATAGGTCTTTGGGGGACATTTAAGATCCAAATCATACCACTACATCTCTTAAGAGGAGAGAAGCAAGTCAATACTAGGAAGTAAATACTAAGAATTTAAAATGTACATTCAAAAATATTGCTGGTCTCAATCTTGAACTAAAATTGATTTTCATGCATGTCTGAGTTTGTCGGGATGAACTACTGTGTATAACCATAAAGATCTAATAAAAAAATGTGAAGGAAAAAATATGATGGTCTCTGATTTCCATGATGCTACTACTGAATCATGGAAGACCCTATAGCATTGGGCTGTTTCAGTGGAGATGGAAAGAGTGTGCATGCCTTGGGAGACAATGGACAGACAGACTGAAGTGTGTCTCATCCTCCTGACCCACATGCATGTGTGCATGCATGCACACCTGTGTTCAACACAGGGTGTTTCTTGATGAAATGAGGTTATGGTACCAAAATACAGAAGACAAATACTGAAGTTTTGTCCTAGAGGGGACACCAAGATCAAATATAGCAATTCATGTCAAGGAAAAGCCAGCTAACAGAGGGCAATAGCTGTGGCACAAAGCAAAAGGACAGGAATTGTATTTATATGAGCCACTTGCTGCTGAGAGCCATAGCCAAATAGGAATGATGCATGGCATTGTTGGGTTGAAAGGTGACCCTGCTCAGGGATTAGGGTGGCTCCAGGTTTAGGGTGGATCCTGCTGGGAATAGGGCGGCTCCAGGATTAGGGTGTATCCTGCTGCCTCAGGCGCCCGCTCTTTGGAGTTCCTGTTGAGTTCTCGCGGGGTTCTGAGAGAATTGGTGCGCGGAGCCGGGTAGAGGCAGTGCGTTCCCGGGAAGTGTGGGGAGAGTGCCGGTGAAAGTTCGGGAATAAAGAGTTGCTGTTTGAATCTACAAGGCTTTGTGGTGGCTGGGTTATTTTGTGCCCAGACAGACTGCGGCATTTGGCGGCCCGTGCGGGGAACGTCTGAAGCTTGGAGGGAGAACAGCAGCCAATTTGGATTCCAGAGAGACTAACCAAAGCAATTTCTACAGACCAAAAAGAAGATGATTTGACTCAAATCCATAACAGCTGATATCCAGAGCTCCAGCTTGGCTATTCTTACATCTGTGACAGTGATTAACCAGGATGCTTTTTTCAATATCTATTTTATTATTGCATTTTTCCACATCATAAAGTTCTATTTTATTTTTTGAGCTCATACAGACCTAGGTTAATGTTTTTCTGATCAGTTTTATTTTTTGACTGTGGAGTTTTTAAACATTGCAATGGAGATTTCACCTGTGTAAAGCTACAAGGCCTTTACTATTGTCTTATGTGTTGTACACTTGTGTGCACACTTTTGTGTTGTATGTCTGTGTCTGTGTATGTCCATATATCATATATGAGGAGCGCTCATGAAAAAATGGATCCAAATTTTTTTTTATTCACGTGATTTTAATGGTTTAATTTAAATTGGGTAAACAGCTGTTGAGGATTGTTTTAATATGTGTACAAATAATGAGGTTAACAGATCTGTTTGTTTACTTTCACCTTTCCTTTTCATTATATTTAATAATTCTGTTCAGGATAATGTAAATTGTTCAGAAAATTGTTTTCTTAGTACCTGTTGGAATGTTACATATTTTTTTTTAGCCATCATTGCCAGAATTCCTATCTTCATCCCAGTTCCAGTGAAGACAAAGATAAAACCAAACTACAGCTTCTTTGATAGCTATCACAGTAAACTGTATAAACTGATACATCAATGAATAATAACTCAACATGTAATGCTCAGTCAAGGAGTTGATTTTCTTTGGGAGGAAATGGACATATTGATAGATTCCTCCACTTTGAACTGCTTGCAGAACTTGCCTGGACTATGTATCACTTGTGTACATTGTGAACTATCGTTTGGTGCAGCGAATTGTAGTAATGCTGGAGTATCTTTGCTGATGGTGTCACCGGTGATACAATTTTTCCAAAGGAGCCGTCAATTGGCTTGGTGTCGTGGCATATCTGTGTCCTCCTCCCTTCTACTAGTGATGGTCTAAAATTTGGGGGCCAACAGAGGTGAGGCAAAGAACCTCACCCCCCCACTGGCACCAAGGCCAAATTTGGGGGCCAACAGAGGTGAGGCAAAGAACCTCACCCCCCCACTGGTGCATAGGCCTATCCACAAGTATGGCTGTATGCTGGACCAGTAGTCAGTGACGGGTATGATCCAATTGCAGTGGTACCAACCTAAGACAGGAGGCTGACGCCTGGAGGTCAGCTCATCCGATGATGGGTAAGGACCATATGTTGAATTGGACAACCTAACAGGCACGGTCCCTAAGCCACATTGCTTGTTGTTTATTTAAACAGAAGGGGGGAGCTGCTGAGAGCCATAGCCAAGTAGGAATGACGCATGGCATTTTGGGGTTGAAAGGTGACCCTGCTCAGGGATTAGGGTGGCTCCAGGTTTAGGGTGGATCCTGCTGCCTCAGGCGCCCGCTCTTTGGAGTTCCTGTTGAGTTCTCGCGGGGTTCTGAGAGAATTGGTGCGCGGAGCCGGGTAGAGGCAGTGTGTTCCCGGGAAGTGTGGGGAGAGTGCCAGTGAGAGTTCGGGAATAAAGAGTTGCTGTTTGAATCTACAAGGCTTTGTGGTGGCTCGGTTATTTTGTGCCCAGCCAGACTGCGGCAACTTGCCCACTGCTACAGGCTGGCCAGGCCCCAGAGCTGCAGATTACCTGCAGTACTCCATTTCTTCCTCTAGCAAGTGAGAGGTGAGGAAACTTCTGGTGAGCAGCTCCTATTCCCTGGCCTGAATTCATGACCATGTGAGAAGAGAGAAAGCAGCATGAAAGCACAGGCAGGAGCTCATAGAACCAAGCTGGAAACTGAGCCTGTAACACGTGGGCCTTTGCAGGACACTTAAGATCCAAACTGTTGGCATCTGTGGAGGCAGCTTGCATCAGTTGCTCCCAGACAGAGATAGAGAGAGTGTGGAGCAGATTAGAGGGCAAACAGAAGACCCCTCGCACAAGCATCTCAGAAAATAGTAGATCTGCTCATCAGAAAAATGCTCAAACATGCAACATGTGGTGTATATTTCCAGAGTGTTTATACACTCCTTTCAGTCAATCTCTGGACCTCAGTGTACGAGTCTCCGATTTAGGTTGATGGGAATATTTTTTTTCTAGATAAAAAGCCTTAGGTTTGTGCTGTCTTTTATGTCTGTAACAGCTGAATGAACAAATGTCTGCACACGGGCAATCAGGTCTGCTGTACAGTGAACGGATGTTTCTTTTCTTGTTTCTATATAACAAAGGAATAAATAAACCCAGACGAAGAAAGGATCAGGGGAAGTAGAATACAACACTATGCTATTTTAAGGGAATGTTTTAAATGATGGCTATCTGAAGGAAATTTTGTGTCTGGGATGTACAAAGTAAATAAAACTAGCCATGGGAATAAAAGGAAAGATTTTCAACCACGAACATTTCCCTCTATTTGGTTTCCTGAAGGAAAGGTAAATGTGTGGCAGACAATTGTGAGGATCTTGACTTAAATACTTGATTGCCTTTTCCCATAAATGCTTTTAAAGCTCTCTGGCTCCTTAAATGACTGACACTAGATTCAAGAAGAAGACTTGTCTAACCCTTGACTTTTGTTTTGCATTCATCTAAATAATGAAGTCATTCAGGGTCTTGGATCCAACCATGTGCCATATTACTTAAGATGGTAAAAATGGCTGACTTTGCTCAAAAAGAAGCTAGAGGCCATTGGACTTGGACAATTTGGAATTATCTGAGAATTTGCCAAACATCATTAACATTTTTTAGCATCACATGATAAAGTAAATTCAGTTAAATGTTAGATCTTTACACCACCTGTTTGGTGGTAGTAAAGAAGGAAGGGGTAAGGGATGATGAAGAGGATGTAAGCTGTTTCTTCTGTGTTTCAGCTTCATTATTAAGGTGGTGCTCCATGGAGTGTTTAGCTAGGCTGAGATGCCTGCTCTCCTTCTTAAAAATGCTGGTTGGGGTTGTCCTGAGAGTTTGAGATGAAACTCTCGTTCCTTAAGAAAAAAAAATTTTTTTTCTATTGTTGAAGCACACTAGTGTTTGGTTCTTGAGTAATTACAAACAACTAGAGCCCTACATTTCCCCGTTCTTTGTCAGTCTCCTGGCTCCAAGATGGAATCCACTGGATCTAAATCCCTAAAAGACCCTACCTGGTGGATATGTTGATTAGTCTGGCTTAAAATTGATGGGTGACCAGCTCTCACACCAGTGGCTCCTGCCTGTAATAATGGCCTGCATGATACGTTAGATCCAAGCTGTTCTGTGAAATATAGTTAAGAACCAGGTTGAACACCCCTGAAGCAATTGCCCTTTGACCTATAGTCACCTATGCCTTTCAACTTTCCCAGGAAGTTGGGCAGGAGTACAGGTGAGGAGCACCCATCTAGAATTCTTTAAATTTCTTTCTAAAGATTTGGAATTATCAGAAACTTCCAACTCAATTTCATTTCTGCCTTTCACCTTTCTCTATCCCTCTGTCATGAGAGTCTTTTTGTTTTCCTTGAAGACCCTGTCTCCAGTGATTCTTGGATAGAAAACAGAACCAGGGAGTTACCATAAATCCCTTTCCTTGGTTACTGACAGTGAATCAGACAGAGGAGGTCATTGGTTTTGAGAAGAG
The DNA here is from genome assembly GCF_021218885.2 of Marmota monax. Lineage (NCBI taxonomy): Eukaryota > Metazoa > Chordata > Mammalia > Rodentia > Sciuridae > Marmota > Marmota monax. The sequence goes on from NW_026695219.1 coordinate 6,833,652, forward strand.
GAGGGAGGATGTATCTACTCCCCCTCTGTGTCCTTCCCTAACACCTCATTGCTCCTGAGGATTGGCTTGCCTTCATTCTCATCACAAAAGAGGTATGGCCTTATTCCAGGCATCCTTTTTATGGAGCAGGTGGCAGCCCACAGGGGGGGAGTATTTCACTCTCCTGAGAGATGAACCATTGCAACATGTCCCAGGAGTCGTATGCCGTTTTTATAAGAACCCAAAGAGGTTAAGGAAAAGAATAGGAAAATAAGGAAGTCCTTGCTGAAAATAATGGAGCTTTTGTCAAAAGAGGTAATTGAGGCTTAGAAAGTTACTGCCTGAAATATTTAGCTCTGAAAGAAAGAGCGACACTTGTGAGTTGAGTAACATTTCTCTTTATTAAAAAGTTATAAAGTCTGGCAGTAGAACTAGCAGTAAAAGTTCAGTTTCCTTCCTTCCTTCCTTCCTTCCTTCCTTCCTTCCTTCCTTCCTTCTTCCTTTTATTTTTTTATATATTATTTTGGCTTGCTATGTTCTTTTAGCAGTTTGCATCTGGACTATTAAGAGTTCTTACAGGGGAAATACTGCATTAGCAATCAAAACTACTGGCTAAAGTAGTTATTTAAATATAAATACATATACTATATACATATATGTATTTAAATGTATATTATATATGAACACTGTGCTGTATATGAGTATATTTTTGTCATTCTGTTCTTCCCATCAGCTGGGTTAGACAAGAAGGATGGCTATGCTTGGTGTCTTTCCCCTAAGGGACAGTAAAGAAGAGACTGGTTGCAACTTAGGACCTCCCTCCTCTCTCAGCTTGGCCCCATAGCTGAGCACCAAAACTAGATTCCAATGCAGGAATGTTACCTTTAGTCTTTCTGCTGTGCTCCTGTTTTGTGTTACTCAGGGGACAATATCAGGCAGGGATGATTCACCTTGACTTGAAATTGCTTTGCCTCTCATCTCAATTAAAATCAAGCCATTAACTGGCTTTAATGTGGAGATTTTTGTGGTTCAATTTTCTTTGGTGGCATCCATTTTAAAGGGGGTTTAGATTAGCAGAATTGATTGGCATCATCTTTAGGCATTTAGCATGTATGATTAATATTTAGTATATATTATTAATACCCCTACCTGCAGTGTGAGCTATCATGGATTAAACAAAGTTATCCTTTGTGCCAGAATGAAATCATGCTTTTCGTGGTTACCTGAATTCCAGGTGGGGCTAAGCACAGCCAACAGTATCTGGCATCTTTGATTTTTGTATTATCCTAACTTTCAAAGGCTGCCTCACAGACTTGTAAAAAACATATATTTGGTTTTTTCCTTGATTAAATGGAATTGTCAACATGTATGTTTATTTTAACAAAATGGACAATCTGGGAACTTATTGCAACACACCCCAAGCCCAGTTTACTTGAACAGTTAACCAAAACATTTTTACTGCATGTCTACAACATGCATAACATTCTACTGGGCTCTGTAAAAGGGACAGAATCTAGTTCTTGTATTTTTAGGTATTCAAGATTTCAGTAGATAGAATAAAATGTGCATAATTAAATAGATACAAAAGGTAATCTATAGATACATGTCAAATGAGAAGTACTGGAAAAGGATTCTGTGGGAGTTCAAAGGAACTGGACATCACAGTAGAGTTGGGGAGAGTCTTTAGGGAAGAAATGGATTTGATTCAGGCCTTCAAGAACCAATGTTTCGCGTTCCACGACTAAACACTCAAGGTCACTCCAGGTGAACTGCACAAAATACTCACACAGAGACAGAAAAATACCTTTTGCTTTGGGTCCTGTTACGACTCCTCTGACCTTAAGGGTCCGTGGAAAGAGAGCAAGAAGCACGTGCTGAACCCTTTTGTTGGGAAGAAGCCATTCAAATTAGGCAAGGGGTAGGATTACAAGGGAGCAGGTGACTGTAGATCAATCCCTCTTGGTACCACCTACTCCTAGGGCCACTCCCAGGGCCATACCTTATTTTCCGAGTGAGGGAAAAGCCTGAATCATGAGTCATAGCACAACCACACTAGACTACAGTGATCTTTCAGATCCCCATGGTGCATCAAGACTTAAAGGTGCATACATTTGGAGTGGCTCCACACACCAACAGGATCCAGAAACACTGGGACAGACAGGGTGTTCCAGGCCACACACTCTGATTATTCAGAGTTTGGGTTATTTATCCCAGGGGACTGTGTTGGGAAGGTGGTATGATAGAGGTGATGCTGACAATCACACTTAGAGCCCATGGACAGGGGAAGTCAGTTCCCCAAAGGATAGTAAGTTCAGAGAGCCTGGTAGAGCTAATGAGTTGGGCAGAAGGAAGATGAACTAGGCTATTGCAGTGATCAAAATTGGAGATACTAAGAATCTGGACGAGGGGGACACGAAAAGAAAGCAATAAATTCAAGCTCAAAGGAAGAATTAGAAAATCTGCTAATATTTGGAAAAACCACTATGGTCTAAGATGTAACGTGACCTTGACCCCAGTCTTCTGTCTTTCCCTCCTGAAGGACAAGATAACCATCTTACATGTTTTATCATTTCCTGCCTATTGGCACGTCATTGGAAATCATCTCTATGAAGCTTTCAGATGCTCATTTCCTTCTGATTCATAAGTACAATTTCATGTAGGGTCTCTCCCTCTTCCTCTAAGATACATAATATATATTTGATTTGATATCTGACTTAACAATTTTAAGATAGATTCTGTTCCTGTTTCTAAGAGAGCTGGAGCCCATTCTTCTATTGGCTTCTAAATATATTGTTAGACATTCAATTAAGACAGAGTGAAAAGGCTTACTAAATTAAGCCTATTCGGTTTTTGATAGTTATTTTTAAACTCTTGATAGCTAAACGGCACATAGGAAGATAGAGAAGTCAAGACAAAAGTCATGGTTATGTTGACAAACATTGTTACGATGTTTTAAATATCTATTTCCTTAAAAGTTAAGTTTTATTTTATTACATTAAAATATGTTCTTTCTAGAAATAAAAGCACATACTCATTAGTGACATCCTGTTCTACAAATATCAGTATCTCCTAGGGCTGTGTGTGTGGGCATTTTCTCTCTGGATATATAATAGTCACATTAATTAATTAATTAGACAAGCATTTATTGAGCCTGTGTCTCTGTGCTTGGCTTAGTTCCAGGTACTTGAGTACAATGGAACAATCGTGACAAACCCCCTGTTCTGACAGATCTTACATTCTGATAGGGGGAGGCAGATAGTAAATATACCAGAAAAGACCTGACAGTCAGAAAGCTCTGATGAAATCAACCAGGCAGATATCTGGCGGGAGAGCATTCCAGGCATCCTCCACCAGTGCTAGTTGTCTATAAATGGACAGTGCCTTGCCCATGGAAGGGACTTATGAGGCATTCATTAAGTGAATTAATGAATGAATAGATACATTTAACGTTGTGCTAGTAAAGTCTTCACTGGTAGTTTGTTGGCTCTTAGGCTCTTCTGTTGCTAATAATATCCATCTTATGTAGTATTTGCCCTCCAAAGGCATGAGATAGAGAAGCAAGTAGCTGCCTTAGGTGGCCCTCTCTCTCTGGGCATTCTTCACTGTGTTGCCCTCTCTTAACTCAAACCAGCTCCTCCTTATCTTTTCAAGGCTGTGGCTCCTTTCCTGAGACCCTTGACTGGGTCAGCAGGGGTTCCATGGCCCCCTACAATGTATGTACCTATCATGTTCTACTGAAATTATTCTTATATATCTCTCTCTTTATCTAAACTGTAGGCTCCTCCAGTGTGGGCACAGAAAGTTACTTCCCTAATGTAGTCAAGAAGTAGGTACATAAGAACTGTTTCCCATTGAGATGAAAAATCACCAGACCTGGCCTCCTATGTATATAGGAGTGTATTGTTCCCTTAGGCCTCTGCTCCCTGCCCTCATGCAACTTACCCTTTATTTACAGAAACTGGCCAAACTGTAAAAAATAAGAGAACATTGTCAAGTCAATATGGTCAGGGTCTGTGGAGAAATGTGGAGTGGGTAAGAGTAAGGGAGTCTATGAGCAAGCAGGCATTGATCACCATGGACTCCTTTGAGTTGCACAATAAAGACTATCTAACCAAAGGACAAACGTCTTGCAGTTTAGTTTGGTTTGGTTGGATGTGGTCTGAAGTTGTGTGGGTGTGGGTGTGTGTGTGCTCACATACATGCTGGGGATGGAAACTAGGACCTCATGCACACTTAGCACGTGCTCTATCACTAAACTGTACTTCCAGCCCTTATGTCAGTTTTTATTATCAGAGGCAAACCAGTTTGTTTTGGAGGGCTAATATGCAGTGGTTTTATGATGTGTCTTTTATATGATAGTTCTTATGGTTTTAAATTTTTAAATCATAGTTTTTGATTTGCCTGAAGGCTTTATTTCATGATCGTGACATGGCACACATAAGGTATTAGGGTTTATAATTTATGCCTATCCATGCTATTTGAATGAGCCAGTGACATTCCTTGTCTGGTGGCAATTGATACAAGTATGCTCTGTTGGTGGAGGAGGCCAAAGAGCATTTCTAATTCTGTACTTTATGGACTTTCTTTCTCACTCATTTACATTTTCAATTACATAGTTAATCCATTCTTGATGGGGGCGGTGGTGGCAAGAGCAAGAGAGAAGGAAATTATGTCAAAAAGAAAAAAGTTAAATAGTCAAATCCCAGTAGTAGCTTTTAATACTTTGGCACATAGCTCTAAGGTTAAAAAAAAAAAAAAATATATATATATATATATATATATATACATCTTTCTTAAATTTTCGCCAAATTGGTTTATAATTTTTCATTTACCATGATTCCAGTTCAGTAAGTGGTTTTCAGACTATATTCTAAGAATATAGTTTCCCAGGCCAAGAGAGCAGGGACCCTGCAAAGAGCAAGGGACCTGTCCAGCTGCTCCTCTCCATGTAGCGCTACTCTTGGAAACTGTTTTGTTTAAAATAACTTTTTTTGTTGTTGTTGCCTTTGGTAACAGGATTTTACTGCTCACATAAATAACTTAGGAAATTAAATTTGATAGATACAATTGCACTGTACCGAGTTAGACTGTATCCCCAATTAGAATTTAAAACTCTGATAAACACCTCTGTCCATACATCCTTGCTTATTTACTGGTGAACTTTTACTTGGCACTGGGTCAGCCATCTTCTGGGCCTGCTGAGCCATGATTTCTATGGCTTGCCTTTGGTTTGTTGCCCAAAGGTTTATGCACTAGAAACTTGGTCCCAAAATAATGGAATTGAGAGGTAGTAGATCTTTAAGAGGTGGAGCATAGTGGAAGGTAATTAGATCGCGAAGGTTCCACCCTCAGAAGGGGTTAATACTTGTCTCTCAGGAATGAGCTGGTCTCCTGAGACTGGATTGGTTAATGTGATAGAAGGTTGTCATGAAGTGATCTCCCTCTCATCTTACTCTGTTGCTTCTACTTTTTTGCACATGTGCTCCTTCTGCTTATCTGCTATGTTGTGATGCCAGTTATCAGTTGTTTGGACTTCCTAACCACCAGAATCATGAGACAAATAAGACCTCTTTTCTTTATAAAGTATACAGTCTCAAGTATTCTGGTATAGCAACAGAAAATGGACTATCACAGTCTCCATTTTTGTCTTGTAGACTGAGCTGCTCAGACAGTCAAGCCAACACTGGCAGCCTCATTCCTGATAAATGGGAATAAGATCACACTTTTGCATGTTTATTGGAGGGTTTTCTGGATGCCACTCTACTGAGGAAAGCCTTGATTGACTGGGTTAATAAATAAGGAAAAAACTTTTGGGCACCATTGTTTACAAATGAGGCAGCTAGTGGCACCATTAGACATTCTGAGGCAGGCCTGGTTAGAGATCAGAAGATCATTGGTTTGGTAGGAATGAAAATCCATGAAAGGAATTAAAGGAAATATTTACAAATCATTTAATTACTATAGAGGTAGTATCTAACACAAAAGGCACTCTTGTAACTCTATAACACAAACAAACAATCCAATTTTAAAAATGGACAGAGGATTTTAATAGACCTTTCTCCAAAGATATACAAATGGCCAATAAGTACATGCAAAGATGCTCAGTCTCATTCATTAGTCATTAAGGAAATGCAAATCAAAATCACAATGAGATGCCACTTCAAACCACTAGGATAGCTATACTTGAAAAGACAAATATTTTTGAAGTATTTTGAGTGTTGGCAAGGATGTAGAGAACTGGAACCTTTATACATGGATGGTTGGGATGTGAAATGATATAGCCACTGTGGAAAACAGTCTGGCAGTTCCTCAAAAGGTTAAATACAGAATTACTAAATGACCTAGCAATTCCTCTATGAGGATGTATACTAAGAGAAATTAAAACATGTGCACACTAAAACTTCTACACAAATGTTCATAGCAGCATTATTCATAATAACCAAAAGGTAGATAATCCAAAATGTCTATCAATTGATAAATAAGTCATTCCATTCCATACAATGGAATATTATTCTGCCATTAAAGGGAATCAAGTATTAATACATGCCATAACATGGATGAACCTCGAAAACATGTTGGTAGGTGAAATAAGTCAGACACAAAAGGCCACATGTGATATGGTTCTACTTATATGAAATATCCAGAGTAAGAAATTCTACATGAAGCACATTAGTGGTTACCTTAGAACTGGGAATGTTGGGTGCCATGGAAATTGACAGTTCAAAGGAGTGGCCTGATGAAGAGTTTAGGTTCTATCATGATATTTGCACAAGGACATATTAAAAACCACTTACTTATGCACTTTAATATGGTGAACTTTCTGCTACATGAATTTTATCTTGACATTCATTTAAAAATCAGTGAAGGGCAAGTTTACATTGTTGTTTTGCTCATAAAAAATTACAATTTCATTTTGGGTACTAAGCTACAGTAAGATAGGAACAAGAAGCTCTGGTAACGTAATGTATGTTTCACAAAACTACACAAAAGGGTATAAATGAATATTTTTTAAAAAACATTATGCAGTGTTTACATGTAATGAAATGTTACATGGTATACCCCATTAATTGTATGATTTTTATGTTTCCCTGTGTTGCTTAACATTTTTAAAAAAGAAAAAATGCCTTTAAAGACCCTCTTACATTTAGTTAATGGAAAAGTAAATAAACAGCCAGGGTATAAACAATATATACACTCACATGGTTAAAAGAGAAAAATGGAATGTTTTATGTGTTTAGGAAAAACACACAAAAGTAATGGTTACTTGGAAAAACTAGCAGAGTGGTTACACCTTGATGGAGAGGTACAAAAAAGAGAAAGTCTCAAGTGGATGTGGGAGATGATGTGTCTAAGAGTGAGCCATTTTTGGCAGAATAAAGGTCTAGTGGGCTACTAATTTGTGAAAATCAAACTGCAAAACTGGAGCTGACTTTCAGCATTATCTTTCAATTATGTAAGACTAGTATCTTGTACTTGATGCTCTCTCTTAGCTCAGTCCCATTTGCTGTTTTTTAATAAAAAGTAGAGTCAGCTCTTCCTATCTGCAGATTCTACACCCATGATTCAACTTGCTGGAGATCAAAGATATTCAGAAAAAAATGGCATCTGTACTGAATATGTACATATTTTTTCTTGTCATTATTCCCTAAATAATACAATTATAACAACTATTTGCATAGCATTTACATTGGATAAGGTATTGTAAGTAATTGAGAGATGATTTAAAGTCTATGGGAGGATATGCATAGGTGATATGGAAATACTATGCCTTTTATATAAGGGACTTGAGCATCCTCAGAATCTTGTGGTGTCCAATGGGTGGGATGTACTGGAACCAATCCCTTTTAGATACCAAGGGACAGCTGTCCTTTGTTTTAAATCCTAGCATAGAAGGGACATTTTGAAATCCATTCTTTGATTCATTCATTCAGACATCCAGCAAAAACTTATCAAGTACCAGCTAGGTATCAGCCACTGTTTCAGGTACCTGGGATAGACTAGGGCCAAAGACAAAGACTTCTGTTCTCAAAGAGCTTTGATTCTAGAGTGTGTGTTGGGGTTGGTGGAGATGGGGGCTAGAAGCAGACCACAAACCACAAACACAATGATTAAGTTGATTGGAGATGATAAATGCTATGGAAAATGGAATAAAGTGGATAGGCTGTGCATAGGTGAGATTTGCACAAACAAAGGGCGTGGGGAGGTTGGATCTCCCTGAGGGCAATGCTTTCCAGCAGAGGAAACAAGGAGAGAGTTTCCAAGGAGAAAAGGCCTAGCATATTCAAGTAGTCAGGAGGCTACAGTGGCTAGAAAATAGACCAAGGGGAGAGTGAGAGGAGATCAAGTCAGAGAGATCTCAGGAAGCTCAGATTATATGCAGCCTAGGAGGCTATTGTAAGGACTTGAATGTTTTTAAAAATATAGTTTACATATCATAATATTCACCTGTTCAGTTTACAATTAAGTGCTTTTAGTATATTCACAATGTTATGCAATCAATACCACTAATTCCAGAGTATTTTCATCACCCCGAAAAGGAATCCCACTACCCTTTCTCTCCTCCTGCTAGCTCCTGGCAATCACTTATCCACATCGGGTTTTATGAATTTGCCTTTTGTAGACATTTCATATGGATGGAATCATACAATATACTATCATCTGTGCCTGTTTTCTTCCCATTTAACATAATCTTTTCAAGTTACATCCATGTTGTAGCATATGTTACTAGAATTTCATTCCTTTCAATGTCTGCATAATATTCCATTGTATGGATATACCACAGTTTGTTTATACATTCATCTGTTGATGGACATTTGTTGTTGTTTTTTTTTCTACTCTTTGGCTATCATGAATAATACTGCTACGAACATTTGTTGTACAAGTTTTTGTGAGGATGTGTGCTTTTAATTTTTTGGTATATACCTAGGAGTGGAAGGACCTGGCTTTGTGTGTATGTGCATGCATGCAATGGGGAGCCAGAGCAGGATTTCTAACACAATCTGACTTGCATGTTCAAAGGATCCCCCTGGTGAATAATGATTAAAAGTAGGGAAACCAGTTAGGAGGTGATTTGGGTGAGATGACAGTGGCTCAAGCCAGGGTGAAAGCAGTGTTGAGAAGCAGTCAGATTCTGGATACATTTTGAAGGTGGTCTATAGAATTTCTGCTCAGTGAGAGAGAAAGTGAGGCTATAAGGATAACTCCAGAGATTTTTTATTAAGTGAGATGGGAAAGGCACACGAAGGAAGACCAGAAGTTCAGCGTGGATATCCTGCAATTGAGATCTTCATTTTACATCCAAGAGGAGATGTCAGGCTGGTAGTTAGATAAATGAGTCTGGAGTTCAGGAAATCGTCTGGGTTACAGATATAAATTTGGGAGTCATTGGCAAGTTGATGGTATTTAGAAGCATGAGACAGAGACGGATCACTAAGGTTCCCATTTGTTTTAAGGACAAAACAATATAAATGTGAATAGAGAGTCGTAATATTTTCTATTTATTGAGTTCCAACAATGAGCTCATGTTATAACTGAAAACATATATCAGAGATATCATAAGCTTCTCTAGAAATGCATATTTCAACACAGCTGAACTATAAGCCCCCAGGGGATATATTACAGAAGTTATTCATTAATATCTTAGGAACATATACATCAATATTTGTGTGAAGCCTCTTTTGTTACCAGTGTTTTTAAATTATGCTTTTTGGGGTATTTTGTTGTTATTTTCTGTTCTCCCACATACATTGCAGCTTGTTATCAGTGCATAAAGGAGTAGGAACTTGCAAAAGGTGGGTGGTAATCTTACCTAAAATGACTAATGTCCATATGATAGTTTAACAGTTGAGGGCAGAGACTGATAGAAAACAATCCATTTTTTAAAAAAAATTCATTTGTTCTTTTTAGTTACACATGAGAGTAGAATGTATTTTGACATATCATACATACATGGAGTACAGTTTACCATTCAGCAATCCATTTTTAATAAGGAAATAATAAGGAAAAATTAATAAGCTTAAGAAAGAAATAACAAATGGGATCTCACTATTCCAGAAACCCTGGCAGGTAGGACTAACTGCAGATCTGAGAGGTTTAGCCTGGAGAAGACTGAAGACAGGACGAGTAGGAATTTTATTCAGCTATTTGAAAGGGCATAGGCTTGATTTATGTTACTGTGGGTAGAACTAGGATTCGGGGCTGGGGTGTGGCTTAGTGGTAATAGCACTTGCTTCGCATGTGTGAGTCCTGGGTTTCCTCTTCAGCAACCCCTTCCCCAAAAATGAACTAGAATTTATGGATAAGGGTTTCAAGTGGACAAATTTCCATTTAAATAAGAAACAACTTTCAGATAATTAAAGATGAAAAACTATACGCAAGGCAGACTTGGGCACAGTGCACCAGTGGATCTATTGGCACAACACACGGTGCTCCTCAGTGCTGCAGCCAGAGGGACTTCTGCATGGGCCGAGGACCTCTGAGTGCTCTGCCAACTTAAGGATTTCATGATTTTTAGACATCTTTCAAAAGACAGAATGGATTTCTGATGGTGTCTGAGGGGTTCTACATTTGTATTATATAAGTAGACTCTTGTTCTACTTACGGTCATAGTCCAGCGTGGTGTCACATGTAGGGTGAAGTGTTCACCCCAGTTAGATTGCACTAAAGCACTCCAAGAGTTAGAGCCAATGGAGTGATTGGAGGTACAGACTGTGCACTGATGTGCGTGTGTGTGTGTGTGTGTGTGTGTGTTTAGAAGCAACCCTCACTCCCTATGTGAATTGTTATTCAGAGAATGTGGAGTTCTTTATTTTATTTATCTTATGTGTTCCAAATGCTAAAGTACTTTAATCCTAACACTTTTAGGTGATCAAAGAGAAAGAAATATTTAAAGTTTGGATGAAAACCTTTGGAATCATTAACTCTTCTCAGTGAAAGAGATCACCTAAAAGAGGATGACCTGGTTCCTCGTTTTACAGAAAAAGAGGCCACAAGATCCAGATGGCAGTTACCCATGATCAGTTAGTTGATTGAAACCTTTCCCTCTCATTCCCTGTGTAGCGCCCTATCCATCCACAATTGTAGATGAGAATCCTTATAGCATGTCATGCATTGTGTTAACCTTATGTAGTACACACATTTTCTTATTTAAAATATTTCAGTTCACAAGTCTTGGATTTTATTTCCAACTCTACTACTTGTTACCATTTGTTTGAATTGAATGAAGTTAGTCCAGATTTCAGATCCCCACTTCTCCTTTTTTAAATGAGGTGCAGACTTGGTCTTTTGATTTCCCTGGAGCCCTGTTAGAAGAAATGGGAATGTAGTTATTAATTTTGGTGATAATTGCCATATTTGTACTTTTAATAAAAGAACCAAGAAGATGGTATTGTTAAGGTTCATATATTAAAATAAAAAGATTAATCAAGATGCCAGGTGACATATGAAGTTCCTGTCCTAGGTGAATTATTTTTAACAGGACCTATATACTTCTCAGAACTTTCATAGATTGACATCCAACATCGAGATAAACAAATATCAAGGTGACAGTGTACAATAGAACATATCCCGAATCATTTCTGCTTGGCAGTGGGAGTAAATACAATATAAAATGTCACCTGAGTATGCCATCTTTGAACTATTTATCCCTTGGAAAGAAGCATCTGCTTATATCTAATGTCAAACCAAATGGTTCTCCTCTTTACTACTGTGTGGGTTTCTCCATGAACGATAACTGGCAAAGGCCTTCCTAACAGCCCTGCAGCCCCCTCTGGGCTCGGTGGATGCCTGCAGCCAGCAGCTCAACTGGCACATGAATTATTTCAGGTTCTGTTCCCATGTTTCAGTCAGTCTGTCTAGAGAACAATGGAATTCCTGAAACATTCTGATGCTCAAATGCAGTGTAAAAAGGACAATACACAATTGCAGGCTTCTGTGTTTGAACTACTCCCCCAGGGAAACTAGTGTGGTAGTTGGAAACTCATCGCTAAACCAGGAAACCCAATGTGTGCTCCAGCGAGGCTTAGTGCTCTGGTCTACGTGCTCTAGAGAGATGTAATGCTTATACCTATTCCCAGATCTTTGATCTTTTTGCACAAAGCTAATATTGGAGAATTCTTTCTTTCCCTGGAGTTTCAGACCTCCTATCAACTCACCATAAAGACAAGGAAGAGATTTGGTTTTGCAACAAGTGAGGACAGATGTGGCCAAGTGTTGATTATTATTGTAAGAGATGAATACAAATGTTATCATTACCGAGTGCTAAGCTTTGTTTATTTCCTCAGAATTCCCCTAGAGTCTCTAGACTGGGAATCTCGCCCACAAACCCTAATAAATGTCCTCTGCCACTTTGAGCAGGCTCAGGTTTGATGTGACAGCACATGGAAGTCTTCTCTCTTACCAGTGGCACAGCAGCATCTAACCAAATGGTACTCTGCTCAGCACTGTGTATATTTTTTTTTCCATTGCCACTATAATGAGGCTCGTAGCCAGGAAAGAGAAAAATAACAAATGGGACAGCCATATTCATTCTAAGAGTAGATGCAAAACAAGGGTGGAGACTGTCAAGTAGGCCATTCACTAGGAAAAGACATTTACTTTTAAGTCAGACCTTTTAAAGAATTCTTCCTTTGGGATAGGAAGAGAGGGCATGGGGGCTGGGGCTGTAGCTCGGTGGTAGAGCATTTGCCTTGCATGTGTGAGGCACTGGTTTAGATCCTCAGCACTGCATATATAATAAAAATTCATCATGACAAAGAAAATAATTTTTTAAAAAAAGAAGAGAGGGCCTGATTGTTGAGAGAGGGATGGGGAAGGTGCCCCTTGAGCATTCTCCTCAGTGATGTGCTGTGGAGCCTGTTACTATAGTCCTCAGGTACCTGGGCTGGGCTAATGATTTCTTCTCATGTTCTCACCAGTGACTTATTCACCCAGAAATAAGTGAGCTCCCTAACATAGAGATCAGAGAAAGTGTGTCATACATGAGTTCCAGCTCTAAGAAATAATAAATGACACATGGTCTTCTTAGTCATTAGGACCCCACAATCATGCCCAAAGGAGGACATGTTCAGTGAATATGGTGAGACAAGTCGTGGACAACCATGCACAGGTTTTTGAGAATACGGCCCTCTTCAGATTAGTCCAGGTCATCGGAAAAGACTTCCCCATGAGGGGTAGGAAGTACAAGCAGCAGCTACTAGGGCTGACACCTTGGAGTGTAATTTCTTTTGGAAGATGAGGAAACAGCTTGCTAGCCTAAACTCTGGGTCATCTTTTTTTGCATCCCCTCCAGATTTCAGGGGGTTTCATGAGTGTCTGGTGTCTGATGTTCAATATAGAATCCAAGAGAAGAGAAGCTCTCCCCAAACCAATTGTGATAAAATAATATCTAATAATTAACATGTATGGAGAATTTACTTTGTGACAGATAGCCAGAAGCACACCATTTCTTTGTTCTCACAGGTTCTGTTAGTGACCCCATGTATAAATGTGAGAAATGGAGCTTAGTGTATTAGTCAGCTTTCCATTGCTATAATGAAATACCTAAGACAATCAATTTAAAACATGGAAAAGTTTTTTTTGGCTCACAGTTTTGAACTTTCAGTCCATGGGCCTGTGGCAAGGCAGCATATCATTGGCAGAGTTCATGGTGGAAGAAACTTCTCAACTAGTGGCAGCCAGGAAGCAATAAGAGAGAGAAGGGGCCAGTATCCTAATACCTGCTTTAAGGGCATGCTCCCAATGACCTTACCTCCTCCCACTAGGCACCACCTCCTAAAGGCTTCACCACTTCCCAGCAGCACCACAGGCTGGCAACTACACGTGCCTTTAACACCCGGGCCTACTACAGAACAACTGTAGTACCTACAAAGGACAAAAGAGCTTCCCAAAGTCATGCAGCTGGCTCTGCCTTCCCCAGAGCCCCAGTTCTGGACAAGCTAGTTCCTGATCTGTCTTGCATGCCTGTCAATGTCACAGGCTCACTGAGGTGGGTTTCACCACAGCTACCTACACCTGACTTGGAGGGGGCAAAGGAGGTGCAGGAATAAACTTTCAGTTGTTAACAAGAAATTTCACTAATGAATTTTGGGGAAGCCATGTTGGGCAAGTCTCCTTCAGGGCATGTTGTCACAGGTCCCTTTGCAAGTAGGCATGTAAACATAAGTGTATACAGAAAGAAGGGCATGTGCAGTGCTTGTAACAAGACCCAGCAGGTCAGGAGGAAGGTCAGTCCCAGTGCGGGAACACTCATTTTGCTGATTGGTCTGGTTTAGTGTGGATACCCCATATTCTAAACTTGCAAGACAATTATTTGGGACTAAATCAGGAAGAATATTTCATTTTATCTTAGTGTATCACATATTTTTTCGCTTTCTTTTTTAAAAAAATACTTATTTTTCAGTTTTCGATGGACACAACATCTTTATTTTATTTTATGTGGTGTTGAGGATCAAACCCATTGCCCCGCGCATGCCAGGCGAGCGTGTTACCGCTTGAGCCACATCCCCAGCCCTCGCTTTCTTAGTAATGCATTAGTAATATGATTTTATACAGATTTGTCAGTTTCCTCATTCCATTGCTATATTTTTCCTTAGGTATTTATAAAAACCTGTAACTTAGATTCCTCATTCCACCTCAAAACACCTTTATGTTTTCTTTATGTTTTTTCTTTTTTATTTAAATTTAATTTTCAATAGATATATGAAAACATAAAATCTGTACATATCAAGGAAGTGCCACATGATGTTTTGTTGCCTGTATCCATTGTGTAATGTTTAAATCAGTTTAAACATATCTATCTCCTATTATTCTTTTATAGTGAAATTTTCAAAATTCTTTCTTCTAGCTTTGTGAAATTTTATACATTTTTGTTATTTGTAGTCAACCTCTTTCCCCTTTCTGAATTGATAACACTGTGTTTTAAGGATGCTTTGTTAGGACTGGCATTATACCAAGTCATTTTTTTCTCCACTTTTATTTCTATTTTCACCTTAAAGATTTTTACCTTCCTATCTCCCCCCCCACCTCTTTCTCTCCTTACCTGTAACATTTCTGCCTTTCCTCCTTTCTTAATTGCTCATAATTCTGGGATATATTTTTACTCATTCTGAGGAGTATTCTAAGTCTTATTTCACCAAAGAAAGTGCTAATGAAGTCAGGCAGGTTTACACGCTTGTAATTCCAGGGGTTTGGGAGGCTGAGGCAAGACAAGGGAAATTCTGACACATGCTACAGCCTGGATGAACTTTGAAGACATCATGCTAAGTGAATGAAGGCAGGTATACAAGTACATATAGGTACTTATACTATGTAAGTGTACTTATAGGAGGTACCTACACTAGGCAAATCCATGTAGTCAGAAAGAACAGTGATTACCAGAGGCCAGGGTTGTGGAGGGAGAACAGGGACTTAATGTTTAATGGATACAGAGTTTTGCTTTGGAATGATAAGAAAGTTTTGGAACTTGATAGTGGCGATGGTCATACAACCCAGTGAATACACATAATGCCACCGAATCACTTAGAAGTGGTTAAAGTGACAAATTTTATGAAACCACAATAAAAGGTTTTTGCATGTGTTTGTGATACTGGGGATTAAACCCAGGGATTCTCTACCACTGAGCTACATCCCCAGTTCTTTTATTTTATTTTAACCCAGGGTCTCACTAGGTTGCCCAGGCTGGCCCTAAACTTGCAATTCTCCTGCCTCAGTCTCCCAAGTAGCTGGGGTTACAGATGTATGCCACCATGCCCTGCCTGAAGATTAATTTTTAAATGCTGCACATAAAGATAGCCTTAGGAGAAAGCTCTTCCACTTCTTACAAGTTGGTGACCCTGTGTTGCCACTTCCTGTGATCACAGACCCCCAGAGCAAGACAGTATGATGGTACACTGTGTCCTGTCACACGAGCAATGCTGACTTGTGCTCTCCAACTGAGATGAATACATAATGGAAGGTAGGAGCTATGATTCCTTACTGTTTTACATCTTGATTGGTAGTCAGTCTGTCTTCTGATTAAATATGAGTACTTTCCTCGTGTTGTGACCTCCTCCTGCAGCTGTTATTCTTAAATCTACTGGCATTTACTTAAGCAGGCCTCTTTTTCAACAAGACATGACCTTTCCTAACAGAGTTTACAGAAATCCATATACCCTGGTTAAAGATAAAAAATGGTGTTTTTTTCTCAAGAGTTAATGTGGGCAAAGTAAAGAACTGTTGGTTCTAATTTAAGTATAAACATATTTTATGGATCCTTGTGTAACACCTTCCTGATTTGTCTCCTCCCTACTTTCAGGTTAAAACATTGCTTTATTGAACATTTTTATAAAATCAGTGAGTAACTTCAGAAAAAATGAGGCCCACGTTTGGAGGAATGAAAACTGTCTTGTCAATTTGATGAATCTTTTCTCGGAAAGAAGTTTCACCAACATATAAAATCAAATAGACAATTCAAGAAGAAGAAGAAGAAAGGAGTGCAGAAGAAGGCAATGTGTAGTATCATATAAGTGGTTTTTACATAGGACTTTTCTCATTTAATGGCCACAGCAACCTAGCAAAGTAGTTATCGTTACTTCACAAGTGGCAGAATGAAGGGTCAGCCTTAGCAACTGGATTGTTCAAGGTCACATATGCTACGGAAGAAGCAAATTATCTAGCAGAGCCTTCTTTCTTGTATGTGGCCTCATGTTATCCCAAAGTCTAAGGTCCTGGGCTTGAGGCCTGGGACTGCTCTCCATAGTTACCCTTTGTGGCTATAATAGGTAGAATGGATCTCTAATTGGGGAAAATTGAGAACAGATGTACTTAGATTTCTTTGAAGTGTTTTTCCAGAGTAGTTTACATCATGCCATCTCTTCCTATACATGTAAGTATGATTACAACCACGTTTTTCTGAAATGATCTTTTATATCTGAATTTGGGAGATTCAAAGGAACAGGTTCAAATACACTAGTGACTCAGACATATCTACAAAAAGAAATAAATGTCTCCACCAGAACCAACTCTATAATTTAATTGGTGAGGCCCAGTGCTAAGTGAAACTCAGGACCCCTTCTTCAGAAATGTTAAAAATATCAACATGGTGAGAACAAAGTATTCAACTGAGCACATGCTCTGTGCAGCTGGCTACCATTCTAGCATGGAAAAGAGACAAGCCACTTCTGCAGGTCAGATCCTTCTCAGGGTCTTTAGGATTAGTTGGCGTTGGCCTTAACACAAGTCTTGTTTGTTTGTTTTGTTTATAAGCCTGTCTGCATACCTTACTTACTCTCTGACATAATAAAAGGTGATAAGTTAAAGGAACAGTAGTTACCCATCCTGCAACCTTAATTTTCTTCTTTGAACCATATTTTAATTTATTTTTATTTTTGCAGTACTGGGGCTTGAGCCCAGGGCCCCTTGCATGTCAGGCAAGAGCTTTGTCACTGACCTACACTCCCAGCTAACTTAGGTGCTGGGGATTGAACCTAGGGCCTTGCAAATACTAAACCCAGTAGTGCTCGACTACTGGGCTATACCTCTAGCCTGCCTCATTTTTTAATTGAATGTTTACTTATTTGTTGTTGTTGTTTTTCTCCTCAAAGGATTTCCAGTGAAAACTTTCCATGGGTATGGTGCCTTCTGTCTTTATTACTTTGGTGGCAACCTTTAGGCTCACTTTGTCTTTAACATTTTCTGATTACATTTTTAAAAACTGAGCAAAAGCTTTTGTGTCCACCTGACGTTTGACGGGAATTTAGCTGCTATATTCCAACATAGACATAGGTTGGATCACCGGCGACTCTTAAACAAGTCTCAGAAAAATCTAACCAAACACCTCACGATGGAGGATTGATTCAGAGGATGTAAGCAGAGAAGAAACTGGTCATGGCATTTGTCACATCCCAGGCTAAGCAGCATCACGCAGCCTGGCTCCTTAAGGAATATCTTCCTGAGATAAATCAGCCATGCAGCCTGGCAGAGGGGCGCCTCCTGGTCTGTGTCTGTCCTAGGGATGAGATCTGGACCACAGAGCCTGTCGCTACTCTGCCATGGCCCCATCCTCCTCTGTCTGGCTTTTGATGAACTGAAGACCGGGTCTGGGCTGTAATGGAGACTTAGAGTAGAGTGAAGCATTTCAGCTTTAAGAAGATTATTATAATTATCCCAAGGCACTGAAGTGGTGCTGCATTTGCATTTCAGACATTAAAATCAGAGGGCAGATCTATAAGAGGTTAATTTTGTAAGTCTGTAATAACAGAGGGACCAAGACTAGATTCCTTATGCTTTAGGCCTGGTTTGCAGTTTGAAGATGCAAAATATGCTGATAAGATTAAAGCTCCTCCAGCTACTCTTAAACAAGTCTCAGCCTCTTCTGTTTCCAAGAAACCTCTACCCTTTACTTCAGATGACTCTCTGGGCCCCAGCACCCTAGAATTCCTTGCAATGGATCCTGTGAGTTTGTAAGGACACGAAAGTAAATTCCCTTCTTCTAGGTCATTACAAGTTATAAAACAACTAGTCTGGCTTCACATTCTGGCAGCTAGATGTCCACACTGAGGATATAGTTAAAGACCACTTATTGATCATTATAACTATGTTCATTATGTATGTCAGCATTCCATTACTATAACAAATACCTGAGATAACTTATAAAGAGAAAAGGTTCATTTAGGCTCACAGTTTCCAGTTTTATGATCACCTGGTCTTGTTGATTTGTGATGGAGTATCACATGATAGTAGGGAGTGCATGATAGAACAAAACCATTCACTTCATGGCCAGGAACAAGAGAGACCAAGGTCCCACAATGCCCTTCAAGGACACCCCCCCCCCCGCCCACATACAATGACCTAAAGACTTTCCATTAGGCCCTACCTCTTAAAGGTTTCACCACTTCCTAGTAGCACTATAGGCTGGGACCATGCCTTCAAAACATGGATCTCTGGAGAACCTTCCTTATCCAAACTATTTTATCCATCATAAGGCAGTCCTTCTGAATTCCAGGCATTATCTTGAACAAACTTGTTGGACACAAACTAAATACTCACACATCCTTTTCAAACCTTCAGAACACACAAGAGAATACAGCGGAATTTGTTAAATTGCAATTACATGTCAGTTATGAATAAACATGGATTGGATTCATGCTGCACATAAAGGAAATGTATTTATATCTCATGAAAATAATTTAGGTGGCTCATTATCTTTTAAAATAGTACAACCAGTCATCCAGCCTTGGAGTAGAAATCTAAGAGGTATCAAGCCACACAATGGGCTGAAGTGACTTTGGTACAACTTGCAAGTATGATCCCAACCTGCCATTTTCCCAAGACAGTCAGATTTAGTACATTTAGTGCATTAGTGCCTCCCTTGTGCAATATTTAGTTTTACTATTTGCTAAGTTTATAGGGTTTTTTTAAAAAATATTTTTATTTATTCATTTATTTTCTTTTTATATGGTATTAAGGATCCAATCCAGTCCCTCACAAATGCTAAGCAAGTGCTTTGCCACTGAACTACAACCCCAGCCCAGTTTGCAAGTTTTTTTAAAGCAAGAATACAGATTGATATTTTTTTTGGCTTTTTTTTTTGCGGGGGGTGTGCCTATGTAAAGTCTAGGGATTATTATCAGGAAGAAGCAAACTTCTTGGGCAGAAAGTGTTGTGTATAACATGGTATTCAGACACAGAGAACTAACAGGTCTGAACTAATGATATGCATATTCTTTTATTAGTAATAATAATAGCTAATAATTAAGGAGTCTTTATATTATACCTGATATTTGGCTAAGAACTTTACACTGATTATCTAATTTAATTTTGACAGAAACATTAGCTAGTTAATATCCTACTCTAAGTAACATGCCCAAGAACAGCTCTCTGATATCTGTGTATGAACCTAGTACTTTCTGCCCATACATCTAACAACTGTACTGCTATATGTAGATTTGTTTGCCTGTAATAGTAAATCAGCTTTAGCTTTCTTGCCTACTATAATCAAATCTTGGCCTCTACCTGAAGTATTGAATTTGGCAGGAAATAGTTCTGTGATTGATTTGTGATGTCTGCATTGGTAGAACCAGTATAAAGGATTGATGAGACAGGACTCACCATTCCCATATTAGGCTATTCTCAAACTATGCAGGAGGGACTTCTGTGTGGACCATATGTCATCTAAGTTTCTGTAGAACATATTTTTATTACAGAATCTATGTTTGTATTTCTAGCCTGTCAGAGGGCTACTTGTTAATGAAAAGCAGACAGTTTCATATTATTTTATTATCAAAACAATGCCCATTTCCCATAAATTCCACTTTTAGATTCATTTACTTTCTCAAAACTGAATCCTTGGAAGATGATGTGAATGATGAAAAATATTTGAGAGTATCTAAGGATGGCTTTCTATTGCATTCAGTGCTGTATATGAACCTTGCCAGTGAGAATCCTGAGTACCATGTGAAATACATCGAATACACAATACTCTAAAGTCAGTGGTATATTGAAATATCTCTACTGTTATCAAGTAAGCCAGAGCCTTAGAATTCTTCATTTTTAACAGAAAGTTTGAACAGATTTCTACCTCTTCAGTACTGAACAATATTTTCCTCTTCCATTTTGTTGCTTAGAGTTTGTCCCGTGAGAAATCACTGAACAGATTTAATCTTGTTTATTCTTTCTTTTGAGACAGCATATTTATCCTCTGCCAAAATTATCCAAAGAATGAAATGAATTTCAACCAGAGATGTAGGACCTAAAAAAAATTTAGGTCAAAGCTAACATATAAGTGCCTTTGTCTTCCTAACATCAATATTTTCATATTGCTCTTCTGGAAAGAAAATAACTACATATTGACATCTTAGCATTAAAAGCAGTCCATATTATTGACTATTGTTGTTTCCTGTTACTCTGATATAAAATTTTTATTTTCTTTGCTGAGGACATTTTGTTTATATCCAAATGGCTGGATAGACACAAATAGCCTAAAAGTCCTGTGCTATATTCAGTGTTATCCTGACCTACCTTAGCCTCGGTCATGAGAACAGCCAGAAAGAATGTTAATTATAACCTAAGAAGGAGTCCCTGGCTTCTGGTAGCTCCTTTGAAGGAGGGAAAACAGGGGAACACTAAACTGGACAATGGATTATAAACCCAGTGAAATTCTAAATTCTAAATTCTGGGTCAAGCCTTACCTTCTGGGTAATCTCAATTTGAGTTTCTTGGACTGTAAAATGTACTTGTAGACCAGAAAAATCTCTACATTTCTGCCAAGTGTAGGAACTTGGGGATTCCATGGCACTCTGTGTCCAAGCCCTTCATGGTGGCTGCTTTCATTCAGGGCAAGCAACAAGGTGGTTTTACTCTCTGAATCTTGGGAGCCTTTGGGAGGCCATACTCCTGAACCCCCCCAAAGACGAGGGCTGAGCACTGTCAGCTTTTCCCCAAAAGCAGTTTACCCCTCAAAATGGTGAGAAGTGTCACTTTGGTGGTACCTCTGTGTTCTGTATGTGTTTTATTGAAGCAGAATTCAGGTTCTCTAATGTTCTTTTGGCTTAAGATGATATTCACAAGCTTTATAAACTTTCTTGCGACAGGGAGAGGGAAGAATTCATGCAGTGTTTAACTGTCAGTCATCAACTTTAAGGATACCCTTCAATAGTTTCAGTTCTTTTTTTGTGTCCACCTAGAATTAATAAGAGAATTTGGCTAAGTTGGACCAAGAATAAGCTATATTACAATAGTTCATGTGACATTAAAAAAAAACTGAGTAAAATAATATTTGCATTAAAAGCCTACCAAGGAGAAGAGGTACTAATAGATACCATACTGGGGTTCTTGGAGAGTTGTACCCTAGCATAGTCTGAGATAAAATGAGCTGTTTTAAAAAAAACAACAACAACTCAGGATGCTTACTCTTGTTTTGAGTTAAGTTGGTCACTTCCTTTTGGGATGCCTACTACAGTATTGGGTGAACCATCACTGAAGGAAGATAGTATTATCAGTAATCTCTAAATTTCTTATACTTTTTTTTTCTAATAAAAATTACAAGGCATAATGAAAATATGCCCAAAATAGAAAGATAGGCACTGGAAAAATACCATATTTATCAATTACCCAATTATGGGCATTCAGACATAGACTTTAAATCTCTGTGACTCATATGTTCATGATAATAAATGACACAATGAAGACTTTCACCAGAAAACCAGAATTCTACAAAAAGAAACTAGAAATTCTGGAACTTAAAAAAAATGAAATAATGGCTATGAAAAACTCAACAGATGGATTTAATAGCATATTAAATGTAGCACAAAACTGAATTAATGAAATGGAAGACAGACCAGTAGAAAATATCCAGGTGCATGCACAGAGAACAGAGAAGATGAAAACATAGAAAAAGAATGAGACATAAGACATATGGCATGTATGTCCTTCCACATAGCAACATGTAATTGAAATCCCAGGAGAGTGGAAAAGGAGATAAAGTGGAGCAATATTTTCTGAAAATGATAAAAGTCATTAAAACATGGACCCAAGAATCCTTGCATGTGCCAACCAGGTTATATACCAAACAAATAAACAAACAACCCCCCCCCCCCCAAAACCAACCAAACAACAACAAAAACCTAGATAGGAGTAGTAAAACTGCTGAAAACAAAACCAAAGAGAAAATTCATTACACCAGTGAGGGAAAGAACAACATTGTTTTCGAAGGAACAAAAATAAGACCAATAACTCAATTTCAACAGAAACATTGGATGCCCGCAGACAATGGAATGTCATATTAATATGTTGAAAGAATGCAACTACCAACCTAAAATTTTATAAAACCAACAATAATATTTGTCAAAAGTTGAAGTCAAATAGAAACACTTTAAGACAAACAAAAATTGAAAGAATCCATCACTAGTAGACCAATACTGAAAGAAATATTTAAGAAGATTGTACAGGCAGAAAGAAAATGATCCCAGAAATGCAGATTTTGTATGGCTTGTTCTTCTTTAGGTTATACTAGGGTACAGCTCTCCAGGGATCCCCATCAGTGTTCATTAATGTCCCTTCCCCTTGGTAGGCTTTGAATCCAAAGAGTGTCCTGGACCTTCATGACTTAATCACCTCTTAAATGTCTCACTGTCAACACTGTTGCATTGGTGATTAAAGTTTCCAGCATGAGAACTTTGAAGAACACATTCGAACCATAGCAAACACTAATTATTTACCTGATATAACACACACACACACACACACACACACACACACACCACTGTACTCAACGATGACACTATAATTCTTTTCAAAATATACCCAGGATATTTACCAAAATTGACCATACCTTGCTTCATAAAGCAAGTCTCAAGAAATTTTAAAGGACTAAATTCATTCAGAGTTTATTTTTTGACCTTAGATAAAATAAGCTAGAAATCAAGGACAGTAAAATGAAGATCCCCCAAATTTTTGGAAATTAAGAAATATACTTATAAACAATGCATGAGTTAAAGAAGAAATTTCATTGGATTTTAGATCATATTCTGAAATTCGATGATATTGAAAGTTTGACCCATCAAGTGATTAACTAACCAATCACCCCTGAAGTGTATGTTCCTGATTAAGGCATCTCACATGTTAACTAACTATCTCTCTAGTGTAAGTTAATAACCAACCCCTGCATGTTTTAAGATATGTGTGCTGGCAAACTGTATTTTAAAGCAAATTGTCAACAGTATAACAAGAATGGAGATAATTATGTTAATATAGTGCTTTAGATGAAAGTTCCAAATTTTAAATTAAAAGCAACACTCAGGTGAAACTATTTTGAAAATATTTATTCTGTCATATTATCATCCATCTCAAAAAATGCTGAACTGCATGCGTAATTTCCAGGTAATTTTTCAACATTACAATGTATTTATTATCCATCAAATTGCTGCCTTCTTGATTTCCTAGTGTGTTTCTTTCCTGTTTGAAAGTCTTCCTGGGAGCAGAGGGAGGTAGATGGGATGAAAGCCTGGTTTGCCACACTTTATATTCTAATATTTTCAACCCAATTTGCTTTCACACCATCAGAGAAGCTGGAAATTGGATCAGAGACCTCAGGGGCAACCCAAATGATGAATCAGACCTTGGTGAGAAGGTTATCACTCTTGAATCCATGTGCTTAATTAGAAGCTGGTGGAACATTATCATTTACTAGCAAAAAAAAAAAAATCTTCGTTTGAGCGGCAACTGGGTTGAGGAAGAACATGCTGAAAATAGAGTTTTTGAACCACAACTGAAATCTGTTTTTCCACAGCAACCACCAGAAAAAGTGAGAGGTGGAGAAAAGCATGGAAGGTGGCAGCCTGGTCGCAGAGCATGTGCCTGAGCAAGGAGACAGTTTCTTTGAAGCTACATCTCATGGCACTCAGTCCTGCATACTGAGCTTTCTTCCTGCGAAGATAGCTTAAATCTGTGTGGATTGTCAATTTTTCTTCCTCTCAATAATATAGTCATTAATATTTCACTTTCTCTTAGCCTGGGACTTTCAATAATTTAATAGCTGCCTTTATAAGCTGCCTGTGAGAAAGACCAGTCTCAACCCACTGCCTTCTGGTTCTCTTTTCCCACGGTGCAGAATCTGAGAGGGAAAGGAGGGAGCAAGGGTAGTCTCCTGTCACTCCTCTTGCTCAACTCCCTGCATTTTTTTTTAAACTGGTTCACATTCTTCCTCTTTTATTCCTTGAAGTACTGGTGAAGAGAAAATATGTTTTGTGTGTGTGATAGAAAATAAGAGGAATATTAGCAGGTGTTCAAAGGAGACATGGTTACATTCATGATACAGCAGGTTGACAAACTGGTATAACCACTGAAAGAAGAACTTTGGTTGCATTTTTTGTACCAGTTTTTATCTATACCAGATCTCTTTTATTTCAATGCTAGCAAGTGACTTATGTTACTTTTGCTCAAAGAGAAAGGTGTGTGGAAGCTTCAGGCTTGGGGCAATTCTCAGTGTCCTTGGCAGTGACCTGTATTAAAAATTAAGAGTGCTAGAATAACAGCAGTGTGTGTGCCTATGTGTGATTTCCTTTCCTGGAGAGCGTCACACTTTACAAATATAATCCAGATTAATCCAACATCATCAGAGTATAGAGAGGTTAAATAAATCAGCATAGATACACTAAGTAATTTGGCCAAGGCTACAGGTCAGTCTAAAGGTAAAGCCAGCTAGGGTCCCTACTTCACATGCAACTTGTACTGCCACATTGTACAGTACCTAGGGAATAAGGTAGAATTATTATTTGATCTTTTTTCCCCCAGATCAGGTAAACATCACTAAATTCTTAGGGGCACACAGCTTGGAAGCCTAACCCACGGTTAAATAAGTAACTGTGCAGTATAATTTGAGGGAGCCAAAAAGCTTCCGCTTACAGCTCTTTCTGTCTCCACTTAGGAATAATGTCAGGGGACCAGGTAGGTAAAGACAGCAACATTACTTGAGAAATCACATGTTCTTTGGACATAGCCCATTAGCACACATGACTTTCTTCAGATGAGTCAACTGATATCCTCCTGAGCCTGAAGGGATGTGAAACCGGACAAAGGTCTTGTTTTGTTTTGTTTGGTTTTTGCTTGTGGTCTTTAGGCTGGTTATGTCTGGTGCCTGGTAAAGGTTGCAAGGTAAATGGTGTGGAATATATATACAAGGGGTCATTTTCCAAAGGGAGAAATACTTCCTCTTTGCAAGATGTGGCTGAATATGAGCATTATTTTTCTGCCAGTTTTCTGATTTTCTAACACACATTGTGAGACTGGGTAGTTGCTTTTTGTTAGTCAGAATGTAGATGGCCCCAACTCTTGTTAAAAATATTGGGCCTGGAGAGTATCATGCTAAGTGAAATAAGCCAATCCCCAAAAACCTGAGGGTGAATGTTTTGTCTGGTATGTGAATGCTAACAATAAGGAGAGGGATGGGGAGGGAAGAACAGAAGTTTTTTTGTTTTTTTTTTTTTTAAAAAAAGGAACATAGGAAGATTGGGAATTTATAAGGCTATTATTTCTTGGACATCCATTCTCTTAAGTCTCAGAGCACATAGCATTCAAAGGTATTCCTTCCAGTCTGAAATTCCTGTGGATGAAAGTTGTCAGCTTCCCTTGGGGAACTGAACAAGTAGGGCATTTTGCCAGGGCAGGGACCTGATTTTTGTGAACTTGACCGCTGAGCCCTTGGAGCAATATCCATCCCAATATGTAGTTTTAAAAAGAAATTCTTTGTTTTGAAGCCATACTATTTGTCATATAGCCCAAATCCTGATTCCTAAATAAGATTTATTTGCAATAAATATATCTCATATTTGAGAGCTGAGTTCTTCAATACACATTCTGAATTTCCTGGTTAGAAAAATACAGTACCTTGTAAAGCACAAAATTGGTAACACTATATAACCCAAACAATAGGTTGAAAACTGAATTTGTTGTAAGTAACATATTAATAACACCTGGTATAGTACCTGTTAACATGTTCAGTGCCTAGAGCAAATTGGCAAACACTGCTACTACTTTTGCCAATAACTTGTCAAAAACCAGCTTAGGGTTCCTTCCAAATGCTCAGAAGAACATCCAAGACAAGGTGGTTTATATAGCCCTCAAACTTCACCGGGACAGAGGCTGGCTCCCAGCCAATGTGAAAAGTCACCACTGAATTAGAGAAGGAATTCTGAAGAGCCGAGAAGGGACCTCAAGATGTCAAGATGCTGAATAAGATTGTGATGAATTAATTGATTTGTATCTCACACAAGAGTCAGAGTGAGGATAAAGGTGAAATTCATTTCCTTCAGTAGGCCTTTTCCTTTCTTAGCAGAAATGCCGGAGCTGCCTAAAATTCTGCTTTCATCCATGACAACCTAGAGGAATCTTTATATTCAGCTTAGGACTTATGGATCCACATACCCAGAGACCAGCAAGGCAGAAAGGCAATGCAAGGTAGTTTACAAATATTTCTAGAGGGGGCATAGACCACCTCATGGAAGTACAGTATTGGGGAGAGATTGGGCACTGCCTTAGAATTAAAATCGAGACCAGTTACTAAATGTAAGTGATATGCCAACCACTTTCAGATACTTTATTTTAGACATCCTGGTAATCTGAGGAGTCACTACCATTATTTTTTTCTGCTTCGAAGAACAGTATTTAGAGAATTTCAATGGTTTACACAAGGCAGTCTGATATAATGTTTGGGAGAAGGAACTCTGGAACCAAATCTTGGCTTTGCCACTTACATATGACTTCATATTTAAATTCTTCATATCTTTGTGTTTCCTTATCTGTAGAATAAGGATAATAATGTTATATACATCACAGAGTTGTAGTGAGAAATAAATTAGTGTATATGGAGTCTTTTGGATTGGGCCTGGCATATGGTTAAGTACAATTTACATATATATTTTGGTTATTTGTTTCAGCTGTGTTAGAGATTTGAACCTAGTTTAGTTTGATGCGGGGTTAGAGTTCTTTATCACTTATTGTTGTCTGAGTTTCTAAAAGCAAGTGGAATAAATTTCTTTCTTTTTTCTCTTACATGTTAAAAGAGATCATAATCCTCCTTTAGCAGAGATATAATGCATGCAAGAGGTATCCTGGAAATTAGTTTTTATCCACAGAGCACTTTAAAAATGAAGGATAATTGCTATACTGGGCTAGTAGTAAGAATTCACATCAAAATTAGTTTTTGCAACCTGAAGTATAAACAGTTGCATGTTTTGCTAAGACTGGCCACATATTTAGAGGCCTATAGCAGTCTGAAATAATTCTAGTCCTTTATCAACACACAGACGGAGAATGGTTGAGCCTTTTGCTAAATTTGGCTCTGTTACACTTCTGTCTTTAGAACCAGGCAATTGCTTCATCATGCACACATTATGCCGCTCTGATATTTTGGTAACGACTATGCTGTTGCACATTCATTGGATGCCAGCTGCACATCTATATCATTCTCTGAGAACTTGGCCATGGACTATCTAAAGTCGTCATACAAACCAACTAAGACAGCACACATTTCAAAGGAGACAAATACCAGAGACCATCATGCAGGTGGACAGACAACTAGATTCTGCCATTCTGATAAGGAGTATTGTCTACTGTTTCATAACTACTTAATATGAAATGTCAGTTTAGCATGATTTCTTCCAACTAGAGATTTAAAATTTAAATAACTAGATAAAAAACATACTTTCTTGCATCTTTTCCAAAATGAATTGGTGTAAGGGGATACTATGTTTAAGAAAAGCAACAATTATCCTCGGAAACCGTGACTAGTTTATATTAGATTGAAAGCTGTGTGGGTCAGTGGTAGAGCACTTGCCTTGCACACATGAGGCACTGGTTTCAATCCTCAGCACCACATAAAAATTAATAAATAAAATAAAGACATAAACAAACAAACAAACAAAAAAACTAGGTTGGTTCTTGTTCCCAGCACTTCATATATGTGATCAGTGAATGAATGAAAATTATTGTTATGATTATAGATATTAACTGATTATAGATAGAATGTCTCTAGATAAGGAAAGAGAAGTAAAATGGCAGGAGGATTAAAGACCATCAGTGGCTACCAACTCTTTCATCACTCAAGGGATCTCCCTGAAAAATTACATTACTTGGAAAAGAAATTTATGGAGGATTCTTTTTAAATGACACATACATTTTCCTAATTTGTCTTTTGAAAATTTTATCTAGATTTTCATGCTTCATTTTTCCCAATGTGTATATCTCATTAACATACAGAATTCATCTATATTTAGTTCTACATAATAAGAATTAAACCTTTCATTTTTGTAAAGTGCCAAGATCTGCATCCTCCCTTTGGGTAGGTGCCAACCACCTGTGTATACCTCATACTAAGTGAATTTTTAAGACATCAGTATGTCCCAAATTTAGCATTTACATTTCTTGAAAGCACTTCCTTTTTCCCATACAGATCTAACTAAATATTAGAGGTATTTGACCTTTTATTTTTTAGAAAAATGTTTGATGTTCTGACTATTTTCAACAAAAGAGACCTGTTCTCAAAAGTACTGTAGAGGGAGAATTTCTCAGTTCTTTTGAGAGGGATAAAAACCCTCTCTTAAGTCTGCCAGACTGAAGATCAAGGGCATCCCAGCACCACATATCTGAGAGATGATCATTTGTCCATAAAAGAAAGGCGATGATGATGGGGATGTTTAAAACTCCAGATAGGCCAGTGGATTTGTAGCTAGAACTTGGATTTTTACTCCTGGCTTTCCGCAGGGTGGCTGTCTTGCCTTATGAAGGTTTGAATCTCAGTCTCTTATGGGAGGAGCTGGTAATTTCCAAGGTCAACACCAGCTCTGCTGTGGGATTTGATGTCCAGGGACCAGCTGTCCTGCTAGGCCTTTGTCAGAGGCATGGCCTGAAGGTCGACTGGGGAAGGCTGAGCTCCCTCCTGAGTGGTTTGGTGCTGTCAGTGCAGGGGCTTCCCAAGGAAAGGAACCTCATCCTGCTATGGTCATTTTCTCTTAACTGTTGGGGATACTTAATAAAATACCAACAGCCAAGTTTTCAGAGTTGTCATAGCTCCTCTACAGATTGTTGAAGCAGGTCTGGTGAAGGCAGGGCCAGGCAGTCTGGGCTGTGGCCATAGAAGAAAGGTGGCCCTGGGCCCTGTTTTGTGCAGGTAGCTCTACCCTCACTCCTTGCTCTTTCCTCTCCTTTGGACATGGGTCCATTCAGGAGCTTCTTCCCCTGCCTTCCCTTCCTTCCCTTCCTTTGTACTTCCCCTTCTCCTTCTCTGCCTCCCCCTCTTCCTTTTTTTCCCCTCCTCTTCCCCTTCCTCCTCTTTTCAATTCAAATTGTAGCTGTGGTCAGGACTGGCCCCGTCATAACAAGGCTCAGAAAATTGGGCACAAAGGCTATAATAGAAATGGTCAAATTTAAATGAATTAAAAATGAACAAATCCTTAATTTTCTACTGAAAGACAAACTACAAGATGATTCAAACTTGGAAAAATTAAGCAATAAGACACAATATTGTTTAAAGAAGGAAGAAGGAAGGTCAAATGGCTACCAAATAGTTATAAATGATGGAGAAAAAAAAAGACACCTAAAAGAATCATATCTAAATCATTTCTAAATCTACAATAGGCTTCCATAATGTCTGACATTTCCAATTAGAGATGGGGTGCAGTGTTCTCATCAGCAGACTTAGGATCTACATTTATGACAACTGAAGTTTTGAAGATGCAAAGAATTACATACCAGGTATTATGTGCAGCTATCAGTATGTACTATAATAGACCTTCATTTCATCTGTCAAATATACCCTTTTCTGAATAACATGGACTTAAAAATAATTACCAAATATAATCGCCAATAAAATATGTAGATGTGGTAGCCCAGCATATGGAAGAATACAAATTTCTTTTTTCTTTCTTTTGTTGGGGAACTTGGGATTGAACTCAAGGGCACTTGACCACGGAGCCACATCCCTAGCCCTATTTTGTATTTTACTTAGAGACAGGGTCTCAGTGAATTGCTTAGCATCTTGGTGCTTTTGCGGAGGCTGGCTTTGAACTTGAGATCCTCCTTTCTCAGCCTCTCAAACCACTGGCATTAGAGGCATGTACCACTGTGTTTGGCATAAACTTCTTTTTAACCGTCTCGACATTGTCTTTGAGGAATACCCATGATTCATTTTAATCTTGAGGTCTTTAAATGATTAAGGATTTCCATACTTTTAGTATTTCCCACAGAAATATTCCACAGGTGATTTAGGTATGATTCTTTTAGGTCTTTTTTTTTCTCCATCATTTATAACTATTTGGTAGCCATTTGATCTTCCTTCCTTACATATGAATACATACATTTTTACATAAAATGTGTCATTAGGGTTTCAGCTGCTTGGATTTTCCTTTTGACCACCAAGTAGAATAGTATCTCCCCCTCTTTCTTAAGCATGTTTACTGACAATGGGCCCAATTTTTTTATGTTCCCCAAGTCAGCCTTTGTCACACTCTCTTGTGTGTTTGGGGGCCAGAAGTGAAGAGAAAACTGCCAACCACAGTCAAGGAATTTGGTTCATTTAACTGGAAGTTCTTTCTTCTTTACACATCTTAAATTTTCCTGTAAACTAATAAATTGTCCTAACTCCTCCAGGAAACTATTCTAAATTCCATCATTATTTATAGTTCCCTATCTGTCCAAATAAATCAGAAGTTAGCCTTAAAGGCATCTCTCCCTTAATCTATATTATGATCTTGTCTTTATATGTGAGTTGATTTGTTTTTCCAAATTAGTTGATGGCCTTAGGTACCATGTTGTTTTTCTGCCTTTTTATGTGTATTTTCTGGGGACAGCCAGAGCATCATAAGATGTTATAGATGGGATCATCAAACTAGTACTTTATTTATTTATCTATTTTAAGCGGTGGTTTACCAGGGATTGAACTCAGGGGCACTGGACCACTGAGCCACATCACCATCCCTATTTTATATTTTATTTAGAGACAGAGTCTCACTGTGTTGCTTAATGCTTCCCTGTTGCTGAGGCTGACTTTGAACTCCTGCTCCTCCTGCCTCACCCTCCTGAATGGCTGGGTGTGCACGGCCATTAGGCAAAAATAGTACTTAAAAAAAGAAAAAAAACAACTTTAATTGTTGAGTTCCTATTTTAAATGAAATCTTACAACAACTTCAACAAGTAAAACAGATAAGAGCAGAGTTGCTCCAGCTTAAAGGAAGCTAAGGTGGTGGTAGTAGGAGACCTCTGACTTCCTCATATCTCTCAGAGGCCCAAAAGCTCCATAGCTTCCCATTTCCACTAAATGAGAGAATTGAGATCTCTGGAGATAAAATCAGTTGCCCAACATCGTGTTGAAGGAGAGAGAACCAATTTTCATTTTCCTGAAACTCTGACATCACCAGAGGTATGTTTTTGGAGATTGCTGATAATAAATCTCTATCAGAGCAGAAGGACACCCTAGGAGTTTGCAGACCGATCCCCTGGAAGCCACGAGAGTCAAGCATGCAGGATGCTTATTAGAGATTAACACCTGTAGGAATGAGGAGGATGAAGGACCATACAGAGGAAAAAGTCAAAATACTGAAGAAGTTCATCAAAACCTTGGCCAAGTCACAGGGAATCTCTGGTACAGAGTGGCCCAGCCGAGTGCCCTGTGTGGAACCTAAGGCAGGGCCTATACAGGAGCCATCCTGTGAAGTTCTTGCTCTTGACCTCCTGCAACTTCCTATGGCTTTCTTCAACTGAGGCAAATCCTGAAAGGATGGTTAGAGGCTGATTGCCCATTCATTGCTGGGGTCATGAGCAAGATCTGGAAGACACATACTCATGTCCACTCCCTGTGGTCACTAGGAATTCTGGTGCACATGAGAGATAGAGGAGGGTGCTGGTAGCAACTTTCTCAGACACCTCTAATTTCTTTTCAGAGTTTCCCAACTTCACAGTGCTGAGTATTCTGTTTGCTTCATGTTTTGACAAGTAAATTAATTCTTAAGATGGCTTCCCTGTGTTTTAAGATGGAATCTTACCGGTATCTTTTCTTTCCTTTTCTGTTTTGCCAAGTTTAAAGACCATGTCCATATATTAGGACTTAATTTGATGCCATGGAAATGCAGCAGATTCTGTGTGGAAGACTGGGCTCTAGATCTTGTTCAGGAAATCATTAGCTCTGGGACCAAAGAGCAGGTCATTTAACTTTTCTGAGCCACAAGTTCCCCAATTATCCATGGGGGACTTGATACCAAATGAACAACTTTAAGAACTGTAAAATGGTGTTTAAAATGCCCCTTTCATGGTGATGTTCCCCAGGAATGGTCTGAGCTCTCTTTGTTTACCATGCTGCTTGCTCATCATTCATTCATTCCAGATTAGTGGGATTCCTAACAAAAGTTAGGCATGTATAATTCCTCCAAGTAAGTCAACTAAGTGGAAGATTTTGTTTTATGCTAATTCTTTTGGTGGGCCTTGTCCAGAGAGTCAATACTCTTCTCCTACTTGAGGCAGCCCCTCCCACTGCTTAGGTCATTACTTTGCCTCTGTTGATTGCAAATGTGTTACCTTGCTGAGCTCTGAACACATCAGTTGATCCAAACCGACCTCTGTAATACTGCACATTCTGCTAAGTTCACCTCATTCTGGAATTTTATTAGCTTTTCATATTAACCTTCCTTTTAAGGTTAGCTTTTTGCAACTTTTACTCTTCATTCTCCACAATGTTAGTCAGCTTTCCATTGCTATGACAAAATACCTGAGAAAAATAACTTAAAGGAGGAAACATTTATTTTGGCTCATGGTTTCAGTCCATGGTTGGCTTGCTTCATTGTTTCTAGGCCCATGGTGAGGCAGTATATCATGGTAGAAGGGTGTAGTAGAGCAAATCTGCTCACTTCATGGCAGACAGGAAGCAGAGAGAGAGAGAGAACATACATAAGGAAGGACCTGGGAACAAGATATAGTCCCTAAGGGAATTCCCCAATGACCCACTCCTTTCAATTAGATCCCACCTCCTGTAATTTCCACCACCTCCAAACAGTCCATTCAGCTACGAATCTATCAATGGACCAGTCCATTGATGAGGTTAGAGCTCTTAAGATCTAATCACTTCCCAAAAGCCCCACCTCTGAACATTGCTGCACTGGGGCCAAGCTTTGAATACATGAGCCTTTGAGGGACATTTCAGATCCAAACACTAACATCCACTGAGTCATAACTCTACCAAGTTCCAAATGTTATGATTTATTTTAAGTTTTTTCTTTAATTTGAAGTGTATGCATGCAAAATAATATATGAGATATTGATAGATACACAATTTAAAGACTACAGAGCAAATATTAATGTATATGTAGCCATTTAATTAATGTTCATTGAATACCTACTTGTATCCAGAAATTGGAACATACAGTGGTGATTGAGTGATCATCTGGTCTACAGAAACAGTTCCTCATCATTAAATGGACAAGAAAGAGATCAGCTCATAAGTAATTGCATTGCATAAAGGTACTTGAATGAGATATACAGACAAGAAGTCTTTGGAAACATCTCCCTGGGAGAGTTAGGTTTCAAGAGGATGTGATTTAAATTGTGTTGCAAAGGATGGTTGCCAGGAGAAGAAAAGCATTCTAGGCAGTGTGTGAGTTAGCTTTCCATTATTATACCAAATACCTAAGATAAACCACCTTAAAAAGAGGAGAAGCTTATTTTGGCTTACAGCTTTGGAGGTTCAGTCTGTGACCAGCTGGCCCCATTACTTTAGGCCTATGGTGGCTTGTTATATCATGGTGGCAGTGTGTGGCAGAGGAGGCCAGTTTACCTCATGGCCAAGTACAGAAAAGAAAGAGCAAGAGGCCAGGGTCCCATCCCTTTTGAGAGGATGCTCCTAATGCCTAAGGACTTTCCACTAGGCCCCACTCAAAGTTTCCACCATTACTCAAGAGCACCACACTGAGGATGGAGTCTCCCACACAAGGTCCTTTGGGGGATGTTCCAGTTCAGACAGTAGCACAAAAGGAACAGCATGCAGCCTCAGACCTGTGAAAGCATGGTTTCATTCAGTTAACACTGAGAGGAAATGAGTCTTCAGACACTTTAGCCTACATGGAAATCACCTATGGAGCTTGTTAAAATGCAAATTATGGTCTCCCCCAGCTTAATCAGAATCTTTGGGCCCAAGGATCAGCAGTTTTAACATTGCCATCACTGGGTGTTTCTGATGCAGATGACTGGGACCTCACATGGAGAAGCAGAGAGGAAGGAATTCTTTGTAAAGAGTGGGGAACACTGTAGTTGATGTTTTCCCTGGGAGATCATCAGTGATCTGTGTGGTCAAATGCCAAGGCTGCCCTTTCTGCCTGGCCTCCTTCCTATCTTCCTGCCTCTAGCTCCTCTTTTGCCTTTACTACTACTTCCTCATGTTACTTTCTCTGCTACGGGCCACTCTCTCCCTGGGTCACTAGAGTGCTTTGGCCTGAGATGCCACAAACACTGGAGAGTGGCATGCAAAGTTGACCTTCACAATGAAAGCCTCTGACTCACGACTCCCCTCATCCTTTTGGGGGCTTCTTCCTGAGGCTGGGAAAAAGAAATAGGAACCCAGATCCAACTGGGGAAGGCATGATCTGAGATGGCATCAGAGGCAAAGGGCTGTTGGTCTGATTTGCACTTCTGTTACTGAGAGCATTTGAATAGTTTTAAGACAGGTGAACTGTGAGACTAGACATTTTCACTTAGAAAATGAAATACGTGCCTGCAGATCTTATTCTCGTGGGGACACATACCTGCATCTGTTTGTCTACAAGTGTTTGCTTGCAGAGTTACATGCATATATAGAATCTTGGTTCTGTGGGCTTTGCACACACATGACTAAGATGTGTATATGATGCATAATTAAAGATTTTAAACACTTGGTTTTGACGGTTGGTCTGTCTTGCAGCTGCTGTGCTCGAAAAAATTCCTGAGCTACTGTGGGTTAATGGGAGTTGCAGCAGCAAGTGTTTCTCTGCTGGTCTTTCAGTAAAGCTTTTTCTCTCTCTTTCTCTCTCTCTCTCCACACCCCCCTGCCTGCCTGCCTGCCTGCCTCTGCCCCTCCCTCCCTCTCTCTGAGATAGCAGACAAGAGAGAAACTGGTGCAGCTTCCTCTGAGAAGGGAGCTTGCATGTGCAGATTGGCAGAATCCCGGGAGCTCTTCTCTCTTCCATGCGCTGTTCTTGGAGGGAAATGCAATGTTGGAGCAGGGGCTGACCTGGACTGGGAAGGTGGCTGGCAGCTCAGAGCAGCCAGGATCATGGTTTAGCCCAAGGCTGGAATCACAAGAATGTGTCAGCAGGGTCTGCTCTCAGAGTTCCCAGACCCCCGTGGATTTTAGAATTTTCCAGCCTTTTCTCCTTCACCTTGGCACTGTCTTATTTCCTCCTGAGATGGCCCCAGATCTGCAAGAGAAATTTCAGAGAAGCTATTTATTAGCAGACGTGAAGAAACGGATTCTGCACTTGATTCTTTAGCCATGATTTATCAATGATGATGGATTGGAAAGCGGTGTAAGTAACCCAGTTATGTATGTTTTTGTAGTTACAGACAGTCTGTCTTACTTGCTTTTTTTTTCTTTTTAACTTTAACTTCTTTAGTGAATTTCCTTTTAAGAAAAGTTAAAATACATAAAGTGTTCTAAAGAAGTTAGGAGGGTCCAGATGATGTGAGATCATTTCTTGTATAATTGACTTGCAAAATACATACCACTCCATCAGAAGAGACACACAAACTAGTGACTTAGAATCTACAAACATCCCCTGAAGGATGAGAAACAAACAGGAAATAAACAAACCTGGTTTATAAACTGACAGGAACTGCTATAACTGGGCTTATGCAGAGTTACTAAAATATTTGACATTGGCTCATTTTAGACTCAAAGACAGAATTGAAATGTTTTCTTTTCACAGAATCATAAAAGTGAAGTTAGTCTGTAGCTTTCAGAACAGATTCTTTCTGACGATATAAATGTGAGATGATTTTTTTTTTTAAAACTAAGGTTAAAGTCGGCTATGTTTCCTGTCCATTTCAGCTTTTCTTGAGAAGGGCACCTCCCATTCTGGAGTAGTGTCTGGGTTACAGGA
Source organism: Marmota monax (assembly GCF_021218885.2). Lineage (NCBI taxonomy): Eukaryota > Metazoa > Chordata > Mammalia > Rodentia > Sciuridae > Marmota > Marmota monax. The sequence continues at coordinate 6,870,215 of NW_026695219.1, forward strand.
CACAGGAGAGTTGAAAGGTAGGACTGCAAGTGTCTACCAGTCAGAGGGTCTTGCATTCTTCTGTACTGCTGTTTAAGTACTTGAGTTCCCAAGTAGTCAGAAGGGGGGAAAAAAATCAAGTAACTTGAAGAACAAAATCAGTTTATTTCACAAGAGAAAAGAACAGCTACCTAAAAAAATTAGACACTGAAATTTTAAAATACAATTTGCCTTTTTTTTTTGAAATTTGAAGTGAGATTGATCTGGTATAAAAAGAATAATATAAGCTTTCTTGATTAAAAAATCAGTATTTAAAGGACGTTGAAAATAATAAGTCACTTAGGTAAGAATACCAAAGTAGATTGCTGATTTTGTTTTTTTTTTTATAGCCACTTGCAACTTTTTTCTTTCAAGTAGTCTATACAATAGTGTGAACGCAACTATTCCTGGCTTCTTAAAACTTGCTTGGATTTAGAAATGGGGTTTAATACCTTTCTAGGTTCAGGCTTTCCTCTCTCAAGTCCCAGCCCTAGGAAGGACGATTGCCCCTCCCACCTGCTCACCCTCCCTGCCGGTCGCCCAGCCCCCATTCTTCCCTTTGAGTCTTGGAACCTCATGAAAGACCCTTCTAAAGATTCTCTTTTAACACGCCCTGCCCAGCCTTGGACAGAGGGGGTACTGTAGTGCAACATACAGGACTGCCAATTTTGGAACTGAATGGGGTCAGTTGATTCCTGAATATTAAATCAGTCCTTTGAGCAGTAGAATGAGATCATATCTTACAAACCTGACCCCAAAATGTTCCTAACTTTATTAATTGGCATTTAACATCAGCAAGGGCTGTAGCACTGAGCACCTGAGGGGATCAACCTAAAAGCCAAACTAAATTCCCAAACTGGTCTCCGATTCCTTCTGGCCAAATATACCTAGGGCCACGCCTTATAAAATATGTCCTTTGTTATCAAGGGGAATCTGAGACAGAAAACACATGTTGGTAGCATCACGTGAGCACCCCTGCTCGTAGTGGTTGTGTCACAAGGGGAAACGCTTGCAATCTTGCCCTGTTTTGTTTTGGTTTCTTGTTTATAGGAACTCTTGTCAGACTCACGCATCTGGAAGAGGTTTGGATGGGAGAGGAAAACCTGGAGCAGAGCATGCAGGGAAAAGGGAAATCTCCAAAAAACAAAGTCAGACGAGAAAGGGAAGAATTTTCTTACCCAAATTCCAGTTCCTATGCTTGTTTTCAGTTCCCTGTTAAAGTAGGTATCAATTGCAATCTTCCTGGTTAGTGGAGACAGAGATTGTTCTCATAGTGTTTTGAGATTTTGAGCAAAGGAGGCAGTTGCTCCAGAAATAAAACAGAAAGGGTAATAGTAAAACAAGCTTTTGAGTTTCTACTCACTTTAACAGAGTAAGCAGCCCCACCCCCTCCTGCTGCTCTTCCTCCACCCCAGCCCATGCCTCTCATTGCTTCTGGAGGGTCCCTGGTGAACAGCTCCAAATCCCCCTGGAATCTCTGTATGTCCTATTAAGGCAAAAAGATTAGCTGCCAAGGGCAGGATTTTCATGGAGAGTGGAGAATGCATTTTAGTGGTGAATGAGCAAAAGGGCCAGATATGCTGATACCTGCAAGCAGTCTTTGAGAGAGGCAGCTGATTGGCATCAGGAAAACTGCTGAGCAATTAAAAAAATAATAAAAATCCTGGACTCAAGGTGAGAGAGAGAAGAGAAAGAGAAGGCAGCAGAATGTCTCTTAGGAGCTTCCAGCCAAGTTCTGTGAAGCGCCCAGAAGGTTTAAACTGATAACGCCAGATGGTTATGATGAGTCTTAAAGTGATCAATACCCTACAGATGGGATGAAGTTTGTATTTTGGTCTGAGGTTCTGCAGACAAGCTTTGCACAAGATAAACTGTCCATTCTTACTTTTGCTCATTGATCCCTACTATGTGAGTATGTTCTTACTCTGATAGATAGACGTTGTCTTTAGCAGCTGGTCCTGTTCTGAGGAGTTGTCAGCTGAAGTGTTCTTCAAACGTGTGGAATGCAGATTTTCAACTCTGAAGAACAGGCTTCGGTTATGAGCATCCCCAGTTTTCTTGTTAGACATGTACGTGGTCTAGGTTTTGCCCTTTATCTCAACTGGTCCTCCTCAATTGCACATCTGCCAGCTCCATTCCTCTCTCACTTGATCTATACTGCAAAGAACCCTAGTTCCTGATGAGTTTTGGTGCAGTTCTACCCTCACCTTCCCACCCAGCCTCTCAGAGAGACTCAGGGGAGAAAACTTGTCTTGGATAAATTTGGAGAAGAATTATAATAATAACAATGTATCATATTCCTTGAAGTGCCTAAGAGAGTAGATTTTAAGTAGTCTCAAAATAAAAAAGTATATGAGGGCCTGGTGTGGTGGCACACACCTGTAACCACAGTGGCTTCCTGAGGCAGGAGGATCACAAGTTCAAAGCCAACCTCAGCAACTTAGCAAGGGCCTAAACAACTTAATGAGACCCTATCTCAAAAAATAAAAGGGGCTAGGGTTGTGGCTCAGTGGTTGAACCCCTCTGAGTTGAATCCCCAGTACCAAAAAAGTATGTGAGGAAATACATATATTAATTAGCTCAATTTAGTTATTCCACAATGTATACATATTTCAAAACATGTTGTGCAATATATATATATATATATATATATATATATATATATATATATATATACACATATATCCATAATATATAATTTTATTTGTCAATTAAAAAATAAAACCTAGGAATTCTTATAATTAGATTTTTAAGACAAACAAAATAAATTTGGAAAAGAAAGATGACCTGTGAAAAATGCTTGTGCTGTTTTTCCTGATTGGAAGCACTTGCCTTCTCTCCTAGACATTGTCTCTCCTTGTCTTTCTCTAGGTGTCCATAAAAAAAACTGCTAGTAGGAAACATCAAAACTGGGTAGAACCAATAGTCGTTACCTACATTTTAACTACTGATCATCAAATTGCTTAATTTCTCTAAACTTCTGTTTTTCATATCAACAAAATGTAAGCAAAGCTTAACTCATGTGTTAGTCAGCTTTCCATTACTATAACAATTACCTGAGACAATCAACTTATAAAGAGAAAAGGTTTATTGTGTCATGGTTTTGGATGTCTTAGCCTGTGATTGGTTGGCTCAAATGTTCTGGGCCTGTGTTGAGGCAGCACATCATGGTGGAAGTACATAGCTGAGCAAAACTGTTCACTGTGTGGCCTGAAAGCAAAAGACAAAGAAAAAAAGAAACCAGGATGCCACTAGCCCCTTTAAAGACACACTTTCAATGATCTAAGACCTTCCTCTAGAACCCAACTTTTTGAGGTTCTACCACCTCCCAATAGTACCAAGCTGGAGACCAATGTGCTAGCACAAGAAGAGTACTGGAATAGAAGTCAAGACCTGGGTATTTAAGTCCCTGCTCTTAGCAAACACTCATAGGACCTTAAGAAATTACCACCTCTCCTCTGTGTTCCAGCCCATTTCTCTAACCGTGTTACTCTGTCACTCTCCGCACTTTGGCTCATGCTGGGCCCTCATGGCATGTTCTCCTTTTCTTGGCTAACTTCTTTCTATTTTTCTTCTGTAAAATCTCCCTGACCCCTGAGCCTGGGCCAGGGTACCTCCTGTGCAACTCCATGGCTCCTCCATCTCTCCATCTTGAGGTTCACCATGTAGATATTGTCGTCCACCTCCCTGACTGTAATCACTCTAAGAGTGCCAGCTCTGTCTTGAAGCTCTGTATTCTGTGTCAAGACCAGGGCTCTGATCAATAAATATTTGCCGAATAGTTACATGAATGAAAGAAGGAATGAAGACTCCCTGCCCTGCCTCAGTCATAGGACTCTAGTGGTAAAAGAAATGAAATAATGTGTATGAAAGACTTCGGTGAGCAGAGTGCTACGCCCTTGCCCTCAGTTCTGAAACAGTATGAGGACATGTACGCTTAGTGCCAAGATTTTAGTTGGTTTCTCAGATACGAAGATTCATTCATTTTAGTGAAACAAAACAACATTCTCTTTTTTGTCCTGCCCTAGCGGTGCAGGCCCATTCTTTGTGACAGAAGCAGGACAGACTCTATGTGGGCCAGAAGCTCCGATGTTTGAAACTCTGTGAGCAACATGACTTTTCATTCCAAAATGAAAGGCAAGACTCTGAAAGCCAGTGCCCCTGGGAGGGATCACTCTGTAACTTACCTTTACCTGAGCTATGGGAGAGGGATTTCAGAGTCTTCCCTGGGAGGATGGAGAAAGGGAATGGGTTCCAGAAAGAAGAGTGGCAAAAGAGAGAAAACAAAGGGGTCCTGGAGCACAGAAAATACACCTCGCTCGCTTCCTGGAAGCCTCATCATGGAGGTAGCACAGTCAAAGAAGGAGCAAAGAGTTTTGAGTGTGGCAAACCTGGGTCTGGATTCCAGCCTCAGTTTGGGTCCTTGCTGTGTTTCTTAAGCCCTCTCATCAGAGGAGTAGTTGGGTTCTATTCTGTTTCTCCTGTCAGAGTTTATTTTTGTTGTGGGACTAGCCATAGCTAAGGAGAATGATGATGGATTATTCCCAGCTCTGGACCAACCCCCTCCTTTTTTCTTTTCTTTTCTTTCTTTCTTTTTTTTTTCCTTTTAATTAGGCAGAATGAGTTTTCTGTGGCAGTGCTTGAACTCTTCTGTGCTCTTAGGTCTGTTTTCCCTGCAGAAAATTGTTCTTTGCAGGGGAAAAAACAAATGTTTAAGAGGAATGGACATTTCCAGTGACCAGTCCTGATGCAGAGCCACAAGATGGTCCAGAGGATGATGTGAAATCATGTACCTGCACTTGCTTTGTTAATAGACAACCCTGCAGGGATGTAAATATTAATTTCACATATGTCTATACACACACCCCACTGCAGCTGCCTTTGCCAGTAGAGTGAGTATAACCGTGGGTCTATTATTCACCTTCTCAGGTCCAGCCCAGGAATTTGTGTAGGTTCATTTTTCACTTTCTTTTGACCCTGGATGTCTCCACAAATGAGCCACCTGCTGTGTCTGGGTGCAGGGGGTGGAGGTGTGGGGTGAAGTAATGAGCCTGCAAGGCCTTTCTATACCTATTGGCTGCTCTAAAGGGAAATTGAGGAATCCTGCAAAGCCACAAATCTGAGATGTCAGCTCATAAATATGTAAGCTTCTTGCTTAGGTAATAAGCTCCTTGACAACCCAAACTGTCATTTGCACATTCTCTTCAGCTGAACACAAAAGTTCCAGTTGCCAGACTGTCCCTGTATACCGGGGACTAAGAGCTGGTGAAGGGGGGCTGGGGAGGCAGAGCTGGGCTGATTGCTCAAGCTGCTCTCCACCACTGCTGCCTTCACCTCACCCCACCATCAGGGGGCTTTCTCTCTTGGTATCTGATTAGTAAGTGTAGGTAAAAACTTGCAATGCTGCCCTGGGTATAGGAAAGGAGTGTACTATGAGTATGTAAATGGGGACAGAATGCATAGTTTCCTACATTTAGTTTTTGGCAATAGCAACTAAATCTGTGCAGATTTTAATCTCTGTTAGATAGCAAATAGATCTTTGCATTTAATTCCCGTTGGATTATGTTTTAAACTCTATCAGGAGCTTAATAAAAATCCAATCAGGGGCTGGAGTTGTGGCTCAGTGGCAGAGCACTTGCCTAGCAAGTGTAAGGCACTGGGTTTGATCCTCAGCACCACATAAAAATAAATACATAAAAATCCAATCAGTAATTGAATTGTAAAATATAGGTCTGTAGATAAAATGTTGGAGGAGAAACAGATATGGTACACAAACAGTTATTGAGCACCAAATATGTTCAGATACTCTCTGGAAGGATTTGGGGACTTGAAAGTAAATCAAGAAGAGGAGTGGTTAAGATATAAATTAATTCTACTATAGTATAATATAGTATATTGTGATATGCCACAAAGTGATTGTATTACCAAAATACTATCAGAACATGGAAGAAAGGTAAGAATTCTGCTTTGTGTGGCAAGTGTGAAAGGAGAAGTGGGAGGTGACTGTAAAGGAAGGGCATTTTAGAGGAATTAGCTTGAATCTTTATTTATGCACATAAATATGAAAATAAATGGGTGTCCTGCAATTATATTCATATTACATTGATGATTTGAAATGAATGTCTTCCATATTTTCAAGATAAGCAATGATTAGTAATAGATCACATTAAATAGGATATTATAATGATGAGAACTGTATTGTGTTAGTGTTGTGTTATGTGACAAAATAGCTGGGGTAAAAAATCAACTTAAAAGGAGGAAAATTTTTATTTTGACTCGTGGTCTCAGAGGTTTCAGTCCATGGTCACTTGGCCCTGTTGCTTGGGGCCTGTGGTAAAGCAAAACATGGCAAGAGTGAGTGATAGAACAGAGCTGCTCACCTCACAGCAGTCAGGAAGCAAAGAAGGTGGGGGGACCAAAGTGGCAATAGCCCCCTTCAAGGGCACCAATACTTACCTTCCTTCCTTCAGAGGCCCTCCCTCCTAAAGGTTCCACCGCAGCCTGGGGACCATGTAGTTAACACATTGGCCTTTGGGGGGCATTTAAGATCCAAACCATTACATCTATCATACAAGATGCAGAAACATGATTGGAAACAGTAGTTCATGGGCCAATACAAGGGGGAGGGTGTCCAAATGGACACATACGTGGAATTAGGACCTTGGCTTGTGACTGTTGGGTCTAAGACACTACTCTATAACTCATTGTATTCCTATTTATCTGTTTCTAAAAATCTCTGCTTGCAAAGGGAGAGCTATTCAGGAAGGAAAACAGGAGAATGAGTCCAAACAACCTAATTTCACTTGAAAAATCAGAAGTCCTTACTGCAAAACTATCTATAGTATAAAAAAAAATTACAGGATTTTATAGCACCTTTCAGGTAATTTGAAAAGATACTAATGAACCTTTTAAAATACAAAAGCAGTGTAGAAAAGTGTTTTGGATGCTTTTTCATCATTAGTTGAAGTATTGCAATGGTTATAGAAATAATTGCATCTTAGATCTGGGAGAATTCTTAGAGATCATGCATTCTGCTGATTTTTATCTCTTTGAAGAATGGCATTTTGGGTAAAGGAACTGTGTTAAAACTTTGAGTGCTAAGTTAGTGAGAAATATCCCAGTCTTTCATATCCATTCTTGGATCCATTCATGCATTTATTCTTCCAATTCAACAATTTTTGGTAAAGTCCTGGCAATCTGTAGTATATATATTTGACTTAAAGAAACTGGATGTATCCTCCAGGAACTTTGAAAGGAGGTATAAGACATGTATGTAAAAAATAAGAACAGGAAGTTATCTTAATAACACAATGAAAGAGAGCTTTTAAAATTCAGAATATAGAAAATTAGTTCCAAGTGAAACTAATGATTATGGACTTTGGTAGAGAATTCACTTTATTAAACTTGGACTTAAAACATTATGTTTGTTTTATTTTAAAAGCTTTGTGCATCCAACAGAGAAAAAAAATGTGCAATTAAGTATTTGGCTTAACCCATGTTTTTATTCTGAGAAGATGCAAAATAGGATTACAATCGAATTGTTGAAATGTCATCATTAGTTGAGTATAAGAATGTCATTGATTTATTTTCTTTGAGAAATATATATATATTTAGAACACCAAATTCTCATAATGTAAATCCTATAAATATGAAGAATTGCTAAAGACAACTCTATGCTGAAAACTACCCCAGGAATAAGCCAGGAATAAACATGGACTTTGAGCCCCCTCTGGAGGAAAGAAAGAGAGCCCTCCCCTGCTAGTCCGGCAGCAAATGGTTTGTTTTCTAAAGGTCAGAAATGGGAAAAACAATCATCGAATCAAAAGTGACTTTTGGAATTAATCTTATGAAACAAAAGTCTACAGCCTTTGACTGGACACATAGAGAACCCAGTGAGTGTATTTCAGAAAAATTCCTGTCCCAAAGACTTGGCAAAACAAATGTTGGACATAGACTAATAATGATGTACAAAAATAATTATAATGAGTGTAATAAATTATATTTGTTTTATGAACATGTTAGCCTGAAAACTTCCATACTACAAAATATTTCATGCATTATCATCAAGGAGCCAGAAAAATTTTAAAAACAAAATCTATTTGTTCATTCCTTCATTCTGTGAATATGAATATCTACTGTATACCAGCTACCATTTTTGGCAATACAAATATTAACAAAATTTTCTACTCCTATGGATTCATCTTAACAGGCAGAATTAAGCATCAGCTCTGATCATATTCCTTTCCCTTAAGAGACTTTGTAGCCTTAGTGAAGTTGTGGACAGGGAGGCAGGAAGCAAAGATAATGGTGAATCTGGGGAGATCTCAAAAGGTTGGACTGCACTCTTTTTTTTAATATTTATTTTTTAGTTGTAATTGGACACAATACCATTTATTTATTTATTTATTTGAGAGAGAGAATTTTTTAATATTTATTTTTTAGTTTTCGGTGGGTACAACATCTTTATTTTATTTTTATATGGTGCTGAGGATCGAACCCAGGGCCTCACACGTGCTAAGCGAGCACTGTACTGCTGAGCCACAACCCCAGCCCTGGACTGCACTCTTTAAAAAGCAATAAACAGAATCTTATTTTAACCACCCTTCAGAATAAAAATAATCACCTTCCCCATAGATGATGAAGTAGTTATTAATATAATCTGACAAGCTTGTTTGGGAAGGTAGTCAAATAAATCCCAAAGCATAGCCTTGCAGAACCTCTGGGCTGAAGCAATCCTTGAATAAAAGCCAACATCAAAATCAGTATTTCCATATACTTTTATGGATGGGAAGCATGTGAGGACTGGCCTATCAGCAAGACGTTCAGACAGAGAAATCTGTGTGCCATGGATTTTGAGCCAACTCTGTTCATCCATCCTTCTGTCAGTCCATCTATTCAGTGAGCCATCAGCCATGTTTGAGTAGTACTCACTATGGACCAAGCAATTTGGGCAATACAATGGTAGAAACAAACAAACAAACAAAAAGACAGATGGCTCCTGACTTTATAGAGTTTTCAGTTTTATGAGGAAGATGCAAGTAATTATTGCCTGTTGTGAGAAGCAGTATGGTGAGTTCCACTTCTGGCCCATTCTTCTAATTGATGAGGGACCATATGACTGGTGTGAGAGATACAGGGGCTTTCAGTCTTTGTCACCAGAACAGGCAATGTATCTCCTTCTAGTGCATTATGGAAGGTGTTACTGTCCATACTCCATTTAAACTGTGGGCTAGAGGGTAGGTGCTCAACTCAGGATTTTTGTATTCTGTTTTTGCCTACATATCGATTTTGCACACCTGCTCTAAAAGTGCCCCAACACACTGTCTACACTGTCTTGGTGAGGCAGTGAAGTTGACAATCTGTTGTCCAGTCCCTGGTCATTCTAGAATGAAGACAAACTGTCAGAGGAGCAACTACTAAGTAACTAATTGCCTCCAGTACACAAAGGTGCCAGACATCTGGTTGACATAAGAATCTAGTTTCACCTGGTGATTTTCAGGGCAAAACAACTGCACTGACAGAGATTTCCTGACATGTGATTTAAAGCTGAAGAAGACCCCAATTTATTGGTTCAAATTAAGAAGTTCCCTTTTTTGACCTTTCTTAATGATATATGAGACCTTTCAAGTCAATAGTACAACCAAAACTCAGATTCAAGATGTTCAGGACCCTAAACCCAGATCAGAGTCAATATCATAGAGTGAATCACAATATTGACAGACCCTAATGGGAGTGTTCAAGGTTGACTCCGTGCAGCAGGGCTTAAAGCAAAGGTCTCTTTCACTTAACTCATTAGGATTCATATTTTAAAAAGATATGGGAAAGAATCTTAAAAAATATTTAGGATATTGCTTTCTAAATTATTTTATTATAGCAATAATGGTAGCAAGCATTTGCTGGATGCCTACTATGAGCCAGGAACTCTTCTAAGATATTGTGTGTGTGTGTGTGTGTGTGTGTGTGAGAGAGAGAGAGAGAGAGAGAGAGAGAGAGAGAAAGGTCACAGAGCTGTGAGTGGCAGAAAGATTTAAACCTAGGTAATTTTGTACCTCTCTTGAGGGAACCCTGAAATACTAAAATAATATAATACGAAATAAATTTTTGCTAAAGCATATATTGCATCTCAAATATTAATTTACATAAACCTTTTCTCCACCCACCTTTTATTCATTTTATGAGCTCAATTGAAATCCTAAGTGTGAAAGTGCCCTTGAGCAATTTTCTAGTCTAGATTGAGTTAAACAGAGTGTTTGTAAACAATCTAGAATCATAGAAAACATCTTTCTTAGTCCATTTGGGTTGCTCTAACAAAAATAACATGTGCTGAGTAACTTAGAAAACATAAATTTGTTTCTTAAAGCTCCAGAGACAGGAATTGAAGATCAAGGCACCAGCAGACTCAGGGTCTGGGGAGGGCTCTCTGCTTCATAGGTGGCACTTCTTGCTGCATCCTCACTTGGCAGAAGGGGCAAATGGTTCCCTTGGCCTCATAGAAGGCAGTAACCTTCTTGATGAGGGCTCTGCTCTCATGATCCAATCAGTTCCTCAAAGGTCCCATTTCCAAATACCATTATCTTGAGGACTAGGATTTCAACATATGAATTTGAGGGAGATACAAAATTCAGACCCTAGCAACATCTAATTTTGACCCACTTAAGTAGACTAACATTGAAAGAACAACATCTAATTTTGACCTACTTAAGTGGACTAATATTGAAAGAAGTTCAAGAATTGACTACTAACAACATTACATATAGTATGCCACTGGACATGAGCTCATCTCAGCAACCTTGAAAAAAATGCAAGGAAAAAGAACACCCACCTAAGAAACCAGTAAATAGAAGAACAGTTTCATGTAACTTTCGCTTGAGGATTTTTTACCAGTTTCCCCAATTGATTTTAAGCAATTTACAAAGGTACCTTAGATCTTCAAATACGTATTAGTGACTAGTTAGAAGAATATACATACAAGAATTATAAAATGTGTGTGTGTCGGTGGGCGTGTGTGTATAAAATGTGTGTATATATAACACATATAAAATATATAACCCATATATATTATATTGAATATAAACAATCTAATAATATCCAGTGAAGTTGGTTATTGTACTCAGACATTAAGTAGGCTCTAAATCTATGGACACTAAGATAAATGGAGCAGAAAGAAATAAAAGAGAAAGGGGACAAATCTTTCATTGAGCTCTTACGTGGTACAAGTCTTCTGAGGGCTGCTTTGCCACACCTTCTGCCCTTTCCCTCACACAGAATAAGATAGCTCTTATTCTTCTACAAAGTGGCTGAGCCAGGATTTTAACCAAGCCTACCTGACTCCAAAAAAAAATTTTTTCAACATTAGGCTTACTTTGTATTAATCTCACCTAATAAAGTAATGCATGATATGTCAGGAGGTGCCCAGTCTTTCTTGGAGGATTGATTGATTGATTGATTGATTTAATGAATGAATGAATGAATCCTTACATAGGGAGGGAATACTGGGTAATGGGACATCAATCTATAAACCTCCATTTTCCTTAGTTTCCATAAAGTTCAGAGCCTCATATAAATAGGAGATACTTAATCATTCTCTATGAAATAGCATGAATAAATGGATGAATAAGATGAAAGATATTGTTTTTAATTTTTATAAGATATAGAAATGGTTTTATGGTTGCTGTTATTAACCTCTCAAAAACAAAGCCATACCATGTGATCATTATTCAGTACAAGGCATTTAGGTAAAGGCATCAAATTTTAACGTTCCACATTTTTCTTTTCTTTCAGACTTTAATTGCTCAAAAGAATGGTCTAGACCCTTGACTTCCTCATTCCCCATTGACTTCTTAGGCCATGAAACATGCTCCAGCTCTCTTCTGATTTTATTTGAGATCAATAATGAATTCATTAATTCTAATCCAATGGACATTTAGGATTCTTTGTCTTTTAAGTTTCTCGGTGGTATTTAACACTGTTGACTACTTGTTCCATCTTTCAAAATACTAAATATGAAATCTGTGCCAGGATGATCTATTTTGAAAATAAGTGGATTCTTTCTGTGCAATCAAAGTCTAGCATAAAAAGAGAAGAAACCTTTATGTAAATTCTTAACCATTTCTTGGTAATCAGTCATACATTAGGAGTCATTTCAGTGTATTTTTGAATACAGCATTGTATGGTTTTTTGCATTTGTTAATTATTAGTGGTTTGTTTTACAGAGTACAAGGAAAGTTCAGATATTTAAGTATAACCATTATCAATTGAATGTCATTCATAAAGATATCTCTGAATTTTTAATAGAAATCAAGGTTAAGTAAGATTCAATTTATAAAAACTGAAATTACAGGCAATCTGTAGGAGCATATGTGTAGTGTAAATGTGGGAATCCACACAAGAAGATGATTGATTGATTGATTACATAACATGAATTACATTCTGTCCAATTGCAAGTCAATTTATTACCAGACACAGCTGTTGGCATCCTAATTTTGAGAACAGGTTTTTTTTTCCTTTTATATAATCTGTTTCTAGGAACTGTATCAGAGCATCAATGTGATTTTCCTCATAATAATATTAGACCTGGTGAGCTGGGGATGTGGCTCAAGTGGTAGTGCGCTTGCCCAGCATGTGTGAGGCACTGGGTTCGATTCTTGGCACCATATAAAAATAAAATATTGTGTCCACCTAAAACTGAAAAATAAGTATTAAAAATAATCAGACCTGGCAATTTTTCTTCTTAGCCAAGCATTCAGTGTTAGACAATTATAGTTATGATTAACATGATAGTAAAGTTGAGATAGTACTTTAAATCCATATGACTACTTAAAATAGTATAATTATGCTCTGAATTCTGCAAAAAAAAATGGTGGGGGTGAAAGGGACATTTAGTTTAGGATTCCAGTAACTAACAGAATCCACAAAATAAAATAATTAATCTTATATATTATAAACTTCACCTACCTACAAATAATATGTTTCTAAAGTAAACATTAAATATGCAGTTTAACATGGCCTAGGTTTTGTTACTGAGTTAAATAGGAAATTGAATTGAAAATAAATTTTCATTTTATTTTGATAAATTTCTCTATTTCCTGTAATTTTCTTCAAAGTGATTTCTTAAAAGCAGTATTTAATTATTTGGTAATTCTTTTCAAAAATATTTTTTAAATAATCCCTTTATAAGACAAAAAAAGGAACTAGGAAAAGCATCATAAAAATTCTAACTAAAAACAATGAAGTCCATGAAAGGAGTCCACTGACTTACCTTTTATTTTAATTAATTAATTAATTAATTGATTATGTACTGGGGATTGAACCCAGGAGAGCTTTACTATTGAGCTAAATTTCCAGTTCTTCTTCTTCTTCTTCTTCTTCTTCTTCTTCTTCTTCTTCTTCTTCTTCTTCTTCTTCTTCTTCTTCTTCTTCCTCCTCCTCCTCCTCCTCCTCCTCCTCCTCCTCCTCCTCCTCCTCCTCCTCTTCTTCTTCTTCTTCTTCTTCTTCTTCTTCTTCTTCTTCCCCCCCTTCCCCTTCCCCTTCCCCTTCCCCTTCTTTTCTTTTTTTTCTGATTTTGAGACCAAAATTAAAGTTCTAAGTTCTTAAGGAGCTAAGTTGCTAAAGCTGGTCTGGAACTTTCAATCTTCCTGCCTCAGCCTCCACAGTCTGAGATGACAAGCTGTGTGTACCTGTACCTGGCTTATCTTCTTATTTTTATTATTTTTTTGGGGGGTACCAGGGATTGAACTGAGAGGTGCTTAATCACTGAGCCACATCCCCAGCCCTTTTATGTTTTTTATTTTGAGACAGGGCCTCCATAAGTAGCTGAGGCTTGTTTTGAACTTGAGATCCTCCTGCCTTAGCCTCCCCAGCCACTGGGATTACAGATATGCACCACTCTGCCTGGCTCTTCTTATTTTTAAATTCTTAGTTGTTCTTCCTACCCTCTTCCTGTTTCAGTCAGCTTTTTCCTTGCTGTAATTAGAGGAGAAAATATTTATTTGGCGCCATGGTTTTAGAGGTATCAGTCCGTAGATGGCTGACTCCATTGCTATAGGCCTGAGGTGAGACAGAACATCATGGCAGAAGAGAGTGGAAGAGGAAAGCTGCTCAGCAGTGGTAATCAGGAAGTGGAGAGAACTGTGCTCACAAGGGACAAAATACAAACCCCAAGGGCATGCCCCCAGTGACCCACCTCCTCCAGTTATACCCTACCTGCCTATAGTTACCACCCAGTTAATCCCTGCCAGGAGATTAATGCACCGATTAGGTTAACACTCTCATAACCCAGTCATTTCCCCTCTAAACTGTTTCACATTGTCTCACTCAGGAGCCTTTTGGGGATACTTCAGATCTAAACCATAACACTCCCCATGCACGCATCATACATGCACACCGTGCTGCAGCACAGCTTCCAACAGAGAGACTAAGTAGTCTTAGTTCTCAATTTGCATCCTGTCAGTGGAGAAGTGCACTCCACACCTCCTTTCTGTTGTCTTCCCATGCTCTTTATCACCTAACTGTCCTGCCCCCATAGGAATAATCAGCCAAGTATGTACAATGAGAAGCAAATTTTAAGTCTTCATTAGCAGTTTTGAGGCAAAGTTGATAAAGGAATTTCCTCTATAGGCTGGTTTGGTCATGATCACTAGAGATTCTTTCTTACAACTTATTTTGGTCAAAAATAATCTCTTATCTCTGCTGTCTTCTCCATGGAGAAGATCTTTGTCCCTTATTAAAAACAAAAGCTGTCTCCTTTCCTCTGCTCTAGCTAGACTGTGATGTCTGAACTTTATGCACATTGTGATTTTTCTATGGTTTTCAGCCAATGTATAAACTTCATCCCAGGCAACTTTAGATAGAGTGGGGGGCGGTATAAATTTCTACCTCTTAGCCTCTACTGGGGCTGCTAAGGTTCCAGTAGTCTAAATATCACCAGAAATCTGGGGCAGTCCAGCCTTGCAGCAGAGTCCGGGGCACGGTTCCTGACCCACTTCTGTATCTGGTACTTAATATTGCAATGTAAGGATCCCATGCAAATTGTTTTTCTTTGAAATAAGTTAATGATTTCTTCAGATTCCAACTTCAGACAATAATTTGTTAAATAAAAATGTTGATATTAAAGGGGAAAAAAGAAATGACTTCCTTTAGCAAATGAAACTGTTATATTCAAATTTAATTAACCAAGAAGCCCCCAAACCACAGAGCATGTCACCCAGCATTGACAATTAATTAGTTTTTTCTCTGAAAGAGCTACAGGTACTGAGCAAAGATTTATGGATTAAAGGCTTTACTTTCTCTGCAAATGCTGCCCATTCCTAGCTATCACACCTTGATAGCAATTTGCTTTTTCAGGCAACAAATTATATCTGAAGTGTGTAATTTCATGTCAGTTTTTAATTTCACATGATCAAAATCTTGTAAGAGTGAGAATAAACAGCTGTTTCTTTTAGAATAAAGACATTTAAAATGAGCAACACAACTGCTTATGCAGTTACTTACACTTTTCAAAGATATTTTTCTACCCAACAGGGGAGGAAGACAAATACTAAGACAAACTCCATGGGAATTACTGTTTCCCCTTGGCTTTGAAATGGACGATCTGTTTATGGGAGATCTTGAGCATCTTCTTTTTTTTAACATTACATTAGCACATGTATAAATGATTTAACTAGAGACCATGTGAATATAGCATCTAAAGGGCAGCAGGATGTAATGAAAAGAACATAAGATTCATTAGATTCTTGAAATCAAATTATCTGCAATATGTTTATTCCTTGAAGGAATCTTAATTTTAGTTGGAGAGTTCTTTGTACTGTAGAAGATATATATGCATATTTTATGGACAATTGTTTCTCAGCAGAAAAATCAGGCACTGGCATTTTCCAAGGAATGGGCTTTAATTAGCCTATGATTATCTTTTTCTCTGTCTATATTTATAGGCAACAGAAATAACTGTGTTGTAGATGGTCTCACCAATTCCGCTCAATAAGCCTAGCCAGTTCTCCATTATTCATGTTTAGGAAAGAGAGTGTTAAAGTCACTTAATGAAAATCATTTTTGTCTGGCTTTGGGACGGATTTTTAAACTTACTTTTTACCCATTTACTTGGATCTGGTGTTTACAATTCTTTCTATTTATGTATTGAGCCCAATTTGCACAGGTATGATTCAGGTGGGGCTAAGAAATTACCCAGTTTTCCTGGTAGTAAGGAGGCTTGAGGCTGGTTAGATCAGGCTGTAATCAAAGGAGGGGGACCTTCACTCAGGACAAGCAGGGTCCTTGTCATACCTGATGGAAAAGAATTTTCAGAACATAGCAGTCAGAAGCACAAATGGATTTATTTAGCAAAGCAGATACACATTCAAGAGAGAATGCAGGCTATATTAAGGGGGAGATGCTTTTTGGGGTAAATAAGGAGTACATTCAAGTGAGAATGCATAACATCTCCAGAGGGAGAGGGAGCAACCTTTTGGTCTGGGGCGTTAATATTTATAGGGTTACCGTAGCTAGGGGTTAGACTTGAGGAGTCAGGGCAGTTACACAATTTTGAGCCAGTTTTTCTAGTGCCTGCGTATTGATCTAGTATCCTGTTACTTTTCTCAGGCAAAGATGGGGCTAGGGGCTCAGGAGTTACTTGTTTTGCATTTCAAAGATTTGTGGGCATCTCCTGCATTCCAACAGCTCCTTGGCACTTCTCTTTTGAGACTCAGTGTATCTTTCTTTTTCTTTATCCCCAAATTCCTATCTATCTCAAGGTCAGGAACATAAAGATCTGTGAACAGGAAACATCTAGGCAGAAAGGACTGATAACTAGAAGGTCAGATAGCACCGGAAAAAGCACATAAGCATCTATGTGCAAATAGATGAGAAAGGGAGATCAACTGAGGCTAGAGCTGAGGTTTGCAAGTAGAAATCAAGCAGGTAAGCAGATGCCAGGATGCAGATCAGGAACCTAATATGAGGAAGCTAGGAAGGAATCTGGGAAAACTAAGACCCAGAGCTTGGTACAGGTAAGTAACAGGAACAAAAGTGGGTAGAAGTGGGGCACAAGTGTGGTGGGTCATCAGTAATCCAGCTGCATGGCCACTGGCTTGAGCAGCTGTGTGGTCACTGGCTAGAGGTCAGATGCAAACAAATGAAGAACTGGGTGATTGATTCTGTCTCCCTTGGCTTTCTCATCTAGGGACTCCTTACCTGTCATTGTCCAGGGCATTTATAGTCAAATACCTAAAACAAAATGTCCTTACACTATCATGTTCTTTACATTCTTTTCCTCCCAGATAAAGTTCTTATGAGTGTGTACTGGAAGGTTTGGAGCCTACCCTTCTAGAACAGCATGGAGGAAAGGAAGTGGGGCTTTGTAGGTCTGAATGGAAATAAATAATAATGTGGAGCTAAAAAGAGAGAGAGAGAGAGAAGAAAAAAGCAGGTAGCCGGCACAGTGGTGCACACCTATAATCCCAGTGACTCTGGAGACTGAGGCAGGAGGATCACAAGTTCAAAGCCAGCTTCAGCAATTTAGCAAGGCCCTAGGCAATTTAGCAAGACTCTGACTCAATATAAAGTACATAAAAGGGCCAAGGCTGTGGATCAGTGGTTAAGTGCCCCTGGCTTAATGCCCAGGACCTACCCCGCCCCCCCAAAAAAAGAAAGCAGCTAAAAGCTACAGTCACAATTCAAAGTATTTGTCACATGGCATCAAAGGCATTTATAAATTGCTAGTATCTTCCTTTACACTTTTTTTGGGGATGGCGGGTTCTGAGGATTAAACTCAGGGACTCTCAGTCACTGAGCCACATCCCCAGCCATATTTTGTATTTTATTTAGAGAGGGGGGTCTCACTAAATTGTTTAGTACCTCGCTTTTTGCGAGGCTGGCTTTGAACTCATGATCCTCCTTCCTCAGCGTCCTGAGCTGCTGGGATTACAGGCATGTGCCACCTCACATGGTTCCTTTACACTTTTCTATTCCACTTGAACTTGTAAATCAGCTTTGGTTTATTCTGTCTTCCAATGTCCTTGAAAAAGCGAGGTGCCGTCTCTTAAAAATATGAAAAATTGTGGAGACCCAAAGAAATTGACACCTTCATGAGGTCTTTCGGTCCTAGAAGCAGAACTTTTCTGGTTTTAATGAGTGTTTTCCTCTTAGTTGTAATCTTGAACTTGCTTTCATAGTGGTATTCGGGTCTGGCCTGCTGGGCTTGCTGGACATATAGAAATGGACAATTACTAAAAGAAAGTCAACATGTTCTTAAGCTGCCCATTGTATGTGGCACTAATTTGTCAAGTTCTGGATGAGATCAATTTCATTAGAGCACAAGTTCCCAACTTTCTCTGGTTTGAAAACCCAGCCCCTGCAGATGGCATCTTGGCCATTAGTAAAGTAGCTCTGTCACAGTCCTAATGATATGAAATATTAAAGGGAGCTGTGGAGGTCAGCCACAGTGTCTGGTATCCTGCTGCCACACAAGCAGAGGTGAGCCAAGATTGGGGGACAGCAGAGTACTGAACACAGCAGTGACTGTACCATAGGCTGGGGGTGGAGGTTAACCCCTGGAAAGGGAGAGTCAATCTTAAAAGGCTCTGAATCCCAACATGCATTGCAGCAGCCTGAGCCCTGAGTGTCACAGCATCAGACAGACAGAATCCCTCATGCACTTGTCAGAAACAGAGAGAGGAGGCCTCTCAGAGCTTCTGAGACAGATACCCTTGCAAAGTACAGACTTTGCCACCAACGGAGTATTTGTTTGGTATTTCTAAAATCCAAATCTAAAATCCAAATAACAAACTCTCACTTTGTGCTTCTGTAGAAATTTCCATGCCAATGGCTCATTCTGAAAACACTTTCTGCTTTATTTGGGCATATGAACACACTATTTTGACGTAAAGGAGTTTGGCTCAGCAAACACTTTCATACGTACCTAGCTTTAAGCAGAGTGGTTTTGTTTTGTTTGTTTTACCTTGAATTCGTTTCATTCCAAAAATTAGTTTAGAAATGGACTCTTATTTTGGTTACACTATTTTGCCTTTGGTCCCATTTTCATTTATCTATAATTCTGACCATGGAAAAAAATGCAGACATAAATGGATTAGCAAGAGCCACAAGCAGTGTCGTTTTCAAAAAATACCTTTTACCCTTAGTGTTCCTCCAGGCACGAGTGAATGATGTGCTACACAGTAACACAGTCCAGGGGAAGCTTTCCGTTGACATGGATGGTAAAGCTCCTCAGCTGTGGAGTGGGTTTACCTGCTGTGTGTCTTTAGGCTTCTCCCAGCTCTTTATTTCTGCTGCTCTGGAGCCAATATCAAGTTATCAATAACATTTTGTGGTGTGGATTCTTCTCATCTGTGCAGTTTAGGAGTAGACACTAATACAGAGCAGCTGCTGAGTGACTCAAAGACAGTTCTGGTGATATTTACAGTGCCATAGTTCTTTTGTGGATGATTGTCATTCAACAAGTACTGATTGATTGATTAAGTTCCCTGGAGCACCACAGAGATGCATTCTAAGCAGCTTGCAACATTCTTTTCACATTAGTAGAGGAAGAAGCATGAGGTGGAGGTAGATGGTATCATGATGTGTGTGGCCCTGGGGTAGCTGCTATTGCTATTATTATGCAAGGACACACTCCAGGTTGTAGAAATGGAGAAGCCATTTTCATATAATTTGCCTTTCTCATCCTAATTCTGGCCCTGACCTAACTCACTCAGCTGAGACATTTTCCCCCTGTAATATGAAGGTATGTTGCTAAGCAACTAGATCAGTAATTGGTAAATGCTTATATATGATTTGATTTGAATTACATACAAAAATATGTAACTGCTTTTTTCCTCTTCATTATTAGACAAATGATTATCATTTGGTTTTATTTTGTCCAAATAAAATAACTGCTTTCATTTATCAAAGTGCATAATAACATATGGAATGGAAAGATCCTGGGTCCAGAAGACAGAAAACATAAATACTGGTCCCAGGTATGAGAACCTTTCATCCTGTGACTATGGGTAAAATCAATTTTTTAAAAAATCTTTAATTTGCAGTACAAATACCTTCTATGCTTGCCTTATAGTGTCAGGTAAAGGATGGACATAATGATGTGTAGAAAATGTTTCAGAAAAAATAGAACATTGCAAGGTCTAAGCATTATCTAGAACTCCAGATTACTTCACCTTGGGACTTTGTGTATGTTGGTATAACTCCAAAGTTTGAATCAAGAAGTCAAGTGAGTACACAGTATTCCTTCAGTGAGACACAAAGCTGTCAGTCAGGTCTGGGGGGTGGTGGTGGCAGAAGAAAGTAAACACATGGCGTTGACCCTCTATCAGTTAACAGTGCAGTAATGGAACCAAGGCAAGCAAAAGATCATTCTAGAAAGCAACATCTCATTAAGTCTCAAAACATAAGATATTGTCTCAAGATCAACTACTTAGTGGGCAGAATGATTATCTATGAAGGTTGAAGTAGTTAAATGGAAACAATTTGTATAAGTCCTTAAAGCATAGGTAAATGTTTAAGAGGAGAATAAGTTCACAGTGACTATCACCATGGGTTAACACTGTATATTCACTTGCAAAAATCAATCCACTTACAAATTAGAACAGTATCTAGCTGTATAGTGTTTTAATGCAGTTTTGTTTGAGTGTCATGGTCAGCTATGTTTTGCCTCCAAGTAGTAAATATTTTATTTGAAGTCATGACATGAATTATCTTCTTGCACTAATGAACTACATCATTTACATAAAAATCAGAACAACTCCAAGACCCATATGCTTTTTTAGTCTCCAGAGACATGGAAAGACTCTTCCTGACAGTCAGTTAGAAAATACGAAATTGACAGGGGGACACTCTTACTCCTGATTTGAGATGGTTCCAAAACGACTAACAGATTTCATGGTGGTGCCAGAATACTTTAAATAGATGTTACTGCAAAATGAAGCAACACTGGTGTTTGTAAGATGTAGATGGATATCATTAACTGTTTCCCAGGAGGTCTGCCTCAGACCATGGGGTCTTCTGTCTATTCTCTCCATTTATAATCTGTTTTATTATCTTCTCCCCCTGTGTCATTGATCCCATGGATTTCCTAGGAGGTGCTGTGATCTGTCATGTCATTGCTCATTATCAGATAGTCTTAATCCTCAGAGCATTGAAATATTTTTATAATGGCACTAAAGCCATGGCAGCACCAGCCATTTTCACATTAAATTGTGACTTGAATCAGCCTTCACATGCTGATGGTGGAAGCTCTGCTGCTGCCATCCCCCTCCTGGCTCAAGGCCCTTTCTGTGCAGCAGGTGCAGCTGTTGTGAGGGTCTTGCAGTTTTTTAGTTGATCTCTCACCCATCAGTCACTTGTGCTGGGCTTAGTAGAACTTGAATGACCTCTTAATTTTTACAAACCTTTCACCTTTCTGGGCATCCCACACTTGAACACCCCTTCAAACAAGATGAAATATCTGACCCTTGAATGTCAAATTTTTAAAAAGCAGGAGGTCCTTAAAAGTTACTGTGATGCTGATTTTCCTGCCCAATCTCCTAAAATAGTTATTTTCTTCATGAATTTTAGTAGTTCTTAAAAGATTGTTAGGTCAATATTTTAGAAATCCCTGGATGCTAATTCTTATGAGATACACAAGAGAGGAGGGGTTTTCCATTTAAACACCCCTCAATTCTTGAAAATCCAGGGTCATAGTTTGGCAAATAGTCTGTCACACAAAAGCAAAAGAAAAAAAGTAAGATTCTCTTAAATTTTCTCTCTAATCTGTACAAGTGAGATCTAAGAATTTTTCTTCTATTTAAACCAATTAAATTCACCAGAGAAGTATTGATACTCATGATTTTTTTTTTCTTGAGATCTGGATACACCTGGCCAATGAGAACAACTGACCATCCCGTGTGGGAAGGTCTTGGCAATTCTTACCTGATTCAGATAGCACCATATTGAGGTGGTAAGAGAGTTATGTGACTCATTTGTGTGAGATGAGAAAGGACATGAAGACAAAGGATTAGAACCCAGAGGGAGGAATTGCACTCACTAGGCTTAAAGTCTTCCCAAATATACACCATTACTCTTCTCACAGCCTGATAATACTTAGTATGGCACCTCTTTCTTTATAGGTGTTCAGTATATATTAATTTCACCCTGATAGAGACTATCTTTTTCCTTGAAATAAGGCACAGAGAATTAAATGAAACTAATGGATATTTAGCTGGGATAAATAGCTCCAGGAAATATGAAGCACTATCTCTTATAAGAATAAGACAAGTAAATATTGCTTATAATAGCTTTTAAGTAATTTTTTTTCTTTCTTTTTGTTATTTGAAATCTTATAAAACATTGTTCTGTTTTTCCTCCTATGAAGAAAAGAACTTGAAATAAGAGAGGTGAATTACACAAAATATACTCCTAGCCAAAATGTCTATTTTTTCAATTCTTTCATGACTGACTCTCCTTTATGTCTCTGAATAACATAATTACACATGAGCAATTTCTAAACTTTAACCTTCTCCTATCTGCATGTCATTGAAGTGCTATATTAAAAGAACTGAAGCAGCTGACCTCCAAGAAATTGGAATATGTAAAACAGAGATCAAACAACTGGTGATATGGATGTCAAAATTTTAAACATGCTATTATAGAATCTATGACTATGAAACATGATTTCTATTCATTTCAAATTTTTTAAATTCTCCTAGAGTATTTATTTTATATGCACACTTTGAGAAGAAAATAATGTTAAATGTATTCTCAAAATAATTTCCTTCATTCCCATTTTTCTGCATTGAGTCCAACTTAGGCTTCCCTAAATGGCATAGAGGTTCCGGGAATCATTACGTTCAGAATCTCCACCCTGGAAGAGATGTTGGAAATTATCCAGTTTTGCCACTGTGTGCGTTTTTCTCTCTGATAGTCCCTGTACATGGTTTTCTGCCCATTAATTGGAAAATTCTAGTGGCAAAATGCTCCCTTTCATTAAACTGAGCTATCACTAATGGTTACTCCAATTTTTAGAAAAATGCCTTGTATATAAAGCCATGATGTCTTTATGTTATACCTACTGTAGGTTTTGTGATATAAATCTAATCTCTAAAGACAACATGATTCAGTGTAGCACACAAATGCCTACATTGACTCTAGCTCCACTACTTATTATTATATTGCTTCAAAGTATCATTTACTAGTATATTCAATTCTTGTTTTAATTTTTAGTTTTTATTATTGTGTGATACTGGAATTGAATCCAGGGCCTCATGCATCTTAAGCAAGTGCTTCACTACTGAGCTACATCCCCAGACCTTGTAATAAACTTGTTGTGGCACTGTCTTATTTATTTTTCTGAAACAAGTTTATAAAAGTAGGTATTATGTTTGCTGTCTCTAACTGTACAGAAACGAATGGTAATAATAATAATAGTTGTAATGATGATAAAGAATAACAATGATGATAATGATAGCATTATTTCATGCTATTACCAGCCACTGTGCTAAGTCCTTTATAAATGTAATCAAAATTTCAGTAACTTGTCTAATTTTACCTACTTAAAATCTGAAGAAGCTGTCTGTTCAAACTCAGGTCAGATGCTGAATGGTCTCTGGATTTAACCTCATTAAGCCTCATTTCTTTGTTAAACGGGGGTAATGTTATCTTCCTTATCAGTTTTCAGAGATTCAAAAACTAGCCTATGAAAATATTTGGCATCCTTGCTTGAAAAAATATTTCCTCCCATGAGTCATTTATTCATTTCTTTAAAGACATCTTTTAAAAATGACTCTTTTCTTTCCTCTTTTTCCAGTTTTCTACTCTCTACTCTAAATACCCACCAGTAGCTGTAGTCTTCATTCATTCATTTGATACATATTTTTGAGCTGTCTGCCCTGTTGGAATTTACTTTCTAGAGGGGAAGCAGATAATAAACAATAACTCACTAAATAAACTGCTAAGGTAAAAGATGAATATCATGGTTGGGAATGACTGAAGTAGGGGAAATTAGGAGTTGGGGAGTAGACGATTCATTTACTGTGGTGGCTTAAAGTAACAATGCTTATTTATTATCTCTCATGGTTTCTGGGAGTCAGAAACTCAGACAAGACATAATGGGTGTGATTTATCTCTGCTTCATGATGTCCGGCTAATGGTTCATTTACCGACAGTTGACGCAGATTATTGTCTGGGTCCTCAGTTTTTTTTTTTTCTCATGACCCTCTTTATGTGATCTGGGTTTCCTGGAAGTTGGGCTCCAATGGTGATTGTCCTAAGGGTAAGAGATGGGGAAGGGAGTGCCACTGTTAGAGAGAAGTTGTATCACTCTTCATAACCTAATGTTGGAAGTCATACAGCATCACTTCCAGCATATTGTGCTGCTCAAAGCAATTTCAAACTTCCACTCAGATTCAAGGAGAAGGAACATAGACTTAATGATGGAGCATCACTATCATGTTATAAGAAGAGCATATGGGAGAATGTATTGGTGTAGCCATCTTTGGAAAATATGATCTACCATGATTGTCAGGGTAGTTCATTGAGAAAATATTTAAAGGAGGGAGAGAGTGACCCATATGCCTGTATCTATCTGGGCAGAGTATTCCAGGTTGAGGAAAGAGCTTGTGGAAAGGCCCTGAGGTGGAAATGTATTAGGAGTATTTACAGGCTGATAAGCCTGGCTTGCTAATTTTGATTTTTTCCTTCTAATCAAAGAATAGTAGGAAAAGTGGTCTGAGAGATGTGGGGGAGAGAGTACAGCTCATGGAAAGCCATTGTAAGTACTTTAGATTTTACTCTGAGTGAATTGGGGAATCAAAAGGAGGGCCTTGAGTAGACAAGTTTTTGTTTTGTTTTGTTCTTAATTTTTTGTTTGTTCTTTTTAGTTATACATGACAATAGAATGTAGCAGATCAATATGCTGGGAATGATGCTGTATGACTTCCAACATTAGGTTATGTCATATCAAAATACATGGAGTATAATTTTCCTTTCTGTGGTTTTACATTATATAGATTTTCACTGGTTCATTCATATATGAACATAGGAAAGTTATACCTGATTCATTCTACAGTCTTTCCCATTCCCATCCCCCCTACGTTCCCCTACTCCCCCCGCACCCCACCCCCGTCCAATCTAGTGAACCTCCACTCCTCCTGCTCCCCTGCCTATTGTATGTCAGCATCCACATGTGAGAGAGAACACTTGGCCTTTGGTTTTTTGGGATTGGCTTATTTCACTTAGCTTGATAGTTTCCAGTTCCATCCATTTACCAGCAAATGCCATAATTTCATTTTCTTTGTGCTGAGTAATATTCTATTGTTCATATATGCCACATTGACTTTATCCACTCATCTGTTGAAGGGTACCAAGTTGTTTTCATAGCTTAGCTATTGTGAGTTGAGGAGCTACAAACACTGATGTGGCTGCTGATTTTAAGTCCTTTGGGTATATGCCAAGGAGTGGGATAACTGGGTCAAATGGTGGTTCCATTCCAAGTTTTCTGAGAATCTGCATAATGTTTTCCAGAGTGATTGCACCAATTTGCAGTCTCACCAGTAATGTACCTTTTCTCCCACATTCTTGCCAATATTTATTGTTACTTATAGTCTTGATATTTACCCTTCTGACTGGAGTGAGATGAAATCTCAATGTAGTTTTCATTTGCATTTCTCTAATTGTTAGAGATGTTGAACATTTTTTCATACATTTGTTGACCAATCATATTTCTTCTTTCATGAAGTGTCTGTTCAGTTCCTTTGCCCATTTATAGATTTGGTGATTTGTTTTTTGTTTGTTTGTTTGGTGTTATGTTTTTTTTAATTCTTTATATATCCTAGAAATTAATACTTGCACATGGCAACGATTTTCTCCCATTTGGTAGGCTCTCTATTCACATTCTTGATTGTTTCCTTTGCTGTGAAGCTTTTTAGTTTGATACAGTCCCATTTATTGATTCTTGGTTTTGCTTCTTGTGCTTTAGGAGTCTTATTAAGAAGTTGGTTTCTAAGCTGACTTGATGGAGAGTTGGGGCTACTTTTTCTTCTAGTAGGCTCAGGGTCTCTGGTCTAATGCCAAGGTCCTTGATCCACTTTGAGTTGAGTTTTGTACAGGGTGAGAGATAGGGGTCTAATTTTATTTTGCTACATATGGATTTTTAGTTTTCCCAGCACTGTTTGTTGAAGAGGCTATCTTTCCTCCAACATATGTTTATGACACTTTTGTCTAGTATGAGATAACTGTATTTATGTGGGTTTGTCTCTGTGCCTTCCTGAGCAGACAAGTTTTGAAAGAATAACTTTTACTATTGTGTGGGAAATAGATGTGTGATAGGGGACACAGAAGAAGGGAACAAGCTATGAAACTTACAGCAAATCCAGCAAGAGAGGTTGGCAGCTCAGACCAAGGAGGTGACAATGAGTGGGGTTTGGGTCACAGATCTATTTGAAGTTAGAGTCAACAGAATTTCTGGATGGGTTAGATGTGTGATGTGAGAAAAAGAAGAGTCAAAAAATAGTGGAAAGAGTTGGAAGACCTCTGCAATGAAAATTATAGAATAGAGAAGAATGAAATTGAAAAAGACCTTAGAATATGAAAAGACTTCCCATCTCCTTGGATAGGCAAAATTAATATTGTCAAGATGACCATACTACCAAAAGCAATCTACAGATTCACTGGGATCACCATCAAAATACTAGTGACATTCTTCACAGAACTAGGAAAAAAATGTCCTAAAACTCACACAGAATAATAAAAGACCCAGAATAGCCAGAGCACTCCTGATCAAGAAGAATGATGCTAGAGATATCATGACACTGGATCTCAAATGATACTACAGAGCTATAATAACAAAATGAGCATGGTATTGGGATTAAAACAGACATGAAGACCAATGGAATAGTAGAAGACACAGGCAAACCTATGTAGATACAGTCATTTGATCCTTGAAGAAGATTATATATATATATATATATATATATATATATATGCTGGTGAAAAAAAACCAACCTCTTAAACAAATGGTGCTAGGAACATTGGATATTCATATGTAGAAAAATGAAACTATAATCCAGTCTCTCACCCTATACAAAAAAATCAACTCAAAATAGGTCAAAGATAAACCAGAAACACTATAACTGCTACAAGAAAACAGAGAGCCAACACTCCAACTTATAGGTGCAGACTCTGACTTTGTTAATAAAGTCAGAGAAAGCTTGAGAAATAAAACCAAGAATCAATAAGTGAGATGGCATCAAATTTAAAAGCTCTTGCACATTGAAAGAGCCAAGAGTGTGAAGAGAGATCCTACAGAATGGGAGAAAATCTTTGCCAGCTCTACTTCTGATGAGATTCATATCCGGAACTAAAAAAATTTAACACCAAAAAAAAAAAAAAAAAAGAGAGAGAAAGAAACAAAGAAAGAAAACCCAATCAATAAATGGGCAAATGAACTTAGTGGACATTTCTCTAAAGAAGAAATGCGAATAGTCAACGTTTTTTCATATATATATTAACTATCTTTAGAGTCAAGGAAATGCAAATCAAAACTACACTGAGAATTCATTTCACTACAGTTAGAATGGCAATCATCAAGGATACTAATTACAATAAATGCTGGTAAAGATGGGGGGGCAGGTATTCTCAAACATTGTTGGTAGGATTGCAAATTAGTACACTCACTTTGGAAAGTAGTATGAATATCCTTCAAAAAGAATAGGAATGGACCTATCATAAGGCCTAGCTATACCAATTTGGTATTTATCCCAAAGAACTAAAATCAGCCTACTATAGTGATACCCACATACTAATGTTTATAGCAGTGCATGGAACCAGCCTCGGTGTCCCTGAATAGATGAATGGATAAATGTAGTATATATATACTCAGCCATAAAGAAGAATGGAATTATATAATTTGCTGGTATATGAATGGAACTAAAGAACATCATGCTAAGGGGAAGTAAACCAGATTCAGAAAGTCTAACTTAGACCAGAGAGAGATCTAAGCTGGAAATAAAACTTGTGAAGTCATCCACATAAGGATGTGATTTAAATTGTGATTCTGGAAGCAAACACCAAGGGACTGTGTACAGAAATGAAGGGGACCAAGGACTGAGCCCTATAATTCCTCATGGAAAAATTGAGCAGAAGAGAAGGGACCAGCAGAGGAAACTGGACAGAAATGTGTCCTGGAAGCCTAGAGAAGAAAGCACAGAGGAGAAAGAAAGAAGAAAGACATCTCAGTGCTCTGACAGGTCATGATGGGGGCTGCAAACCGGGACATTTTCCAATTTTGTGGTCACTGGTAACCTAGACCAGAGCTGTTTGGGAAGGAGGTGGGGAGTGTGACATACAGCTGATCAAAATAAACTTACAAAGAATGGAAGGGGAAGAATTGGAGAACTAAGTAAAGGGTTTGTGTTTGATTTTTAAAATAGGAGAAATGACAATATATTTTATGCCGTTGGGAATGATCTAGTACAGAGTGAGAGGGTGACATTGTAGGAGGAACATCTTGGAGTGGTGCTGCCCTGTGTCTACTTTCACTGTAAGGATGCTTGCTTTCCTCCTCTTCCCACCTGTACATGGGCATAAGTGGCAGAGATGGTGGTGTGGGGGGAAGCCATCAGTCTTCTAAGTTGGCTTTCAGTGTGACCCCTTCCTCCCTATCTTGCTATTTGACCTGGGAACCCCAGGGGGTGGGAGAGTAGGAATCACACCAACCAACACTTAGCTTAAGTATGAATAAGAATTACTGTTGTATCATGACTATTATGCTCAGGGGATTAACATAATGAATAAGAATTAATTCATTCAAATAAGGATGGCTGCCCCATCCTTATTTACACTGTACAAAAGAATCCTACATGTTAATGGATAAACACTGCCTCCAGTTACTAGCGGAGCCTGATGTTCCCCTTCTTGCTAACTCCCAGAGAACTTGGCAGCCTGACTTGAAAGCAGCCAGGGATCGCAGAGGCAAGGGTGTCAGAAAGTAGAGACATGATGCCTCCTGCCACTGACTGACACGCACCTCAGGAGGAGTCACTCTTCATTTAGGGAGAGAATCTCAAAGATGAATGGTACCTGCCAAGAGAAGCTCCAGACCAGTCATTGAATGAATCCATTTCACTTTTAATTTTAGAAGGAAACCATCAGGAAGAGTGGCAATAAAATCATAAAAAAAAATTCCTAGTATTTTTTTTCACTGATTGGAAAAAGAAGCATTGTGGAAATGTCCTTCCAGTGCCCTTTTTTCACATCATCCTACAATGAGTGACTTCTGAGTTCCCTAAGTATTGGGACTTTGAAATATCTTTCCATCAAAATGCGTTATTCTTTCTGTGACCCATCCCTCTCTATTTCATTCTTGTTAGAAATAGATTTTCAGTTTTACACTAAAGGCACATTAAGTTTTGAAATGGTAAAACCACGTGCTCTCTTTGTGCAAGTGGCAATTTTATACTTCAGGAGATTTGTCAATCCCCTGAGCAGGATAGTCACTGATACAAAATTAAAATCCACTATTCCAAATCATTAAGATGGACCTCTTGAGGGGGAAGGTATAAACAATGCTGATTTTTGTCTTTCCTGTCCTGCTTCTCTTCTGTCCTGTTATGTAATTGGTAAGAACACTGGATAGATTGTGAGCTTTGGATCTGTAGAATGAAGTATGGTGGTCCTTTTGTTTTAAGCAGCTGCTCCAATGTTTAATAGCATTTGATAAGGAAATTGGAATTCTTACAATACATGCATGATGTGAAAACACCAAGAATTAATCCAGAAATGAGTATAGGAGAATCTGTGAATTGCCTGTCACTCACAACACCCTTTGCCTCAGTTTCCTCTTTCCTGTGGTAGGATCATCATGTTACAGGGCCCTTGCAGGATGGTAGATGTTATGTGAACAGCCAATGCTATTAATGATGCCAGCAACCTCCCCTCACACTTGGACCTGTCTGCACCCTCTATGTCCCCTTGTTGCTTTGGCCCCCCTCATTTTTATACATGCCCATCAGTTTTTTGTATTTAAAGACCACTCTGTACAAAAGCCTGTGATCACAGGAGCAGCCCTGAATCTTCACACCCACCCCCGCTGGCTGGAGTCAATATTCTGATTCAGTGTTGTTTCTAAAACCAGTTTGATTTATACCTTCCCTATTACATTGTGTTTTTCTTCCATAGCCACATACAGGTCATGCCCCAACTGGTCACTGCATGGTTCTTCATTAGACTGGTTTGGGTTTTATAAGGTGTTAGAATTTTTGAATGAGCTCATAAGGTCCCTCACGTGTGAGTTTATGCCAGAGAAGTTATGGAATGATTAACTTAATAGATGCTGTTTATTCCCAAAGATGACCAGCTTTATTCATACTTAAGCTAAGTGTTGGTAGTTAACAAACAATTCTTTGTAAATTGTGATTGCAGAACCAGGCAATTTTATGACTTTTTTTTCCCTAGCAGTATAAATGATTGGGTAGCTCATTAAGTTTACCATGTTGAATGAAAGCCTCCCTACTCAAAGGATGGTGAAGATGGAGAGAGAAGGAATGATTAAAGGGGATCTTTAAGAGAAAAAAAAAAGTAGCCCTAGCATATCAGAATGTACAATTAATTTTCCCTAATTGTTCCTTTTCTGCATTTTCCCCTGCAGAGCTGCTCAGAAGTTAAATCTGTCTTCCAAAAAGAAGAAACATCGACCTTCTACTTCTTCTGTTGCTGAGACACCTCTCTTTGCCACCAGCTTCAGTGGGATTCTGCAGACCTCCCCTCCCCCAGCCCCACCCTGTCTGCTGAGGGCTGTCAACAAGGTGAAGGACACTCCGGGCCTGGGCAAGGTAGGTACCTCTTCACCATCTGCTCAGTGTGGGGTTTTGGATCAAGTTTGGGAAAGAAGAAAACAAGGGTTCCAATTTGTTAAAATACCAAGATACCATGGACAAAAGGAGACAGAATGAAATTGATTTGGAGGTAATAGTTGTTCCCCCTTTATCTATGGTTTCGTTTTCTGCTTTTTTAGTTACCCATGATCAACTTCAGTCCAAAAATATTATATGGAAAATTCTAGAAATAGAAGGTTATTATAGTTTTAAATAAATTTTATTAGTTATAGTTGTTATAGTTGTTCTATTTTATTATCATTGTTGATCTCTTACAGTGTCCAATTTGTAAATTAAACTTTATCATAGTATATACAGGGTTTGGTACTATTTGCAGTTTGGGGCATCCACAAAATGTCTTGGAACACATCCCTCACACCTAAGGGAGAACTAGATGTGACATTCAGCTTTTTATTGTTGTAACTAAAATACCTGGCAAGAACACTTTAGAGGAGGAAAAGTTTATTTTGGCTTACAGTTTCAGAGGTTCAGTCCATGGATTAGCTGACTGTCACTGTGGGCCTGAGGCGAGGCAGAATATCGTGGTGAAAGGGTATGGTGGAGGAAAGCTGCTCAAAAAACCCACAAAGGCATGCCCCTCAATGACCTCCTTCCTCCAGCCACACCCACCTGCCCATAGTTATCCCCCGGTACAGTGGTACAGTAGTCCTTTCAAATTACTAGTCCATCAAATGTATTAATCCACTGATTCGGTTACATAATCTAGTCATTTCACCTCTGAGCATTCCTGCATTGTCTCACACATGAACTTTCAAGAGACACCTCAAATTCAAACCATATCACTCTCTACTATAAAATTTTCTGGTTACATAAATTAAATAAGACATTCAAATTGTTGGAGGCCTGATTTGATTTTGGTGGGGAGAAAAATGGCTTTGCATTACTTGACAGAATTATAGGCATTTGAAGAAAAAGACACAAAAGAGAGGCAGAGTCAGGAGACCCAGAGTAGATGAGGTCTAGGAAAATGACATAAAGGCACTTCATAATTTCCCTGTGGCAGTTTTGTGTTTTTTTTCTCCCCTTCAGAGAAATCATGACCTCTGCATCTGAACCAGACCACCAATGGGATTTCTGGGAAACATTTTCGGTCATGCCTTTCTAGCGAGAAATGCAATTTTGCATTGTTACAAAGACTTAGAAAGACATGTAGGAATTCTCTTATAAGATGCCACTTTGCTACGTTTGGGATAACTCTATTTTTAAGTGTCATCTCTAGGCCTTTTCTTTCTTTTGAGTTAAATGTATGAGTGAAGTAACTCACAGTTTCTTTGGTAGGTAAATAAGTTGGGACTTGTGAAAACATTGAGCTGATGAAAAAAGGGGCAAAACTTTTTTTGGGGGGGTCACAAGTCAATTGATGCACACTACCTGGTGACCTGACTTTGGCCTTGGGCTTCATTTTGGAAAGTTTCTGTTTGTGTTAGCTTTTTATCCCTGTGACAAAATACCTGAGGAACAACAACTTAGAGGAGAAAAGACTTATTTTGGCTCATGGTTTCAGAGGGTCCGTGGTGGGCTAACTCCATTGCTTTGGGTCTGAGGCGAGGCAGAACATCATGGTTGAAGGGTGTGGTCCAGGAAAGCTGCTCTTCCCAAGAGAGGCACAAAGCAAGGATGGGGGTAGAGGCAAGATCCACCCTTCAAGGGCTTGTCCCCAGTCACCCACTTCCTCCAAGTAGGTCCTTCCTCCTACAAGTTTCCCACTCCCATTAAGCCATTCAATTATAAACTCATCAGTGGATTAATTCCTTGATTAGAACAGAGCCCTCATGATCTAATCACCTCCCCAAAGCCCTGCTTCTTTCACATTGCTGCATTGGGGACCAAGCCTTCAATACAGGAGCTTTGAGGCACAGTCCAGATCCAAACTATAATGTTGGTCTTGCTGAAGGGGACAGCAGCTAAACTGTACAGACAGATTTTACTAGTTCATATCACAGACTTCCTGTTCCCTTTACACTCAAATATGTTCATATCCAGGTTTATGGTCTTCAGAAGGCTGCTGTCCCCCAGTGTTGACCCTGGCATCTGTTGCCCCTTCTTCCTTTGTTCTCTTCCTCACTCTCCATTTCTCCTGTCTCTTTCCATTTCTCCCACCCCAGTCTCACCATCTCCTTGGGAAAGTCTTAACTTCATGACACTCTTTCCAAAAGTGTTTAAATTTTGAGATCAGGTTGGATCAAGCAATGGTTCCTCTAATAGAAGACACCCAGTTCTGGAATTGGACAGGGCAGATAGTTGTTGGCTGAAGACTTTCCCAGGACCTGAGGTAAATTCCCACCTGAGCAGCTGGGGAAGGCTGGTGGCGTTCCCACTGGGGAGCACAGGGATCATATGGAATGATAACAGCTAAGGACTGTGGGTCTCTTTAACTACAGAACCCGCCTTTTAATTGGGTAAAAAGCACACAGCATGCAATTTACCATCTTAGCCATTTTTAAGTGTGCATGGGCTTTTATTTGATAAGAGTTCAGAACATTAGTGCTGACAGTTACTGTCCTGGACAAAGGGAAAGCCAGCCACCATTCCATATCCTGCTCCCAGCTCCAAACATCGTCCCCCTCCTCTTCTGAATAAGCATGAACAAATAAGTACATGACATCCCTTTTATGAGAGGCACCAGATTACTGGCCAGTGTGGGGCACTCATATAACTCCACATGGCCTTGTTCAAGACACCTCAAAATGAACTACATTGGAACTGTCTTCCTGTCACACTGGCCTACAAGGTCTGATGTGGATGCACCTTCAGTTGGGTCTGGGCCCCAAGCCTAAGGCCTTTGTTCTCTTCTTCCTCATCCTTAAGGTCCTCCCTAGAATTCTGACAAGGGAATAAGGCTAGGGACAAACACAGAGAAGTGTTGACCCAGCATTTTCATAAAAATAGTTGGAGGATAAAGGGCACTGGTTTAATCTTGAGTTCATGATGTACCACTGTAGCAACCAGGTGTGAGGGGCCTTACAATGAATAGTTGTACTCAGTAATAAACTAAGGTTTGTAGATTTTACATTTGTTCGTTTAAAATTTAAACTGTGATCTCCCTTACTCATTCTCAGTTCTAAATGCAATCAAAGCCTTGAGTTTGTCCATGGAAGTGTATCATGGATGAGAGCATCAGCCTGGGGATCACAGAAGGTGACCACTAGATACATGGCAGCTGAATCTACCCTCCTGTCCTGCTGAGCCTTCAGGGATAGGGTGTGGGGTGTGACAGTCAGAGGGAATGTGTTCTCTGGAAGATACGAGTAGCCATATACTTGTTACATTAAATGTGTACTTTCATTAAAACAAGAAGTTATCAAGCATACGTTTGATCTTGCTTCTTCCTGCTTAAAGAGTGTCTGGTTTTTGTAGCCAGGCACAATGGTGCATGCCTGTAATCCCAGCAGCTCAGGAGGCTAAGACTGGAGGATTGTGAGTTTAGGGCCAGCCTCAGCAACAGGGAGACACTAAGCAACTCAGTGAGACCCTGTCTGTAGATAAAAAATACAAAATAGGGCTGGGGATGTGGCTCAGTGGGAGAGTGCCCCTGAGTTCAATCCCCGGTACCCACCATTCCCCAAAAAAGAGTGTCTGGCTTTCACAGTGGCAGCAGTTTTTACTCTACCATGCCACTGAGGTGTCCAACTGCTTGACCCATTTTCTCAGACTCTGGCTTTGTCCACCTCCACTGATATCTCACTATAATTAGGACCTGCAGCTTTCTTTACCCATGTGGAAAAAAATTCCATCCATTTATCTCTGTTGCATAATTTACATTTTAATACCTCAAAGAAACACAGTGGAGTTTAATATAGAACATAAATAATTGGCACTATTTATAATTCGGCAAGTTTGAAGTAGCCGAGCTTGATTGAATTGCCCAAAGCAATTTGACTTTTTAAACTTAAGCTGGGGCCTTCTGGGGTGGGGGTGGGGAGAACGAGGGGGCAGCCTAACAACTGCCTATTAAACCCTAAGGACCCAGGATCTCACTCTGGAAACCTGGGAGGTTTCCACAGGCCTGGCAAGGACTTTAGGGATTTATCTAGAAGAGCAATCCTCTTATTTAGTAAACAAGAAAACTGAGGCCCAGTAAGGGTGAGAGATTGGCTTGTGGACTCTAAACTCAGGGATGGAAGTCAAGATCTTTATGGTGTCATATTTGCTACCATTTCACCGGAGTGCCAATGGGCATAAGTGACTTTTTAAAATCTTGGGTGGAGACAAGAAGGCTCTGGAACCATAGTGGTAGCAGAATGATATTGGGAACTAGTTGCCCTCAACCAGTGGAGAAGGGTTTACTTTTCTTTTTCAGTCATAGGTGGGAGATAAAATGTAATCATATTCAGGAACAGACAGATAATAAGATGGAGAAGGGCAGTTGTCCACACCAGCTCCATCATTCTCACTCTGCTGCTTCCAGAAGCAACCCCTAATCTCCCGCCACCACGACAGTCATTATTATCTGTTAGTACTTGAGGCCATGGAAGAATTTGAGATAATTTTAGTTTGCTTGGACTTGAGCACAGCACCACACAGAGGATTGGGTTTCAGAATCCCCAGCTCCTAGAGCAACTCCTGGAATGCAGCAGATATTTATTGAGCATCTACTATGTGTCAGTCACTTGGCAGTGTGTTTACCATGATGGATAAAGAAGAGTGTCTGTGCTTACTGAGCTTATAATCTAGGGTTTTATTCCAATCAAAGTTAGAAATCTCATCAACTTAGGCCAATATGGCAAATATATGATTTCAGAAAAAGTAAGAATGACGGACTTAAAATGATTTCAAGTTGTACAAAGAAACGATTTTACTAAGTGGCCTTGTAGAGACATTCTTAAAGAGTAGATAAAAATGATTAGTGGATCAAAACAGCTTAGTTCCCGTTTTTATTGCCTTGATTTGGCTTATATGTAAATGATACTTCTAATCTGTTTGAAAATGGTTCCTTCTCCTAAGTCAGTAAATGCTCTTCATGAAATTTGTTTGCACAATTAATTAACAGCCATGTTTAAGGTTCATTTGTTAGTATGTCACAGCTTAATGTCAGAGCTCTTTGTCTTGGATTACAAATTTCTGGAGCAAAGCCCATTGTCTGTTTTACTCACTAAGTTCATGGCTCTGGTAGTCATTCCACAGATGCACAAATGCTTTTAAAGGTGAGAAGATACTGACTGCAATCATACTGGGTTGATAACAATCCACCTGTAGGTTGGTTGATTCTTCTCTTTCAAGAAGAATATCTGGGGAGGGAAAAGGAGAGAGAAGGGGAATAGCATGAATGGTAGAAGGAGACCTCATCATTATACAAAATACATGTATGAAGATGTGAATTTGGTGTCAACATACCTTGTATACAAACAGAGATATGATAAATTGAGGTATAAAGGTGTATTAAGAATTGTAATGCAAAAAAATAAGAGAGCTCATGTATAATGGCATAATTTGGCATGAACATACTTTATATACAGAATTACGAAAAATTGTGCTATGAATGGATGATTGTGGTTGTAATGCATTCCACTATTGTCATGTATGTAAGAAATAAAAATAAATAAAATAATAAAATAAAAAGAAGAATATCTGAAGGGAAATACATGAAGGATGAAGGGAAGAAGAGCCTTCTTTTTCTTCATAATCTCCAAAATGCCTCTAAGAATGACAGTCAATAACCAGCACCAAGCCTCTTCCCCCAAAACATGTTTTGAGAATATTGGAAAATTCTTACAGGTAGATTTTTAGCAGCAAGGGAACTGACTATCACATTTTGGGGGGTTATAAAAAAGAGTAGAGCAAACATAAGAGTAGCAGTAGAAAATTAAACTAGTGACAAATCAAGAAGGGCTTGTCTGTTACACTTGATTCACTCAGCAAATAACCATAAAGAAGTACTACGTTCCAGGCTCTGTAGCAGGTGCTGTTGGAGGAGGCAGGATACAGAATCAGTTGGCTGCTCTGGGCTACATTGCTGCAAAGGAAAGAGAAGATGGATGCTGAGATTGTCCAGAAACCCTTGGCACCCATGAAAAAAAAATTGAATGGTCTTCAGCCTCAGCCTCCTCTCCTGCGCTCTTCCTTCGATGGCCCACTTAGATAATCTGGAAGAGGATGCCCAACACTACCCATGACCATTCAGCTGTGCATTTCTGAAGTGCTTCACTGAGATTTCTCCTCCATGAGCCAAACTCAGGCAATTGGGCCTAGTTGTCAGAATTGTGATTTAGAAATAGGTTCACTTGTCCAGCTGGATTATCTTTCTTAAGCAAAGAAGACTAGAGCCATTATTCTCTGTTCTCATTAGTCCTCATTTTTAAATCATCTGTCTCTTATTCAGCACTATTTTTCAAACCCGATGCCAGTTCATTTTGACCTCTAATAAAACTCTCTCTCCCCGCCTCCCTCCTCACACACTCTGGCATACCGCTTAGTTTATGTCACCAGGTCCTGAATTATCTAGATTTAGTTTTAACTCCAAATCTTCCCATATTTGGTGTATAAGTAGAAAAAAAATTTCATAAAAGAACCATGTAATTTTTTGTAGACTCCTTCCTTTATAGATTTATTAACTTTTTTAGGATAGAAGTCAGTTACTAAATCCTATGACACTGTGTGGAAGAGAAAGAAAAGATTCCTGTTCAATTGATGTTCTGATTACAAGAAAAGGATAGCAATAAGATTTGTTAACTTAAAGTAAGAATTTTTAGAAAGGCACTAATGTAGCTATTATTCATTTTTTCAATGAGGAGAAATGGTGAGTACAGCACTCTCTTGTTTAGGAGATAATTCCCGGTTATATCAAGGAGAAAAATCTCATGCCTTCCAGCCTACCAAGGTGCAGGTTACTTAAACAGAATGCAAATTACCCAGTTCCTCATTATCATTTCTGCCCTTCCCCATCCTAAAGCTTTATCAGAAGAAGATCAAAGATTTGAGCCAGCCTTTAAAATACATTTGGTTATATATGAATTCAAGAATTTAAATGTGATGGAAAATTCTGGAAACTTTTCACTACTCTACCCTTAAAGACTAAAAAGACAGGAAAAATGAAATGTGAGTTCTCTCCTAATTTGGTGTGCTGCTGGGAAAAAAAAAATCCTACATAAATAATACATACACATTCATCACTATAGCTAGCCTGATAACTTTGTAAATTAAATCTTTAGCTCTTTGGGGAAATAAACTCATGTGACCTTCTGCTCCCTAATTAAGATTATTCTTTTACTCAGTTGATTTAGGTTGAGTCTGCTAAACTCATTGTTAGATCGTTTGGTTGTTTTTTATTTTAATTTTTATTTATTTTCTCCTTTTTTTCCTTTCTTTTCCTCTTTCTTTCATTTCCATTCCCTTTTCCTTCTTCCTTTCCTCCTTAATCTTTGGTTTCGTTTTCCTCCCATAGACGTAGATTTCCACCTAGTTCTTGGTTGCACCAGCCTCTGTCCCACACATGCGCAATATGGTGCTGTGCCATCTCTGAAATCCAGACCTCAGGAAATGCAGGTGGCACTGCAAGAAGGACCGCAGAAGTTGTGGAAGAACCCCAAGAACCCCTAAGTCATGAACACTTTTTTCTATACCTCTCACTGCTACTCTTGAATTTAGCTTCAAGATGGACGCTACACAATGCTCATTCTTATATTCGAAAGGGAAGTTATTCAGAGGATGTTCTCCATTCAAGGCCACGGCAGAGAAAAGTTATAAAGATGTGTGTAAAAGAATGTGGAGACATTTTCATTCTTCATTATTAATACAACTGCCTTTAAGTTTACTAATCAAGTTGCATCGATATCATTTTCTGTTGTCTCCATTATTAGATGGTGAACTAGAAGAGAGGAGTAAGCACCACATTTCCATTTAATTTGATCAGATTTCTGATAAGATGGCACATTACTATCTATAAAGTACTCATTTTCTGGCCTGTGATATCTACTGAGCAAACTGTGTGGAGGCGTAACTACTGTCTCTTGGTGGCACTGGAGAGTGGTTTGGTCTTTTAGCGAAGTTTCCTACATTATATCCCAGGTCTATTATGTACCTTTCAAGGGTACAAGAATTGGAAAAGAATTTTTTT
This sequence comes from Marmota monax, assembly GCF_021218885.2. NCBI lineage: Eukaryota > Metazoa > Chordata > Mammalia > Rodentia > Sciuridae > Marmota > Marmota monax. The sequence goes on from NW_026695219.1 coordinate 6,909,152, forward strand.
ACATCTATTTTCTCACAGATATTCTGTATTTTCGAGTTCTCTGAAATTACCCTGCCTTGTTTCAGATGAGAAGCTGGGATCTTCTGAAAAAATTCAGGGATGCAAAGCCCTTCAGATACATATCTATGGGCATCCTCCCCAGGAAATCCCTGAGGGCAAGCTAGAATTCATGTCCTTATGTTTTTAAGTGAAATGTCTTTTGCAATTTCCCTTGGTAGGAAAAGAATTAAGGAGAAAAAACCATGTACTTTTCACCTTCAGTGACAGCTTAAATACAGAAAGGACATGCAATAAATGTTTAATAGTTGTACATAATTATACTGAGTTTCTGAAGTCCTGATTGGGCAATGAGCACTGGGTAGGGTCCATCCTGAAACAGAGAGCTGTGAGAATGATGCAGATCCACCAAGAACATAGTGAGCCCTTATTGGTCCCTGCCTACCCACACTCGTTCCCAGGACGTGAGTTGCCCTGGAGGAGATGTATCAGGGAGAAGATGATGTCTCATTCTGTCATCCTGGCAAGTAACAATCATTGTTCACCTAGGGAATTATCTTGCTGACCTTGTCCAAGTTTGCATATGAGACAATTGAGGTTCAACAAGAGGAAGTAACTTTGACCACCCATATAGGTGGGAGAAAAGTTTAAACTTTTGAACATAAAAGATGATTTGTCATGGAACCTGAGACCTTAAACTATACTACAGAGCAATAGTTACAAAAACATCATGGCGTTGGCACCAAAATAGACCTGTATACCAATGGTATAGAATAGGGGACACAGAGACAAACCTACATAATTACAGTTATCTCATATTAGACAAAGGCGCCAAAAACATATATTGGAGGAAAGATAGCCTCTTCAGCAAATGATGCTGGGAAAACTGGAAATTCACATGTAACAAAATGAAATTAAGCCTCTGTCTCTCACCATGCACAAAATTCCAAGTGGATCAAGGACGTAAGAATTAAACCAGAGACCCTGCACCTAATAGAAGAAAAAGTAGGCCCAAATCTCTATCATGTCAGATTAGGCACCAACTTCCTTAACAAGACTCCTATAGCACAAGAATTAAAACCAAGAATCAATAAGTTGGATGGATTCCAACTAAAAAGCTTCTTTTCAGGAAAAGAAACAATCAGTGACGTGAATAGAGAGCTTACAGAATGGGAGCAAATCTTTACCACAAGCACATCAGATACAGCACTAATCTATAAAGCACCCAAAAACCTTAACACCAAAAAAAAAGAAAACCCAAGTAATCCAATCAATAAATGGGCCAAGGAACTGTACAGACACTTCTCAGAAGAGGATATACAATCAATCAACAAATATATGAAAAAATGTTCAACATCTCTAACAATTAGAGAAATGCAAATTAAAACTACTCTAAGATTTCATCTCACTCCAGTCAGAATGGCAGCTATCAAGAATACAAACATCAATAAGTGTTGGCTTGGGTGTGGGGAAAAAAGCACACTCATACATTGCTGGTGGGACTGCAAATTGGTGCAGCCAACATGGAAAACAGTATGGTGATTCCTTGGAAAACTTGGAATGGAACCATTTGACCCAGCTTTCCCACTCCTTGATTTATACCCAAAGGACTTAAAAACAGCATACTACAGGGACACAGCCACATCAATGTTTATAGCAGCACAATTCACAATAGCTAAACTGTGGAACCAACCCAGGTTTCCTTCAGTAGATAAATGGATAGGCAAACTTTGGTATCTGTACACAATGGGATACTACTCAGCATTAAAAGAGAATAAAATCATGGCATTTGCTGGTAAATGGATGGAGTTGGAGAATATAATGCTAAGTGAAGTAAGCCAATCCCAAAACCCAAAGGCCAAATATTTTCTTTGATATGAGGATGCTGACCCATAATGGCGATGGTGAGGGGAGCATGAGAAGAATGGAGGAACTTTAGATGGGGCAAAGGGAAGGGAGGGGAAGGGAGGGGACATGGGGGTAAGAAAGATGGTGGAATGAGGTGGACATCATTACCCTAAGTACTGTATGAAGACACGAATGGTGTGAAAATACTTTGTGTACAACCAGTGACTTGAAAAATTGTACTCTATATGTGTGATATTAAATGAATTGCATTCTACCATCATACATAACAAATTAGAACAAATAAATAATTTTAAAAAAGAGAGTCAATCTGTTTTCCCCATTTTGTGACATTTGGCCTCAGTTCTATTAGGTCTATATTTTTTAGGTAAATGAAAATGATATGGGTGTGTGTGTGTGTGTGTGTGTATCCCTGTGTGTGCACACACACAAAGAGGCAGAGGAAGAGGATTTTTGTAAGAAGACTTTCTAAAAGCTAGCAACCTTTCCCATAATTGGAGTATAGTCTTGGGGCCTCTTGGAAAACCTGTAATTCCTAATTAGCATCTTGACTTATGGAATGAAAACATGAGACAAAATGAAGGAATTCTCCCTGGAATAAATGCCAGTGTCTCAATTAACCAAAGGGCAATAAGATGGATTATAATGCCAGAATAGGGCTTTTGATCATCCTTTGTCCCAAACTCACATTTTAGTCAAACTCAGCACAATTAGACAATTACTGATATCAAGAGAATGGTAGGTATATTTAATCTAACATTTCTAGCATCTTATCTTCCTCTGTCTCTCTCTTACTAATGGCTGAAAGGAAAGGTAATCGTGATTTGCTATAATTATCCCATTAAAATGGGATTGATAGCAAGGTTTTATTAAAAAATGGCGAATCCAGACTGCTGAGTTCATTGGAAAGTTTTTTTCTTTGTACTTCACAAGAGTAGAAAATACTGTTCTTGCCTACCAAATGATTTGCATCACATAGAAAATATTTGAATTTCTTTCTAAAGCTTCATTGAGCTGAGATGTAGTATTAGGGAGGGGCAAAATCATTCTGATACATTCTTAAAAGCAAAACATATTTTTCTTAAGATCGTTAAATAGTTTCTGAGATAAAAATCCTTTAGCTATTCAGAGCCAGCCCATTAACTATATTCTTTCATATTGCTTTAGATCCGTCCATCTTAGCTCTATTTTCTAGTCTGTAATGATGACTTCCAAATACCAGCGCTGAAATTTAATTGTTTGACTTTCCAGATAAAAACAACCATAAACAGAATGATTGCAGTAGCATTTAGTGAGTGCTAGGGACAAATTTCCTTCTGAGTCTCTTTCCTGTTCCCTTGGTTTGCCTCTGTTCCATGTCACAACTGAATATTCAGATAGAAATTTTGTGCCCAAGTGGCTCAGTTGAGATCTCTACCAACAGCAGTGAATGTGAGGTGGATTTGTGAGCAGAGCACTGGACCAGCTGTCACTAATCAGAGAGTTTTTTTTTTTTTCTTTTCTTTTCTTGCCCAAACTGCAAGGGCAAAATGGTCTCTTGTTTCCCAGTGCTGGCTTCTTGGGTTTATATGTGCAGTTCTTTTCTTCTGGAGTGTGAGATCACACAGTCCGTCATGCAAAACAGTGCTTTTGCCTGCTCCATCCCAGAAACTCCCAGATCATCCTGACTTGCCAACAATGTCTTGCAATACATGCTCAGGTACTGTCCCATCCCCGAAGCAGCACCACCCCTTGTGCCTTTAGGACCCTTTCTGTATTTCACAAGCCCACAAGCACCACTCTTAGGGTAGTGCAGCCAGGCCAGCTTGGGGCAAAAGGCAAAGGACTGATACCATTAGTGTGTTTGGTTTTGGCTGGTACTGGTGGAGGAGCTGTTCCTGGTGAAAGAGCCTACAATTGATGGAAAAGCTAGTGATTGGTGGAAGAGCTGGTACCAGTAGAGGAGCTGATAATTGATGAAGGAGCTGGTATTTGGTGGAGGACCTGGTAATTGGTAGAGAAGCTGCTTGGGTCCAGACATATGTGTACTGGGGCATGAAGGAAGAATGGGATCAGGAAGTGGAACCAATTTGTAAACTCCTGTCACATAAACTTGTAATCAGTAAGTTGCTTATAGGTTATTTGTCTCTGAGCTTCAAAATAGGGAGCCCAGAAGACATAACATCTAGAGAACCTTTCTGGGTTTTACAGAGAAAACGAGACATTTTTCCCTCAAAGGGCTATTTCCTCTGTGGTGAGGAAATAACCATTTGTCACCATTCCCTCAGGGAAAGGAGGACAAAGGGTCTTTGGGGATGCCTTAGCTCATGCATGAACTAAGGGACAGTCAGTGTTATCCTCTGTCACCGTTCACTTGATCTTCTTGTATTCAATATTTTAAGAAAGTATTTCATCATGTTTGCACCAGAAGGTTCTCAGTGAAGCTTACAGTATTAAAAACCCAATCAGTAAGTGACTCCAAGTGTGGTGTTTCCACTCCGTCAGTGGAAATTTCAGCACAGGAAAGAGGAAGAACAGAAAGCAGGGTTTATAGGGCTGCCTCCCCCAGTGCATCCCCAATTCTATAAAAAGTGAAAAAAGCATCACTCTACAGGGGGTGCAAAGGTTCTAAAGGACTAATAAAATGCCATTTATGTTCCCATGTTAATGGCACTAAAGCAGGTGGTGAGGGCGTGGCAAGAATGGACGCAGGAATCTCAGAGTTGCTGACCCTTATCCAGAGGTCTCCCCAACTTTCACTCAGCTGAGTCCTGACTGTCCTCTGGATAACTGCTAAAATGCCACTCCTCAAGAAGCTTTCTCTGCTGTCCAGGTGTGTATGGGGAGCCCCATTACATGTGCTTTCATAACACCCTAAATCTCTCTCCTTTGTATTCAGCACCCTATGTATGACTGCTCTGCATAATTACATGTTTAATGAGCCTCTTTATTGACTGTAAGTTCCGTGAGGGCAGGCCTGTTGTTCTTATCCCCCTTTAAATACAGAGCACCACCCAATGCCCTGCTACCATAGTGCTCAGTAAATTCTAGGTGTCTTAGTCAGGGTTTCCCCAAAAAGCAGACTCAACTCCATGGGTGTATTTGTGTGTGTGTGTGTGTGTGTGTGTGAGTGTGTGGTGTGTATAGAGAAGTTGATTGATTGAATTTAAGAAATTGGTTTGCTGAAGATCCAGGAAAGAGTTGTGGCTCAAGTCCAAATGCCATCTGCTGACAGAATTCCCTCTTGTTCAGGAAAGGTCAGCCTTCGTTCTAGTCAGGACTTCAACTGATTAGATGAGGCTCATCCACATTATAGAGAATCCATCTGCTTTACTCAAAGTCTACAGATTTAACTATTAATTTAATCTAAAAAAATAACTTAACAGAAATATCTAGAGTAATGTTTGACTATATATCTAGGCACAATTAACCATCATACTAAGTGACACATTAACCATCATACTAAATGAATGAATGGATGGATGGACTATCCATCTGATAGCTGATGTATGGAAGGAATTGGGACCTTAGTCTCCCTTCTGCCATGAAGTTACTTCAATTTGTATAAAGCACTTTATAATCACTTTCACTTTTGTCATTTCCCTTGATTCTTAATATAGCCCTGAGAGGTGCACTGTGGATTTGTGGTTTGGGGGATGTTAGGTTCTGCTGATAGATAGGGACATGGAGCTTCAGAGGGGAAGAGAATTTTCAGAGGTGACCCAGCTTTTAATGGATGGAGAGATCCTACATCTTTGTTTCCAGTGAACTTTTACTAATCTTGCAACATGTATTGGCCATTTGCTGTGTGTCGGGCACTGTTCTGAGGGTTCCACATGTATTCACCCATTAAACTTCCTTATTACAGGTCTGGGAAGGTTCTGTTATAACCACCCCCATATACATTGGAGGAGGCTGTAACAGATATAAGGAGTATGTGCCAGCTCACATACCTAGTCTGCGATGAACCTGAGCTCTGAACTCCACTTCTGGGAGCTGTTTGTCTTTACTGATACATAATACTGTGTTTCTACAATCTCAGGTTATCATTTTGGATTTTCTGGTGCCCACCCTGTCTTAATGTATATAACATTCAATGGCTTTTAATAAACTCTGACACCAGAAATGTGTCCCATAGAAATGATAATTTTGCTACATAGATCTCTTTTGTTACAAAGAAAATAAACCTTGCATGATGAAAATAAGTATAGCATCCTTTAGATCTATGGCGGGAGAGAGGGGCTTTTCCAATCACCAGTTGTGAGATAGAAAAACTAATATAGAGATAATCATAATATATTTTTGTCTCTTATAGTATTGAATTGGAATAAATCACAAATTGTCAAAGCAAATCATTTTATTATATTTATCAGTACAACTTTAATAAAGTTAATTTAATAATGGAGTCCATGGGCAAAAAAAAAAATCAAACTATGCACATTTTAAAGACTATGCTGGGTAGAAAGAATACTTATAAATTCTATGAGGACAGAGACTCCATCTCTTCACCTCTAAATCAATTCTTTCTTTCTTTCTTTCTTTCTTTTTATTCATTCATTTGTTTTGTTTTTGTTTTTGGTACTGGGGATTGAATCCAGAGGCATGGAACCACTGAGCCACATCCCAGTGCTTTTTAATATTTTATTTAGTAATATGGTCTCACTAAATTGCTTAGGGCCTTGCTAACTTACTGGGACTGGCTTTGAACTTGTGATCCTCCTGCCTCAGCCTCTTGAGCCACTGAGACAACTCTAAATCTTGATTACCTCCAACAGTACTTGACGATCTTAGCAAATCAGCAAAACTGGATTAAATGAAAGGCTGGTTTGTTAGAAGTTTCAGAAGGAACACAATAAGCACATGTTTCGGGCCAGTGTGCTGCAGCTGCCTTTGCAGGGTAGTGGACGCTGGGCTGAGGCTGGATGTCCACCTCCACCCAGTGGCTTTCTAATCATCTCAGGAGCTTTGTGATTGTCGCTGTATTATTTGCTTCCAAGTTTTAAATATGAGTTGTCTTGTGACTTAGATTTCTGTGTATGAAACACACCAGTGAAAGTAAGCTAATATCCATAATGATTATAAAAGATCAAAACAAAACAAAATGTCCTAAATTCCATGGGAGGAAAAAAGCCATCGTACTTTAACCCCCTTTTAATAGTGAAAACTCAGAGCTAAAGTTCAGGGGAGCAGGACCCCTGGAGCTGATTGGATATTAAATCCTACCCTAGACTGTGTTGGCACATCTAGATGATTCAGGTCCACTAAGAATTCGGTGTCAAGAACACCACATCAGTGATCAAAGAAAAGTTTGATTGTCAACTTTTGTTTAAAGAAATATGTTGTGTGTATTGATTGAGCATGGTCTGTGGAAACACTGCTGGGAGAGATGGGGTTTCCAGAAGCCATCACTCCTGTCCCCACCTGTCTGGCCTAAGCTCTTACATTTTTCCCATCCTGGACCACTCTGACTTCTGTGTCCAAACCCTTCTGCTTTTCCAGATATGGCTAAGCGCCCACTCTCTACAATATCCACGTCTTTTCCCTACTTGGCTCTCTCTTTTCTCATGTTTTATAACATGTACTTCCCTAGCAGATTTTACTCTTTAACCATTTACTGTTTTATATTGCTATCTTTGCTTTATGGGTAGAGTTTAACTCCTGTGTTGAGTATTTTGGCTGGTTGAATATGGGGGTCTTGGTTCATACTACTTTCATATCCCCCCAAATGGTTAGCCATATGTTAAGTGGTGCTAGTATTAGTTGTGGGGAGGTTCATTTGCTGGAAGATTGATCTTCATTGTGGTAACATTGAGAGGTGGTGATCCTTTAAGAGGTGGGGCCTAGTGGGAGGTGATTAGGTTATTGGGGGCACTGTTTTAGGAGGAGATTAATAATAGCTCTCTTGGAACCTCTGATAGTTCCCTTAAGAGTGAGTTATTATTTTAAAAATTGAACATGGCCCTTGACTCTCTGGCTTCCTGTTTCACTGTGTAATCTCTTCCTCCTGAACATGCTCCCACCATGATGCCATGCTCTATGTTGTGATGTAGCTAGAAGAGCTAAGCAGATGCTGGCACCATGCTCCTGAATTTCCAAACTGTGAGCTGAATAAAATTTCTTTAAAGTACCCAGCCTCAGAAATTTTGTTATAGCAGCAGAAAGTAGACTAAGACAGGCAGATAGAACTCCCTGAATTGAAGTACATTAAAATATAGAGAATAACAGAACCATTCTATAGTTGTTGCCCCTGCTTTTGCCTACTCATTTATCCATCAGCCATCTATCCATTCACCTGTATTATGTATCTTGTATGTGCTAGTTTTGGGGGGACACTCAGATCTGAGTTAAAAATGGTCTCTGCCCTTAAGGATCATAGAAATTGCTATTTGAAATAGTTAAAAATCATTCTTTAGGTAGATAACTCAAACTAAAATTACCTGTTATTATTATCATCACTCTGGCTTATCATGGCAGATAAGGCTGAAATTTATGCAAGATAATTGGCTTCCTGGTGAGCTTTCTCCTGTATTCCTTTTACTGAGTACACTATAATATTCCTACTGTATTCATTTCATATTTTGATGACAACTGATAGTGAGTGTGACAGTCAGGAAAGGCTGGACCTTTATTTCATCTTTAACACTTTGATGTGCTGTCTGCAATTGCCCTGCAATTAGCTCATACAAATGAGTCATGGTGTGCAAAACATTTGTGTTCCTATAGACTCTTTTTCAAAAGAACTCACATGTCCTTTTCTTATGGACAGAATTCCCCTGAAGTTTGTGATAGGGAGGTTGTGCTTTTTCTCTCTGTGATGGGGTGAAGTGAGGGGCTTTGTTCAAGGTCAAATGAAAACTGTCTACTATCTAGGTCACAGTCTCCCATCTCATGTAACACCATTCTCCATTCTGCTTTTACCACCGAAGGAGAAACTTCATACCTTTAAAAATTCCAGTGTTTCCTGGTCTCCTTTGAAAATGCCAAGTAAGGTATAAGAGTGGCCTGAAGGCTGGGCAAGGTGCTAGTTATGTTTAATAGTATGTGTGTGTCTTGGAAGGTAGAATAGTCTGGAAGGGGGATGGGAGAAGAGGAGTAAAAGAGAAAGAAGGGGTTTTGTATTAATCAGAAGTTTTAAATTTTAAACAACAAAAACTCAAACTGTCAGTGCAAATAATTGGTGGGATACTGGTCTCTCCTGGAACCAGGCCATGGGAAGGTCAGGAATATATGGAACTAGGCCTGGTGGAGTGCTCCAGAACTCTTTTTCTCTTATTTGTGCTTCTAACCACATTTTGACCTCATTCTTCTTCATTTCAGACCAGCTGTCCCCCTCACAACTGCTGACAGGTCTATAGTGTCATGTTTTACAGTATCCACCAGCAGACCAAATAGACTGGTGTCCTCTCTGGGCCTAAACTCAAAAAGTCTGGGAAAGAGAATTCACACTGGCCCAGATTAAAAGGGAATGGCTGTGGCCCATTGAATGAAAGTGATTGGATGAAGAAGCTGCGGGCCTAAGTAGAAGATGGCATCCTACAAGAAAGCTGGGCAGACACACTGCATCCCCTGTGTAGTTATAGGACTTATAGGAAGCATTTTGAGCATTTAGAAGGATTGATGAAAATAAAAGGTAGGCAGAGGGTGACAGATCTCAAATTCAGACAGAGTTGGCCAGTGCCAGAGCAAAGAGGAGTCACTGGCCGAATTGGTATTTACTGAGCATTTTCTCTGTGTCCTTGAAATGAGTATTTGGTGGGGAGTTCATCCTGTGGACCACTTATTTCATAAACATTTAGCAGTTTCTAGGGGAGAGAAGTGACATGCGTCTTCAATAGAGCTTAGAGAATGGGGATGGTGTAGAGATTTGCCCAGGAAATGAAGTGGAGAGAAAGGCATTGTGAAGAAAATTCAAGGCTCCTCCTCAGTATCCCTGCAGTGGGTGGCATGGTCTGCCCTTGAAGAGGCAGCGAAGCAGCCCTGGGTTAGAGCTCCAGCTGACTGGGACACCAGCTCCAGATGGATAGTCTTACCTCTGTCTGTCAAATGTGCCTTCAACCTGCTTCCTCTGTGAAACAGGAGTTGTACAAAAATGCCCAGATATTAGCACATTAATCTTTATGAAAGTGTTTTCCCCTTTCCCCCACTTCCACCATGGCTGAGCACAGCAGTGTAAAGTTTGCAGCCAGAAGAGTCCAATTTCCCAAATTTACCCCACCTGAGAGTCACATTGTGAAACACATACTTGGAACAAGGCAGAAAGAGGCATCTGTCTCAGTCTAGGTCATTTACTTACTCCCTGTATTCCCCAAGAACACTCATGCAATTCACAATCTCAAGTGCCCACTCAGAAGTGCCAAGCGGAGCATATGAGATGCCTGCTATAAAATGGAAGCAAAAACAAATGCTATTTTTTAAAATTTAGATTTCTAGAATTTTCCAAGTAACTTGGATAATATCAAACATTGGCGACATTACTCTATCTATCTATCTATCTCCAAGTAGCAGAAAATATGAATGGGTTCATAGATTTTAACTAAGTGGACTAGAAGTTTGAGAGAGAATCCAGATCATTTTGCAGAAGAATGGCCAAAGGGAGCCCTCCTGTCTTTCCCATCTCTGTCATCTTCACCTCCAGCAAGTCTCCTCTTTCAGTTGCTATGTGACCCTAGGGAAGATATTTAGTTTCTTCCAAGTTCTTTACTGCAAAACGGGGAAAACAGATCATATTTCCTTACAGGGTAATTGCAAGACGCCAAGCAGCAAACGTAATGGAGAAAGCAAGGTAGGAGGCCAGCTTAGGGCTGTGGGAAGCACCTTCCGCCAGCCTTGGGGAACTCAGGGGTTGGTGGTATGTTCCAGAGCAAGAAAGTCTGGAGTAAGATTCTTAGAAGATATTGGGCGATGTGAATTCACGTTTAGGTCTCAAACACAGATTTAATCCCATGAGGTAAGGAGAATAGGGGAGATACAGGGCAGTCTCAGAGAATGTCTTTCGGACTGGAAGTGAGTCATTTTGTCAAGGTCCTCCAGGGTCAAGCAGGCAAGGGTTAGACACTGAGGGCCAACAGCAGTTATTACCAGGAGGAAGGCTGGTCACTGACAACATTGGGTACCAGAGCCAGAAATCCATCCTAGAAGGATGCTTCTTAGAAAATTGAGGTCCTGGAATCAGAGCTGGATCAGCATGGAACCTAGATACAGGACCATGCTGCATCCCTGGGTCTCTCCTGCTTCCTGGAAGGTTCCAGATCAATGTTTGCTCCCTCATGATCAGAGCTCATGTGGTTGAGGGGCAGGGAGCCCACGGTGTCGTCATTATCCTGCCTGTCCTCTCTGAGCATTCCGTTTGAGTCCATGCAGCCACTGTTGACTTGAATAACAACATGCTGCTGGAGAAAGACACATTTATTTGCAAGGCAAAATGCATGGCATTGTCACTCAGAGACTGTCATTCCCGGTGTCTCACATACCTCCTGGGGCTTGGGAAGTGGTGGTGAGGGGCGAGGGTTAGTTAATGCATTTTCTGTCTAAGCAATTTAATATTACAGAGGAGGCTCCCAAATCCATGACAGGAGTCAAGACAGAGTTCCTGTCAGATTATATAAGAAAAACAACCCATCATAATACGACGTACACTGAAAGTCATTATGTGTTTTCTCCTTCTTTGTGTATGCAGGCTTATGGTACTTATATTGAAATTTAAGGAATTCTATTCTGATTATCAAATTTTGCTTTTATTACTGTAACAAGGTTTTTTTTATTTGCTCTTGACTTGGTCTGTTTTCCTTCAATCGGTATTTTCAATGTTTTGGCTCAGACAGGAGGTTTTAGTGCCACATCATATGCTGCTAGCATACAGGCCCTTTTGTGCATCCCTGTCTGTTCATCTGCCCTTGTCTCTGCCAGCGATGCTCAACTATCTCCCTGTTTTTGACCTGGAAGAATGCAGCTCATCTCTCAGGGCCCAGCTCCTGTGTCACCTCCCCCTGCAACCACCCCCCTGACCTTGTGCTTCCTCCACATGCTTATGTCTGTTCATTTGTGTGTGTGTGTGTGTGTCCCTGTAACCCAGATCATGTGCTGTATAGAAAAGTGACTGTATCTATTCATTCACCCCTTTTTGTATTTTCTCATAGAATACACAGATTCTCATTTAATTCAATTTATTGAGCACCTGCTATTTGCCAGGGAATTTCTCCCCCTTGGAAGGAAACCCAGATATCCCCAAGACATATGTAGGTCCTGTCATTAAGAAGTTTTCATTCTGAGAGGAGAGAGACTTATTGAGCTCTGCCAGGAACGCTGCTCCTGACAACCTGCTATTTCATTTGTTTCCTGTGAATTAAAAATGTAGCTTATGGTTATTACTTTATTTTAATATTGCCTTTATATTTGTGGACTTTGCTTTAAAATTCAGAGATCACTGAATGCTAATCTTCTCAGGATACTCTGTTCCTAATGATATTAGAAGAGCAAAGAGGGAATTTGGATTTTTGTATGTAAACATCTCCCTTCACTTCTTGAGGTTCTTGGGGACCCCATAAGTTTCTAGAAAAGTAGGAAATGTGAACCTGTCAACCTGTCAGTCTCCACCCTCCCAGGAAGTCTGATATGTCGATGTCAAGTTGTTACACCTGCTGTCAGCTGAGCTGTCTCCCCTGAAGATGGCCTTCTGTCTAGTTCTGGCTCAATCTCATTACCACCCCTCACTCCCTGTCCCCGTAGGGTTTTCCTCAGACTGTGATGACCAGCATAAGGGACAGCCTCCATCCAGACAGCATCCCAGATACCCTTGTGCTTGGGAGATAATAGATTCTGAACTTTTGTTCTCACCTTCAAAATCACAGGTCCTAAGGAGAGCTGCGCTAAGGCCAGACCCCTTTGAGTCCCACCAGACCCTGGTTGACAGCAATCAGTACACCTGCAACCAATAGGGTGGCCACCAGCCCATTTGAGGAAACCAAAGCATCTTGGAAAGGGCGAGTACTGTCCCTGGAGGCTAGTCCCTGGGTGCCCTGGGAAGCTGGGAATCTTTTCAGCCCATGGGTGGCTGTTTATCAAGAGAGGCATTAGGCAGACAGGAGGCAACACTGAAACCCGACAGCGCAAAGCCATTTCCAACTCCATCTTGGCTTATTCATAATGAAATAGCAATAGTGCAGGCACAAATTGACAGTAAGTACGTGGGCGGAAGAGGAGAGTTGGACATTTGGGAAACAGCCTGGGCAGCTGCAGGTGCAGAGGGAAGCCATTTGGTGTGTGTAATGCTCCTCTCCAGGGAGAAGAGCAACCTGAAATGAGAAGGGTGGGCACATAGAAGCCAGGCTGTGAACTGTTTTCCTAACTAAGGTGCCAGGTAGGTTCACTCTTGGTGAAGAGAACCACTTGAACAATTATCCGCAAATGTGATTTAGCATTGATATTTGAATCCCAGCTGAAGAGGAAATAGCATTCCTATTCCTGGAGTAGTGGTGACAATAGCTAATACTTCCCTAGTGCTAGGTACTCAGTAAGGTTCAAGGTGCTTTGCATACATTAACTAATTTACATGCATAATACATGTACATACACCAATCATTTACCTATATAATACTTTACCAACATGGTGTGTACACATTTGCACACATAGTACATTTACATATATCAACATATTTACATACACATTTATGTGCACCAACTCATTTGCATACATAATACTTTTACACCCATTTACATTATTCTTACATAATAGCTCATTTACATGCATACGTTTACATATACCAACTCATTTACATGCATTATACATTTATATACATAAACTCATCTACATACTATGTACATCTATTATGCACCAAATCATTTACATACATAATACAGTCACACTAATTCATTTACGTACATAATGCATTTACATACATCAACTTATTTATACAGCCAAAGTTTGCATTCTTTAACTCATTTAAATCCTCCCCTTTAATGATGAGGAAACAGAACTGGAGTTGTGTGCCTGAGATCAGATAGGGCAGCTCTGGTCTGAGCTCCCAATCACTCTGCATTGCTGTCCATGTTGCCTCTGACGGGCTGACTGGGGTCAACAGCATGTCCCTGCACATCTTAACAATTATCATGTGTGCAGTGTGCCTCTGGTTTATAGTGATTTCATCAGTCAGCCTTGTCCTCACAGTGTTCCTAGGTAGACATCAGGGCTGGCTCCCAGGCCATCTCAGTCTTATTCCAGAGTCCTTCACATCCCCTCTGCAGCTCACTCTCCTGCTGTAGATGCTTTACGGCACCTCCAAATTCTGCTGCATATTATCTTTTGTGCTTGGATGTTCCAGAAGGAGACTCATCCTCCAGGCCCCTCTGTCTTTTCGCAGAATTTGGCCAGGTGTAAAACACTTCTCAGCTGTACTAATAGTCATCTCCAAGAACAAAGCCCAGAAAGTTTGTGAAACGGCCTGTAGCCAGCATATTCAGAGGCAGAGAGAGACTGGGAAGGATAGGGAAAGTCAGGAATCTTCTAGGCAAGAGGGTAATTTGGCTTGTAACCTTTTCTACTTAATAAGACAGGCAGACTCTCTAGGCAAAGTGGTGCATGAGGCAGGAGGATCATGAGTTCAAAGCCAGCCTTAGCAACTTAGTGAGATCCTAAGCAACTCAGTGAGACCCTGTCTCTAAATAAAATATAAAAAAAGGGCCGGGGATGTGGCTCAGTGGTTCAGCACTCCTGGATTTAACCCCTGGTACAAAAAAAAAAAGAGAGAGAGAAAGAGACAGGCAGACTCTTTAAAAAATAACACAACTTAATGACCAAAAATGGCAATACCCAAGTCACCCTTAAAATTGGAGGAACTTCACTCAAATTGCTGAAACGGAGTCTTCAGAGAAGAATTTACCAAAGATCTCATGGTTGGTTCTAGTGCATTGGTATAACTTCACCTTGAGAGGGTCAGGGCTAGGACTGGGGCTCAGGCTCTGAGGGACTGTTTGCAATTTCCATGCATGCCAGTTTCCCCACTGTTACCTTCCCATCTGTACATGCAATTTCTGAATCTACCTGTTTGCATGTGGCCAAGACTCTGTACCCTTACCTGTGCTCTCCTTTGCCTGCCCAGTCTCTGGACCTTGAAGAATTCTTTAAGCATCCTCACATAGTGAGTCACCCTTGTCTGTGCTCTGATAGGCCTTGATGTGCACCCATCAAGTTGTGTTGGAGTTATTTGTCCAACAGCTCCACTTAAACAGCAAAATCCTCATAAGAATTTGAAAAATCAGCACTTTCTAGTCCTGCTACCATATTCTGCTCCTTACTCAGCACAGGACCTGGCACTTAGTACATGTTACAGTTTGGATGTGAGGTGTCCCCCAAAAGCCCACGTGTGAGACAATGCAAGAAGGTTTGGAGGAGAAATGATTGAATTATAGCCTTAACCTAATCAGTGGATTAATCCCTGGTGGGATTAACTGAGTGGTAATTGAGGCAGGTGGAGTGTGGCTGGAGGAAGTGGTCCATTGGGGACGTGGCTATGGAGTATATATTTTGTATATGAAGTATGGAGTCTCTCTCTCTCTCTGCTTTCTGATCATCATATGGGCTGCTTCCCTCTGCCACACTCTTCTGCAGTGATGTTCTGCCTCACCTCAAATCCCAAGGAATGAAGCTGGCTTTCTATGGACCTCTGAAACCATGAGCCCCTAAATAAACCTTTCCTCCTCTAAAATTGTCCTGGTCAGATCTTTAAGGCACAGCAGTGAAAAAGCTGACTGAAACAGTACATGTTTGTTGCGGGGTCATTAGTGAATGATTTTGGAATGAGTCTGTCTGTTAAAGGCAGAAATCAGCAATATTCAGATTCTTTGCATCAAATGCCTATTAACATCTCTTCCGGAAGACACCCTCTGAGTTCACTTGCTCCCTTCCTCCAGTCAGAGCGACAGGTTCCTTCACCGGGTCTTTGCCACAGATTCCTATTTTCTCTCCCTGTTTCTGCTGCCCCTTCACTGTGTCCACCAAACAGCCAGAGTTATATTTCTAAAAACCCAATGTGATCATTTGACCAACCATTATGTTAAACAGCTACATACCTTGCTTCCTCTCCGTCTTTTAAATGTTGCCAGCTGGTAGGGAGGGGTCAGCATCAGTTATTTGAACCCTTGGGATTAAATGCTGTCTGCAGTAACTTCAAAGGTCGATTTTATACTGAGTATCTTCAGATAAAGCCTCAACAAAGCTTTTCCATCAAACCCTAAACTCAAGATGTACATTCACGTCCCCTCCTATGGTGGCAAACCTCAGACTCTAGTGATAGTCTCCTTTCCATAACATTAGAAAGAACAAAATTTGAAATCACACAGGTTTCTTTTCTTTTCTTTTTTTTTTGAGTTTACCAGGCTGAAATCTGAGAGTGATTCAGATATTGCTGTCATGAATACCCCAACTGTGGGTGGGCTCCCAGAGCATATTGAATTCTGGGACTCTGACGGTTTCTTGCCAGTCCTGCTTTTATACATCCTTGTTCAGGTCAGAAATGAAGGGCACAGCATCGGCACTGCCAAACACGACTCTGACATAGAACTACAGAGACAAAGGAAATATTTCGATTTTCCAGTATGGCCACACTGTGAAGATATTCCTAGTTGGTTCATGCCAGAATATTTTTGCGCTTCCCACAGGATGTCAGTGAGCCCTTTTCACGGTCACAGCCGGGCCCCGGGAGACTTGTGAAATGAGTTAATTCTGGTTCTAGTGCCCTTTTCTTTGCAGTTCAGCCTTTATCCCTTCCAGGTGCTGCCTCCCATCCCCAAAGCCACAGGCTCTTTCCCAATTTCCCATTCCTCAGGGTTCCCCATGTTAATGGCAATTTAGAGAATAATTGTGCTCACTGTATAAAATATTTTCTGAAAATAATGTAAAATATGAATGAATACATGAAGAATAGTGAATGGATACCAAATGAATAAGTACAGTTACTCATACTGGAGATTATTTTAGGAAAAAAAAAGAGGGCAAAAGGAAATTAATGGTAAATATAATATTACTTCTCTGCCTCCAAAGACACAGCTGGCCAGTGCAACACACTAATTTCTAAAACTTCTTTCTTGAGCCACATGTGAACCAAAGGTTGTGATGTGAGCACTCATATGCTGGGTTCCCAAAGAGGGTAGCTCTGCCCCCAGCCAGGGCTCCAGGTCAGAAGCAGCAACTGGTGATTAATCAGGTGGCTCCTGTCTTAAGACACAGTCAGTGGATTTTGTCTCTGCAGGCCAGACTGTAGAAATAAGCAGACCCTCAAAGGCTAGCAATTAATATTTCCCTGGAGCGATTCCAGATGTTGCGGTAGACTGTGACATGGCAGCGCTCTTCCTGCTCCTGATTTATTTCACAGTGCAGGAGCTTCCCTGCCATGGGGAGTTTCCACAGAAGTGACTTCTTTTGTTTGTTTTTCTGGAGCTGATTCTAAGCTTCTAATTTGGATATTCATTGAGTGTTTCATAGTGGACAGAGCTAAGCCTCAGAGTCTTACCTTCCAAAATGGTGAGAGACTTGCCTTCTACAGCCACCCTGTTCCCTGAACCCCCCTTTCCCCCTTTCCTCAGTAGATGCTGGGTAGGTTTCATGAGAGAGAGAAATGATGGTTTGAAGTAACCCATCCCACCCCAACCCAACACTTACATTGTACTGCACCTCCAATGGCCCAGTTAGATTTCTGTTACTGTAACAAAATATCTGAGATAATTAATTTAAAAATTGGAAAGGTTAATTTGGGTTCATGGTTTCAGTCCATGGCTAGTGGCCTGGTTGCTTTTGAGCCTGTAGCAAGGAAGCACATTATGGAGAGAGCATGTGGTACAGTGAACTGTTCTCCTCATGGCAATCAGAAAGCAAAGAGGTTCCCAGTATTCCCCTCAGGGGCGTTCCCCAATGGACTTCAAACTAGGCCCCACCCTTAAAGGTTCCACCACCTCCCAGTCCTTTAACACATGAGCCTTTGGAGGAGACTTATCAAAACCATTGCAAGAGATGGCCAGTGGCAAGAATATGGGCCTTACACAGAGGTTCTGCCTGGGAGGGCTTTCTCACACTCCAAACGAAATCATACTGCTAATTTCAGTGGTCCATTATGAAAAACTGACTAAGTTGCTGAGTAGCTCTCATTAATTGGCCTCTGCAAAATTTTAGAGTGCTATTTAGTTGGATAGACCATTACTCCTTTTCCCTGAAACACTAACATCTTTAGCACAAAACTTCCTTTCCTTTAAATACTGACAGTGCAGATAGGGTAGGGTTGCAGGGGAACACATCATTGTCTCTACTATAGTTTGGATCTTGAATGTCTCCCAAAAGATTGTTTCAGGTCCCCAAGGGAGGTGGGAGGTGGTGGAACCTTTGAGAGGTGGGGCCTACTGGAAGGTCTTAGGTCTTTGGGGATGTGCCCTTGAAAGGGACTGTGGGAACCTAACCTCTCCCTCTTTCCCTCTGTTGTTTCCCCTATCCCCAACTTTATTTTATTTTATTTTTTTATGTGGTGCTGAGGATTGAACCTGGTGCCTCACACGTGTTAGGCAAGTGCTCTACCCCTGCATAACGCCAGCCCTCTCTCTGCTTCTTGGCCATGAAGGACCAATTTTGCTCTACCAAGTTCTCCTGCCATTGACATCTGATGCCCCCACTAGAATCCTGAAAGCCATGCGTCCACTTGAACATGGACTTCAGTCCAAACTATGAGAAAAATATAAGGCTTTTAAATTTTTAATTATCTCAGATATTTTGTTAGAGTGATGGAAAATGGACTAACATTCTCTTTCTCTACACAGTCTCTCTCTCCTCTCTTTCTCCTCTTCGTCATCATAATCTAAATTAATAGTCTTGGGTTTGGATTCCAAGGCAGGGGTGTGTGGTGGTGGGGATGCTTTCAAAGGTCAAAGGCATGTGAGTCCATTGGAAGCATTTCCTTTGCTTCATTGAAATGTATAAAAAGGAACTGAGATCTAGAGGGGCTTTATCGCTGGTCCCCACCAGGAACTGGACCAGAGTCTCCTGGGGGTGAGGGTACCTTGCTACTGGCAGCCAAGCCAGGGAACCTGCCTGGGAAGTTGCCTGGATCCTGGCTGGCTAGATTTGGAAATAAGGAAAAGGTATAAAAAGGAAAAACAGATTTAATATATTTTGATCACATTGGGGAGGAACAGCTGGATTGCCTCTCTGCAAATCCTACAGAAGCCATTGCAATTTATAGAAACAAAAGCAGGGATCAGGTTGGGAGCCAGGGAATGCACATGTATAGATGTAGCCAGGCTGTGCTAGCCACAGAACCTGTCAGTTTCAGTTTCCTTGGCTCCTGCTGGGCCAGGGAGTAGATTTTTAGTTTCTGTTCTCAGCATGAGGACCTTGAGAGCCATAGTGTTTCACCTTGAGGGAATTCTTAAAAGAAACTAAGGCCATGGAGAATCCATTTATTTTGTATGTTGCATGTTCTGCCTCTTTGCTTAGTGTCACTGCAAGGGTCAAGGATGTGGGGAATAATAAGCAATACCAAGACTTTCATAATCTCTGAGAGTCTTGAAGCCTTCAGCGAAGCTGTGCTTTTGAATTGAGTGGAACCAGCACAGCAAAAAGAGGAAGACAGCACAAATAATTTTTAAACTAGAGGTCAAATTCTGTGATTTCCCTATTCTGAACATGAGGAAGTTCCCATCATTGCTGGCTTAAGATGATGGTGTTGGTTTAGCTCCATGCTTGAGAGGCTCAAATGAGAAATAGGTTTAAGGGGCATCAAGAGAGTATGGTCGGATATGAAGAAAATATTCCTTGTCATCAGTGAATAAATAAAGGCCATTAGGGGAGAATCAGAGCCCATCTTGGGGTGGGGATTTTGAAGTCAGAGGCTCAGGCAAGTTTTACCATATTGTAATATTGACTATCTTCCTGCTGTTACCCTTAAAGATAACGGAACTGAAGAATCCATCTAGAGGTTTCTTGACTCCTCTTAATACAATAGAGTCCTTTTGGTCTTTTTCTGAGCACTTTTATATGTCATTTATCTTTCTATAGAGGCAAAACCTATGCATTAAATAGGGATAGATTTTTTTTTTTCAATTTTTGCCTTACAGATGAAAGAACTCAAATCAGGAATGTCCAATGATGATATCACCCAAGTTTAAAGCTTAATCATTTTTGTATTTCTTCTGCATGACTAACATTCGGTTTATCCCCAAATTCTGTCCCCTCCTCTCTGTAGTCTTACCTGCCTCTGTCTTTTTCTGTCCACATCCACTGTCACAAGTTGTGACTTTGGCACCTCACATCTGGAACACTATATTGGATTCCAGCATTGCCTTCCACACATGGGTCTTGCCGCCTCCTCAATGCCTTTCCTGTGTATTCCAAATTGAGGGGACAGGAATTCACATCTGTGCTATTTAGGTACTCCCATGGTGTATGAGCACAGAGGTGAGGAGGTGCTGGGATGCTTGGGACAAGAAAGGCTTTGTAGAGACTTAGGAAAAGTACCTGTGGCCCCTATATCTCAATTCCAACTCACACTAGCTGTTGATGCTTTGCCTTTGAGCTGTGGACCTCTGTGTTAGACGACTGGACAATTGTATGAGTCTATGTATCTCCTTTATTGTGTTATTCAATAAAGGAGTGTTATTCAATCATTAAATGCCAGGTCACAAAAGTCAGTTGAAGCTCAAACTGAAACTGTTGAGGTTTTACATTTTGTGTTTATGCTAGTTTTTTCCCACCCCTCATAATGAGAATTCACTTGTCTAGTTGCATATTGAGTCTTGAGGCCACATATTCATGTTTACAAGTCCATGCTCACACTGCCTTCAAGATGTCACCAAATATCATTACAAGTAATTTTTAGCCTTTCTGAGTCATATCTAAAATTTTGAAAACTGTCACAATAAGTTAAAAATACATCCACTGGAATGCTAATACTGCTTGCTTGTTGAGCCACATTTTCATTCTAAGAAATGATAAAGCTGCATCACAACACATCTCATTTCTGCCAGGCCCCTTTTCTCCAGTTAGATTGTGAGAAACTCAACAGCAAAGAATCTCGTAAATTGCATTTGTTCACCTGTTCAGTTCTTCAGGAAGTCATCTAGTGAGTGCCCATGGTGTGGAAAGCCCTCCACGTCCCCCATCCTGTAGGAGTTGTGTTGCTTGACATTAGCGATGTACCCAGGTATGGGGACTAACGGGGGGTGGGGTTTCCTGTTCCCAGGCTTCACCTGCAATTTTACCCCAACCCCACACTATTCCCAAATAAATGGCATTGATGATGATAGATCTGCCCAGGTGAGAGAAGTACTGCGAGCCCTGGATTGAGGAGCAGATAAGTCAGATTTCTAGACAGAGCCAGCTGCTTTTGTCATTCCAGGTCTGCTCTCCCTTCCCCAGGAGGAAGTGTTGGAGACAGTGGGTGTAAACCCTTCTGCAGTTGCCTACTGATTGGCTTTTCATGAGCAGCACGTGTCCTTAGCTTAGCTTTGTTTGGGTTAGCCTCTGTAAACACTTCATGTAAGAATAAATTGAGCCATTTTCTTGATTTTTAGAAAACTACATAGTAGCTCAGGAGAGGGGTCATCCTGACAGGTTCTCTCTGTGCAGAGAAGTCTATATGGCGTCCTCTTGTCCCTCTAAGACTTGGTCCTGTGCTTGGTCATAGATTGCCTGGGTATCTTCAGGATATTCCCACAGATTCCTTTGTGAGCCTGTAGTTCATGCCCTGCAAGGCCATTCACCCTTCTCTGCCCTTGACAGATGTAGGAAAATTATTTCTGGTGAGAAATCGGGCTCTTGTAAGAGCCAGGCTTTGGAAAGAGGCATCTACCGGCAGAGGGGCTGATCAGCCAAATGACAGACACGCATGGCTGGCTGGCTTTCCTCTTTACACCGCCTTGATTGAGACAAGAGGAGCATGCCGCTGGCCTGAGCAATGAAGAATTCTGTTACAACAGTATCCTCAGGGAATAGCTTTTATCTGCTAAGCATGACAAGTGTGGCAAACGCACACAAAGCTGGCATCTCATGGCCTGCAAAGATTCTAAGACCTAGAGCTGTGGACCTGCTCCCATGGAGGCAGGGCTGCCTCTCACTCCATCCAATGGGCGTGGTTTGCCCCAGCACAGAATTTATTGACCTCTTATCACTTGACCTGGAATGTTCCATATCACCCTTTCACGCCTGATGGTGGCAGCAATCACTTTTGGAAAGAGAAGGAGATAGATATTGTTTTTACGTTTCAGACACCGAGGGTGTTGAGGTTCTGAGGGATTCACCACTTAGTGCCCACTCTTCATAGGGACGGAGGTGCTGCTGCACCTGGCATGGCTGTTTTGTGGGGGTGGCCCTGGAAAGGAGCCTGGGCACACTTGCAGACTGTTCTCAAGCACTGCTGTCACTGCAGCCATCACTGACCTGGGAGGAGCCTCCGTAGGGCTGCCCCCCACTCTGCCTCGCTATGCCCGTCTCCAGTCCCAGGACACATGGGAATGTTGCTATGGCAGCTGTTTGGAAGTCCCTTAAATATTCATGCTCAGACATACCCGTGGAGACTGAAAGTGGATTAGTGGTTTCCAAGGGTGTGGGGAGAGGGAATTGTGAATCACTCCTAACAGGCATGGGGGTTTCATTTTGGGGTGATACAAGTATTCTGGAATTAGTGGTGATGGTTGTACAATATTATAAATATACTTAAAAAGCAAGCTCTCTGCTTTATGCTTGCTATAATGATTAAAGTGGGAAGCTTCATGTTCAGTGAATTTTTCCTCAGAAAATTAAAAATAAAAATTTAAAAACTCAATATTCAATCTCATCTCTTAGAAGGAATCATCCCCCAAATACTATTCCTACCCTCTCATATCAACTCCATTTTATTGCCTATGTTTATTTGAAGATGTTAGACCTACCATATATTGTATATTTGTTTTTATTTAACATTACTCTATGAAATATTCTTCTGACCAAAAGCTAATCAAGTCATAAGGCTCTTTTGTGGCACAGATGTGTTTGCTGAGGGAAAATACCTGGGTCTCCTCTGTTAGTAAGGGCAGCT
Organism: Marmota monax; assembly: GCF_021218885.2. Lineage (NCBI taxonomy): Eukaryota > Metazoa > Chordata > Mammalia > Rodentia > Sciuridae > Marmota > Marmota monax. The sequence continues at coordinate 6,932,041 of NW_026695219.1, forward strand.
GTCTTAATAAGAAATGGAGAAATACAACCCCATCTTGTCCCCTGTGACCTGCTCTGAACACTTTGATTCTGTCATGTAAAATTCTTTATAAATATACATATCAATAGAATTCTTGATATTTCCCCCAGACCTGAGGAGGAATAATGCCTTTCTAAACCAACTGGTGCACACATAGAATAAAAAGCAAAGAAGAAATCCCAAGAACACCAGTGAGAGACAAAAGGTTATGCCTGCCATTGTCTCTGAGGTGATAACACGTGGGACTCCTAGGCACAAATTGGATCTAAATTAAAATACTGATTTTTTTACATTAAAGCAAAGTTTGCCTAGGTCACAATACTTTTTAAATTAATAAACAAAGATTCATTTTTCCCCTGAAGTGAATTTCTTCTGTCTCATCTCATTGCTTATTGTTTCTTTGTAACTTATTTGATATCTCACTGCCCTCTGCATGCAGAGGTTTGTTTTGGCTTATTGAAAATTGGCTAAAGGAAAAAAAAAAAAGAGCACTTGCTCATGTAAGTCCTTTGTGAGACTAAAGATTGACAAGTCTTGGTTTGGCCAGTTTTAGAGTAGACCTCCATAATTTGTAGAGAACATATAATTCAAATAAAGACAAATAGTGAGAAGCTGAGGCAGAAGAGATGATCCCACAGCAGCCTGAGAAGGAGCCTGTGATCAGACATGCTCAGCTGTTCACCCATCTTCTTTCAGAGCTGGTATCTCCCCAGGAAAGATCCAGAGTTCAGGCTGTCTTGGGCTTCACCTTTTGTCCCTCTTGTTTCTGGCAGGGCCTGTGACTGCTCTTGCCTTACCCCAGTGGTTGCAAAGGCCAAGTGAGGTACAGTCTGCTGCTAGCATCACGAGCCTGATGAGGAGGCAGGGTGGCTTCTCTGTTGCCCCCAAACATGACTTTCTTAGGTCAGAACACATTGCCACCCTTCTTTTCAAAAACTGATGAAATCAGGAATCGGGATGTTTTGGGAAGATTAACTTTCTTATATCTTCTTCAAAGAAAAAGGTCAAAAAATAAAAATAATTGTGTATTCATGGCTAGATGGAAATTAAATGTGTTTTTAGATTCCCATTTTACATTCCAACTCCCAGATTCATCCTGTTGCTGGTGACTGCACCAATTTCTGCACTCACTCACTGTCCCCTTGGGAAATGGCTTTCCCAAATCACTTGGTTATATTGGTGATGGTGTTGAGGAAGTAAAATTTAAACTTGATAACATTATTTGTACTCCCAATACAATAATTTAAAAAGTGTTCCTAGGAAGAAACCAGACCTTGCAGGGATCACTTTTTCTATTAGTTTTCTTTTTTGTGTGTAGCACTCTCCCCGAATGACTTTGGTGGAATTACTAAAACGAGGCAGCTGTCAGTGGAGAGTCTATGGCCTGCCTGAACTTTATCCTTTGCCTCCTCCCCTTCCTGGCACTTGTTTATGCCACTTCATTATGCTTGCCTGGGCCATTCATGCAGGGAGATGAGCTCTGTCAGTGGAGATTATATCCCCAACATCCCCGCCAGCCCCATGAATGACGGCACCCAGGGAACAAAACTTCAGGCATGGCCCTGAGGGGCACATCCTTGCACTTCCTGCCACCTGTTCAGATTTGTAGGCAGGATCACCAGCATCTTCTGAGGGGCCATCATCTAAGGCCCCAACATCTGAAGAGTCCAGCCCGCTCTCCTGTGCCCTGTGTTCCTGTCAACCTGAAAAATGTGCAAGTGAAATATAAAAATGATGCCTCAAAGTCCCATGAGCATAAGGTTATCATTTGTGAGGCCAGATTGGCATCTCTAAGTCCTCTGGACCCTTCCTAAAAAATCAGTTCTAGAGTCAGCAGGGTGCCAGGTAAGGTGACTGCACTCCTGTAATCTCAATGGCTAGGGAGGCTGAGGCAGGAAGATCACAGTTCAAAGCCAGCCTCAGCAACTTAGAGAGGCCGTGAGCAACTTAGTGAGACCCTGTCTCCAAATACAAAATAAAAAGGGCTGGGGATGTGGCTCAGTGGTGGAGTGCCACTGGGTTCAATCCCCAGTAACATGGCTTTTCTAGTCTACCATCCATCCATCCATGCTGTTGCTAGGTTTGGGGGTTCCCCTTTTCATAAGGAAACTTTTTCTTTAATTCTCCCATAATCATATTTGCCACCAGTTGCCTCTTTGGAGATTTGGTGACCTTTTTGAACTCTCCCGGAAGCCTTGTAATGTCAGTCTTTATCCATGTGACAGCTTGGTGAGGGAAGTGCCCCTAGCCACATAGCAGCAGCTGACCGTCATGTGTTCTGACCAGAGCAACTGTAGGCTACCTCTGAACCTGCATTCATGTGTCTGGCCAGCCAAGAAATTGCCCTTGTACTTCCCAGGCCTGCTCTGCCTTGTTACCTGGATTATATTGCCAGCACTTGTGTTGTACTTGGGAAAAGAGGTCCTTTATTGCAGTTCTCCAAAAACCTATTTCCACATGGATCACCTTTGGCCTCTTTCTGTTTGGCACATGGTTTAGACAAAGAGGAGTTTGTGTGTATCACCTCCCACAAGACTCTCCTAAATGGAAACCTGGGATTTGGAACTTGAGATTTTTTTTCTGCACTCTAAATGAATACCTTGTTGGATACCTTGTTGACACAGTGTAATTTCTCACATCTTTATAGCATAGGGGACTGTCTGAGCCACACCGATACATTCTCTTATTATTATTGATATGAGCTACCATAATGCCACTTATTATACTTTGAGGGATTCATTTTTGCTTCTCAGCTTCACGCATGATACATTTCCAAATTTAATGTGAAGTTATATACTTTTCCAAATACTTCATCTACCTTTCCGTATTTTGTCTCTGAAAATGATTTTTTTAAATGATGTAATTTAAACCTCTCATTTTACAGATGACAAAACAGAAATCTAGAGCATGGCTTCCCAACAGAGGTATTATTGACATTTTGAGTCAGATAATCCCATGGTGGGTCGTGTGCCTGGTGCATTGTAAGGTATTTAGCAGTTCATTTAGCTTCAGCCATTAGATACCAGTAGGATTCTCCAAGTGGTGAAAAAAATGTTCCCAGACTTTGTTAATGTCCGCTGTTTGAAGATCATGGACCTAGAGGTATAGATCACACAGTTAGATCATGACAAAGTCCAGAGTAGGACCCAGGTATCCTGACTCCCAGATCTGTCCTTTCCAAGTTGGTCAACAGAATTAAGCTCTCAACTATGCAAAACTAAGAGTGATGGTCAAGGGCATTTCCACAGCTCTGGGGAGATAAGAAGACTTAGGAGGAGAAGGAGCCAGCTCAGGAAAGAGCTCTGAGGACCAGGGCAGCTGCATTCCCTGTACTCATTTTCCCCATCTAGCCAGTAGAACCTGTCCTAGTGACTCCTTGCCTCAGCTTTTGTGGATGATTTTTGACCAGATAATATGCTTTTAAATTCCTAAGAAATGTGTCCTAAATGAACAGATTTGGGGAAAAATACAAGACAAGGGTGTGCTTCTCCATGCATGCTGACCACATTCCTGAGCCTGGGACTAACCCCACTGTCAACACTTCGACAGCCTCGTACAGGGAGTGTGAGTCATCCCCAGCTAGGCAGGTAGATGTCAGCCTGGCTCTGAACTCCATCCTCTCGTGGAAGTCCTGATTCACAGTTTCTTTGGCACTTTTACCCGAGCTGTGACAAATATCTAATTTGTGCAGAGCTTCACTCTATCTTTTCCTTTATTCTGCTCACTCTTCTCTCCTAGGCACTTAGACAACTTGTACAGCACGAAATATAAGGAGTGGGGCAAGTCACGAATGCCCCCAGGGTATTGCCACTTTCTGATGGACAAAGACAAATATAATTGGCAGGGATTTCATAGCTGAGAGCTCAGAAGTTTTCATGTTAAGCCTGATTCTGGAGTCAGGTATGAACTTGTGTTTCCTTTGGATAAAGGTAAGAAAATTCTGCAGCCAGGGCTCTGATGGAGACCATTCTCAGATTTGTTTACTGAACTCTGTATAAGCCTCATAGGGCTGGCCTGAGTTCCCTTTTCTCTAAACACAGGATTTCATTTATAAGCTAAGCCAACATGCAAAACAAAATTTCATTCACCTTTCTGAGTCCTTTGTCCCAATGATGCCAGAAATTGAAACTTTTACATGGTGTTACTTTTGATAATACTTTTGGGTAGGTACAATAAGCCCTAAGAGCAAAGTTAATGAACTGAAGGGAAAATATTCTCTGATTATGCTACTAGAAACTATGGTTTTATTCTAATAAACGATTGCCTTAGAGAAAGTCCTTTCTAAACTTTTCCTGTCTTATTTCATTTTTATTCTTTGAACAAACAGTAGAGTATTCTCTGTGTTCCTAACTTATTTCTTTCCCAGCCGCTTGGTCCTAGTCCAAAGGGAGAAACAAATTAGATCAATTCTGTGAGTGATATTTCATTCCATCAGCACATAGATCACAATGTGCTCCATTTTCCACCTGATCAAGGAAGAATATTCTAGAAACTGCACAAAGAAAAATTAGTGTTTTTCTTGATAGTTGAAATTTTCTTGGAAAATAAAGCATAGCAACAAATCAAGTGGAAAGGGGGAAAAAAGAGCCTTTTGGGGGACATCTAATATTCGCTAATACCAGTCTGTATTTTTTAATATTTCCCCCTTTGAGGAAAGTTGTGATGTGTTTTTCCCTGTTAGCAATATGAACTGTATAACTGAGGGAAGGGACCACAAGCATTTGGCGAGAAACAGGTTTCCTCTCTGGCCTGTCCTTCATATTTATCCGCTCACTCCCCTCTGCCATGTTTCTCCAGCTGTGCAGTGAGGATAACAGCTGTGTCAGCCATCACTGCAGTAATGCTCCAAGCCGGAGCGCTTCACAGTTGGGAAAGAGCTTTAACTTTTACAGAGCAACGCCCAATTGTAACAGGACAAAGCCTCAACATGCCACCCAGTATTTACTATTCACTGGCCTCTTCCCGGCTCCACCACTAGGTCCTGGACTTTACCACTGAGTGTTTTAGTCAGCTCTTTCACTACTGTTGACTAAAAGACCTAACAAGAACAATTATAGAGGAGGACAAGTTTGAGGACTCACAGTTTCAGTGGTTTCAGCCCACAGACAGCAGGCTCCATTACTCGAGGTTCCAGATAAGGCAGAACATCATGGCAGAAGAGAATGGCCGGAGGGAAGCAGCTCACATGATGATCTGGAAACAGAGAGAGAGAGAGAGAGAGAGAGTCCACCCACCATATGCAAAATATAAACCTCAAAGCCACGCCCCAATGACCCACCTCCTCCAGCCATACACTACCCACCTTCAGTTCCTACTCAGTTAATCCCATCACAGGAATTCACTGATTGGGTTAAGGTTCTCATAACCCAATCATTTTTCCTCTAAACCTTCTCGAGTTGTCTCACACATAATCTTTTGAGGGACATCTAGTACCTAAACCATAACACTTGGCTATACCAACATGAGAGCCTCCCTCCTCTCCTCCAAGAGTAGCCATTGCCTGCAAACTGAGAGAAACCCAAGAGAAAAAAGATACTACTTGAGAAAATAGGTGCATCAGTCAGGGTCCTGACAGGAAAAAGACATCACACTGAAACTGGGTATTTTGAGGAGAATTTAATAAAGGGACTATTTACAAAAGTATGGCCAGGATATAGAAAACTGAAAGGGCTAAGATAGGAGCCCAGGGCTAGTAAGAGCCATGCACCAGGGTCCCACTTCCCTGGGTACCAATGAAAAGAACAGAGAGCGAGTCTGGAGGACACAGAAGAAAACTGGCCAGCACAGATCAAAATAGATTCTTAAGGTAGCCCTCCTCATTCCCCAGGACTGACGGGCATCCTTGCCTGCAGCCCCTGCCACCTCTCTCTGTCTTTGGAGGCATACAGTGTACACTGCCCTCTCCCAATTGCCTATCATTTTCTATCCTGTTGCTTGCCCTACTTGTTCTGCTAGTACTGTTATATTGGACAGAAAAGCTAATGTCTATTTCAGATTCTCTCTTGCTGCAGACAGCCTGAGGTTTATTCTGCCTTTAGAGCAACACAGACCCAAGATGAGATTTTTTTTTTAACCTCAAATTCATTGCATCCATTTCCCTCTGTATGATCTTTCTCAGCAGCCCCTGCCTGACAATTCTGGCTATGTATGAACACACTGGTACAGTGATAACTTTGGCCCACACATCAGGCAGCTAGTTCATTAAATGCAGATTCATGTGTGAGTAAAGAACCAAACTACACACCCTTTAATATCAACTTTCGGGTATCATTTAGATGCCTGCTTCTTTCAAACACTCTGCCAACATCCACGTGGCCTACAAGAGTTGATTCTACCTGGAAAAGTATTCATCAGGCTTGCTACTGACCCTACCTGTATTGGTCAACTTTTCATCACTGTGACAAAATACCTGAGAAAAACAACTTAAAGGAGAAAAGATTTATTTTGGCTTAAAGTTTCAGAGGTCTCAGTCCACTGTTGTTCAGCCCCTCATTGTGAATTTGTAGTGAGGATGAACATTGTAGTGGGGAGTGCATGGTGGAGCAGAGCTTCCCACCTTATGGCAGTCAAGAAAGGGAGGGGGAGGGGAGAAGGGGCTGAGGATAAGAGATATCCTTCCAGGGTATGATTCCAGTGACCTATTTCCTCTATCTCAGTCCCACCTCCTAAAATTTCTACCAACTCACAATAATACATCATCTATGAAGCATCAATGAATTATCCCACTCATGAGGTCAGAGTCCTCATGATCCAATCACTTCCCAAGAACTCCACCTCTGAACACTGCTGCATCAAGGACCAAGTCTTCTTACACATGAGCCCTTTGGGGGACATTCCAGATCCAAACCATAACAAGTAGCCCCCTCTGTTTTTTCCCCCAAGTTCAAATCAAGAGCTTTTGGTGGTTTTGCCCTTGTTCAGAAAAGCATTGGGTTTTGTTGCAAATATATTCTTGAGCATTTTATTTTTGAAAGTAGATAGATGATGGTAGATAGATACATACAAACATAGAAAATTGATAGATACAAGATAGATGATATAGAAGTTTGTGTTCCTATTTAAAATAATGGGATCTGTTTGCTTGGAAGCATCTATTCCCTTGCCTGACCAATGGTTTCTGTCTGTAAGATGGCTAGCTGGGCTCTCAGTCCTAAGCCTTTTCACTTCCTGTAAGAAACCACAACCACAGCCTCATTCACTTGCTCCCCATAGAAAAACATGTGAGACAGCAAATGTGATATAAACTGGCTTTACCGCATCTACTAGTTGAACTTGTACTCTAATATTTGGACCTCAAGTACCTTATCTGTACCTACAATAAGCATGAAACAGCAGTTAGTCTCTAGGTGAACAACATGGAAAAACTTAGCCATTTGACTAGTACTAAAATACTAGGTGTAATAATCATATCCAGGCAACTACAAAGACTTGAACAAGGACCTTTATGGTCCTTGGAAGTCACATCTATCAAACACACAAGGAAAACAGAAGGCTAAATTTCATGCAACCACAGCACCAGCCCTCCTCCTGTTTGCTGAGTGATTAGCAGGTCCTGTTTGCAGAGGGCTACACAAGCTGTGAATTTACCATGTGCCCACCAAGGGGGTCATTGTATTTGTCAACCTGTCAATAAACTACACAGTAAAGATTTGAATCACAGCACAGAATAGTTTCAAAGGACTTGTTACAATCTATCAAGTCAACAATTTACAATTTTAGAAAGTCCCTGAATACAAATTTACACAATTTTGAGTTGTTTTACAACTTATCAGACCATTAATCTAAATTTTAAAAGTCCCTTATAATATACTTAATCATAGCATGTGCTTTTTTTAAGTGCTAAAATATGTTTCGGCATGCTAAAACCCAGCAGCACAAGGAAAAAATGACTTTAGAGAGTTGCATTAAAACTTGCCAAGGCGACCATAAATATATTTATCATGAGGTCTGTTTTCTGCACAATTTATATGCAATAGGTTGGATTTCATCTAAAAGATTTATTTTTGTCCTCTTGCCTTGTCTTTCTAGGTAGGCATCTGTGATTACAGAGAAAAATGTACAAGATGTGGAGCCAGAATTGGGTTGGAATCCTGCTTCCTATTTACCTACATCCTATGAAAGCTTAAGGGAGCTATTCTGTTTCTTTGAACCTATCTCTTACATGACCTGTATGCTACATAATCTGTCTACTATATGGGGTAGCTGTGAGAGTTAACACAGAGCAAAGTGGAAGTAAGCCATCAACAGCTGCATGTTGACCTTAAACTACATGTGAGAGCTAAGCCTGAGCCTGAGAGTCACCGCACCTTACTTTGCCCCCTTCTTAGAAAAGCGCCCCCCAACTCTTCCCTCAGAGAAGACAATCTTACCTCCCTCCATCTCTTTTGTCAATTCACTACCTCCTACCCTCCCAGTGAGCCTAAGTACCACATTCTAGTCTATCACATGCTAAAGATATAAGATGAAAGAATTTAGAATCTGAGCAGGTTGCTTTTAAAACATTTCCAATCTTTGATTTAATTTATCATTATTATTTACAGAGCACTCTTCCTCTTCCTTTGTATCTCCTTTCACTTCCAGAATCTTCCCAGGCAAGTTCCTGTTTCTGAATTCTTCCATCTCTGCTTTCTAACTCCCAGCTTAAAAAACTTGCTGGTCCTATAGAATTGCATTCAATTGTGTGAAAGTCCCGTTGGTGGTATTGGGACTATAAAGATAAATAAAATACAGGTTCTCCTTCAAGGTATGCACAGGCTTACAAATTTATAAATGAGATTTTTCCTGCAGCCTGCCTGCCATATGTAATTACAAAATCTAAATATCAGCTTTGATGGAGAGCTTCTCTCTCAGCACAAGTTACCTGTCACCATCAAGACCCACCCAGACATCTCATCCTAAACTTGTCTTTCTGGGGGAAATTCATTATAGACTCATTGACCCATACTTAGAAATGAGTGTTTCTTATCACAAATAAGTGGAAGTCACTAGAGCCCTTTCCAGTGCTACCTGAGGGCCCTTTGCCATCTGGACTCTGCTATATATAGGTGGATAGTCTCATAATAAGATATCTGGACTGGGTATGATGACACACACCTGTAATTCCAGTGACTCAGGAGGCTGAGGCAGGAGTATCAAAAGTTCAAGTCCAACCTGGACAACTTAGTTAGACCCTCAGCATCTTAATGAGACCGGTCTCAAAATTAAGAATATATAATAAAAAGGGGCTGAGGATGTAGCTCAGTTGGTAAAGCATTCCTGGCTTCAATCCCCACTACCCCCCCAAAATTTTTTTAAGTCATTGGCATATGAATGGGGCCTCAAGATGGAGCTGGTTTACATCCTCCTCCTGACCTCTTCTGTGTGCCAAAACTGGAAGAAAAAAAAAATCAAGCTGGAAAGTCACCAGTGTTTACCTACCCAATAGTGCAGAATTTTGCATCCCCTCTGCATCACCCAATATTATGTTTTTAGTGACTTGTTTGTCCTGGAATACGTCAATCAAATTCAATCAGGCTCTGCATGAACTGTGACTTGGTAAAATTATCCTAAGTCTCCTGCTTTAAAAAAACTATCTTCCTGGGGCTGGGGCTGGGGCTCAACAGTAGAGCACTCGCCTAGCATGTGCGAGGTGCTGGGTTCAATCCTCAGCACCACATAAAAATAAGTAAATAAAGATATTATGTCCAGGGCTGGGGATGTGGCTCAAGCGGTAGCGCGCTTGCCTGGCGTGCGTGCGGCCCGGGTTCGATCCTCAGCACCACATACAAAGATGTTGTGTCCGCCGAAAACTAAAAAATAAATATTAAAAATTCTCTCTCTCTCCCCCTCTCTCTCTGTCTCTCACTCTCTCTTTAAAAAAAAAAAAAAAAAAAAAAAAAAAAAGATATTATGTCCAACTACAACTAAAAAAAAATTTTTAAAAAGCTACCTTCCACATGAAATAAATATTGACCATTCTACCTGACCATACATATTTGTTTCTAGAAATTGTTAAATGAAAGTGTTAATCATTATCCTCAAATGTACTCACTTTCACACACACACACCGCACATACTGTTATGCACATGTGTATTGTATACACACACATTCATGTGCACACAACAGTGCACTCATACATGCACACGGACTCATGCACATATCACTTCAATGCTGGGACAGTGTTCTCTGGCATGAAAAAATAGTCTCAGAAAAATTTCTAGTTTCCTTTATTGTTGATTTCCTTCCTAAGGTTAATGCCCGATTCCATATTAGAAATCAATCTCAAGTAGAACTAGGTGATAGAGTTCTAATGTGAAATTGGGCATTAACCTTAGGAAGGATCAATAGGTTAGACAACTTTTCTTCAAAGAGAAGCACAGCTCCTGTATCAATACATATATGGTTCTGTAACTTCCACTTTGATGTCAAGAAATCTTCTTCCCTTAGTTATCAGAATCTTTGCCATTGATAAGATTATCATTTTGGGACTGGGCGTGTAGCTCAGTCATAGAGTACTTGCTTATTAGCATGTGTGAGGCCCTGGGTTCAGTCCAATCACAGCACATGCATATTCATGCACACACTTGTGCACACACACACACACAAACAAACAAGACTATCATTTTATGGAGTGTTAGGGAAAAACTCTATGAAGAGGAGGCCAACTTTGTCCCTGGACAGTAGTTTTCTAACTGTAATTCTTAGAACAGCATAGTGCACATCACTGGGAACTTACGAGAAACACCCATTCTGAGGCCCCATCTCAGATCTACTAAATCAGAAACCCTGGGAGGAGGGCCGAGCAATCATGCAGTCTAATTTTCAACATATAGTCTAAGCCTTAGGACCATTTAAATAAGAAAATGGGAATTTTTCCTTATGGGCATCTATAAAAATAATTTCTTCTAAATTACTTACCAAAAGTGTGTCCAGAAAATCCAGATTAGGAGGCCAATTTTCTTATAAGAGTTTACAGAGTATATAATCTGTGCTGTGGCCCTTTCATGATGGAAACTCAGTCACTGCTTAGGATAGGAATCAGAATGGGATGGAACAGTATCCAGCTGTGAGCTAGGATGGAGGAGCCAGTGTTGTTCTTCCCCCTTCACAGGGGAAAAAGAGATATTCTCCTATCAGGCAGCTTTCTAGTTCCTGCCAATAGATTCTGTTCTGTGGCTAGAACATAGCAATCTACATCCTGTGGATTATGCATACTACTGTAAGACAAGCTCTCTTCTTGTGCGTTCTGAAGCAGATCTGTCTTTGGTTCTTTCCTCAAATCTAAATATTTTGTCATATTTAGCTTGCCTAGGTAAAGGGGAGCACATTGCTCATCAGCATTTAATAAATATTTATCTGTTGGTTGACTAATTCATTATCCTTCACGTCAAGTTACATGGCTGCTACCAGCATCCATGCATTTGCATGCAGCAGACTCTTAACTCCCACACTTGTGTGTCAGCTCCACAGTCCCTGTGAAAGGCTCACCGATCAAGTAGTCTACACATTTAAAATGCCATGCATTTTTAAACTTAAAAATTTAAGTTTCATAGTTTCATCCTTATCTTCATAACTCCCCCAATTGGAAGAGTGCTGGTAGAGCTGTTCGCATTATTTTACTGATGGAGAAACACCAGGAGTTGTCTTTTATCACAAAGCAATGGGAACCTCCTAGGTACTCTGCTTATCTCTCCCTCCAGTGGCTCCCCATAGAATCTTTTTAGTTTGGAAAAGAAGTCTCTCTGCAGTCTGACACTACCCTATTTTTTCAGCTGAATTTCTTACCTTTCCTCCGCTTTGCCCATCCTACCCTAGAATCAGAATAAAGCGTACAATAACACTCACTGAACCCTCACCACGTACCATGCTCCTTGTCAAGTACCAGGCTCATTTAATCTTCCTAAATAACTTCTATGGTATGGAGACACTGTTACCACCTCCACTGTATATATGAGGAAACTGAGGCACAGAAAATGTAACTTGTCCCAAGGTGGCAGAGCTACTTGCAGATTCCAAGACACCAGTCAGTCCCACTCTTCCATCCCTCTGCCCACCTTGCACACTTTGCCCCAGGTCCTGCCCTCAGAGCCTACTGAACATCAACTCCTCTTCCAAGTCCCATTCATCATCATCTTCATGAAACTTCTCTTGACCTCTGCTCCCCAAATGGAAATGCCCACCCACACTTGGGTCCTGATTGTACTCCAGTACAGAACTCTTTTGTCCTTCTCTGTTATACTTTTTGGGAGGTCTAATAAACTGTAAGACCCTTGAAAATGGTATCTGGTTTTTAAGCTCTCGATAACCCCAGACCCTTACATAGTATTCGGTCCATATTAAGAGATACTCAATGAAGGAAGGAGTAGACTTTTGACCTGTTTATCCACTAGACTAGTTTGGGGAAGGTGGTCATTAGTTGTGTGGGTGAATCATTGCTTTGTCTCTCCTAGACTGAAGTTTTAAAGTCCAGACAAAGCTGGGTGCAATGGTACATCCATGGAATCCCAGCAACTCAAGAGGCTAAGGCAGGGGGATTGCACATTCAAGGCCAGTCTCAGCAACTTAGCAAGGCCCTGTGGCAAAATAAAAATAAAAGGACTGGAGATATAGCCCAATGATAAAGTACCTCTGGGCTCAATCCCCTGTACCTAAATAAATAAAGTCCAGAAACTATGAACTATGTTGTTTCCAATGCTATGAACTATGTTGTTTCCAACTATGTTGTTTTCAAACTATGAACTATGTTGTTTCCAACTATTTCCAATGCTTCAATAAAAGACATTGGAAATCCAAAAGGGCAGTTTGTGGATTCACCTAGGAAAAAAAAAAAGATAAAACAGCCCTATATAAGCCAGAGCTCACAAAGTCCATGGTTGGGACATCTTGTAGTAGTAGCACCCAGTGGTGACAACAATTCTTTCTACAGCACCATGATAAAGCCTTCATCTGCACTCTGAGGAAAGCTGATCCCATTGTAGGCAAGAGGATTGCCGAGGCTATCTGCAGGGCCTAAATAAAGTTAGCTTCTATAGTCTGGCAAGCTGCAGCTGCAAACCATCCATCCCAGCACATGACAAATGCTTCTGACATTTCTTTCAGACACAGTGTGCTGGGAAGCCTTTTAAATTCTCAAATGCAAGAGTCTCCCTTATTGATCAGGTGCCTTTCATTAAAGGTTTCCAAAGTCTCTCAGCCACAATGGGAACACTCCCCTCTCAGGCCACCTCCATGGTCCTAGCCCTTCAGGCAAAGAGGATTATCATTGTGGGAACACAGGTATGTACCTTAATTTGATGTTGTTCTTTTTAGTTCTTATGAAATGCACACTGGGGAAGACTGTGATTAGTTAACTTTCCTACCCCCATCATATACACATTTTAAGAAGAAAATAAAGAGAAAACACATCTTCCTAATAATCCCCTGTATTAGAATTTATCATTCGGCTTTGAACTTGTATCCTGCTGCCAGCAAGGGCTTTTGTGCCAGGGCAGAGGGTGGTGAAGGGAATTACAGGAGCAGTCAGGAGCTTGCCTCTGGGGGAGGTGGTAGGAGCCTCTCATGAGCATTCACTCCTTCCCTCCAGCTGGGTTTTACTGGGCCCCTCTTACCAGCATGTCCTCCCCCTCCCTTCAGGCTCTCCCTTCCAATCACATGACCTCCTATCCTTCGGACAAGATGGCAGCAGTAAGCTGAGGGCTCAGTGGAGCTAAGCTGAGAATTAAAGTTGCTTTAGTTCCAAGTCTAAATCTTGAAAATAGAGGGATGCTTAAAATGGAGATGCTACCATCTCCCTTCTGTTTTATGCATAGACTCAACTGTTTCTCTGTCCTCTGGGCCTCCTTCCTGTCCCTCTCCCCTGCCTCCCTGATGTAGGGCACTGTGCATAGCATATGTTCAACATATGCTTAGTGATTGAGCAGGTGCATTCCTGAGCATGGGAGCCTTTTGAAGGAACTGATGGAAAAAGAATTAGGGTAATTACAACTTATTGTTAAACTTTCCTACTCTTTATTTATTGTTGGATGTGAATGAAATTCTGTAAGATTTGCAAGGGACAAGGGATTCAGGACCAAGATACTCCATACTTCTTCTGCTTTCTCTTAGTGTGGGGCGAACATGAAAATGTACAGTTTGGTGTCATGATCCATGGTAGACTTTGATGAAAGTTAAATTTAGGGACTAGGGTTGTAGCTCAGTGGTAAAGTGCTTGCCTAGCATGTGTGACTCAGCACCACATATAAATAAATAAAATAAAGATCCATTGACAATGAAAAAATATTTCAAAACAAGAAAGTTAAATTAATCTAGCATCCTAAATCTTATATAATACTATGTCAGGTTTCAACTTCTTGACCCAAAGATCCCTCCAGTGCTTTTTCTAACTAGGATGATTCCCTTGGTTTCTTATGTTCTTCCTTCTCCTCTTCCCTGGTACTAAGACTGCAGAACTCCAGACTGGAGAAGGAGCCCACTGTAGAAATGTGCATGCCCCTGGCTTTTCTAGGAAAGGACTCCTCAGCCCTTTGGAGGCCAATTTCAACAGATCCTGAGATGATGCTCTCCCACTCCCAGGCTGCAGTCTGAGGCTGAAGAGACCCTAATGATAAACTGAATGGGTTCTGTACAGTCTCATCTGTCATCTGTCCCCGGGCAGCTCTGAAAAGCCAGGCTGTCATCCTCAGGTTCTATGCAGGTCTCATCCTTACATGACATAGGGGAGATGCACACATTTAATAGAAGCTGGGAGCCAGCATGGAGAGAGCTCCTCTAAGACAGGTTTATAAAGAAGATGGACTGAGGAAGGAAGATGGCGGCGAAGGGAGTGCATTGCCTCCGTGTGCTGCTTCACTGTGTGGGAGTATGACAAGTCAGGATGGCTAAAGGATATCTTGTTAGGAATTTCCAGCAATAGTGGGGTGCTCCGGAACCTGGAGGAAGGATTTCCATCGCACGAGGATCGGCTACGGGGACTCAAACGCGAGAGGTTTGTCGCACGGAGGGTAACACTGCTTATTCAGCAAACCGCCCCGCGGCTAGAGTCTGCAGCGCGCGCTGGGAAACGAGGAGATAGCGACGCAGGGATACAGCGCTGCAGTTTCTGCCAGCCGTGCAAGCACCGTACTCAGGGCTGAATTCTGGGATCGAGACGGGGGAAGGAAGCGGTCCATCTCGGTTCTCCACACCGGTCAGACCACAGAGGAGGCCAGCGGCCACCATGTTGGAAAGCTGACGTCACCATACCTGTTCTCGACTGTCCGCAGCTCATTCAGCCATAGAACAGGTAATTTCAGGCTGCAATTCGCCTGCGGCTTGCAGACAGATTGCTAGGGTTCAGTGCCTGGGTGCTTCTTAGAACCTGATCTTATCGGAGCGAACACCGAGCGCGGGGCGGACGAGTTCCGGCTCCCGGAACCGCCCTGGCCCAGGGCTGCGGAGCCTGCGGAGGCTGCTTCTTGGACCCTGCTCCTATCAGAGCATACACCAAGCACTAAGCGGCCGAATTCCGGCTCCCGGAACTGAGCCCGCGGGGACTGCTTCTTGGAGCCTACACTTATAGGAGCTTACACTGAGCACGGAGCGGCCAAGTTCCGGCTCCCGGAACTTCCCTGGCCCGGGGCTAGGAGCCCGCGGAAACTGCTTCTCGGTCCGGGTCCTGCTGAGGGCAGGTCAGGACTCACCCGTTGCTTTGGTTGCCCGGCAAGGGGAACGAAATGCTGCCATTCGCATAGGATAACAACATGGCAGAGATCTGATGTCATCAGAAAGCGGCGGAGGAGAGAACTTCATCAATACCAGCGGCGACAGCAACAGTTGGTCTCCTGGTAGGGGGGGGTGAGGCACAGACACCCGAGTCTCCTCAATTTGTCGTCGAGCCAGAGGGGAGGAGCCGGGCCGCCGCCAGCGCCCGGAGCAGGAGCAGGCCCAGCGGCTCGCCAGCGTGGTGACCGAGTGACCCCAATTGGAGAGGGGGCGGAGCGGAGCCGCCACCCGCACCCGCAAGGTGGGCAGACCCGCGACCCAGTGGTACATGGGCGTGGTAGGAGGGGCAGGGCAGAGCCGCCGTTTGCGCTTGCAAGGTAAACAGACCTGTGACAGCCTGGCGGGTCAGGCCCAGTGGCCTGCCAGTGTGGTACACATGTCACCCCAACTTGAGTAGGGGCAGAGCAGATCCTTCTCCCACGCCCGGATCAGGCCCTGCCGGTGTGGTGGCCACGTGACCCCAATTGGAGTGGGGGCGGAGCGGAACTGCCACCCGTGCCTGCAGGGTGAGCAGACCTGTGACCAACCTGCAGATCAGGCCCAGGGGTCCGCAGGCGTGGTAGGAGGGGCAGGGCAGATCCGCCGCCCGCGCCTCCAAGGTAGGCAGACCTGCAACAGACCGGCGGATCAGGCCCAGGAGCCTGCCGGCGTGGTACACACACCACCCTAATTGGAGTAGGGGCAGAGCAGAGTCGCCGCCCGTGCCAGGAACAGGCCCAGCGTCCTGCAGGCGGGGTAGTCATGACACCCCAATTGGAGTAGGGGCAGAGCAGAGCCTCCACCCATGCCCGAAAGGTGGGCAGATCTGCGACCGACCAGCGGGACAGGCCCAGTGGCCTGCCGGTACGACAGACACGTCACCCCATTTGGAGTAGGGGCAGAGTAGAGCCGCCGCCCACGCCTGCAGGGTAGGCAAACCTGCAACCGACCGGCGGATCAGGCCCGGTGGCCTGCCGGCGTGGTGCACTCGTCACCCCAATTGGAGTAGGGGCAGAACAGAGCCGCCGCCAGCACCCAGAACAGGCCCAGTGACCTGCCGGCGTGGTAGCCACGACACCCCAATTGGAATAAGGAGAGAGCAGAGCCGCTGCCCGCGCCTGCAGGAAAGATACGCAAGCAGTATGAAAAGACAAGGAAAGAAAGGACCACAAGCAATGCAGGTCAACGCAACTTTAGAAGAGGTAACAGCTGCAGCAGATGGAATGTCAGATAAAGAATTCAGGATATACATGCTTCAGATGATCTGGAGTATCAAGGAAGACATTAGACAGCAAAATCAGACAATGAAAGATCACTTCGACAATGAATTACGCAAACAAATCCAGGAAGCAAAGGATCAACTATACAGGGAGATAGAGGTTATAAAAAACAAACAAACAGAAATCCTAGAAATGCAGGAAGCTATAAACCAACTTAAAAACTCAATGGAGAATACTACCAGCAGAGTAGAACACTTAGAAGATAGAACATCAGACAATGAAGACAAAGTATTTCAACTGGAAAAGAACATAGACAGCTCAGCAAGACTGTTAAGAAACCATGAGCAGAACATCCAAGAAATATGGGATAACATTAAGAGACCAAACTTAAGAGTCATTGGGATACAGGAAGGTACAGAGCTCCAAACCAAAGGAATGAGCGGTCTATTCAATGAAATAATACGAGAAAACTTCCCAGACTTGAAGAATGAGACAGAATCCCAAATTCTAGAAGCCTACAGGACGCCGAATGTGCAAAATCATAAGAGATCCACACCTAGACACATTATAATTAAGATGCCCAACATACAGGATAAGGAGAGAATTTTAAAAGCTACAAGAGAAAGGAAGCAGATCACATTTAGGGGTAAGCCAATCAGGATAACAGCTGATCTTTCAACACAGACTCTGAAAGCTAGAAGATCCTGGAATAACATATTTCAAACACTGAAAGAAAATGGGTTCCAACCAAGAATTGTGTATCCAGCGAAATTAAGCTTCAGGATGGAAGATGAAATTAAAACCTTCCACGATAAACAAAAGTTTAAAGAATTCGCAGCTACAAAACCATCTCTTCAAAACATCCTCGCCAAAGCATTACAGGAAGAGGAAATGGAAAATAACAATGAAAACCAACAGTGGGAGGTAGGACAGTAAAGTGTGGGGGGGGAATAATCAAAGAGGAAAACAAACCATGTTTAGTAACAGAAATAAACAAATATGGCTGGAAGAACAACCCATATCTCAATAATAACCCTAAATGTTAATGGCTTAAACTCACCAATTAAGAGACACAGGCTAGTAGAATGGATCACCAAACAAGACCCAACAATATGCTGCCTACAGGAGACGCATTTGATAGGAAAAGACATACATAGGCTGAAGGTGAAAGGTTGGGAAAAATCATATCACTCATATGGACTTCGGAAACAAGCAGGAGTGTCCATACTCATATCAAATAAAATAGATTTCAAGCCAAAGTTAATCAAAAGGGATAAAGAGGGACACTACATACTGCTTAAGGGAACCATACACCAACAAGACATAACAATCATAAATATTTATGCCCCAAACAATGGTGCAGCTATGTTCCTCAAACAAACTCTTCTCAAGTTCAAGAGTCTAATAGACCACCATACAATAATCATGGGAGACTTCAACACACCTCTCTCGCCACTGGACAGATCTTCCAAACAAAAGTTGAATAAGGAAACTATAGAACTCAATAACACTATTAATAACCTAGACCTAATTGATATATATAGAGTATACCACCCAACGTCAAGCAGTTACACTTTTTTCTCAGCAGCACATGGATCCTTCTCAAAAATAGATCATATATTATGTCACAGGGCAACTCTTAGACAATATAAAGGAGTAGAGATAATACCATGCATCTTATCTGATCATAATGGAATGAAACTGAAAATCAACGATAAAAGAAGGAAGGAAAAAGCATACATCACTTGGAGAATGAACAATAGGTTACTGAATGTTCAATGGGTTATAGAAGACATCAAGGAGGAAATTAAAAAATTCTTAGAGATAAATGAAAACACAGACACAACATATCGGAATCTATGGGACACATTGAAAGCAGTTCTAAGAGGAAAATTCATTGCTTGGAGTTCATTCCTTAAAAAAAGAAAAAACCAACAAATAAATGATCTCATACTTCATCTCAAAATCCTTGAAAAAGAAGAGCAAAACAACAGCAAAAGAAGTAGAAGGCAAGAAATAATTAAAATCAGAGCTGAAATTAATGAAATCGAAACAAAAGAAACAATTGAAAAAATTGACAAAACTAAAAGTTGGTTCTTTGAAAAAATAAACAAAATCGACAGACCCTTAGCGATGCTAGCGAAGAGAAGAAGAGAGAGAACTCAAATTACTAGCATACGGGATGAAAAAGGCAATATCACAACAGACACTTCAGAAATACAGAAGATAATCAAAAACTATTTTGAATCCTTATACTCCAATACATTAGAAGATAGTGAAGGCATCGATAAATTTCTTAAGTCATATGATCTGCCCAGATTGAGTCAGGAGGATATAGAAAACCTAAACAGACCAATATCAATTGAGGAAATAGAAGAAACCATCAAAAGACTACCAACTAAGAAAAGCCCAGGACCGGATGGGTATACAGCAGAATTTTACAAAACCTTTAAAGAAGAACTAATACCAATACTTTTCAAGCTACTTCAGGAAATAGAAAAGGAGGGAGAACTTCCAAATTCATTCTATGAGGCCAACATCACCCTGATACCTAAACCAGACAAAGACACTTCAAAGAAAGAAAACTACAGACCAATATCTCTAATGAACCTAGATGCAAAAATCCTCAATAAAATTCTGGCGAATCGGATACAAAAACATATCAAAAAAATTGTACACCATGATCAAGTAGGATTCATCCCTGGGATGCAAGGCTGGTTCAATATACGGAAATCAATAAATGTTATTCACCACATCAATAGACTTAAAAATAAGAACCATATGATCATCTCGATAGATGCGGAAAAAGCATTTGACAAAGTACAGCATCCCTTTATGTTCAAAACTCTAGAAAAACTAGGGATAACAGGAACATACCTCAATATTGTAAAAGCAATCTATGCTAAGCCTCAGGCTAGCATCATTCTGAATGGAGAAAAACTGAAGGCATTCCCTCTAAAATCTGGAACAAGACAGGGATGCCCTCTCTCTCCACTTCTGTTCAACATAGTTCTCGAAACACTGGCCAGAGCAATTAGACAGACGAAAGAAATTAAAGGCATAAAAATAGGAAAAGAAGAACTTAAATTATCGCTATTTGCAGATGATATGATTCTATACCTAGCAGACCCAAAAGGCTCTACAAAAAAACTATTAGAGCTAATAAATGAATTCAGCAAAGTGGCAGGATATAAAATCAACACGCATAAATCAAAGGCATTCCTGTATATCAGCGACAAATCCTCTGAAATGGAAATGAGGACAACCACTCCATTCACAATATCTTCAAAAAAAATAAAATACTTGGGAATCAACCTAACAAAAGAGGTGAAAGACTTATACAATGAAAACTACAGAACCCTAAAGAGAGAAATAGAAGAAGGTCTTAGAAGATGGAAAAATATACCCTGTTCATGGATAGGCAGAACTAACATCATCAAAATGGCGATATTACCAAAAGTTCTCTATAGGTTTAATGCAATGCCAATCAAAATCCCAACGGCATTTCTTGTAGAAATAGAGAAAGCAATCATGAAATTCATATGGAAAAATAAAGACCCAGAATAGCAAAAACAATGCTAAGCAGGAAGTGTGAATCAGGCGGTATAGCGATACCAGACTTCAAACTATACTACAGAGCAATAGTAACAAAAACAGCATGGTACTGGTACCAAAACAGGTGGGTGGACCAATGGTACAGAATAGAGGACACAGAAACCAATCCACAAAACTACAACTATCTTATATTTGATAAAGGGGCTAAAAGCATGCAATGGAGGAAGGATAGCATCTTCAACAAATGGTGCTGGGAAAACTGGAAATCCATATGCAACAAAATGAAACTGAATCCCTTTCTCTCGCCATGCACAAAAGTGAATTCAAAATGGATCAAGGAGCTTGATATCAAATCAGAGACACGCCGTCTGATAGAAGAAAAAGTTGGCTACGATCTACATACTGTGGGGTCGGGCTCCAAATTCCTCAATAGGACACCCATAGCACAAAAGTTAATAACTAGAATCAACAAATGGGACTTACTCAAACTAAAAAGTTTTTTTCTCAGCAAAAGAAACAATAAGAGAGGTAAATAGGGAACCTACACCCTGGGAACAAATCTTTACTCCTCACACTTCAGATAGAGCCCTAATATCCAGAGTATACAAAGAACTCAAAAAATTAGACAATAAGAGAACAAACAACCCAATCAACAAATGGGCCAAGGACCTGAACAGACACTTCTCAGAGGAGGACATACAGTCAATCAACAAGTACATGAAAAAATGCTCACCATCTCTAGCTGTCAGAGAAATGCAAATCAAAACCACCCTAAGATACCATCTCACTCCAGGAAGATTGGCAGCCATTAGGAAGTCAAACAACAAGTGCTGGCGAGGATGTGGGGAAAAGGGTACACTTGTACATTGCTGGTGGGACTGCAGATTGGTGCAGCCAATTTGGAAAGCAGTATGGAGATTTCTTGGAAAGCTGGGAATGGAGCCACCATTTGACCCAGCTATTCCCCTTCTTGGTCTATTCCCTAAAGACCTAAAAAGAGCATGCTACAGGGACACTGCTACATCGATGTTCATAGCAGCACAGTTCACAATAGCAAGACTGTGGAACCAACCTAGATGCCCTTCAATAGACGAATGGATAAAAAAAATGTGGCATTTATACACAATGGAGTATTACTCTGCATTAAAAAATGACAAAATCATAGAATTTACAGGGAAATGGATGGCATTAGAGCAGATTATGCTAAGTGAAGCTAGCCAATCCCTAAAAAACAAATGCCAAATGTCTTCTTTGATATAAGGAGAGTAACTAAGATCAGAGTAGGGACGAAGAGCAGGAGAAGAAGATTAACATTTAACAGGGATGAGAGGTGGGAGGGAAAGGGAGAGAGAAGGGAAATTGCATGGTAATGGAAGGAGACCCTCAGGGTTATACAGTGGAGGGGGTAGAGAGAGAGGAGGGGAGGGGAGGGGAGAGGTGGGGAAGGGGGAGGGTGGAGGACGGGAAAGGCAGCGGAGCACAACAGACACTAGTATGGCAATATGTAAATCAATGGATGTGTAACTGATGTGATTCTGCAATCTATGTATGGGGTGAAGGTGGGAGTTCATAACCCACTTGAATCAAAGTGTGGAATATGATATGTCAAGAAATTTGTAATGTTTTGAACAACCCACAATAAAAAATTTAAAAAAAAAAGAAGAAGATGGACTGAGGGGGTGTATTCCAGAAAGACATATACCTAATTAGTAGATAATCGTGTTTGTTAACCTTTCTTTATTTTAGATAATGAAGTTGTTTAGTATGGTGTTTTGCCAAAATAAATGGTAGATCTGGTAGCTGGTATTTCTAGACAGATACCTACCTGGGTTACTTGACTTATTTTCAGAGTTCTGCATTTTATTTATCTAGGTCAAAGGCCAGAATCTGTGGAATATTGAAATTTCTGGGGCCAGAAAAGCCATGGCAATAAGGTACAGAAGACAATAAATCAAGTGTCATGTTAGCAAGCTGAAGTTTTCCCATTTATCATAAAGTGAACTATAGGAAAAAGTACTTTCCCTTGGTCCTATTTTTTCCCAAGCCAAACAGCAACTCTTTGGTGACAGAGAGTCTGCATCAGCCATGTGATATTTTTCAGTGTTTGCTCTCTGACAACAGGTCTGTTATTTAGCTCTTCAGTTGCAACACATGAGTGAGCTTTAGTGAGAAATGGCCCTTTATTAACAATAAATACTCCAAATTCAAACTGAGTAGTCTGAAAAAATTCTAACTTAAGGGATACCTATTGCTGTTTCTTTAAAATATTCTTCCTATACTTTTTTATCTTTTGAATGGGTATTTTTCATTTCTAACCACAATACTTTTTGTATTAAATACTAAGAAAAATCTCCCATTGTTACTCACCCATTATTTACCAAAAATCAGCAAAAGTGGAAATGAATGGAAACTGGAATCTAAACTTAACCTTTGCAGTTAGGAAAACTGGGCTCTATGGGCATAAGATGTTTTAGAATCTAATGATGAGGTCTCCTGAACTTCCAGGTCAAGGTGGTTAAAGGGAGAGAGGAAAGAAGTGAACAACTATTCCCGAGGAAATGGGTACTTTTGTGAATGGGGGTTCAATGGGATGGTAGCTATTATGTATGGAGCACCTAATTCATGCCAAGTGCTTAACATGATTATTTGCTTAATAATCATGTGATGCCTTCAAGGAAGTGATACCAAGCACAGGCTCACTGCCCAATGCCTAGAGAAGCCAATACTCTGGCACTGGCTTTCACAAAAACAAAGAACTTTATTATGCAGTTCATAGGCAAGGTCATAAACTCAGATCTGCCTCCAAAGTCAGTTAGTAGTAGGGGCTTTGTAGGAAGGGAGAGGAAAGAAAATGCTTGTTGATTGGACTGTGAGAAGGAGGAGTTTTAGGGATCTTTTATGCAGGCTTAGGTGGTCATCATGCCTCTCATAGGTTGCATGTTCCCTCCTCCTGCCCTGGGGAGTAGTTATTATATGTAGGAGGATTTTGAGCTGGATATGTCAAAAGACCCTTGACTGAAGAAGCTGACATTTTGCATATTTATCTAAAAACCAGTCCAAGAGAGTCCTACAGTGGATATTGGAGACTTTTTCTGAAAAGACAACTTAAGCACTTTGTTATTGAGGAATTTATGTCAGAATGTGTACAAGGGTTAGCCTGTTTCCAAAGGGGTGATTTCACAGATGAAGAGATTATGTTAAAATAATATGTTCATGGTCACACAGCTGCTAAGAGCCAGAGTCTGTCTGATTTCAAAGTTCATGATCTTTTCAGTAGACTCAATAGCCTCCTAAAAATAATAAAGTAGCCAGGTGGGATGGTGCACCCCTGGAGTCCCAGAAATTCTGGAGGCTGAGGCAGGAGGATTATAAGTTGGAAGCCAGGCTGGACAACTTGGGGAAACCCTGGCTCAAAATAAAATTTTTAAAAAGGGCTGTGGGTGTAGCTCAGTGTCAGAATGCACCTGGGTTCAATTCCCAGTGCCATAATAATAATAATAACAACAACAACAACAACATAAAAGCTGATATTGTTGGGCACTCACTGTGTAGTTGGCCCTGATGAAAGAAATGTGGCAGTCATTTGCTGTGTTAATGATCATGGTCACTCTGCTAGGCTTGTACTCTTATTGTGACCAGTTTGTAGATGTGGCACAAAGGAGGTTAAATCACTTGTCCATTGACACACATCAGTAAATGGTTCAGCCAGAATTCAAAGTCAGGAGACTGTCTTCAGAGCCTGTGCCTCCCAGCACTAGACTGGACTCCATGAAAGTCATAGAAAGGAAGCTCTTTAAGTGAGTGTCATTGACATTGGAGGGCATCTTCAGGGCACCTCAGAATTCCATATCTGGCTGCACTTCAGGTCTGAAGGTGCTTTACCTTGGATGGATCTTTACACCAGCTTATCCATTTAAATAAGTTCCCTAATAGAGCAAGCTAAGAGACAGGGTGTCTTCTAAATATACCACTGTCAGAGTTCCAGTCCTTTCTGACAGACCAGCTCCAGAAATGTGTCTGTCTGCGTCCTCACAGCCTGGCTAATCCTCAAGCCTGCTAATTGGTATGAGGGACCTGGCTGCCAAAGGCTGCCCAGCCATTAATGGTGCCTCACAGGGGAAGACTCTTTTCCTGGGTTTCATACTCCCTCCCTCCAGCACTACAGTCCTTGCTGGGCTGGTGACAGATGCACGCTGATGAAGAGCTTTAGGGAATTTCCTAACCCCCTTTACTCCCCGAAGCACTTCTTTATTGAGTGCATCTTATTACCGGGCTCCATTTCCTGGTCTTGCACATGCTCCCTCGAACTTAGCCTTATTGTACCACCTCTTGTCACCTTTCCCAGCCCTGCTCTTAATAATGCAAATCTTCCCTCTCTGATGGCATTGCTGCTCATTATTTGCTGTCTGGCGCCACATGAGCTCACCTACTGGCACCTCTGAGAAACCGGCCTTCTGCCCAACAGCCCCACAGCACAGGGACAGGCCCAACCCCTACCCAGTCTCCCCAAGGCTGCTTCAGCTCTTCCTGTGACCAGGGAGGGGAGGAGAAGGTCAAAGCCACCACCAGGCACTTAGCTTTGGGCAAATCACTTGAATACCTCAAACCTTCATCTCCTCTGCCTCAAAATAGGGATGAAGGTAATCATAATATTTCTTTAACAGAGCTGCTAACGGTGCAACCAAATGGAAATTAAATAGGAGAAGGTCCTTTGTAAATTCTAAGATTTGTAAAACTCGTAAAGAAGTTACAGCAGTGGTGCTGATGGCTGACTGATTGATCATGTCAACAGAGAGCGGATGTTGTCCCCAAACAGGCCTGGGGTACACCTCAGCACCCAGGAGTTTGCCTCCCACCCTTCACATGTCTCTGGATTTTCTCCAGGCGAACAGTTGCCCCATGATTTTTGAATATGTCATGTACGATTATTGTTGTGTTTTTATACAAAGAAATCCAATCTGATTTAGTTTTGTTCTGTAACTAACACCAAAACTGTGCTTTGAATCTCTGGGGTTTCTGCAGATGTGTATCTGGATTCTAATGGGAACTATGGTTTGTGGGAACAACTTTATAAGACAGATTCTAAAGCTCCCTCTAAATTTAGGGATTATACAGCCTTCTGGATTCTCCCCTGTATTTCCTACTATTGGAGTTATTTGAGACCTCCAAGGTCAGTACTATTTGGAATATGATTCCTGTGATCTTCTAAAACTAACTTCTGGAACCTTTCAGTCATATGAAATCATAAGATTTTCCTTCAGGAAAAGTAATTTCAGATTATTTATACAAGTTTTACCAGAAAGGCATTTAAATTTTCTCCCTTTATAAAATCTAATTTTAATTTACTTGAGCATTGTTGCCCACCTCTTTTGCTGGGTTAAGCCGGCCCTTTGGGTAAATAAGAAGGGTAGAGAGAATCATATCTGTGGGGTCTGATGTGCTCCCACTGGGTTACCAATACAATCTTACATTATAATGGCTGTGGAAAATGGTACTTTTAATCCCTTGCAGTGAGTTTTAAAAAACTGGCATTTCATCAAAATCTCTTCTGTTTGTCAGAATACCATAGCATAGAAACTGAACTTCTTGGATTTCTTGGCAGATCAGAAAATTGAGAGTGCTAAGAAGTACACATATGAGAAATGTACTCTGTTTAGGTTTCCCATCTCTCCATTTGGCTTACTTAGAATGGCTGGGAGTTTTCCTGAAGTGACTCATGTACCATGAGCAGACAGCACATCTAGCATGTTGCCTGAATAAGAGAGAAAAGAAAGGGAAAAAATATAAGAAATACCACATTTAATGTTCAGATACTCAGATCAAATTTTGCATGAATTAGTCACCTTTACAAAAAATGTAATGAGTATATATTCTTTAATTTTGGTGAAAGGAATAAGGAAAATAATTTGATTTTTGTCTCTCTTGTTTTTGTGTATGTGTATGTTTAATTTTGCTTTTATTTGTATTATTATTTGGGGGGGAGTACTTAGGATTTAACCCAGGGGAGCTTTACCATTGAACTGTATCTCCTTTTTATTTTTTATTTTGAAACAGGGTCTCACTAAGTTGCTGAGGCTGGCCTCAAACTTATGATCTTCCTGCTTCAGCCTCCAGAATTACTTGGATTACAGGCATGCACCACCATGCCAGGCATGCTTTAATTTTTACTATTAAACTATGGTAGCAAGGTGTGGTGGCAGCAACTATAATCTCAGCAACTCAGGAGGCTGAGGCAGGAGGATCATGAAGTGAAGGCCAGCCACAGCAACTTAGTGAGGCCCTGTCTCAAAATATAAAAAGTAAAATAAAAGGGTTTGGGGATACAGCTCTGTGATAGAGCACCCCACCCCTGGGTTCAATCCCCAGTACCACAAAAGCAAAACAAAACAAAAAACCATGTACATGCATACAACTTAGGAGAAGACTTCTGGCAGTGTTATTTGATGTAGAATATTTGTTATATCTATTGGTTGGAGAAAAATGAATATTTCTTTCCTTCCTCCCTTCCTTGCTTCTCTAGGATAATACAGTTGTCCCTTGGTATTCATGGGGGGTTGGTTCTAGGATCCCTCATATATACCAAAATTCACAGATGCTTAAGGCCCTTATATAAAATGGCATAGTATTTTCATACAATTTATGCAATCCTCCATATACTTTAAATTGCCTCTAGATTATTTCTAATGCTTAAAAACATGTAAATGCTGTGTAAATAGTTGTTAGACTGCATTGTTTAGGGAGTAATGACAAGAAAGAAGTGTGTATGTGTTCAGTACAGATTCAGTTTTTTTCCTAATATATTGATCCATAATTGCCGGAGTCTGTGGAGCAGAGCCAGGTAGAGAGGGCAACTGCACTACTTTACATATGTATTCTTTTTCAATCTTTAAAAATTTTTTTTTAGTTGTAGATGGACATAATACCTTTATTTTATTTATTTATGTGGTGCTGAGGAATCCAAGCCAGTGTCCCTCGCATGTGAGGCAAGTGCTATACCACTGAGCCACAACTCCAGCCCTACACATATGTTCTTTTTTAATATACTTTTTAGATGTTTATGGACCTTTATTTTATTCATTCGTTTATATGTGGTACTGAGACTCGAACCCAGTGCCTTGCACAAGCTAGGTAAGCGCTCTGCCACTGAGCCCCAGCTCAGCCCTAAATATGTTTTCTTTACAATCTATTTTTATCTCTTTGTTCTTCACATCTGTCCTTCAAGGGAGGTGGCACAGCAGGCCCATCTTAGGGATGAGGACACAAGACCGCACCTCAGTGGTAGTGACATCTGGGTTAGATCCTAGCCATAGCACTTGGTTCACTGCGGTGCCCATCACACCCTGTTCCTGTAAGGAGGGAGCTCAACCTTTTAGAAACAATGAACTCTTGTTGTCCCTCTGAGTCTTTCTTTCAACAGTTGAACCCCATCCCCAAATATGTGGAAACCAGGAGAGGCTTCCTGATCTGTCCCAAGGACGCACCCCTGCTTTTCTCCTCCACCCGCAGCTCTCCTTAGGCAGTTGGAGCACCCTCAGCTCAACCATTTCACCCACACTTGGCTCTCCCCCGTGTGAAGCAAGCATGATGAGGTTCCTGCAGCTTACCCTCCCAAGAGGAATCCCAGTGTCCTGTCACTGCCATTTGCCTCAGTAGGAGAGAACCAGAATCCTGGGCTGGAGTTAGTTGCTAATGGGTCTACAGATTGACTGTCTTATCTTTGGTTTTAGAATCTCACCTGACAACCTGTACAGTTCCCCTTTACACACCATTCTTCCTGTGGGTGGGTTTTGACCAACCTCTCTTATTTGCCTCTGATGTACCTTAGAGAACAGTTTCTAGACAGGTTCGTGGAATTTCAGAATAGATCTGGAAGGCTTAAAGAAAATCCTAGCTGGACATGATGGCCCCAGCCTTATATCTCAGTTATTCAGGAGGTTGAGGCAGGAGGATCAAGGTCAGCCTCAGCAACTTAGTGAAGTCCTAAGCAATTTAGTGAGAACCTGTCTCAAAATAAAATATAAAAAGAGCTGAGCTGGCAATGTGGCTCAGTGGCAAAAGCATTCCTGGATTCAATCCCCAATACCACCCCCTCCCAAAAAATTTTGAATACTGCTGGGATTCAGACAAAAAATGACATGAAATGGTATTTCTAGTTAGGTTGATCCATCTGCACTTTGACTGGTTTCTACTGAGATGATTCTCCAAAACCAGTATAAAGTAAAGGTACTGAAAGATTTTAGTAGTTAATTTAACTTTCTAACCTATAACCTCGTAGAGGGGAAAAAAAACTATATATTATGAATTTATGGAGAGGACCTTCATTCTAGGCATCCACACAGGAGTTTAAACAAAGCACAGGCATAAGAATGATTGGCAGATTCTCTCTTTCTCCCACATCATCATGCATAGTTTTTTTTTCTGATTGATGAGAGATCCTACTAATAGTAAGTTGCCCCAAACTCTCCCGAATGTTAAAGTTGAATAAAAGTCTCCTGCTCGACAGCATCTGGGTAGAGAAACAGGCCAGAAGAGCTTCACTAGGTGTGTACCATGGGTCTGCGCTCTGAAACAAGGGACAAACAGGAATGTGTCTGTTATGATCATGTGAGGCAGGTGCTGTGAGTGACTATGGGCCCCACTTCTCATTAGCCTTCACTAAGGCTGGGTGGCAGCCAGCGATCGCCTCTGTGTTGATGGAGTATTTGTGCAGCTCAGGAGCCAGGCTCTGCCTCTCTCAACGAGCGTCTCATGATTCCTTTCTCTTTGGATCTCATGATGCCGTCCAGGAGGAGGTGCTGAAGTGATTAATGAGCAAGGCATAAAAACAACTGTGGCCCAAAGCAACAGCTGTGTCGTACCAGACACTGAATAATTAGACAAGTGAGGCAACATGGGGTCTCAACGGGTGGGGACTTGGGTGCAGAAAGCGCCAGTCTCTTCTCACTTGAATCAAGGTGTCAGGCCCTACTTGCTTCCACTTGGACTGTTCCTTTAGCTTTCTGTGTCCCATTCCTTCAGGTATGCCTCTTGGGAGTGACATAGTGACTGTCCCCTTGACCCTGAAAGCTGGGGGACTGGCTGTGCCTGTGAATAGCTGCCTGAACCTTCTATGTAGAACAGTGGGAGGGGCTGGGTTAAAATTGATGTTGCCAAAAACTTAATAATGTTTGTAACAAAAGCAAGGACTCCTGGCAAGAAATCCGAGGGCCATTCTTGATCCTAAGTGGTATCTCCTAAGCCCTTTAATTACAGAGGATTAAGCAGGAAGTAGAGTGCTGGACTAAAGAAATAATGATACAAAAGAGGTGAAGCAGAAAAACCCAATTTTCTTCATTTAAGAGAGGAAAAAAAAAATCTCCATTTATTTAAATGAATTGCAAAGAAAATAATAGAGTAGGGCACGTCTCCCAGCCCCAAGTTCAGTGGAGTTTTAAAGAACTGTGTATCTCTGGCCAGACCGGAGGCTGAGACCTTCTGCCCATCTGTAGAAAATGAACCACAGGCTTGGAGCTTCATTAAGATGCAGGAGCGCTCCTCTTGGACAAATGGCTCACGAATTCAGCCCCTTCTCTCCTGCTTCTCCTCCTGGGCTCCTGCCTGGCTTTGCTCGTATTTTACATTCAGCACCTCTGGTTACCTAGAAATGGCATGCAAAATTGTGAAATAGAAAAGCAGTGGGCCATGTGGCTCCATCAGTTCTGCCTGGTTTCGCAACATCCATGACCTCTGCTGTTCAGAGCTGGGCAAGAGGAGTTGCCTACAGCGGCCGCAGTTACCTACCAAAAGTTGCAGTGAGAAAAGATGCTCATAGCACACCTGCTGTGTAACTGCGGCAAATCTACAGAAAGGAACTGAAATCAGACTATAATGACTTCTGGAAAATAAGGAAATTACCAGAATAGAATTCAGATAAATGCTGTGGTTATTATCCAATATGCAATGGTGGTGGGATTCAAGGGTGCTTTCCTAGGAATAGCCATATCAGTCTCGGTGCCTAATAATGAGTCCTGGCTGCAGTGATCCTCCATGGTGTCCTGCGTGTGACTCATGGTACCCAACATCCAGGGCGAGGAGTTTGTTTTCAGATATTATCATGAATACCATTATTGGGAAACCATAAGATGTCATGATCCAGAGGGAGGCAAGTGAAGGTGGAGGAAGGAGGAACAAGAGTTCAACTCCCATGTGCTCAGAACTATGACTATGTTCAGCACCTCCTGTCAATCCATTGAATTCTCACACCTGTCCCACAAAACAGGCATTGTTATTCCTGTCATATAGTTGAGAAAACTGAAGCTTTGAGAAGTTGACATGATGGAAGAAGTATGGGCTTTGGAGATGGATCAGAGCCCCACCTATCACCCACCATGTTCAGTGATCTGGGGCAACCCATGTAACATCTGTTTTCTACTCTGTAAAATCCTGACAAGTCTGGATCTATGCACTGGATTATTGGGAGGATTCAATGAGATAATGTTGATAATAGCACAGTCCTGGCACACAACTGACCCTCAGAAAATGGCAGGTATTCTTCTACAATCTTGCAGAAACTAAATGTGAACCCTAAGAGGTCAGCATTTTCCCAAATTTGGGCTTCTTCCACTGTAACACCTGACCTCCAGAGCCACACTGAAAGACAACAATTAATTTATAAAGACAAATTTAGCTGGGGCATAGTGCTAGACCTGTGATGGCCCAGTGCTCTTGGAATTCTTTATGTTTCAGCCTTGTACACTGCAAATTAGTCCCCATGCTTCACTAGACGAGCTGAGATGGACCTCACTCCATGTGCACAATATTTATTATTCTCTGAACATTTCTATATGTTTTAGGTATTTTATTTAAAAATATATAACCCCCCTCCCCAAAAATTGTATGATGGAGAATTCATCACACCTGGAAACTGATTATATATGAAGGAAAGAGTTTAGAAACAATCCTTGTTCATACCTTCACAATGTTCCAAATTATAATACTGAGATCATCTGTCTACATCTGTTACTCTAGGCATTACATGTCTTTGCATCCCTCATGAGTGGCACAGTGCCTGGCACATAGTAGTTACTCAAAGAAAATGGACTGAAATAGCAACTCAGTAACAAACAGCTGTTAAGGGAGCAAATTCCATTTCCCAGGCATGTCGCTTCCAGATCTGCTTGTGACTTCAGCTTCATTTCTGCATTTCCATGAGCACCACACTCAGCCATGAGATGGGGCTGGGTTGGTCAGGAGCACTAGAGATGCTCATGTTCAATGACTTGGAACATGGGTTAAAGGGCACCACTTCCTGTTTCCTACAGAGATGTGCTTTCATTCCCTGAAATGACAGCTTCTCTGTACTCACTTAATGGGATTCCCAAATAACATGTTGCAAACCAATCTTTTATCACTGTTGCCCCCCTTGGAACACATTTCAAATGCTGGCCATTTAAAAACAGACCATTTCCCAGGCCTTTAATGATGACACTAATAACTGTGGATTTTTGTCTCCCAGAGTCCTGATGAGCCAAGCTGGGGAGTAAATTATAGAGCTAACTTTTATGTGCATGGTTTATTGATCTGTGAGCTTCAAGGGAACTACACCAGCCCCTATAGCTTGACAGTCCAGATTAGCTTTTCATCTATATAATTGGGCCACTAGGGCACAGTTAATTTTTAATTTATATTAATAGGAAGACAAAGAACAGGATATGCCATCTCTGTATTAAAGTAATGGACATATCAAAATATTCTACCTGGTAATTATAAATAAATCAGCTTTCCCATGACCCAGTGAGGATTAAGTTGCTAATTCATTGTGCAGTTCATCATAATGTATCATGAAAAAGTTCAATGCTGTCATGAATATTTATATCACATGGGTATATAAGGATCCAGCTCTCTTAATTCATGTTGCTTCCCATCTTCATTTCTTAATAGGTGAAAGTCATGCTTCGTATTTGTTCTACGTTGGCTCGTGATACCTCAGAATCCAGCTCTTTCTTAAAGGTGGACCCTCGGAAGAAGCAGATCACTTTGTATGATCCCTTGACTTGTGGAGGTCAAAATGCCTTCCAAAAGAGAAGCAACCAGGTCCCTCCTAAGATGTTTGCCTTTGATGCAGTTTTTCCACAAGATGCTTCACAAGTGAGTATAACCCCCCCCTGGGGATGGACACTTATTTACCAGAACCTGTAAGCTGAGGGAGTGTCATCCAGAATACTTGATAGACCATTTCCTCCACCCACTTAGTGATTTCTAGAAATCCTTCTGAGCTCCTTTGAAGAGTTCATTCCTTCTGAGTTATTGTGTATCAATGTTTGACATACAGATGCAAGAAGATAACAGCAGGAATTAGAAGTTATAGGAACAAACACCCCAAGGAGCTGGTAACTGGTCCAGTAGGACTCTACTTCTGCCTGGGCTTCTAGGTATGGGCATGTAAGAAGGGAGAAATTGTTCAAGGGAGCTGGGTTAAAATCAGGTAGTGTCCTAGAACCCTACAATATCAAAATATCCATTGATATTGAAGGCAGGTCTGTAGTCCTAATAAGGAACTAGAATGCTAGACAGGGAAACTGAGGCTAACATGCATCCTGCCACCTGGATCCGTGGAGTAGTGGGTAATGAAAGAGGCTCAGAAATAGCGGCTATGTCAATTCACTGATGATGCATTTCAACCCACTATTCAGTGCTAAAACAATAAACATTTATTATGTTGTTCAGGACCATTTGGGCAATTCCGCAGCTAGTTTGACTCTCTTGTGATAAGCTGTGGGTTGGATAGGCAGCTCTGAGGATCTTGGCTGGATGCTATCACATGTTTGGGGTTGGCTGGCATTCAGCTGGTCTACAGTAGCCCTGGCAGGGTTAACAGGTCTCTCTTCCATGTTGTCTCTCATTGTCCAGCAGGCTAGCTTGGACTTGTTC
This sequence comes from Marmota monax, assembly GCF_021218885.2. Classification (NCBI taxonomy): domain Eukaryota; kingdom Metazoa; phylum Chordata; class Mammalia; order Rodentia; family Sciuridae; genus Marmota; species Marmota monax. Next base: position 6,965,461 of record NW_026695219.1, read on the forward strand.
TCATGGCAGTGTCCAGGTCTCAACTATGCAGGCCTCTTTAAGGCCTGTGTCCACAATTGATGCAACATCATTTCTGTAGCCTCCTATTGGTCCAAATTAGTGGGATGGGGATGAGACTTCTCTTTACTGGATGAGCTGCAAAGTCACATTTCAAGAAGCATGCACATAGGTTGAGATGGAGAACTGGGGCCATTTTTTGCAATCACATTATTTGGTGGTTGGGGGGGGGGTCATAAAGCTAAGATTTTTGGACCATAGGCAACCAAGGAATTGCAGACCCTGTCAGATGGTGCAAATGAAGCTTCTAGTCCACATCTGTTCTTACTGGGATTATCTCCTGATGAATGTGGACCTCTAAGTTGCACCCAAGAGTGCCACTTTGAGGGACTGGGGATTGGGAAAGTAGCATGAGTATGGGACTGATTATTTGCAGAAATCAATAAATAACCCAGGACTGGGATAAGCTTAGCTGGGGACTATAAATATAGCACGTACAAGGCCCTGGGTTCAATCCCCAGTGCCAAAAATAAGTATACATACACGTACATGCATACATACATACATACATACATCAACCAGGTTATTAAGTGTATGGTGGCCTACTTGCCGACACTGTGGCATCAAGACATGTGTATCTTTCTGATAAATATTTAGTACTTTCCAAGATTTACACAACTCTGCATAGTATGGTAATAGCCTACTGCTGAACTGGAGAACAACACCAGTAGTTACAATTGCAGCCTGTTAATTTCCTCTATAATCTGAGTATAGGAAGTAATGATGTTCACACATGTTCCAGTATTACACCATAAGCACACAGGGCACATTATAGGCTTTATCCATTAAGAAACTGAGCATGGGACTGGGATTGTGGTTCAGTGGTAGAGTGCTAGCCTAGCACGTGCAAGGCCCTGGGTTCAATCCTCAGCACCACATAAAAAAAATAAATTAAATAAAGGTATTGTGTCCAAATACAACTAATAAATAAATAAATACATATATATAAAGAAGCTGAGCATGTGGTTTTCCCAAAGAATGTTACCATAAGAAGACAAAGTACTTTATGAATGAGTTCTATGGTTTCTCTGTTTAAGTTCTGTGTTGTACCATCCAGTGGTAATTTGAACCTGACATTGGATCTAATAAATGATCTACAAATAATTTAATTAATAATAGCTAAAACTTTTCAGAAACAGATCTTGGTAAGTTGTAAAATTCCAAAGGAAACCCTAAATTATGCATGGACTATTAATGATTTTAAATTTATTCCAGAAAAAAAGGAGTAATTTTTATCACTAGTTTTAGTTTAACACATTTTGCACTTGTTTTCCAAACTCAATATGCTCAATAATGCAGTTCATTCACTTTAAGAGTATTTCAATTTGTTCAAATGTTTAATATTATTACATTTCTATATAAATTTGTAGTTTTCAAGAAGTCTCATATACTAATGTATATGTAATGTCACTGACTCTCCCTTGAACTCTGTGGGGTAGGAAATGGAGGCTTTAACTGTTTTCACATTATAGACACAGAAACTGAGATCCAGAGAGTAGGTCACTTTTTGATGGCCCCTCTCCTGAGCAGCCATCCTTCCTGGATTCTCCCCATTAACCTTTCCGTACTCTGCTCAGTATGGTGTGTCTTGTCCACCCATTTTATCCACCATTTTCTAGTAGCATGTCCTTGGACAAGACACTATGTCTCTCAAGGCCTCAATGCACTCATTTGTCAAATGAGGACACAGATAAAATGTGATCATCAGATGAGATCATCAGGCTATTGTGATTCATGGAGTTGATACACAGAGCTAGGAACATAACAAGTGTTCAATTAATGATAGCTATTTTTACTATTATATCATCATTGTTAATGTTAGTATGCTGCTTGGTCATGGCCAGCTCAGCCCCTCAAAGTGAGCACTCCAAAACTCAAAACAGGCAAATGTGCAGAGCAGATCTTGCTCAGCTTCTTGCCTGGGAAGCAGCAACAACCCTGGTGACCCCAGACCATTATAAACTATTGATTGCTTTCTCCCAGTTTCAAAGGGTATCAGCTCCTGAAGTGAAGCAGTGACTATAGCATTGCCTGCTCCTCCTTGCCTTTGATAACAATCCTTATTACCCTTAAATGGCCTTGGCAGTCACTAGCTGCACTCTGTTGGGACCCATTCTGCTGGGTATAGTTTAGGGAAGGGTGGTAGGGAGGTTTCACACTAGCGGATGAATTGGAGGCTCTGGCCGACCAGGCCCTGCTCAAGAGATATATGCTTGGGAGGACTGCCTGTATCTCTGGGTCCATGAAGAAAGGCAGCAAAGGGCTTCCAGGGGCCACTGTCAGCTCTTAATAATAATAAGGTGAACAAATTATTGACCAGTCTGGATGGACAGCCAGGAGGGAACTCTGTAAGAGTCTGCCTACCACATTCTGTGTCTTATTAGGCTATTCTTGTATCTTTTTTGTCCCCTGGCCTCTGTGCATATGACAATTTGGTCCACACACAATCAGCATTCTCCCCAGTGACTTAAGAATCTAATAGCTTATTTTATGTACAGCTCCCAGCCCCCACCTCGCTTCATGTCCAAAATGCCAATGGCCACTGGGCAGTAATGTCCCCCTGCTCTACAGAGGCGCCTCTGGCAAATTCCATCAACGTTCTGCTGCCTCTGTCTCAGGGTCTACCGCCAGGCTCTCATTGCTTCAGTCCTGGGGGTTGTGAACCATCCTGTGGTCCCCTCGGCAGCCCTGTCACACCGCCCCCTCAGCCCAGGGGGAACCCCAGGCAGAATTGCTGAGGCGACCACCCCAGAACAATTGACAATTGTTGGGAGTGTGGTTTTTCAATTTCAGTTTGGGAGAGAAAATTGATTTCCAAATACTTAGGTTCATTGTGTTGCTGAAACCTGGAGCTGAATAACGACATTCATAGCTGAGATTGCTGGTTTTCAGGTTCCTACTGGGAGGTACATTGCCCTGATGACCTCAGAGCCCCAGTGTTTGCTTGACTCTCAATGCTTCCATGAGCTCCGACTCCAGTCCCAAGATAGAAATAAGGGACACAGAGAATGATTTTGTCCTCCTGCTGCTGCAGAAACTTTAGATGCTAACCAGAAAGAGATTTCCCAGGTCCCCAAGTTGGTCCAGAAACTTTACTGAATTCCTATCATTCGGAGAGTGCTGTATTATTGAGTGTTAATGGGAAAATATAAAGTCATCAAGTATCAAGTTCCTGCCTAAAGATTTAATAATCAAATCGGAGATGAGGCAGGCATAGGCTAAAGAACACCCGTCTAACTTACTGACAAGTGGCAATTGATGTTGTACCCAATGAATACATTCGAAGAGAAAGAAAGACAAGACTGGTTTTGAAAAGGGGAGAATGTGGATTGAAAAAGAGGAAAGAGATCAGGAGAGAGGGCAGACCTATATCATAAACCTCTTGATTGTATTCGAACTATAAATTTTCTCAAGTTCTTTGTCCTGAAATAATATGTCATCTTTTTCCTTCTAATAACCTAGCCCATTTCATAAGTGTGTGTGTTGTCTGTGAAGGAAGGTTCTAATTTTCCAAGGGCCAATGGAGAGTTAAAATGCCTTTTCCCAGAGGTCAGAATGGTAGACGAATGAAGGGAACAAGGTACATGGAAACATACTCCCACAGCCACCTGCACCTACCTGGTCCTGGGATACTGCTGAAGTGCACCACCAAGGAGCAGCAGGCAGGCTTGCAGTTAGCTCACATAATGCTCAGGCTTGCAAGAGACAGAGGGTACCCAAGAGTTCTGAGACCCTCTCAAGCTCCATGGCAGAGGCTAATCCATCTGGGGGAACCCCAGGCAGAGCTGGGACCTTACGCCCCAGGAAGGTGGGCTCACTTTTACGTTGTTAATGGTGCCTCTACTGTATGGTTCATTAATGGCTCATATCTCCTCTCATGTCTGACAGGCTGAAGTGTGTGCTGGAACCGTGGCAGAGGTGATCCAGTCTGTGGTCAACGGGGCGGATGGCTGCGTGTTCTGTTTTGGCCACGCCAAGTTGGGTTAGTGAGAGCTTTTACTTTATGCTGCTCATTGGGTCCCTCATTCTATGCTTCTATATTAGTCCCATAGTCCCAGATGAAAGGAAGGGTCAAATTTCTCTAAGGTGCTGAGAGAACAATTACTTCTGCCTTTGAAATGTAGGTACTTGTAAGTGGACACCCATTCCTGTAGGGCAGCTGTCAAGCTCAGGAAAGAAACAAGGGAATAGCAGTGGTCCAGGTCAGGGTCAAGCTAAGAAAGCAAGCACGAAAATGTACATTTCCTGAGCAGAGGCTCCTTGGGAAGCAGATGGACCCCCTGCTCCCCTGCCAAGATGATTTGTGTTGGTAGATGGAACCAATGGAACAGCCAGATTAACAACCTCTAAGCAAAGTCAAGTGTCATGTTAGGATCTGTCTGGGAACATCAGACAAAGCCATCCTTGTTTCCCAGCAACCAGACACTATCAGGAATCCTCTTGTGCTGAAACATTTGGGAAAGGATGCAGTGAGACACACCCCCAAGGGTTTTCACTGAATCCTTCACTGTCCCTTCTTAATACTAATCCATGGCCCTCTATCTGCTCACTAGACCTTGCATTACATGCCTGATAAGTTAGTAATTTGGGGAGTCCCAAAAAAGTGTCCCTAGGCAGAGATTGCATCAGAGACATTGCAGAAGTCTTGAAACTCAGTTCTTGGCCAGGACAGAAAACCTATCTCTCCACTTCTGTCTTCCCTGGACCTTCCTCTCATTTGATCTTGGATCAAAGCAGGACTCCAGGTTTTAATGGAATTTGCTCATGCTGTAAAAATATACACAGCAGTTAACTTGAGAAAGGATGTAAAGTATACGTGGATTTGATCTGTGGGGTAGATGTAAAGTGAACCATAATAGTGATGAAAAGTCCCTGCCTTCCCACTATATGTAAAACAATGCAGAAACTGGATAGCCTGTGATAAGCGTGATCCTCTTCAAGGTGCACTGTGATTTCATCTTGTCATTTGTTTGGGCTCTCACATTCTGTATTATAGCCATTTCATCGCTAGTACTAGGAACTGCCTTTTTTTTTATTTGTCATCAAATGCACACTATTTTTCTTACCTTCTAATTCCCTTCCTTCCCTTCCACTCACTCCCCCATGCCTGCCTTCTATATCCTTAGCATCTGTTTTGAGACTCTGTAGCATGATGCCAACAATCAGCCTGCTCTTCTCCCTTTCCTTGCTCCCACAGGAAAATCCTATACCATGATTGGGAAGGATGATTCCATGCAGAACCTTGGCATCATTCCCTGTGCCATCTCTTGGCTCTTTAAGCTCATCAATGAACGGAAAGAAAAGACGGGAGCCCGTTTCTCTGTTCGGATCTCAGCCGTAGAGGTGTGGGGGAAAGAAGAGAACCTGCGGGACCTTCTATCTGAGGTGGCCACTGGCAGCCTGCAGGATGGCCAGTCCCCGGGCGTGTACCTCTGCGAAGACCCCATCTGTGGCACACAGGTGATTGCTTCTGGAAGTTTGGCTTGCTCTGAGGTGGCTCATCCCTACCTCGGAGGCTGGGGCAGTTGAGCCGTGAATCACTCACCATGTAAACTGGGAAGCTTACAAGTGTTTACTTTAAAGTGGACTGGAACTTTATGGCCTGCAGCTGTGGGGCCATCTGCTTACCCAACCTAAATATTTGTACCTTGAATCTAATTGACAATGAGCAGGAACCACAATTGTCGTAGCATTTGAGGGAAAATTGAATTCACTTTCTTTACGTTCCTTTCCAAAAAAGAAAAGTACAATCTTTCTTTTGTTTAACAACAAACCGAAATATTTACTGCTCTGCACAAATAGCTGCAGCCATTACTGGGGCTGTTTATGGCCCTATAAACTGTGTTTCTGGCACTGGTTTACAGCCAGATTAGCAGTGCTGTAGGAAAAACTAATAACCACTTTCTAATTAGAACCATGATATAATTGCTGGAATGAAGGAAGCCAAGAGAAGATCCAGTTCGCCTTTTCAGGATGTCACGCCTTGTTATAAGGATCTCTCTCCTTGCTCTTTGACAATAGATGTAGGAATGACTCAGGAGCTCCCTGGTTCATATCCAGAACAATCACTTTGGCCTCCTGCAGTAGGCTTTGTTTTCAAGGTTTACCAGATGTCTCTCTCTTTCTTTCTTTTTTTTTCCTCTCTCTCTCCCACTATTTTTTTTTTTTAATTAGCTAAGGTGTTCCTTTTAATAAGTACCTGATTCATCCCAGCTGGGACTGTTTGCACAGGTGAAGGTGCCTGTGCCTCTGTTACACCCTTATACCCAAACTTGTCCATGCTCAATCTCTGCTTAAAATATCCTAGATCTTCCATTTCCTTTTTGAATCCTCTCAAGCCTACATCAGTCACCTGGAGGACTTTTTGAAACACAGATGCTCAGCTCCACCCCAGAGTTACTGACTCTGTAGGTCTGAGGTAGAACTACCTGAAAGCACATTTCTAACAAATTTATATGTGATGTTGATGCTGCCTGTCCAGACACCACACTTTGAGAACAACTATTCTGAAGCATAAAACATGCTCAGGTGCTTGCTGGTCCACATATAAGTCACAAAAATGTGTCTTGATTGCCATCCATGTTTTTTTTGTTTTGTTTTGTTTTGTTGCAGTACAGGGGATGAAACCCAGGGGTGCTCTACCACAAAGTTACATCCCCAGCATTTTTCTCTTTTACTTTGAGACAGGGTCTCACTAAGTTGCTCAGGCTGGCCTCAACCTTGCCATCCTCCTGCCTTGTCTTCCTGAGTAGCTGAGATAATAGGTGTGTGCCACCCCATCTGGCTCTGTTCACTTTTATGAGTCCATTGATGAAGGTCACTTAAATGAAAGATCTGATTAACTGAAGGCAAACAAAATGAAGAGGCCAACATCCTCCTTATTTTAAATACATTCCCCTTGTGGAAAACATGTTTTTAATACTTCCGTTTACTTTTCTATGACAAGTACAAAACCACAAACAGAATACAAACTCTCTTTGAAGTTCAAGGATTTTGCTGATCTTAAGTTCCAAATATTGGCTTTCACACTTCAAAACTATAGGTATAGACTCAGAGTAGAACATTGTCAATATTTCTTCTAACCTTAAGACATACTGCAAATTAGTTCTTTGAACAAATCAGAAATAGGAGTTTCTTTTTCTCCCACAAAAAAAGAGGAATGCTGATCAAAATCTGATAATACGATTGTTCTGATTCAGGCTTACTATAATTGCCATGAGTTCTCATAGGATTTAGACACGTTGCACACTATGCTTTCTCTAATCGATTACTGATTATGCCACAAACATGAGTTCAGTAACTAAAGGTGAAATTAGATAGCTCTTGAATACAGATGAGACCTTCAAGTATCTTGGGTGTTTCAGCGAGCCTTTGATAAGTACTTCTTATTCATAACTACACTGGAAAGTGTGGCCTAAAATTAGCTTTCATTAAATAACTGAAAAAAAATAGGCATCAAGTGAAAGCTAACTAAGTTTTATACTTCCTTGGGACACCAGTGCTTGTCAGACCTAAAATCACATTTTGCAAACTCTCTGTCTCCAAACAATCTAATCTCTGAGATCAACATGCAGTCACATCCCTCCTGTTTTCTTAGGTAAATGGATAGCCCTGGGTTATTGGTTTGCTGTCCTCTGCAATGATAAGGATGGGTCATCTGCTCCCATTGATCACTCAGATACAGCCTTTGCTTTTCACACCTGCGAGTTACAGATACTACTTAGGGTGTAAAATAGGTAAAAACAAGTTGCATCCACTAAGTGTGCTCAATATTAATTTGCAGAAATAAATTAATTAAACTGAGAATTGCACATGAATACCGGGCCTAGTTCCAGAACGACTTTTGACCTTCGAGAGGCATGTGGCTTTACTAGGCACAGTGGACAGCAACTGAATGGAGCAGTTAACACCCAGGCATGAGTGACAGGCAAGCCCTCCATCGGCTTGCAGCCCCAGCTCTTGGCTTTGTGTCTTCTAGCTGCAGAACCAGAGTGAGCTGCGGGCCCCCACTGCAGAGAAGGCGGCTTTCTTCCTGGACGCTGCCATTGCTTCCCGTCGGAGCAATCAGCAGGACTGCGATGAAGATGACCACCGCAACTCCCACATGCTCTTCACCCTGCACATCTACCAGTACCGGATGGAGAAGAGCGGGAAAGGTGGAAGTAAGTGCCTGTCTCCCTCCCGCACCTCCTCATCAGCTCTCACCCAGCAGACCCCTTCCTCCAGGGCCATCATGACCTTCTCTCTCTCTCTTTTTTTTTTAATTAAAAAAATTTTTTTTAGTTGTAGATGGACACAGTACCTTTATTCTATTTATTTATTTTTATGTGTGGTACTGAGGATCAAACCCAGTGCCTCACTGTTCTAGGCAAGCACTCTACCACTGAGCCACAACCCCAGCCCCCATGACCTTTTATTAATAGAATGACACCAACATGGAGTGATTTGTAATTCAGGATAATTGTAGAGTCTGGGCTGAAGTTCACTTTTGAATTGTCCAAGGGCAAAAAGGTTTGCTTTGATAAAGATAATTTACCAATGTGATTGCCATGGGCATGTAAAAGAAAAAACTTAAACACAACAACTGCTTGCTGAATAGTATCTTTCTGTTTATAAAACTGAAGGTGCTCATCACAAAAGGCCAACATTTGGCCACCAGCACACCCTGGCAATATGCCATTCATTGTTAACTTGAGTCTACTCCGTGGATTTAAATAGTCTGTAAATCAGACTTTGGAATAACTAACCAGACAGTGGTTGCCTCCCTCAGGCAGGATCCCATCAGTAACATTTCATTGTAAAAACACAGCTATTCTGCTAGGACCCAATGCTGTGGTTCCCAGTCCCTTCATGGCTACTTTGTCAAAGCTTGCACTTGGTCTTGGTGTATTTCTCCATCCTTGCCCTTCAGTGGCATCTACTTGAAGTTCACCAGATTTGAGTGCCAGTGTTCAAATGAGTGTCATAGTGGAAGAAGGTGGGAGATCTTGGACCACAGACAAAGTGGTCCCTTGACCTCACTGGGTTTCCTAAAACAAGTTGTGAGTTGGGCATGGTGGTACACTCTTGTAATCCCAGTGACTGTGGAGTCTGAGGCAAGAGGATCACAAGTTCAAAGCTAGCCTCAGCCATTTAGCAGGGCCTTAAGAAACTTACTGAGACCCTGTCTCAAAATTAAAAAATAAAAAGAACTGGAGATGTAGCTCAGTGGAAAAGCACTCCTGGGTTAAATCTTCAGTACTCTCCCCCCTAAAAACAAACAAACAAAAACAAATTGTGGGCCAGGAGGCTTGGCCCAGCCAGACAGTGGCTTCCTTATCAGTCTACCGCTGTAGAGTTTTCAAAACCCAGGCAACTGGCCCTTAGTGTTCCCTGATTGATTGTCCCAAGGACACTGGATGCCAGAAAAGCAAACAAACAAAAGAAACCTCTTAAATTCAGAAAATAATCCTAGCCTGGAAATTATAAATGCAATTGACTAAAACAGAGGCAATCAACACATCTATTCTAGATGAAACCTGGAATTAAGGTATCCAACTGGGATCTGTGGAGAGGGTCCTTGATTTCTCCCCAGGTCTCCTTGTTGCCTGAAAGACATGAAAACCAGTAGTCCTGGAGATAGCTCTTAGGGGCCACTATTGCCCCCTCTCCCCCCATCTCAGTGTCTCCACTGACCCGTCCGTGTTCTGCCACTATTCCTACTCCTTGGCTCTTGTTTTTAAAATTCAGATTTACTGAGGTATAATTTATATTTAGTGAAACTTACCCTTTTTATGTGTCTTGAGCTGAGTTTTGGCAAATATGTAACCACAACCAGTACCAAAATACAGAAGAATGCTATGTCAAGTTCCCTCTTTCTCTTTGTAGTCAGCTCCTTGCCCCTGTCTCAGTCTCCTGGCAACCACTGACTTGGACTTTCATCTTTGTGGTTTGGTTTTTATCAATAATAGCATATGAATGGAATCATGTGACCCATAACGTGGCCTTTTGTGCCTGAGATACATCTGTGTTGCTGCATGAATCAGGTGATCACTTATCTTCCTTGCTGTCTGCTTCTTTAACTGGTTTAGAGATTTTTCCTCTGTACCCATCCCCAGGAATAAATGAAAATACCCTCACCCAGGGCTGGAGTTCCACTAACCCAGGTTACCCTTTATAGCTCTGAAAATCAACCTTGAGCTATTGCTGCCCAAGGGGTCCAGAGATATTGGCTCTGATTTGCAGTGTGTTGGGCACCCCAAGAAGGTGGGCTGTTAGCAGAAGACCAGACTTCTCTTGACAGCTCAGAAAGATGAGAAGGATTTGACTGGGACAGAGCAGAATATGCTGAGGGGGACTCTTTCAGGAAAAATGAGTTCAGTTTCAGGGCACTTAACATTTGTAAGGAAGGAAACAAGGGATTAGGAGAAGGGTAAGAAGATCTAGACCTTGAAAATCCACCACAAAATTGAATGCACGTTTCTCCTAACAATCTGGAAACTGGCTTTACATCCTGCCTTCACTGTTTTTTCTGGTTAATGTCTTAGCAGAGTGAATGTGAGAGTCTGAAAAATGTTTATTTCTTCAAAGTAGCTGTCAAAAATAATAAAAATAATAATAGCCTGCTGTGGGTTCTTGTGTTTTCAGCAAAGGGTAGCTCACAGAATATCTGAATCTCTTTGGGAGCCAATAGCTCCCAAATGCACTGAGCAGAAAATCCTAGAGGGTGGGACAACCCCCGCTCTTCTATGTTGCAAACCAAACTGGGGATGGGGGGATGACTCTGTTTTTAGTTTTTCACTTTTTTATTTTTTTGTTCTGCTTTCAATTTGGAATCTGAGAGTAGGGAAAAATATTGTGAAACAATGAAACAGTTAAAATATCTCAAATGTAAGGTCCTGAAATTCAGTTTCCACAAAGCTTTGGTGGAAGAAGTTTCCTAAATGGAAAGTGCCTCTCCAAATTGGTACCTAGCAAACCTAGGCATTTATTAAATATTTAACATGAAATTCATCTTCTTCCTATTTTTAAATTGTGAAAAGAATTGCTTTTAAATAATAAATTCAGGTTAAAGAAAAGGCAAATACCATTAATGGCTTCCAAAAACCTCTTTTAGGTACTTTCTAATGTTGCAATAGAGGAGAATAGAGAAGGGGCAAGAGTCCAGGCTGCTGAGGGTTATGCCTCAGAAGAATCTGGGGGACACCTCCTACCTGCCAGAGCACCCAGCTCCTCCAGAGGGAAGGGATCTGGGCCACAAAACCCACAGCCTCTCAGCCCACAGCTCGATTAACTTTATTAAATATGCACATTTAAAATATAATGAAAAGATTTGAAGTGTTGTTTAAAATGGAAATTTTGTTTACTTATATATAAGCAATAATCCCTGTGGACTTGGCAGGCAAAACTCAATTAAGAGAAAGTTTATTAATTAGTCACCCTGCAGGGAAGCAGGAAGCAGAGCTCGCTCGCTGCTGCTATTAACCAGGCCGTTAGAATATCAGAGACCTGTGCTGCAAGAAAAGAAGACACCCTGTGATTATATGTACCTGAATCTTATACACATATAAGTAGAGAGACAAATGTTTTAAACATTTCCAGTCAAGATCAAATGAACATTCTTTGTTGATATATCACTGTTTTGCAGATAGCATTCTGCTAGACTCAAAACAGCTGCCTGGTTTACAAGGTTTGGGGAACATTGGTGAGGCTGATTCTTTTTTTATTGTTGTTTTTTTTTTTTTTTAGAGAGAGAGAGAGAGAGAGAGAATTTTTTAATATTTATTTTTTAGTTTTTGGCGGACACAACATCTTTGTTTGTATGTGGTGCTGAGGATCAAACCCGGGCCGCACGCATGCCAGGCGAGCGCGCTACCACTTGAGCCACATCCCCAGCCCCAAGGCTGATTCTTTACCCATCATAGAGGTCTCGTCCTTCTAAATCTGTAATGGCTTAAAAGCCTCCTTGGAAATTTGCTTTGGTCAGCTTTTCAATGCTGTGACCAAAATACCTGACAAGAACAACTTAGAAGAGGGAAAGTGTGTTTGAGGCTCTTGGTTTCAGAGGTCTCAGTTCATAGATGGCAAACTCCATTGCTTTGGGCCCAGGGTGAGATAGCATATCATGGGGAAGGGCCCAGAGGAGGAAAGCTGTCAGTTCATGGCAGTCTCAGGAAGCAGAGAGAGAGAAAGGGGGAGGATCCACAAGGAAGATGAACCCTTTCAGGTGACTCACCTCCTCAGGGACCCACCTCCTCCAGCCATGTCTCACCTACCTACAGTTACCACCTAGTCAGTCCATTCAAACTAGGATGAACTGAGTAGGTTACAACTCTCATAATCTGATCATTTCATCTCTGAATATTCCTGCATTGACACGGGAGCTTTTGGGGGACACCTCATACCCAAACCACAATAGAATTCAAGTATTGGGGAAGAGATCCCCTAATGATCAGACAGCTCTCCTGTTATTAATGGGTGTTAGGCATCTAAAGCAAGATAGTACTATAATGCTTCAGAGTAATATGTCAGTGAAACACAAATTTACCTATTGTGTTGATAAAGATGGTCTTTAAAAGCATCACTTTAATGAGTAAGCTAAGCTTGCAAGCAACTCTTGCCCAGCATCCAGAATGACATTAGGTATCTGATGTATTTTTATATTCTATTGCTCTGAGGAGGCCAATGTGGGCTGGGCTGGCTGTATGTGCACACAGAAAGGAGTGTAAGTGAATTTGGGTGTGTCTGTATCTCCACTTATCCATTTATAAGTCTGATCACACCATTTCTTTCATCTCAGTTTTCTTTTGACAACGAGCCTCTCTTTCTTTATGTGTCATGGAATGGTTTGAATCAGCATGCCCTCTCCAGGGCTATGTGTTTGATATGACTTTAAAGACATTATTTGGTCTTCAGATGGGGAAAAGGAGTCTAGGAAAGAATCTGGCTTCCAACAGGGTCGGAGCTGGGCGCCTGCTGTCCCTAGCAGCATAGCCCTGGGCAACAAGGCTATCCCTACACTGCAGGGCTGCCATCTCCCTCCTGGTCAATAGTGAGGTGATAGTTCTGTATGTTAAGATTTGCGTAATAGAATTTTATAAAACTTTCACTAGGATACAATGTTCTGAACCACGCGGCCTGGAATCCTCATGGTACCCTCTCGTGGCCTTCCCATCACATAGCAGTTCTGAATCTTCTAAGCTCCCTGTTCCTGTCCATCACTCTCAGTAGATAAGCAATGTCCTACTTCCTGAGAGGATAGAGTTAACCTGGCATATTCTCTCAACTTTTCTCCTTTCAGCTTCAAAATCTCCTGGTCCCTTTTCCTCAGTTCCTCCCCTACTCCTTTTCCACTGTAACACCCATCTCCTGGGGCCTTTCTCCCATCCCTCTGGACTCTTCTGGGACTTTCCCAACTGGGACCTTAGCAATTGTCTTTTCATGCTTATATTTTAAATTTCTCCTACCATCAAAGAAGGAAGCGAGGAAAGAAAAGGAAAGAAACAACAACCACAAAAACCCATAAAACTTGTCTCTACCCTACTTCCTCCTTGAGCCGTCTCCTTCATGAAGTCTCCAGATGCTCCTCACTGTGTAGTCTCTTCCTCCTTTGAATTCCATAGCCGTTTGGGGGGCATTATGCTTTTACTGACTCTGCCTTACATCTTCATCAATCGTGTGCTGGGCTGAGCCCCATTAAGCTCCATGCTCCCTGAGAACAGAGGCCCCTGTTCTTCATCTTTGGTCCCCACAATGCTGGTCTTATGTAGGCACCTCAGTGCTCCCTGCTCAGGTGTTGAGTGCAGAGGGGTGCGGGCTGAATTTTAAAACCCAAGTGTCTCTATTGTCTAGTGTAGCTTGCTTCAGAAAGGGAAAGAGGATTATTAATTACCTTTCATGTAAACAGATGGTGTAAGAAGCCTCTTATGCCACAAAATAGGGAGTTGGTCAGTTCATTGAGAAAGTTGGAGGGAAAACACACAAAATGTCTCATGTAAGAAACTTTGTAACTTCAATGTGTATTTTTCCATCCACAAATGACATAGGGCCATGACTTTCTCTTTGAGATGAGTGTTCAACATTAAGCTCTGACTTTCATGACCATAATCCTATGAGCACTCTAGTTTGGGCTTTAAATGTCTTCAAAGAGATTCAAGAACTTTAAAGACATTTGTGCAATGAACTGGGTGTAGACCATTGTCTAGAACTTTTCCTCTCTATAATTTCTCACTCATACCTAATTCACCTCTATTTTGTTAAAAAATCATTTTTATCACATCTTTCCAAAGCACTGAATTTAGTTTTTTTTTATTGGTTGTTCAAAACATTACAAGCTCATGATATATCATCTTTCATACATTTGACTCAAGTGGGTTATGAACTCCCATTTTTACCCCAAATACAAATTGCAGAATCACATCGGTTACACACTCACATTTTTACATAATGGCATATTAGTGACTGTTGTATTCTGCTACCTTTCCTATCCTGAATTTAGTTTTTATAGAAACATTGACTATTTACAAATCCATTTTTTATTTACATAGTATTTTATTATATTTTTATTTATAATAAATACAAGTGGCAAAAATAGGTTTAGGAGGAAATATAGTTGACCTACTGATAAGTAGACAGCTTATTTTTGGGGGAGCAAGTTTTTAGACAAGCTAGACAAACGATCCCCGGTAGCTCCAAGCTTTCAGCATGCCTCAGAAGTTAGGCAGTGTGTCCTACAAGGTGATTGAAGAGCTCAGCCAGCCTGGTAAGGCAGTGGTTCTCAAACTCTGGTACATTATGACCACCTGGAGAACTTTGTAAGGAACCCCAATGCCAGTGCTGCTCTCCAGTCCAATTAAATTAGAAAGCCTAGGAGGGGGAGCCAGCCATTAATATTTCTTAAAAGATCCAAGTGATTCCACTGTGCTACAAAATTTGAAATCACTCTGTTAAGGGAAGGTGAGTTTAAGAGAGTTTTCCAGCCAGGCATGACAGTAATTGCACCTTTAATTGCAGTGACTTGGGAGGCCAAGACAGGAGGGTCATAAGTTCTGAGGCTAGCCTCAGCAACATAGTGAGACCATGTCTCAAAATAAAAAATACTAAGGACTGAGGATGTGGCTCAGTGGTAAAGTGCCCCTGGGTTCAATCCCCAGTAAGGGGAAAAAAGAAAAATTAAGAAAGGAAAGAAGGGAGGAAAGGAAAAAGAATTAAAAAAAAAAAACCCAGCTCTACATGCTATGTAGTTAGTTTTGTATTTTCATCTTAGCCTCAGCACTAGTTTTCAGTGGGATCTCAGGGTGACTTATTTAACATCTGTGAACCTCAGTTTTCTCATCTATACCATGGGGCTAATTCCTGCATTACAAGGTTATTGTAGAGATTAAGTGATATTAGGAGAATGTAGCATTTCCTGGGACCCACCAGCTCTCCATAAAGCACTCCTCAGGAGTGGGTAAAATTAGTATATTGCTTCCTGTGGAAAAAATAAAGCATGTGGGTCATCTGGTTGGTCTAAGTCTAGGCTTAAAATATAAATAACAGATTATTCAAGGCAGACTGAGTTTTGTTCCTTTAACCCTATGACCTTGACCACAAATCTGGATGAGGAACCTGCTTCTCACCTGCTATTAATTATCACCTATTTCATTCACTTGTGTAGAACTACTTTTTCCCCAGCCACTTGCAGTGATATAAATTCTTGATGACAGCAAATGGCCTGTGTCACTCACCTTTCCCCAGTCCAGGTCAAGCTCCATGTGTGAAATTTGGAATGCTGTGACTACCAGAACTCCAGCGGGTAGATTTTCCATTGTGTTAATGTGACTTTTGTTTTGAGTCATGCAGGTATAATTATAGGTATTTTATAATATTCTTCAGCACCTTCTAAACTGTGCCTTTTGTTCTCTGTGTTCTATTTTACTACATGCACATTATGCGTTTCATTCCATTACATCAAATGGACTATTAGAGTCTGAAAGACCAAATTGGTCTCCGTCTTTGCCCTTTAATCTGAGGCATGTGAGAGATATCTGAGCTTCTCCTGTCTATATAATTAGGCTGCAAAACAGATGGCATTTTGCTTTTAAAAGAAAACTATTTCCCTAGCACACTGCCATGACCCAATCTTGCATGATATGAAATGGGATAAAAGAGAAGTAACATATCTTTCCTTTTAAGGGGTTGCCCTGGGTATAGTTGAAGATGAACAAAATTAACTTCTCTATTGTAAAAAGTTCTTTGCCATAAATGTACCAGAGTGGCTGTGAGCCTGAGTGGCAAAGCTATGCCCTCCACACACATTCATCACCTTTTATCCCAGTACTAATGTGGAAGGTGAGGGAGGGGTGGGATGGAGGAGGTTAGGGTTAGACCTGGTTCCCCAGTGTTCTTGTTCTGCAGCATGAGCAGTGTCATGCTCTCCTGCATCAGTGCTGTCATTTGGGTTCTTCTTGCAGATGTGCAGGAACCCAGACACTGCAGAGGTGCTGCCCACATGTCCTATAGATGTAGCCACCAAGACCCAGACGCACCCATGTCCCACTCCTGCCTGAGCTTCTCTTCCAGCATCTTTCATAACCCAGCTCCTTGGCCATTTCCTTTCCTCCTTCTTGCCCCTAATTACCTGGCCTCCACAACAGCTTTGGGAAGTTTCCACTTGTACCTTCTGTTCAGAAGCAACAGATAAGATGATGTGAGCTGGGCCACCTGGAAAGGTAGGCATCCAGGGGCCTGGGAGCAAGGGGGAGGAAAGGAAATGGCCAAGGAGCTGGGTCATATGCAGGGTTAGAATAAAGAGCACAGGTAGAACCTTGTTTGAAAGCAGCTCTACCACTGGCTGCATGAGCATGCCCATTAAGCATTAATCAGATATACTTGAGGTATAATAAACTGCAGATATTTAACTTGTACAATTTGATAATCATATGTGTATGCCCATGAAACCATTGCCATGAACATACCTATCACCCCAAACATTTCTGCAACACCCTGTAATCCTTCCCTCAACTCTTCTTCCTCTTCTCCATCCCCAGGCAGCTGCTGATCTGCTTTGTTTTTATACATTAGTTTTAATTTTCTAGAATTGTATATAAATACAATCATATTGAAACTCTGTATTCTTTTGTGTGGCTTTTTTCACTTAGTGCAATTATTTTTGAGATTCAGTCATTTTATTGCCCCTACCAATAGTGTACTTATTTGTATTTCTGAAGAGTGGTCCATTGTCTAAATGCACCATAGTTTGCCTGCTCATTCACCTGTCGATAGGCATTTGCATTGTTTTCAGCTTGGGACAAATGAAAGAACTGTGAGCATTCATGTATAGTCTGTATATACATTTCTTTGGGGGAGAAGGAGTAAATATCTAGAACTGGAAAGGCTGAATCATATAATAAATGTATGCATAACTTTTTAAGAAACTGCTGAATAGTTCCCAAAGTGGTTGAACCATTTTATATCCCCACATGAGAGTTCCAGTTCCTCCACATTCTTACCAACGTGTGGTATGGTCAGTCTTTACAATTTTTGCCTCTTTACATGAAAGTATCTCATTGTGATTTTAAGTTGCATATAATTAATGACCAACAATGCTGAACATCTTTCCATGTGCCCGTTTGGCATCCTTACATCTCCTCTGGTAAAGTGTATTCACATCTTTCACCCTTCCTTAAATTTAATTGTTTTTCTTATAAATTCTGAATACAAGTCCTTTATCAGATATAAGTTTTACAAATATTTTCTTCCAGTCTGTGGTTTATCTTCTCATTCACAGCATCTTTCCAAGAGCCAAAATACTCATTTTTGATGAAGTCCAATGTACGTATATGCTCTTTTATGAACTATTTTTTGGTGATATAGCTAAGAAATCTTTGCCTAACCTAATCAGAAAGATTTCCTATCATGCTATCTTCTAGAATAAATTTTAGGTTTTATATTAAGTCTTTGATCCATTTTTCATTTTTGTATATTGCACAACATATGGACTTAAGTTGCTTTCATCTTTTTTTTTTTTGGTTTTTGTGTATACTTTTGCATTTGAATATGTAATTATTCTAGTACCATTGGCCTTAAAAACTGTCTTTTCTCTACTAAATTACCTTTGTCAAAAATTATTTCTCAGGGCTGTGGTGTGGCTCAGGTAGAGCACTCGCCTTGCATGCATGAGGCACTGAGTTTTATCCTCAGTACCACATAAATATAAAATAAAGATATTGTGTCCACCTATAACTAAAAAATAAGTATTTTTTTAAAAGAATTATTTCTCTACATTTTTGTCTCTCTCTGGACTTTCTGTTCTGTTTCATTTACCTATTTGTCTATCTTACATCAATACCACACTAATTTTAACTATGGTAGGTAGGTTTATAATAAGTCTCAAAGTAGTGCTAGTTTCTCAACTTTGTTAGTATTTTCTAAAGTTATTTTGGCTATTCTAGGTTTCTTGAATATCCATGTAAATTTGAAAATCTCTTATAAGTGGATTTTATAAAAGCATTTTCTAACCCAAAAGCCTGCTGGGATCCTGATTAGGATTGTGCTGACTCTCTAGATCAGTTTGGAGAAATTGATTTCTAAATAATATTGAGTCTTCTGACCTGTGAGCACAATATCTCTCTTTAGTTTTTTAGGTCTTTGTTAATTTCTCTTGAGAATGTTTTAATGTACGGGTCTTATTTTTTATCAGATTCGTTTCTTTTTCATATTTAAGGCTATTGCAAATGGTATTTTTTAAATTTCAATTTCTAGCAGTTCATTATTATTACATAAATTTATAACGGACTTCTGTCTCTTCATCTTCTATCCTGCAACCTTATTAAATTTATGTATTAGATCTAGTATCTTTTTCTGCCAATACAGACATTAGGCTTCTTCAAGTCTGGATCTTTCTTTCTTTTTCTTGGCTTGTTATATAAGCTAGGGCTTCCAGTATAATGCTGAATAATAATGGTACGAATAGATATCCTTGTCTTGCTCCTGATTAAAGGGAAAACATTTAGTCTTTTACCATTAAGCATGATGTTAGCTGTAGGGTTTTTATCAGACTGAAGATGTTGTCTTCTATTTATATATTGCTAAGAAATTTTCTCACGAATGGACATTGGATTTTAGTAAATGCTTTTTTTGGTATGTAATTAACAAACTAGAGGGGAAAAATATGTGATTCTCTATCACATATTTTTTCCCTCTAGTTTGTTAATATGGTAAGTTATAATGATAGGTTAATTTTACTTAGTAACCAACTTTACATTTGTGGGATAAACCCCAATTTCTCATAGTGTAAAATCTTTTTTATATGTTGCTAAATACAACTTTTAAAATATGATTCTCTAGAAACTTCTCTAGATCTTGGTCTACAGTTTTATGTGTGTGTGTGTGTGTGTATATGTATGTATGTATGTATGTATGTGTAGGTTTTTGGTGTCAGGAGAATCTTTGTCCCATAGTATACCTTTGGAAGTATTCCCTCCTATTTCATTTTCAGGAAGAGTTTGAGTAGAATTGGTATTATTTCTTCTTTAAATGTTTAGTAGAATTCACCAGTTTATCCATCTGGTCCTAAAAGTTTCCATTTGTGGACTGGTTGTTAACTATAGATTCTATTTCATTAATGGATACAGGGCTATTTATTTATATTTTCTAATATTCTTTGGTATTTTTTATCTTTCAAGAAATTTGCCCATTCTTCCAAGTTGTCTAATTGAATGAGTACTATTTCTTTCTTATCCTTCTGATACCCATAGAAACTATAGATGAGCCCATCTCCCTCATTCCTGCACTGACAGTTCAGGTCTTCTTTCCACATCAGTTGTGCTAGGTAGAGATTCATCAATTTCATTGTTCTTAAAGAACCAGCTTTCGGTTTCAGTGATTTTTCTCCATTAATTATTGGTTTTCTATTTCATTGATTTCTGCCTTTTTGTTAATTATGTCTTTTCTGCTATTTATTTTTTCTTTAATTTGCTCATCTTTTTCTAACTTCTTGAGGTGGAAGTTGAAATCATTGATTTGAGACCTCCTGTTATGTTTCATATAGGTATATAATGCTATAACTTTTTCCCTAAGTCCATCTTTAGGGGAAGCTAACAAATTTATTTTTTCTAAATATATTGCATATATTGCAATATATTTGCATATTGCAAATATTGCATATTGCATCTTCATTTTATTCACCTCAAAACAGTTTTTAAGTTCCATTTTGTTGTCTTCTTTGGCCATCAGTTATTTGGCTGAGTTGTAGAGTTTCAAAATATTGGGGGATTTTCCAGTTACCTTTCTACAGTCACTGCTCATGTAGTTCCATTGTGTCACAGAACACACTGAGTAATGTGAATCCTTTAAAATTTATTTAGATCTGTTTTATGGACCAGAATATGGTAGATATTGGGAAATGTTTTATGTGCCCTTTAGAAGAATGTGTATTCTGCTGTTGAGTGTTACATAAAGGACAAGTTGTTCAAATCTATATCTTGAATAGTTTTCAGTCTACTAGTTATATCAGTTATTGAGAAATGGGTATTTGAATTCTCCAACTCTAATTATCTATTTCTTCCTATGGTTCTATCAGGAAGACATTCATATATTTGAACATCTGCTCTTAGGTACATAAACAGTTTGTGTTTTGGCCTCTTGCTTGCCCTCTTTGTCATTATGAAATGTTCCTCTTTGCCTCACAGAACATTTTTTTTTGTCTTCAGTCTCCTTTGTCTGATACTGGTGTATCCACTCCAACTCTCTTATGGTTAATGTTTGCTTTTCCTTTACTTATGCAATTTAATCTACTGCTTATTTATATTTGAAGTGCATTTCTTTATAGGAAGCATATAATAAAATCACACATTTTTATTTGTCTGACAATTTCTCCCTTTTAATAAGAGTATGCAGACTATTTATACTTAATGTGATTATTGATAAGGTTTTATGCAAAGTACTGCTTTTCTATGCTTTCCATTTGTCTCATTTGTTCTTTGTTCTTTTCTTTTTATCTGCCACCTCTTGATTTATTAAACACTTTTAGTGATTTTGCTGTATGTCTCTTTTTGGTTTATTAGCTGTAACTCTTTGGTTTTAGTGCTATTTAGGGTTTGCAGTGTTATTGTTAAGTTGCTGCCATCTATTCTCCAGTGATGTTAGACCACTTGGTATATAGAATAAGAACCTTACATTAGTATACTTCCATTTCTCCACTTAGATCTTTGTTCTATTGTTGTCAAAAATTTTTAACTTTACATATATTGTTTTAGTCAGTTTTTTCATTGCTGTGACCCAAAGATCTCTTAAGAACAGTATAGAGGAGGAAAAGTTTATTTTGGCTCATGGTTTCAGAGGTTCAGTCCATGGTGAATCAACTCCATAGCTCAGGGCCCAAAGTGAGGCAGAACTTCATGGCAGAAGGGCATGGAGGAGAAAAGCAGCTTAGGACATGATAGCCAGGAAGAAGAGAGAGCCCTGCTCACCAGGACAAAATAAATATAAGCCCCAAAGGAACACCCCCAGAGAACTACTTCCTCCAACCACATCCTACCTGTCTATAATTACTGCTCAGTTAACTCATCTCCACGTATTCATCACAGATTAGGTTGGGCCTCTCATAATCCAATCACTTTACCTACTGGATCTTGCATTGTCTCACACATGAACTTTTGGGGGACATACCTCATCTGTAAAATATTTGGATTTATCTTGGTGGCTGCTAGATATTTTTGAACCCTGTAAATATCCTTAAGCTCTGTTTGAGGACATTGATTATTTGGAAGTAGTTTGATCCTTAATGGTCTTGCTTTTAATGTTTGTTAAATGGAACCAGGTCTGTGCTCAATCCAGTACTACTAAGTGTCTCCCATTACTGAAGCAAGACCCTTCTGAGTACTCTACCTAATATCCTTTGATGTAACCCATATGTTACATTGTTATTTTCTTTTAATAATTATCGTGTGTGTGTGTGTGTGTGTGTGTGTGTGTTGCTGGGGATTGAACCCAGGGCCTTGAGCATGGGAGGCAAGCACTCTACTAACTGAGCTATATCTCCAGCCCAATAATTATCTTGTAAAGAGATTTAATAATAATAAAAACATGTATTTAACCATGTGCTTATTCCCAAAGCTTTTCGTTCCTTTGTTTATCTTTTGTGGGTATGCCTTTGGTGAATTCTATTAGCTTTTTAAAGTCTGGAAATGTCTTTATTTTCCTTTTGTTTTGAAGTGATCCTTTTTATTGGTGAATACTTTGAGTTTGACAATTTGTAGTCCTTTAAAAATATTGCTGCACCATCCTCTCACTTGTATTATTTCCAGTGAGAAATGTGCCATCATACTTATCATTGTTCCTTTGTATATAATATATTTTTGTTCCTCGGGCTGTTTTTACAGTTTTTCTCTTGATCATTGGTTTTGAGCAGTGTGATTATGATGTGCCTTTCTGTAGTTTTCTTCATGTTTCTTGTGCTTGGAGCTGATTGAGATTCTCAGATCTGTGGGTTTATGGTTTTAATCAAATTTAGGGAAGTTTTAGCCATTATTTCTTTAAGTATTTCATCTGTAACATACTCTGTCTCCCTCAGGAATTCCAGTTACATATATTTGGATACTTGAAATACTACAGCTCTTTTTCTTGTCTACCTGTTTTTTGTTTGTTTTTAACTTTTAAATTCTCTCTGTGTATTTCCTTTTGAAGAATTTATATTGCTAAATCTTCAAATTTACTCATCTTTCCTTTTACAATGTGTAATCTGCTATTGTATCCCGTATGTTTTTTATCTCACACATTACAGTGTTCATCTCTAGGGGTTCATTTTGTCCTTTTAAAAATACATATCCTATGTCTCTGCTTAACTTTTTGAACATTTGAAATAAGTTTTAATGACTGTTTTAATAGCTCTCTCTGTCAATTCTAACACCTATGCTTATTCTGGGTTGGTTTCAATTATCCCTTCATTATAAATCTCATTTCCCTGCTTCCTTGTATGCCTAGTTATTTTTTTTTATTAGGTGTCAGGCATTTGGATTTACCTTGTTGGCTGCTAGATATTTTTGAACCTTGTAAATATTCTTAAGCTCTATTTGAGGATGTAGTTGATTACTTGGAAAGAGTTTGATCCTTAATGGTTTTGCTTTTAATATTTGTTAGATGGAATCAGGTCTGTGCTCAATCTAGCACTAAATGTCCCTCATTACTGAAGCAAGACCCTTCTGAGTACTCTACCTAAATCCTTTGAATATTGAGGTTTCCCAGGCTGGCTGGTGGGAGAAAAACAGTTTTTGCAGCCTTGTGCACTATAACCTCTATTCTCTTCAGATGGTCAGTTCCCTGGCTGTGGGTACTTTCCTCATATGCATTTGCTGATCAGTACTCAGTTGAATACACAAGGGACCTTCTCTAAGTCTCTAGAGTTCTCTCCTCTCCAACTGTCCAGTAAACTATTGCCTTGGCCTCCCCTCTCTCCTCAACTCAGGGAGTCCACCAGGTTCCACCTGAGTCCCCTCTCCCTGAGCCATGCCTGGAAACTCTCTCAAAGCAATATGCTGAGATATAGGTAGTATTTGCCTTGCTTAGCTCCCCATTTCTCAGGGACCATTGTTCTTTGCTGCTTGATGTCTAATGTCTTACAAACAATTCTTTTATACATTTTGTTCATTTTTTGGTTGTTTCAAATAAGAGAACCAATCTGGTCCTTGTTATTTCTTCTAAGCCAGAAGCAGAAATACTCATGGGCAAATTTTCCAATTTTTCTGAGTTTTATGTTGTCATCTATAGAAAAGGATAATAGTATTTTATTTATAATTTTACCATGAAAACTGAATGAGACTGTGGTTTGTGTAGTACCTGGCAATTGGCAGATGCTCAGCAAATATTTGGGTCTTCACTCTCTCTATACCTAATTCTTACTTCTTCTGGATTTTACTTGGGTTATCAACATGATTCATGGCTGAACTTTGGGTTGGGATCTCTACAATGATCGACTAACGTAGACAATCACTTGTGGGCCAATAAGATTTTAACATGATGGGTTTCAGAATTCTGCTATCCAGAGGACATTGAGGTATAAACCTTTTTTCTTTTAATTAGACATTTTCTTTTTCTAAAACCTCATCCAATCCAACCTGCTAGAATTATTCATTTGTTTATAGTATGAATATCAGGTTTTGGAAGGTCAGTGATTGAAGTAGACAGAATTTAAGAGGACCTGTGCTATTTGTAATCCAGTATAATTTTGTTGGGATTTCCACTAGATCATGAATGTCAACCTTTTCTTTCCCCTTTTCTTCTCAGATTTCCCAAAGAACTGCATGAAGAAGTATTTGCTGTAACTCACTTATTCTCTCTTCTTTTTGCTTCTCTCCCACAATAGTGTCTGGAGGTCGTAGTCGCCTGCATCTCATTGATCTTGGCAGCTGTGTGAAAGCTCTTAGCAAAAATCGAGAAGGAGGTTCAGGGCTGTGCCTCTCATTGTCTGCACTGGGCAATGTCATCCTCGCTCTCGTCAATGGCAGCAAACACATCCCATACAAGTAAGTGATTCTTCTATTTGAATAATAAGTGTGGTAAACATGGTACCAGAGCCGGGTGTGGGACACTTAGTCGAGTGCCATCTAGGGAGAAGTGTGGCACAGAGGGACAGTCTGGACCAAATTACTAGTTCAGAGCCATAGATCAGCATTAGCTAACCATTGTATAATGTATCATCTTCCAAATTGGAGAGTTTTAGAAATACTTAAAACTAACTTTAGGCTACTCAGAGAAAATAGGACATTATCTCAGTGGAGGTCTCCCGTTACAATGACTATTTGTGGATTGTTGTCACCATTGTGTTGATGTGTATATTTAATAGTGATGTGAGCAACTGGCTGAAGATTGGCTTATCTTTTCTTTAAGACTAACAGATTAAACCAATAAAAATACAGATATCCAGTTACATTTGGATTCCAGATAAACAAATAATTTTTTTATATAAGTATGCCTCCCCCACCATTATTGTATGGGTACTATAGGAATTTTATATATTATCTGGCTCCCTACCTAGCAAACTTTGTAAGGTTTGGGGATTTACGCAGCACTATTACTTGCAAATGTTTGTTCCACATATCATTTTCTTCCTCTCTTTCTGCTATTGCTCCAAGATGATGAAATTAGAGCTACTCCTATGTCTGGCATAGCCATGGACTTTCCATGTCATCTATGTTCATAAATGACCCAGCTCAACCCCCCTCACCACCATCACCCACCTCACCTTTGCCACTGGACAATGTGGTGGGGTGATAGATGCTCCACTGGCTGTCCAGGCCTCTGACAATGCCCATCTGTGCCTCTTACTAGTTATAAGAACCTTTTGTAATGATTAAATGAGGGTTATAGCTGTATATCTTGTCTATATCACAGGAATATAAGACTCAGAATGATATAAGATTAGTATATGAAAGTTTTTTGGTAGAATTTAGAAACTATGGTAAATAACCAATAATAATAATAATCATAATAATAAGGCTATCCTTATCTATTTAAATGGAAATAATACCTACTTTAGAGAGTTGCCATAAGTAAAAATATATGGAATCAATTTTTAATCTATAAAAATTCTACAAAATTCAAGTTATTGTATAGGAGGAAAAAAGATAAATCAAGCAGCTTGTTCTGTAGTAACTGAGATTCAGGCTGAGTCCTTGAGTTCTCCTTCCCTCTGTCCTAAGTGGATATAAGACCCACTAAAAACACTGTGATTTTATTCTCCACTGGGAGGACCATTACTAAATAGACCTTGTAGAAGCTTAAATGGTAATTATATTCTGGTCTATCACAATTCTTAAAATTTGGAATCCTACTTGATGAACCCAGAAATAGTTTTCCCAAGCCATTGTAAGGCTTGGTTTTCCCAAGTCATTAAAAAAAAAAAAATCAAGTTAAGTTTTATAAAGTTTCATTTCTGTCATTTCTGCTATTAAACAAACTCAATTTGTGAGTTCAAAAAAAAAAGGAAGGAAGGAAGGAAGATCTGGAGAGGAATGTCAAGTCTAGAGAACTTAGAAGGTAATTAAGGAGGTCCTTGTTGGTTTCTATAAAATGAAAATCATGTCCGCAAATATAATAACAATAGATCATAGTGGAGATGCAATTCAAGATACCACCTTATGAGGTCACTGATTATGTATTTTGTATCGCTCACATAGTTTCTAAAGAGAGACATTCCTTTATGATTTCAATAAATACTTGTTGAATTGATGGTGGGAAGGATGAATGAATATACTCATGAAATTATTTTTAATTTAGATAAAGTAACTTCCTTATGGTTAGAGTTAGGTTTTACTATAAACAAATAGGGAAACATTAAGACTTATTTTATTACTAGTTTAAAGTCTCTTGTTAAATTAAACATATTTTTAACATCAGCTAGCCTTAACAACCAGCCACCTGCCCTCTTAGAAGGAGGAGTATGAAACCACCCCACTCCCCACTCCCTGCAGACATCTGTCAGCTCAATTCCAGGAGTTCCCTTCCTTCTGTTCTGGCATCCAGAGTAATGATCATAGTGTTTCTATGTGTATGTGAAGCATAGACTTAACATAAATGCTGTGTCTGCAGGAGACCCAGTGATGGAGTTATCTCCTTGCATCAGGACAACTGGTGGAATCATTGGTCTCCATGCTCACACACTTCTATCAGCCGTCCTTTCTCTACCTAACTTACATCACCAAGAGCTTGTTGAGAAGCCCATTGATGATGAGTTATGGTAGCATGGCAACCTCACAAGCCAGCCAGCAATGTCTTTCCCAAAACACCCATTAGCTAGTACATTTGTTCTTTCATTTCTCGGTCCTTACTACACTCCCATGGTCCTTAATACTCTCCCTAGGTCCTTACAGTCCATTGTTATTTATAAGCTTTGAAAGATCTTTGCCATAACATTTTCTCAGATTCTCAGCCATAGCATTTATTCAATATTTGGTGTCTGCACATTGTATTTGCAAAGTGATTAATCAACTAGAAACTATCCTCTTTCAGGGCACAGAAAGATAAGACAAAGATTTACTCAAATCACCCAGCCAGTTGGTGGCAGGATCAAACTGCATCACTTTTCACAGTTTCAGAGACCTTGGCAGCTCTGAGCCCACGTGGCTGACCTACTCCCCCTTTTCATCAAGCTCTATAATATATTAGCTGCCTTGCTCTGCACAGCAGGGGTATCCAGCACAGCAGGATGGCCCAGATTTCTTTTATCAATTCCATCAGTGCTCTGAAGCCACATTATGCAGCATTTTGTTAGCATACTAAACACCTTTCAGGGTGTCAAACTTAGTCTTTGCATTGGTTCCTTCGAAAGGGGAAGTTTCTTACCCATATAGTTTCTTCTTGTTCTGCTCACTTGCTGGGGGGGGCAGAAAATCAAACTCATATCTTTTACCCTCCCCCACCTGACCAAAACACAAAAATCCCACTGCTTCTTCATTTGTCACCCTAGACAACTCTATGCTTGGAACCTGCATTACTAGTGCTTGCTTCTGGGAAATTAACTGGAATGTGCACAGAGGGGATATAGCCTGTCTTCATTTCTCTTCATCACTGTACCAGACGATTTGTCATGTGAGCAAGCCGGAAAGTGAGTTTGGATTCATTACCCATCCTGGTGCTCCCACAGGCACCCTGGATGTGCCCTGAATGGTTCTGACTTTGCAAATGATATTGCCTTTGCAAATGACAGATGCAGGCGTGGAACAGGCTCCCAACCTCAGCCATTACACAGCATGGGCTTGCTGGCCAATCCCAAAGCCATAAATCAATCCTAAATGGTGACACCATTCAGAAAGGCATGCAGGGAAGTCAGGGAGACCACCAAAGACTCCAACCCCCTAGTCAGTTCTGCACTGACAGGCTGCACAAATTACTCTCTAACTTTGGGGAAACCTCATGACCAGGAAAATCTGTCCTTGTCCTGAGCATTTTGACAGCACATTTGCAAATTTCCTTCAGGCTCATTCATTACTGTTGTTTGCTATTCCTTACCACTTCTTGGGCAACAAGGTGCCAGGAGTCTTCCCATTTGATGGATTAAAAAAATAAAATAAAAAAATATGGGCATTGACATGAATTCTTATGCCATAGACCAGGGTCCTAGGTCCACACCATTAGGTTTGGTCCCCAGAAGGGCCACTGCAGGAATGTGTCAGGGTGAACTTGGCTTTAGCAAAAATGCTGTTATGGGGCCGGGGTTGTGGCTCAGTGGTGCAGCGATTGCCTAGCATGCGTGAGGCACTGGGTTCTATCCCCGGTACCACATAAAAATAAAAACAAATTAGTTCTATGTCCCAGTTCTTCTGAAGGCTCACACAACTTAATTCTCTCAAAATAGAATTTCTGGTCCTTTTTAGATGTTGTTTTATGAAGGGTATAAACCCTTAGGAAGCATATCCTTCACATCATGACACTTCAGGCCCTATTTACTCCATTGGGAAAAACAATTGCTTTAGTAGGTCTCATAATCTGATACTGAGCAGGGGGCTGATGCCCAGCTCACACAGAAGCCAATTCTCTAGCACCTGATTTTTAAAAAAAGGAAAAACTTTTTATTGAAGGTTAACTGTCAAGTGGACAGGAAATTAAAAAAGAAAGCTTTTCCCATCTGTTGATGGTTGGTAGCAGGGGAGTTCATGGGAAGGAAGAGGGGAGAAACTGCTTGTTGGTTGAATGATGAGAGGGAGAAGTTTTAGGTGTTTTTTCTTTTTCACTGCAGTGCCGGTGATGATCCCAGACCCTCACACAGGCTAGGCAAGCGCTCTATCACTGAGCTACTGAGATAGACCTGCAGCCCAGTTTTAGGTTTTATTTTGTTTTGCATAGGGTGGATGGTCATTGTGCCTTGTCACAGGTCACATGTCTCAGGGGAGTTATGCTCTATTGAGGGGTCTTTGCACTTGTGATATCCAGAGGCCATTGACCCTATGAGCTGGCTGCTTCTTTTCATGTCTGTTCTTGAAAAGCCTATTTCAAACGGTCCTTGAGTGAATTCTGAGAGCTTTTCCCAAAAGACAACATAAGGACTTTGTTACTTAAGGAATTTATGTCTGGGTGTGTCTGAGCCTTAACTGATTTCAAATCTGTTTGCTTATTTGCCAACAGGATGCTCACACTCTTGATTCTAAACAACAGATATTTGATAATATTTTGGCTCCCATTTAATAAGACATCGTGGAAAATGACTCTGTGACCCTCTCATGTTGTGTCTGTGGGACATGCTCTTCCCAGACAACTTACAAAATGGTACTGCATAACCATCCCGTGATGTAAGTGATGCTCAGTTCCCCTCTTTTATGGGTTTGGTCTGTGGTGCAGACCAGAGTCCTAATCCTTGTTTGTTTAGATCAGTCACAGACGTGCTTTGGGCCCAGGCAGCTGTGCTGACTTCACCTCCTTCTCTCCGTGGTCCAATAACTTCGAGAAAGCACGTGGAGCCTAAGGCAGTCTATTGTCATGAGCTTCAGACTGTAAGCAAACACTACCTGCAGCAGAAACCTCGATCCCACCAGAGCAATAAGGATGTCCTTGCACAGCTCTGTAATGGGAACACTTTTCCTCCAAAGGCTTTAGTGAGGGGTCAGGAACCAGGTCGTGTGTAAGAACACAGCAGCTTCCATAGCGCAGCAATTCACTCAAACCAGCAGGTAGCACTAGAAACTGTAGATTCAAGTCAGTTACTCCAAGGAAATGACATTTTATCACAAAGGCAGCTTTTTCAAAATGTTAATGGCTCTTCAGCACGAGACAGTATACACCTGCAGCAGCAAGCCTAAAATTCCCAAGGACTTTGCAGGATGCCCCTCTCTGAAGCATGCAGGTGGTCCTCTGCCTTGCCATGGAGAAACACCTCCTCCTAGTATCCATTTAGCTTTGGGGATCAGCTGTGCACCCTCAGAACTGGAAACCCACTCAGGGTCTAAAGGCTGGAGAAAAGTGGCTCAAGGCTACTATTAGCTACAACCTTCAGTTCCCCTGGCTCCAAAGACCTGTCCCTCTGGACTTGATTATTTACATGTACCATGAAATTAAATTGATATTTACCAGAAAAATACAAATACTCGTTCTCCAAACTTACTTAAGATAGCATGAGGTGGGCAGAAACTCTGTGCAAGAATCTTCGTGTATGAGGCAGACACACACACGTGCATATTTAGCCTCCTTTAAATGTACATTAATGTTAGATTATCTCTTTTTGATTTACAGAGAGAACATCAATTTAGAACTATTTGCACAAACTCTAGATATCAGTTTGTAGAATTCCCTGTTTAGAAATAAAATAACCAAAGCCTCAGGTTGCCAGGCAACTGCAGCAATGATAATTCTTAGCATTGCTGCTCCAAAAACATTCATTTTTGTATATTTTAATGACAGGATGAAGAGAGAATGAGCTCAGAATGTCACTGGGACACAGAAGTCCCATTTTTAATGAAATTTTTAGCATTCTCACTTTCTTTTATTGTCACCTCATAGCTGTTTGCTTCCCTGGCCAGTGGTATTTTCATATTTAATTATGGAAATTTCCAAAGATTGTTATTACTTTCATAACAGTCCAAGCAGTAATTGTCAGTAAATTAACTGCCTGGCTCATTCTCTACAAGTCAGTCCTGGAGCAATGGCACCATTTGGGAATCCACTGGGGTCACATGACCACCAGTGGTTTCAGGCGTGGGTTGTTGAACCCCTGGTTCAACAGGCAAACTACACAGGTCATCCTTTTTGTTCTCAGGAGCACTATTCTTTCACTGAATTGGGAGCAGAATAATAGGCCCCCAACTCAAACAGAACCTCTGGGCAGCAAGTCACCATGGCTTGTCTTTTTTTCTATCACAGCTGGTCCCTGTTGGATAATGTGACATAACAGTCTGAGGACTGGATCAGGAGACATCTTCATTTCCCTTTTGGCTTTTCATGTTTATTTTTCTTTAGTGTCATTTATGAGGTTTACTAATCAACGTCTTTTCTTTCTAGATTCTGAACCAGCTATCCAATAGATATAAGAATGTGTCTGGAATTAAAACCCCACATTCACTTAATCCTATCAGAATAAGAGGCTTCTTTCTGCCTCTCCATGAACAGATCCAGGAACTTGGGAAAGGGCAGAGTTAGGTTGGTAGAACAGCCACACCCAAACCCACTGGCTGTGGTAGAGAAGGGAGGTGGAGGTGTAGATGGTAAGAGACAGACAGATGAGTTTGGCTGTACATGCTCGGGGTTGTATTTACCACCCTCAGCAGTAAGATATATTTTTTCTGTGAGAAGAGATAACTAAAAAGGCATCAAGAAGAGGGGGAATTTTTTCTTGATCTTTCCAATAGAATAGAGGTTCCTAATTTAAAGACTTGCTGAATCATAAGGAGAAGGAGGTAACAGTATCCAGTATTTATTTTCTGTTTTTTCTTAACTTAGAAAATTGAGCTCCACGGAAGGGTTACTTCTTGATGTGACCAAAATGATAACAGTCCATAGTCATTGTTATCTTACAGTGTACCAGAAGCTATTCAGAAGGTTTTATTGGTATTGAATTCTGTCAACTATCCAGGACACAGGTACCATGATGGTCATTCTCATATTCCAGATGGGGAAACTGAGACACACAGAAATGGAGTTACTTGTCCAAGATTATACAGCTAGAACAGAGCAACCTCCTGCCTCCCAATATCACTGCTACTCAATACAGTGTCTAGAATGTTGTTGGTACCTACTTGATACTTGTCTAAATAACAAATGAGGCATGACCAAAATTTAAATGTGACCTTGATTGTAAGTGAAAGCACAGATCCACCAGGTGGAAGCAATGGTGGCCGACTTGAGGAGATGATTCAGGTCAGTCTCCTGGTCTTGCCTGTTTCTGTGATTGCCAAGCTGGGACCAACTGCCAGGTACTTATGGAAGTAAGGAACATGAAATAAAGAAGATAAAAGAGGGAAAGGAAATCTCCCACTCAGGGCCCAATCACTTATCTGGACTGAATCAGAAATATTAAATAAGCATGTTGGAATCAAGGAGACTCTTCTGACCTAGGGCTTGTGCTCAAGTTTCAAGGGAGAAGGTTAGAAAGTGGGGCTCCAGTCAACCTCATCAAGTGGCCATCAATGGAACCTAGTATTCTGAGTATCATATGCTGGGAACCCCAACAGAGGAACTCAACAAATCTCCGCCATTTTCTCTAATCTATTTTTTTTAATTAACCTTTCTCATTTAAGAGCCTAAAAGCTTATGGAGTCTTTTTACATCCCCCATTGAGGGAAAAACTGAATTATTCTATAATTACAGGACTCCCACCCACAAAGCCCTCCTGCTTTACCTGGCCAGCGGCTCCAGCAGAAAAAAAAAAGGAACCATTTCCCACACTGGAGAAGTGGGCACTGGGCACAGCCGACTGATAAGACAGTTTCCATCTCTCCCCTCCACGGGTGGCGGTGTCCATTAGGGGTGTCGAGGTGTTCCTCTGTGAACAGACATCTGTCAGTTGGAAAGGTTATCATCCAGGCTGTGTCTTGAAGCTTTGCTGAGTACAGGCAAGGTAGGGAAGGGATAAGGGAAAGGTGAGAATGACGGCAGGGCTGTCAGAGTGTGAGATAGTAAGCTTCTGCAAACATTTGGCTAACAATAGAAGCTTTGGGAATGTCCTCAGTCAGCAGCTTAACATAGTCAATCTTCCAATAGGAATTTGTGAACGTTCTTCAGACTGAGCTCCCAAAGAAGTAGGTGGAGTTGAATAGCTGTGGTTTCTAAAAAAGCTGGATTGCGACCTGGGCTGGGGGAGCCGATGTTGAGCTGAGGCCAGGGCATGGGGATTCTAGCGAGGGCGCCATTGCTGACCTCCATATACTCCAAGACTCTCCCTCAGCTTTTCATGTCTCCACCAGCAAAATCAGAGTCCACATTCTTACTTATCCACCTCCGAAACATATCATAGGTCCCACTGAGACAATGTCTGTGAGCCTCTTTAAAGAAGAGGCAAAAAGATTTGCTTTTTGCCTTTGACTTCAAAGACAAAGAGATAATTGTTTCAATATGTTCTGAAATGTTATAAGCCAGATTAATCTGGCAGTCATATTTTTATGCACTCATTGACTTAAAAAGTGTATATCTCTTTTAGCCAAGTATATTATAATTTTCTTTTATTAAAATAGAACCCTCATGAGTGGGGTTGTGGCTCAATGGTAGAGCGCTTGCCTAGCATGTGTGAGGCACTGGATTCAATTCTCAGCACCACATATAAATAGATGAATAAAGTAAAGGTCCATCAACAACTAAAAATATATCTAATTTTTTTTTAAAAAGGAACCCTCATGTATTTATATAATCTTTTTTTAGTTGTAGATGAATATAATATCTTTATTTTATTTATTTTATTATGTGATGCTGAGGATCGATCCCAGTGCCTCATGCATACGAGGCAAGTGCTCTACCACTGAGCCACAACCTCAACCCCCTGATTCATATATTTTCAGTCTTATTCTGTATAAGACTGAAATAACAATTTAAAGAGGCCTGTTACTCCACCCTGCATGAGTCCTTTGGGTGTGAAAATGAGCCAGGGATTAGGGGTCAGATGTTGCTGAACTTTCAGTTGTGTTTGTATATCTCACTGACTGGGGCATGATTCAAATATTTTTAAAGACTCATTTTTAAAAAAAAATTTTTTTAAGTTTTTTATTGTTGGTTGTTCAAAACATTACATAGTTCTTGATATATCATATTTCACACTTTGATTCAAGTGGGTTATGAACTCCCATTTTTACCCCGTATACAGATTGCAGAATCACATCAGTTACACATCCGTTGATTTACATATTGCCATACTAGTGTCTGTTGTATTCTGCTGCCTTTCCTATCCTCTACTATCCCCGCTCCCCTCCCCTCCCCTCCCCTCTTCTCTCTCTACCCCCTCTACTGTCATTCATTTCTCCCCCTTGTATTATTTTCCCCTTTCCCCTCACTTCCTCTTGTATGTAATTTTGTATAACCCTGAGGGTCTCCTTCCATTTCCATGCAATTTCCCTTTCCCTCCCACCTCTCATCCCAGTTTAATGTTAATCTTCTTCTCATGCTCTTCGTCCCTACTCTGTTCTTAGTTACTCTCCTTATATCAAAGAAGACATTTGGCATTTGTTTTTTAGGGATTGGCTAGCTTCACTTAGCATAATCTGCTCTAATGCCATCCATTTCCCTGTAAATTCTATGATTTTGTCATTTTTTAATGCAGAGTAATACTCCATTGTGTATAAATGCCACATTTTTTTTATCCATTCGTCTATTGAAGGACATCTAGGTTGGTTCCACAGTCTTGCTATTGTGAAAGACTCATTTTTTTTTCATAGACTATGGCCTTTAAATTTAAGCCAAGTACTTCTCAGGTGCTCTGCCAGATCTATTGATGTGTCATGAAAGTTAAGTAAAATCTTACCTGCGTTGGATTTAATAAGAGACAGGTTTCTTCCAATGACATTTTCAGGGCTAACTCGGGTGATACAGATTTCACCTTTCACTTTATATCCCTTGTGGTTTATAAAATGTAACTCCATGATTTGCAGAGCTCAATGCTGCTCTGATTAGCAAGGAGCATTCTGGACCAAAGGAATTAGTTGAGGAGTTTAAGGAACTGATTCCATCAAGTCCAACCAAGGCTACAAGACATACACAGGAATTCCATTTGAGAAATGTAGAGCAGAAATAAAAGTTATTGTGTCCATTTACTCATGTCATGCACTTATTCATTTGAAAATATTTATTAGGCCCCTACAGTATACAAGACACTGGGACCACAGCAAATGATTTCCACTCTTAGCAACTTACGATATAATAGGGATACAGATATTAAACACTCAAGTGCAATGCCTGATCACATAGGCATACCAGCCAAAGAAGGAAGGGAAAGAAGGGGCTGGAGAGGAAGAGGGACCCTCAAGGACTGTAGTAACGTCTTCCCAGACAGAGTGGGTGACTCCCGTTCTCTCCTTGCCATATTCACCCACTCACCGTCCATACTCATCCGTACTCATCCGTTTCCCTGTTTCCCCATACTCCATCCTTTCAAGGTCTGAGCCATTCACAACTGCGCTGCCATTCACTGTGTTGATGTAGAGATTGCCTGACACAAATCATGATAAACTACTGAGCCAAATGCAAGACTCTGAATCCAAAGCTAATTGTTATCTTTAATGATAACTAATCATCATATCACAAGTCACTTTGCTACCAGAAAGAAAACAGCCAAAGGAGGAGGGCTTTGGTTTAGTCTGGGCCAGTGCACAGAAAGCCCAAGATGCCCTTGGGCACCCCGAGGGCTGCGTAATTACTCAAGGATAGCTTGATTTAGGCACAATTAGGCATTCGAAGGGATGGAGCATACAAATGAGTTGGGGCTTAATTCATTTAGAAACTGTCTTGAACATTAATAGAGCTTCAATCAGATTATCCAACCATAAATTCTCACCTGTTTTACCACTGGTTCAGGCTCAATTGAGCATTAATAGATTTTTTTTTGGTCCATGCAAATGAGGTGATAATTCATTCTGTGTGTAATTGAACACTTTTCAGATAGTTATACTTGAGGAGCAGTTAAGTTGTACCAAATTGTCTAATGTACCTAGGAACTCTAACTAAAATAGAGTTGGATTTCATTTCAATATAATAAAAAGACATCCAGAGAAATAAAGATCGTTATAGTAAATTTGTTACTAGATCAAGGAATACTAGACTTTAAGAGACTTGCAAATATTCAGCCTTTAAGGGCAATGACCATAGTTACATTTTTGCTTGTCTTTCTCATCCTTGCCTCTCCTAGTCCTTACCAGTGAGATCAAGTGAATCCGTGTCCAGGTTTGGGGCCTCCCATTTATAAGCATACATTTCCTAGCTCTGTGTCCTGACATGCCAGTTTTTCTAAGGGTTAAATGTGTCAGCTCTTTAAAAACCAAGTCAGCATTTTCCTTCAAACCATTTATCAAGGTTTATTTCTCCCAGTAGACCTTGCCGTACCTGAGCCCAACACCAACATCCCTTGTTAGGGACTAATTGCAATTGTCGTTTGCACTATAGGGTATTCTCATGTTGTTTCCTGAACAAAATTCACTGTTCCTTTTCATAATGGCACATGCTACATCCAGTTTCCTTTTGAGGATTCTGGTTTTTGTTTTTTTGTTTTTTGTTTTTTTTTAGATTGCTTTTTAACAGCTTTATTAATTTTACATGTTTCCATGCAAATGAGTAAAACTCTACTGCTAACAGAAACTTAGACAGGGCAAAGGCAATCTTGAATCAGAAGCTGGAAACGCAAGACCCAACTCGACACATAGAAATAACATAAGGTTCACAGCAAATGGATCAGTAAAGACACATCAGGAAACTACAAGGAAAAGGAAAACAGTGGGAATCACAGTATTAAGCACATGGAAAATGGCAGAAGTCAAGGCATAAGGCACAATTTATCTTGATGATCTTAGTGATTAGAGAGTTGCCCCATAAAAATTCGGGGACAATTTCTCAACTGCAGCTACCTAAGTTTTCTCTTGATTTCTCTCATCATCTCCATGAACATTTCCATATCATCTCCATCTCCACCCATTCCATCATCCATCTGCCTATTGGGTATGGCCATCGAAAATTAGGGGCAAGTCAGCATACCTGTCCCTGCAAGTCAGCAGTCTGGATGGCCTTCACCTCCTCCGAAAAGGTGGTCTTTCTCCATTCTGCCTGGATGCTCCATTTCTTGGTTTTCCAGGGCCTATCCTTGCAGTCTCCTGCTCCTCTGGATTCTCTCTGCCAGGTGCAGGGGCGCAACACTGCCCCCACAGCAGACCTGCACTTTCCATGGTCGGATGCCAGCCCCCTGTGCACAGGGCCATGGGGAGCTGGGAGCGAGATGCTAGTGGCCACTGCACCCTTAGCTGCATTGCTCTGCAGCTCCTGAGGATTCTTTTCGGTAAAGGCAGTGATTTTAAATTCATCTGTTCTCCACACAGCTGCCAGAATACTCCGGAGTGCATCCAGTTTGCCCCCTCTCTTAAACCTGAACCGCTTCCTGTTAAAACCTTTTCTGACCTATGACATGCTTTCTAATTTGGGTCACACTCAACTTTCTGGTCATAGAAACCATGGAGAGATTACTGTACACTTCTCACCCGCTCATCCCCCTGTGCTTTGACGATGTTATTTCTTCTACTTTCAGTGGCTTTGTTCATTCACTCATTCATTCATTCACTTATTCATCAAGAGGTCAATAAATAATTATACAAAAGCATATTAAGGGCTGGGATATGATAGAGCATTTGCCTTGGATGTGTGAGTAGGCCCTGCAAAACACACACACACACACACACACACACACACACACAGTATATTCTTTCTCCATGAGTGAGTTTCTGTTTATTTCTTTCAGGTTTTAATTATGAAATATATCCTATGTACATCTGACCAGTCTACAGAATAACAAATATCTGTGTGACTACCACTTAGATTAGGAAATAGGAAATTTCAATGCCCTATAAGGGTCCCAAAGGTTACCACTATGCTGAATTTTGTGGTTGTAATCCCCTTGCTTACTCTTTTACCACCTAAATATGTGTCCCTAAAAATAGATTTAGTTTTGTTTGCTTTTGAACTTTGTGTAAATGGAATTGTACTCTCTTGTTGGCCTTTTTATACAGCATTTCATTTTGATGTGCATGATTATAGGACATTAATTCTCATGACCATATGATTTTTCCCATTCAGGAGATATCACAAATTTTTGGTTATTCTATTTATGAATTTCTAAGAGATTCTTTAAAACCAGTTGGTGAATTTTATCCAACCCGTTTCTGCACCTAATGAGATGATCATGTGGTTTTCCTCCTTTTATCGTTTAATATGGTAGACTATTATTAATCATTAAATTAATTTTCTAATACTAAACAACCTTGCATTCCTTTCCGCTTATTCTTTAGGCTTATCTTAAATATATCTCCTCCACAGAGCCTTCTCTGATATTCTTCCTCCCTCTCAATTTGTGGCTCCAGAAAAATTGTTTTTATCCTCTAACAGCTATGACATTCTATAAGTATTTTGTTATAGGAACTTACATGATAGGGGTTACAGTTATATAAACAAATAAATATAAGAACATCATGATAATGGTAAAGTCTTTTTCTTTGGGTTTCTTAATCTTTTTCATGAATTTGAATTGAGCCTATTTGCTCTGAACTCTACATCTTTTGTAACAAATGAGTCAGAAAACTGCCTTCAACTTTTTGGGAACCTGCCCTACTTCCAGGAGGACACTTTTGTGCCACCAGACTTGCTTGGTGGCACTCAGAGCTCCATTCTATACTAGTATAAACTACATATTTTTGTGGTTAAATCAGCTATGTAGGATATGGAAAGGCATTGAACTATATATAACCCTACTTTCTGAACCTGATCTATTCACTCTGTCAGGTTATTTTAACAAATTCACCAAGCATCAACAAAATGAACCTTTATAAGTTGATTTATCTCAGGTATCTGTTATAGCAATAGAAAGCTGACTAACAGAGGCAGGTTCAGGGCAGCCTAGGGTTAATTGACCCCACTATTAAGGCAATATCTTTTAAAGGCCTCAATATCTTTCTAGATGCCCCATGTATTAGGAAGTCTTCTCACTCTTTCTGCTTGAACACAAATTATCCCCAGTTCTTCCTACATCCAAGGATTGTCTGACTCTCCTTTCCTTTGGAAGCCTGGGTGATTGTCTCACATATGCAGATCAGTGCTTGACCAAAGAGCTCCAGAGTGCTTACTCTCACTCTTGCTTTGCAGCTCTCTCCTTTCTGATGTTTCAAGCTTAGCTGCTTTGGCATCCCCAAATTCTGACCATTGTCCCCTCATCTCAGAGGACTCCTGTCTCTCTTTGGGTTCCCTTTCCTTTTTTGGAGGCCTGCAAACTCTCTGGGCAGTGAGCTGGACCACTTAACAGGGCTCTACTCATTGGCTTCTCTTCCTTCAAAGGTTACTTTCCTCTATTGCCTGTTACCTGGTACCCAGTATTCATTTTTTCTTATACTTTGTTTTTCTGGTTGTTTAAGGTTGGAGGGTAAAGCCAGTTCCTGTTTTTAAAATACTGAAGCAGAATCAGCCATTCCTGGTCATATTGTTGTTGTTTATTTCTTTAAGCCTATTAATTTCCTTAAACATCTTGATCAACCCTTTGTTGTTTGTCATTGTGTTTCTGTGTCTCTTCCTGCCAGCTGTTGTTTCTGATGTCTCTTTCTCCAGGTGTCTGGTTTCTTTGTGTGTTTGTATTCTTCCTGGGGGCTGCTCATTTGCATTGGCATTTTATCTGTGAGACCTGGGATAAGGATGGTTTACTTACAGAGCCTTCGTATTTAGTTCTAATAGGTGCCAATTGAGTAGACTCTAAATTATACCCTCAGCTCTGAAAATGTAGGACCACCCAGCTATTGAGAAGTAAGACAGCAAACCTGCATGTGATTCAGCCAGAGATTCCAAATTCTTGAACTTTCTTCCCCTTCTCAGCACTGTTTTTCAAGACCTTCGTGTCTTCAGCATGTGCGGGGCAAAATTGTTGGAGAGGAGAATTTTTCTATAAAAACCCCCATGTTGGATAGGCTTTGGGCTACTAAGCTGAGTAAGTTCTTTGGTTTGGCAGATATCTTTGAGAATGGCAAACTTTACTATTTTACTTTTTTTGAGTTCCCAGTTTTATTTGCCATTTTGGGACTAAGAATTCTTTGCTTTTTCACAAGCTCAATAATGAATTTAATAGGATTTTAACAAATATCTTACCCACAATGTTTAATTATGCTGTACAATGCTAATTGTACTTTCTAGTTACCTAGTCTATTTTTATTGTTATTTTGCTATTTTTCTTTTTCTGTTATACTTCTCTTCTAAATTAAAAGTAAAGGAACTGTGTAACTTATTATCTAAACCAGTGCTCTTTTGAGAGTGAAAAGGACATTTAATATTACTTAATATCTTGAAATATTTTCTCACAAATCCATTAAGAGTGGTAAACTGGGTTGGGGTTGTGGCTCAGTGGTAGAGCATTTGCCTCACATGTGTGAGGCACTGAGTTCAATTCTCAGCACTGCATATAAATAAATAAAATAAAGTCCATTAACAGCTAAAAAATAAGTTAAAAAAGATTATTTTTTTAAAAAAGAGTGAGCCAACAAATTATTTTATCAAAAATTATTTTCAAGGGGCTGGAGTTATGGATCAGCAGTAGAGTGCTCGCCTCACACGTGCAAGGCCCTGGGTTCAATCCTCAGCACCACATAAAAATAAATAAATAAAGTAAAGTTATTGTGTCCAATACAACTACAGAAAATAAATATTTTTAAAAATTACTTTCAAACATAAAACACTTTCTTCCAAAAAATCTGTGCACATTAAAGAATTAAGTTAAAACTTTCTTATATTGTTTACCTGAACATTATAATAAACTGATCATTTTTGATACATTTTTATGTATTTTAATTGTTGTCTTCATCATAACTGGTTCTAACACTTTTACAGTTTGAATCTTAAATGTTCCCCAAAGGCTCATGTGGTAAAGGCTTGGTGCTTAGCCTGTGTTGCTGTTGAGAGGCAGTAGAACCTTTAGTAGGTGGGGCCTAGAGGGAGGAAGTTAGGTCATTGGCACATACCCCTCAAGGGGATTGAGGGACCGCAGTCAAGTCAATTTCTCTCTCTGTGCTTCTGAGGTAAGTAGGTTTCCTCCACCATGTCCTCTTGCCATGATATTCTGCTTTGCCATAGGCCCAAAAGTAACACAACCAACTGATCATGAACTGGAACCTCTGAAATCACAAGCCCAAATAAACCTTTTCTCCCGTTAAGCTGATTACCTCATGTATTTTGTTTCAGTGATAGAAATCTTTAAATACCTTGTCAGTGGTATTTTTCTTAAAACTTTTTGATTTCTAGTATTATCTTAAAGCCACAGCATTTTTCTTTTTCATGTACTCTAGCTGTCTTCCTTTATATTAATGTATATATATTAATGTAAAAAAAAAAAACCTGTACATTTTGGTAACTGCAGCTTCCATTTCTCTTGTTCGATTATCACAGGGCACATAAATTCATAAATGTGCCCTCCAACTCATTACAAGTTCATTTCAGTGGGGTAAGTTTCTCAAGTTAGTAAGAATATTATGGGCTAAAGTTTTGAAGGATCATCCCACATATCAATTTCTAAAACAAAATTATAGAATTTCACATTTTAGTCCTTTAAGTGTTTGAGCTCTTGTCATCTATATCTGATTCCTCCTGTATGCTAGCTTTGTTTTTAATAGTTGCAATTCATGACCAGCTTCAAAGCCTAATGGTTTTCTATTTCATTTGTTCAACACTTGGTTATGGATCACAAGTTATTTTGAATGGAATTCAATCAAAATTTAGATGACTTGCTTCCAAAACCCCAACACTTTTTTGTACAACGTTTAGATTAATTTACAAAATGTGTTTTGTAGTTAAATGCTATCTAAGCTTATCAATTTCTTGTCATGAAAGCTAATCCTTTAAAATCTCAAATACAGCTGAATCCAGCATAGAGAGACAACTGCACAGTCCCCAAATGAAGTGGTAGATTTTAAAGTTCAACATCATCTTCATCAGAAGATTTTGGTAGTTCAGTTATATTCAAACTCAAGTTATGTAAATTGACAACCACAGCTTGTATTTCTCTGGGTAGAAATAGAACTACATTTGAGCACAGTTACAAATTATATGTATATGTCAATTATAAAGTGCATTTCAGCATAAGGAGTTTCTCAATTTAGTAGAAACATTATGTCTTAACATGTGAACTATGTTCACTGCATACGCCTCACATATTTCTAGTCAAGACCATGGAAGTATAAAGTGAAGTTTTAGCCAACTTTTCCCATCTCATTTTTTAAAATATCTTTATTTTTATTTATTTATTTTTTTAATGTCATGCTGAGGATCGAACCCAGGGCCTCACACATGCAAGGCAAGCGCTCTACCGCTCAGCCACAACCCCAGCCCTCCCCTCTCATTTTAATAAAAGTTTTAATAATGGTACTTTTTTTTTTTAATGAGAAATCCAGGACTGGGATGTGGCTCAGTGGTATAGTGCTTGCCTAGCATACACAAGGCCCAGGGTTCAATTTAAAAAAAAAAAAAAGTAAAAAAGAGAGGGAGGAAAAATTCAGGACAATATAAGTCAGATGGACTACAGGATAATAGGCATAAACTGGGGCTTCTGTGCAAACCAGGACATAGCGTCAGCCTAATTAAAGCCCTGGTGTGGAGGTCATATCTCATGTGTGTTTGTAACTGTGTTTGTAATTCCAAGGCAAGCACGGGCCTACCTGTATTCTATGTTCTTCATACATGTTTGTTGAACAAACAGCTCCCAGTAGCATGTCTGCAAAAGCCTTTCTGTGTGTTACTGTAAAAGGATTGAGAATGGAGCAGTGTTGGGCTCTGTAACAAGACCCTCCAAAATCCCAACACACAGGTGGCTGCTTTCCCTGCTTAGTCTTAACTGCAAGCAGAAATTATGCTTAGTGCTCATTCTAGAACATCTAGTCTACATGCCAAAGGTATTTGGCTGTACCGACTGGCTTTATCGGCTCTTTTAAGCCAAACACACTTCTAGGACCAAACATATTGCTCTGAGTACTTTGACATTACCTGTGTAATATCAATATAAAGAGAGCCCAGGGATCATGATACTGACCCATCTGACAGATGGGCCTGACTTGACTTGGCCAGTCTTGGCCTCAAATTCTTGACATGAATGGTGCTGATGTTTCCTTTTTGAGGAACAGTGTTGTACACACTTCTCAAGAAGGGAATTATGGTAGTCTTTGTGTAAATCTCTCTTGGGAGCTGCTCTTGAAGACTATGAGCTTTGCATACTCAAGTAGGCCATGACTTATCGTCTAGAATGCTCTGTAAGGCTGAAATAATCGGTTTGTCATTACATAGGGGAGGCTGTGAGCTTGTACTATTCTTGTTGGAACCCACGGCAGTGGCATCTGCTTTGGTGTTTTTCTAACAACGGCTCCCATGAAGACAAAGAAAAGGTAAAGTCTTGGAAGTTGTGGAGTTAAGAAGCTAGGGGAGACTTCTTTGATGGGGAGCTTTAACCAACTATTTATTAGATATGGGAAGGCAACTATGATAAACACTTTGCTAGGGCCTGGATATACAGAAAGAAATGACCTCTGCCCATATCTAGCATGTATGAGGCCCTCGTTTGATCTCTAACACTGCAAAAAATAAATAAATAAAAGTCTTAGAGGTATAATTGATTAGACCTTGAACTCAAACCACATTTATTATAAGAAATGAGTAACTTTTGTTGGCAGGGAAGGGGAATGAACCCAAGACCTCACAAATGCTAGGCAAATACTCTACCACTGAACTAACTGCATCCTCAGCCCAGAAATGGATTTGTTATTGAAATTAAAAGACATAAAAATCATGCAACAACAACCTCTCTCATTTCCAAACAAAACAAATAACACTGGAAAACCAATATTTCTTAATTTTTTAAAAAAGAAAACTATCATTCCTTAACGTCATTTCCCCATTAATATTTCATAGACTTTTCCTTAAGTTATTAAACATATGAATCATGGCCTTTGTGCAACATCTTTCCTCAGACTTGCATCAGTTATGGAAACCATTCTTAGACTCACTCTCTTTTTAATCCTTCCAATTACTGAGCCCTGTTCTTTGTACCAAGCACCAATCCAGTTGGTACATGTTGTGAGGACTGTGGGATCAAGATTCTTTAAACCATTCATGACACTCAGAATATATTCTAACAGAGTTGCCCCCATGTCCCTCTGAAAAATAAGTTGTTCTGATTTCAAAAGGAATTTATCCCTGGGAACACCATGGCCCACATGCTTAACAACAGTGTTCAGGGCTTCCCAGCTGCTAACTGGTGAGTGGCCTGCAGGTAATAAAGACCATATTGGATAAGTATATTTAACACAAAATAGACAATGTTTAGTCACACTTCTTGGCAGGCTTATCATAGGAAAATCAAATATTGGTCACACTTCTTGGCAGGCTTATCATAGGAAAATCAAATATTGGAAAGATTTTGAACCACAGATGCCAAAAAATTATTAGTTAAAATCTAAGACTAGCACAGTGTTATCTAAAAATGAAAAAGCACTTGTACATCAAAGGACATTATCTAGAAACTGGAAACAATCCACAGAATGAACGTATTTGCAAATCATCTATCTACTCTAGGATTAATATTCAGAATCTATAAAGTACTTCTAAGATAGAACAAGAGCAAATCCAATTCAAACATGGACAAAGGACTTGAATAGATGTTTCTCTAAAGAAGTTATACAGATGACCAATAAGCACATGAAAAGATGCTTAACATGGTTGTCATTAGTGAAGTGCAAACTAAGTGACAATAAGATGCCACTTCACATCGATTAGGATGTCTGTTCTCAAAACAACAAAAAGTAAGTTTTGGCAAGGATGTGGAAAAATTGGAACCACAGGTGGGAATGTAAAAATGGTGCAGCCAGTGTGGAAAAGTTTGGCAGTTCCTCAAAAGTTAAACAGAATTGTCATATGATCCCTCCACTCCACTCCTAGATATAAGCCCAAAAAAAACTGAATTCAGGGCATAAACCGATACCTGTACATTAATGTTCAGAGTAGCATTATTCATCCTAGTCAAGAGGTGGAAACAACCCAAGTGTCCATCAACAGATGAATAGAAAACAATATATGGAATATCCACAATGAAGCCCGGTTTGTTGTGCAAATTTTAAGGCACCCATAAAATTATTTTAATAAAAAATAAAAATATGAAATAAACAAT
The DNA here is from genome assembly GCF_021218885.2 of Marmota monax. NCBI lineage: Eukaryota > Metazoa > Chordata > Mammalia > Rodentia > Sciuridae > Marmota > Marmota monax. The sequence continues at coordinate 7,010,318 of NW_026695219.1, forward strand.
TTTAATGTGGTGTATCTATACAATGGAATATTATTCAGCAAAAAGGAGCAAAATTCTGATCTATGCCACAATATGTATGAACCTTGAAAACACGTTATGTGAAATTAACCAGATGCCAAAGGACAAATATTATATAATTCCCTTTAAACAGGCTACCTATGAGAAGGTAAATTCATAGAGACAGAAAATAGAATAGTGGATATCATGGGGAGGGGAAGAGGGGGATGTGGAGTGATTGTTTCATGGGTAGAATTTCAGTTTGGGAAGATGAAGAAGTTATGGTGATGGGTAGAGGTGATGGTTGCACAACAATGAATGTACTTAATGCCACACATTATACACTTAAAAAATATTTTAGATATATATGATAGTAGAGTGTATTCTGGCATTATATATTATATATACATACATGAAGTAATAATAATAATACATACATACATACATGGAGTATAACTGGTTCTAATTAGGATTCCTTTCTTGTGTTGTACATGATGTGGAGTTACACTGGTCATGTATTCATATACAAATGTAGGAAAGTTATATTTGATTCATTCTACTGTCTTTCATATACGAACATGCCCCCTCCCTTCCCTCCCTTCCCTTCATTCCCATTTGTCTAATCCAATGGACTTGTATTCTTCCCTGCCTCCTCCCCACTTATTGTATGTTAGCAACCACATATCAGAGAGAACATTCGGCCTTTGGTTTTCGGGGACTGGCTTATTTCACTTAGTATGATAGTCTTCAGTTCCATCCATTTACCAGAAAATGCCATAATTTCATTCTTCTTTATGGCTGAGTAATATTGCATCGTGTGTACATACACCACATTTTCTTTGTCCATTCATCTGCTTTAGGGCACCTAGGTTGATTCCATAGCACACATTGTACATTTAAAAAATCATTAAAACAGCCAGGCATGGAGGTACATGTCTATAATCCCAGCTATTCCAGAACCTAAAGTGGGAGGGTGGCAAGCTCACCCACCAGCTTGGGCAACTCAGCGAGACCTTATCTCAAAATCAAAAAGGGCTGGGATGTAACTCAATGGCAGAGTGCCCCTGGATTCAATCTTTAGTAATACACACACACACACACACACACACAAAGTAAATTTTTTGTAATGCTTATTTACCAAAAAAAAAAAAAAAAATTTTAATGAAAAGGCAGGTGATTTCCAAGGACAGAAGTCCTTGGGAATTACTAGTACTGTCAGACTCCCCCCACCTGCTTTTTCCTTGAATAATTAGTAAGTTTTCATAAATTTGAGCTGGACATTGAACAGTTCCTGTTTTAGTCAGCTTTTTTGCTGCTGTGACTAAAGGACCCAACCAGAACAATTGTAAAGGAGGAATAGTTTATTTGAGGTCTCAGGGTTTCAGAAGTCTCAGTCCATAGAAGGCCGGCTCTTCTCCTCAGAGCTCAAGGTGAGCCATGAAGCGGGTGGCAGAAGGGCGTGGCAGAGGGAAGCAGCTCACATGATGATCAGCAAGCAGAGAGAGACTGCACTCCCCAGATACAAAATATATATCCCAAAGCCACACCCCCAATGCCCCACCTCCTCCAGCCACACCCTATCTCCTTCAGCCACCACTCAGTTAATCCCATCAGGGGATTCATCCACCATTGAGTTAAGGCTTTCATAGCAGGATCGTTTCTTTGAACCTTCTTGCTTTGCCTCACACATGAGCTTTTGGAGAACACCTCACATCCAAACCATAATAATTTCCATTGATAGAAATGAAAGGAAACAGCATTCCAGGCTGAAAAGCTGGGATGAACATGGTGACAGAAGAGACACTAGAGTTCAGAGCCTGTTTAAGGAATCATGAGTAGAGCCATCCAGAGTTTGCAGGGAAGGGAGGGATGCACAGAGAAGCATCTCTTCCTCCTCATTGGGCAATCCAGCTCCAGCCCCAGGTCCAAAGCTGCCACATCATCTTTACTGCCATTCTTTATACTACAAGGGGGGCTGACTGTCAGTCAATGAAGTAACAAATGCATTACATCCAAAGTCATGCCAGTCTGCAACCCACTGGGCAAACACACAGGGACCCTATCTCAGTGAATACTGGTCTTTGTGGCAGTAGTGGTTCATTGGTCATCTCTTGGAACCATTTTCAGTATCCCCAACTGAGCACTGGAAAGGCTATTGGTCAGAAGCAGGAGGTAGACGTGGCAGGAGAGGGATCATCTTGACCTTGACTATCAGAATCCTGCCATAAGCTCCATGCTATTCACTTAATAGCCATTGCATAGGGAGAGAGATGTGAGCATGAGGTCAGAGGCAGGAACACATTCCATCATCTCATCTATCCTCCCAAACCAGGCTGAATCCTTCCCGGCAGGGTGATATTACTGTGCCACTATCCTTACTGAGCCAGTGTATGTCATATCACTTGGAAGGTCATCCTGCAGCACTGGCAGTGCCCGTGGACATGTAGCCTGATTGAGCAGAGAGATGACAGACACCTCGCTGCCTTTCATGTGCACAAGATCAGAACCCAGCCAAGTGAATGCAAATGAAATGTCAGCTCGGGGCTCATATTTGCATAGTCTCTATTTATTTTGATAGAAAGAAAGCATGGAATTGGCTAAATCAACTCTGGAGACTCAAAAAGCCATAATTACAATCCAATGTAATCATCAAGCCTAGACCCTTTTCCTAATTCTATTTAACCCTGAAAGAACTCTAAATACACTTGCAGATTTTTAAAATCCACTTTCTATACAGTTCTACTGTCTACCCTAAAGGAAGATCACAGATGGAGGTACGGAAAGAGACACCATCAAAATGTCAAAACCTAAACTTCATCTATGTGTTTTTTTTTTCTTTTTAACTTGAAACAAACATTGAAATTCATTGAAAAGCATAGGAATGTTCTGAAAATGAAAGTTTGTCACTAAGGAGACATAGGAGGTTGGAGGATGGGGTAGCGGCAAAGTAGTGGGAAGGATTCGAGAGATGGCACCAGGCAAGAAGCAGATTTCATCTGGAATTCTATCAAGAATTCCATTTGCAGCCTTCATTTTCTTTCTTCTTGAGAATTCTGTAAAAATTCACAGGGAGGGACAGGTGAGCAAAATCAGAGAGGCTCTGTGTTGCCGTGACAACATGACTCTGGTCTCTATCTCTATCCCTGATCAGTACCTAACTCCTTTTTGGATTACTGCAGAGATCTCTCACTCTAGGATGAGCATATGCTCCTAAACCTGAGGATGATATAAAATTACAGGAAAGCGAAGTTTCTAAATAGTACAGTGATGTCGTCTTTACTTGAAAGATGTGTAATGGTCATAATGAAACATGATTGAGATATTTCCTTATTCCTCTCCCAGAAAGCCTGTCATAAACCACTGCCAAAGCCCTGTGCAGTGTGACAAGAGTATAGAAATGTCTGTTGTAAAACATTGATCATTAAAGATAATGGCTTGTGTCGAATAGACTTTAAAAAGGAAGTGAAACTTCAGCTAATGTTAGAGTAGTATTTACACTCTACATTGCAATAATGATATAAACATTTTCTTACTCCTAACTGGTCCTGCAGGTGGATTAAACAACACACTTGCATCTATTACAGAGCAGGTTTACACATTCAGTAAGTGCAGAGGGTCTTGTTATTGAATCACTAAGCACACCTTTATATCATCTTGAATTTCATTAGCTTATGCAATTTCTGGCAACCTGTTGGTTCCAGGGAAATATATGGACCTATTATTTTCTGTTTTTCTGTAAGGTCTACTAATTTGCCTTCTTAGTTCTCACTTTTTTGTGTGGTTTAGAGGGGTGCTTTCCTTCAAAGTGATGACATTCCTAGTTTCTGATTATGCTAAATTGGATAAAAATAAATCTAGAATAATTTTCCTTCTGTCCTAGGGCTAATAAGTCATAAATATTGGCTGAGTTACTATAAGGAAAGGTCAAAATAAAAGCATATCTCCTATCATTGAAATTCTTAGGATTTTTTTTAATACTTACCACCTCCCAGAGTAGCCTGTATAATATTTTGGAATAGCCTTAATTTTTAGAAAGCTCTTCCTTATACTGAACTCCATTTTTGAGGTATGGCTGATTCTGGGTAGCTGTTTTTAACAAGACCCTAAGATGCTGGGTGCAGTGGAACATGCCTGTAGTCCCAGCAGATAGAGAGGCTGAGGCAGGAGGATCACAGTTCAAAGCCAGCTCCAGCAAATGGGTTAGGTTCTGAGCAACTTAGTGAAACCCTGTTTCAAAATAAAATAAGGGCTGGGAAAAGTACCCCCCAAGTTAAACTATTCCAGCAGAAAGCAGATAGCCTGTTTTTATGACAGTCTTTTTATTAGGAAATGCAGTGACCCCCCTCCCAAGAAAATTTCTCAACTCTAATGCTCTATGGTTCTAAAAATATTTTTCAATCTTGACTCAGAATTGTTTCCTAGAATTAGTGGGCTATTTATATCATAATTCTGATTATGTGAATTACATTAAATTTTCTGATGTCATACCTGAGTGCCATGACCTTGGAATGACTGTACATTTCCTGAGCAGAACTTAGATTTACAAAATTTGGAGTAAATCAGATTCTACTAATCCTGCATGGTCATCACCGAGATGATGTTTTTCCTGGCTCTAGATAAGAAGGAATGAGTTGTTAAATAAGTGAATAATGTTAAATGTTTTCATGGAACATATGTAATTGATGTAAGTGAACTATGTTTCATAACCATGTTAGTCATCACAAGTGAGTCTTGTTAAATGAGATCAAAGCAGATTGGTTAGGATTTTAACATGAAACCTTCTGTTAGTTATAAATTCAAGTTACATCATATACTTTTCTTATTGAGACTATTTACTGTTAACAGCTGGCCTTTCTCAAGTAAGCTGAATTATTGTGAATTTTATCTTATTCAGATAAATGGGATGCTGATCCTAGCATCAAATGGGTTCCCAAGGTCCAAATTTTATGTAGACTTTATCACACTATGAGTACAGTGGTAAACCTATTCAAGTTTAACTCTGAATTTCATTGGCTTCAACTTATACCTGGAATATAAAACTTCCAGCTTATATAAACTCTATCCATCCTGATATTCTCTGAAGTCCCTCAGAGAGTTGTCATGAATGCTCAACAAGACTCACTTTCCCTTGCTATAACAAAATACCTGTAATAGCCAACTTATAAAAATAAAAGGCTTATTTTGGTTCACAGGTCTGTAGTTTCCAGTACATGATTGAGTGGCTTGTTGCTTTGGGTCTATGGTAAGGCAGTGTATCATGGCAGGAGCACAGGTCAGGGAAAAACTGCTAACTTCATGAGCCAGGAAGCAAAGAAAGGAAGAGTCCAAAAGTCCCTTTAACACCTCCAATAACCTAAGGACTTCCCACTAAGTCCTAACTCTTGAAGGTCCCACCACCTCCCAATAGTGTCAACCTGGGCACCAAGTCTTTAACACATAGACTTTTGGGAGACATTGAAGATCCAAATTATGGTGGGCTGGAGTTGTGGCTCAGTGGTAAAGTGCTTGTCTAGCATGCCTGAGGCATTGGGTTCGATTCTCAGCACTGCATATAAATAAATAAATTAACTGATTAATTAAAGGCCTATCAACAACTAAAAAAATTTTTGTTTTTAAATATCCAAATTATGGTACTTATTATGTTCCTAGTTCTGCTGGGAATAGTTACTGCTTCACCAAGAGTAGCAGGCCCTGTTGAACATCATTGCTTCTTTCCTGCTCTTCATTGAACACTGCCACCAATGCTCTAGAGCCCTCCTGGTGTCTGCCCTAGATAACCAGGATGGAATGAGGAAGACTTCATTTCTCCCATATATTATCCTATATCACAGGCATCCCAAAATGGCGCTTATACCTCAGTTTCTATGGTAGTTAGCTGGGTGTGGTGAGGCACACCTCTAACCCCAACTACTCAGGAGGCTGAGGCAGAAGGATCACAAGTTTGAGGCCAGCCTGAGCAATTTAATGCAACCATCTCTCAAAAGATTTAAAAGGTTTAGGAATGTAGCTTCATGGTAGAGTGTCACTGGGTTCAATCCCCAGTACCCCCCCTCCAAAAAAAATACCCAAAGAAACAAACAAAATACCCAAATTCTGGTGTTTAATAAAAGAATACAATGAAAGGATAGATTAACTTCCTCCTCTTAGTGTTAAAATTGGGTGGTCTTAGGATAAGCAAGATAAGAACTCATAACAGGTGGTATATTAGTTGGACCCAAAGGCTGGTCCTCCAGCCTGAGTGGGTGGTTCTCTACGGGTCCTCTCCAAAGCTCCCTCAGATAAAGCAACTCATCATCTCCCACTTGAGTGCCAGTGCTTCACAGACACCTGTAATATACATACTGGATTCAGGGAGCTATTTTTGCTGGTACTTCATTATACAAGCCAGAGTACCTGTCTGTGGAAGACCTCAAGACTGTACTTCTCTATCCAAGATGTCAGTGTCATGCATTCTCCCTTCCAGCATCTTGAAGAAGAGACCTGCTATGCCATTTGTATCTGAAACTGAGCATCAAGAATTTTAACTTCTTTAATATTTCAAAATGCCATTAGGACAGGTCAGCCTTTATCAAGCTTCTGGCACTTTTCTAGTACCCCAAACCAGATCATTTGTGTCCTGAAATATTGGCAGTGGCATCCTGAGGGAAACATTGCTGAGACAAAACTGCTTCTGCAGAGCACGTGCCTTCCCAGAGTGAAGGCATGTATCTTCCTCCAAAGGTACGAATGTCCATGAATATGGGGATCATCAAGTCCCTTACAGATGAACTCAAGGGAGTGATTATTTCCCTGTGTCTGCGTGTGTTTCAGTCTGTCACAACTCAACACTCTCACAAAGAAATCTTGGGACCTAGAAGTCGTAGTCAGAATTGCCCTCACTCAGTGGAGCCGGTGACTCTCCTTGGAAAACAGTCTCTTTTAATGGGTAAAGAACCACAGAAGTGCTGCCCACCTTGGCCAGAAGTGTTGGGCCATGGAGGCTTAACATCTTGGGATTCTGGTCCCTGGCATTTTGGGTTGGCCTCAGAGGGTCATTGCTGACCTTTCAGGAGACAAATAAAAAAGGATTTTTACAGACCAATAAGATATAAGCAGGAAGGAGGCAGTTGTCAGGGGGACAGAGTGTGTGGGGTACCATTGAGTAGCCAAATACACTTCAAGGTCATTATTTTATCTCCCCTTTCTACCTTCTTTTTCTTTTCATTCTCTCTTCTCTTGGTCTCCTTCTGTCTCCTCCTGGTTGTTAGCAGGTAGATCCAGTGACTTGCGAGATAGAACTCTCGGAGCTGAATGACACCTGCCAGCTCTGTCCCAGGGTCTCACGCTTGCTGTCTGAAGCTCTAAAACAGGTCCTGTGGTTTACAGGTGAAGTAGGTACAACTGGAATTGTTACTGGAATATAGTATTCCTACAGAGTTCTATCTTAAGAGTATGAGGGACACAAGTATTTTCTTGGCATTTAAACATTAGTTGTTATCTTGACTAAATATCAAGCATACATAAGAATTTTTGTTATGAGGGTAGGAATGAGATGGACATCATTACCCTAGGTACATGTATGATTGCATGAATGGTGTGTCTCTACACCGTGTACAATCAGAGAGTTGAAATGTTGTACTCCATTTGTGTATGATGAATTGAAATGCATTCTGCTGTCACATACAACTAAGTAGAACAAATTTTAAAAAATAAATATAAAAAATAAAATAAAATTTATGGAAAGCATAAAAAATTTAGAAAAGAATTTTGTGTGTGTAGTTTCCATTCTTGAATATTGATGGCATATTGCTTAAAATCTTTTTCTAACAACAAAACCCACTGTCCCCTTTTTTAAAAAGAGAGAGATATATATGCTAAGGTTCACATATGTGATTTATATAGTTCTTTCTTGCTGCCTGTGGGAATCTCTCTTTTACAATTTATTCTGGAACATGATTGTTTTTCTGGATTAATTAGGCTCTTTTTTCTCAACATTCTAAGAAGTGATAAATGTGAAGAGGCACAGACATCTTGCTTTCTTCTGTGACGTCGTATTTGTACTGAAGAAGATACATTTTCTTATGAAATTACCTGGCCAGTCTTGCATGTGATGTGAACATCTTGCTCCTGGGCAGCTGGGTGCCCTCTCCTGAGGTGTACCTCCCCTGAGGATCAGAAAATAATGTGCTGATTCCAGACTGCCCTTTCAGAGAGGGGCTGAACTTTTTACAGTTGTGCTGTGGCTGTTTGGGGGAACTAAAGAAAAGAGAGAGGAAGAGTGCATGCCAAGTGCCTTCTGTGTAGGAGAATCCCAGCTGAGGAGACAAAGCTAGCTACAGCAATGGCGCTCTGAGCATTCTCTAGCAGATTAGGGGTGGCCAGATACTGTGATGAGTGGGGATTCTGCTTAGCCTCAAGGTGTCCTGTCTTTATCATGTCTTGTTTTTCATTTGTTCCTCCTTTATTAGCTTTAAAATTCTTTATTATTTTAAAAATAAATGTTATTGTGCCTACTTTAGGTATACACAGTGGTGTTATGAAATTAATAGTAAATAAATAAACATATCAATGGTTATTACAGTGAAACAAATGAACATCCATCATCTCACAGTTACCCATTCTCCCCACCCCAACCCCCCATGGCAGGAGCAACTATAATCTACTCATTTAGCAAAACTCCTGAATGTAGCACACCATGTTTAACTGTGGTCCTCACATTGTTTACTAAATCTTTAGACCTGTTCATCCTACATATCTGCTACTTTATGTCCTTCTCTCACCCACCCACCCCACTTTCCTAGTAATCACTGTTCTTTCTGTATACCTTTGACTTTTTCTTTTTAGATTCCATATATAAGCAATATTTTTATTTCTGTGTCTGGCTTATTTCGCTTAGCATGATGTCCTCTGCTCCATCCATGTTGTAGCAAATGGTAAGATTGCCTCCTTTTTTTAAAGGCTGAGTAATATTACATTGTATAAAAGTACCACAGTTTTTTTTATTATTTTGTTGACAAGATACCTAAGTTGTTCCCACATCCTGAATACTGCAAATAATGTTGCAACAGACATGGGCATGAGGATATCTTTACAGGTAGTAATTTAATTTCCTGATATATACTCAAAAAAAGAGATCCTGGGTCATATGGTAATTATTTTGATTTTTTTTTAGGAACCCCATACTGTTTTCCATAATGTTTGCATAGTCTATATTCCTATGAACAGTGTGGGAGGATTCCCTTTTCTCCATAGTCTTACAAACACTTGTTACCTCTTCCCTCTGCTAACAGCTATCATACAGGTGTGGGACATGTCTATTCAGGTCCTTTGCCTTTTTTTTTTTTTTGGTACCAGGGATTGAACCCAGGGGTACTTAACTACCAACCATATCCCTAGTTCTTTTATGTTTTATTTTGAGTCAGGGTCTCACTAAATGGCTGAGGCTGACTTTGAACTTGGGACCCTCCAGCCTCAGCCTCCTGAGACACTAGGATTGCAGGTGTACACCACTGTACCCAGCTCCTTTACCCATTTTTTAATTGGGATATATGTTTTCTTGCTACTGAGTTGTATGAGTTCTTTATAAATTTGGGGTATTAACTCTTTATCAGATATTTGGTTTGTAAATTTTTTTCCTAATCTATATGTTGCTTTTCATTTTGCTGGTTGTTTTCTTTGCTGTGCAGAAGCTTTTTAGTTTGATGTAGTCCCATTAATTAATTTTTGTTTTTGCAACCTAAACTTTTGGTGTGATATATTTTTAAAAAATCACTTCCAAGGCTAATGTCAAGGAGATTTTCCCCTATTTCCTTCTATAAATTTTATGATTTCAAGTGCTACATTTGGTCTTCATCCTTTTTGATTTTTATGTATGGTATTAGTGCCCAGTTTCGTACTTTTAAATGTGGAAATTCAGGTTTTTCAGCACAATTTTTTATAGCTTTATTTTGTTTATTTAGTGTTATGTGGTGCTGGTAATCGAACCCGGTGCCTCACGCATGCTAGGCAAATGCTCTACCACTAAGCCACAACCCCAGCCCCAGGTCTATTTATTGAAGACATTATTCTCTTCCCCTCATTGTGTTCTCTTGATGTCTTTTCAAAAATTAATTAGTTGACCATATATGTTTGGATTTATTTCTGGGCTCTCTATTCTGTTCTGAAGTCTGTGTGTCTGTTCTTATGCCAGTACCATAGCATTTTGATTACTATGGCTTATTGTGATAGAATTTTAAACCAGGAAGTGAAATACCTCCAACTTTGTTTTTCTTTCTCAGAATTGCTTTGACTATCAAGTCTTTTGTGATCCCATAAAAATCAAAGTATTGTTTTTTTTCTACTTCAGTCAACAGTACCATTGGAATATTGATAGAGATCAAATTGAATCTGTACATTGATTTAAGTAAGATGAGCATTTTAGCTGTATTCTTTGGATCCATGAATGTATTCTATGCTATATCTTTCCATTTAGTAGTCTTCTCTTCTGTTTCTTTTTTTAGTGTTTTATAGTTTTGAGTATAGAGTATTTTTACCTCCTTGGTTATTATTTTTTATTTCATTTTGGGGGAGGTCATTATTTGGGTACATAAATGCCACAGAGTCTGTATGTTGATTTTATATTCCGAAGCTTTATGGAATTCATTTAGTAGTTCCAATAGTTTTTTGTTTTGTTTTGTTTTTTGGTGTAGTCTTTCTTGTTTTCCACATGAGATTATGTCATCTGCAAATAGAAAGACTATTCTTCCTTTCAGATTTGGATCCCTTTTCTTTTTTCTTTTATTTCTTTTATTTTTTCCTTGTCTGATTGCTTTTGCTAGTACTACCAGAACTGTGTTTAATAGAAGTGGTAAAAGTAGGTATCCTTCCCTTGTACAACATCTTGGAGGAAAGGCTTTCAGTTTTTCCTTATTGATTATGACATTTAGTAGTGTTTTTTTCATAAGTGGACTTTATTGTATTGAGAAACTTTCTTTCTACTCTAAACTGTTGATAGTTTTTATTAAAAAAAAAAAGATGTAGAATTTTGTCAAATGCTTTTTCTGTGTCAATTGAGATACCAATGTGTGTTCTATCTTTCTATTAATGTAAAGTATCACAGTGATTAATTTGTATATATTAAACCAATCTTACATTTTAGAGATAAGGTACACAATTTGTGATATATTATCAAATTTGACTTGTTAATACTTTATTGAAGATTTTTGCATCAATGTTCATCAGGTATATTGGCCTATAGCTTTTCCTTCTTATGGTGTCTTTGTCTGTTTTAGGTATCAAGGTGACTGAGGTAATTACCTCAATCACTTTTGTTATTGATCTCTTCAGACTTTCTATTTCTTCCTGCTCTAACATTGGTACATTTTCTTTCCTTTAGGTCATCGATTTTGTTGGCCTATGTATCTGTGAATTTTCCAAAATTTCTACTGTTTCTGTTTTATAGTTTCATACCATTTTGGTCAGAAGATACTTGATATGATTTCAGATTTCTTAAATTTGTTAAGATTTGTTTGTGGCCTGCCATATGATCTATCCTGAAGATGTCCCAGGTATATGAGAGAATAATCTACATTCTGCTATTATTGGATGCTCTTAGGTCCACTTTGTTTAAAGTGCAATTCTATTTCCAGTATCTCCTTATTAATTTTCTTCCACTGTTGGAAGTGGAGTATTGCTATTTTTATATTGCTATTTCTTCTTTCATGTCCTTTTCATACTTGCTTTATATATTCAGGTGCTCTGATGTTGGTTAAGTGTAGATTTATAATTGATATGTCCTTTTGAAGAATTAAGCCCTTTATCGTGAAATAATTACCTTCATCACCTCTGTGACAGTTTTGACTTGAAGTCTAATTTATCTGACATAAGTATAGTTACCTCTGCTCTATTTGGGTTGCTATTTGCATGGAATATCTTATTCCATGTCTTCACCTTTAAAAGTCCATGTGTGCCATAAAACTAAAGCAGGTTTCTTGTAGACAGCATACTGTTGGATCATGTTTCCTTTGAATACATTCAGTCACTCTGTCTTTTTATTGCACAATTTTGTTCATTTTCAATCAAAGTAATTACTGATAGGAAAGGATAACTTCCATTTGTTCATTGTTTTCTGGTTGTTTAATTCTTTCCTTTTTTTTCTGGGATGCCAGGAGTCAAATCTAGCATCTTGAACATGCTAGACAAGTACTCTAACACAGAACCACTCCCAGCTCTGTTTCTTCCTCTTTATCGGGTATCTGCTATAGTTTTTTGCTTTTGGGTCACCATGAGGTCTATATAAAATATCTTATAGTTATAATAAACTATTATAAAAGATCTAAAAATTCTAGATCTTTTTTCCCCTCAGTTGTATGTTTGATATTGTAATTTACACATTCTTATACTGTATATATATATTTTTAATAGCTTCATTTTATTTATTTATTTTTATGTGGTGCTGAGAATTGAACCCAGTGCCTCACATGTGCGAGGCAAGTGCTCTGCCACTGAGCCACAACCCCAGCCCCTTATAGTATATATTTAACAACATATTATCGTTTTTAACTGTTTTGAACTATAGCATTCATACTAGAGATATGAATGGACTTACAAACTACCATTATAATGTTAGATTATTCTGAATTTGATCATATGTTTACCTTACCAGTAAATTTTATACTTTCATATGCTTTTACGTTAGTAATTAGCTTTTCTTATTGAAGAACTCCTATAACCATTTCTTGTAAGGTAGGTCTAACAGTAGATGCCACTCAGCTTTTGCATGTCTGAGAAGGTACTTCTTCATTTCTGAAGGTCAGTTTTGGTTGGCAGGATTTTTTTTTCCAGCACTTTAAATAGGGCATTCCCATTCTCTCCTATCCTGCAAGGTTTCTGTCAACAAATCCATTGAAAACCTACATCCACTGATATAAGAGATCCCTTTATGCGTGACTTGATATTTTTTCTGCTTCTTAAATTCTCTCCTAGTCTTTGCCTTTTGATGGCTTGAATATAATATGTCTTGACGAGGACTTCTTTGGATTGAATCTTTGAGCTAATGAATCTGAATATCCATTTTCTCTCCCAGGACTTAGGAATTTTTCAGCAATTAATTTGTTAAATAAGTCTTTTGTCTATTTCTATGTGTTCTTCTGAAATTCCTATAATGAGAATGTTTGTTTATTTAATGGTATCCCATAAGTCTTGTAGCCTGTGTTTACTTTTTTTCATTCTTTTTACCCCTAAGTAATTTCAAAAGACCTATCTTCAAGTTTTTCAATTGTTCTTTTGCTTGATCTAGTCTGTTGTAGGTGTTGGCACCAAGATACCTGATAGGTTCTTTTAATAATATCTCTTTGCTAAATTTTTTATTCAAATTGTGAATCATTTTCCTGTTTTCACTAAATTGTCTCTCTGTACTCTGTTTTATCTTGCAGAGTTTCCTTAAAGTCATTATCTTGAGTTCCTTTTTAAAAATATCCTTTTCTTTAGGGTCAGTTACTGGAGAATCATTTGGTTCCTTTGGTAATATCATGTTTTCCTGCTTTTTCATGTTTCTTGTGTCTCTGCGCTGATGTCTGTACATGTGATAGAATGGTCATCTCTTCCAAACTTTACAGAGTGACTTACGTAGGGAAAGACTTTCACCTGCAGGTAGGTCTTAGGGTGTTGGCTGGGAAGGGTATAGGTACTGAGTGGGCATAGTGGTATAGCTTCCATGCAGGTTCTTAGCTGTGGTCAATGTCAATGATGTCTGTGGATGTTTCAATGGCATAGGCTGTAGGAGTTTGTGACGGTGAATGCTGTTAAAAGAATGCTGAGTAACAAAAGTTTGGGGGGGGGGTCTTCCTGTTCTCACTTTCCCTACAATGATGAGTTTTGGCATTGGGTCTGACATGGCCCACAAGTAGTCGCAGTGGCACTGGGCTCCAGGGTACAGGTTCTCAGAGAAGCTATAAAGCCATGGTTCTGGGATTTGGGTCCTAGGTTCACTTTTCAAGACACTTTGGGAAGCAGATTGCCTGCACAGGTAATTCTGAAGCACACTACAGCAACTTGGATCAAGGGAACTGGGTTTTACTTGTGATTCTGATCTTGGCGTCAGGGTCCAACACTGGCCTACCTCCAGGGAAGATGGGGTGCTCTGGGGGTTTAGACACTAGGAAACAAGGCTCAGCTATGATTTGGGAACCAGAGTCAATAGGGACATTAGCAACTCTGATCCCAGGAGATAAGGGCCCCAATAAGATGACAATGGACCCTTGGAATTGTGGGACATGGCAGATTTCTAGTGATAGCAAGGATCCAGAAATAGTGAAGTGTAGCTGTGGCTTGGACCCTGGAGTACAAGCATTAATGTAGTGAAGACTACTCCCCAGCAAGGCTCCACAGCTCAGACTTCAGGGTTCTAGTCCAGTTCCAGGAAAGTAGAATGCTATTTGGCCTGGATACAGCTCTCTGTCCTGGAGGATAGATCACACAGCTCACCCGATACTCTGCTTCAAGGGGGAATGGGATCCCATGCCAGCTGCTTGACTCAGCCACTGCTCTGGTTCCCTAGGGGCAGGGAGTGCCATGCCATTTCAGCTCAGGTTTCAGGCAGATCTTTACTTCCCTGGGAGGTCAAAGCAGGGATTCCCTGAGGGGCAGGGCACTGCTTCACCTTTGGTTCTGGGGGCCGTGACTGCTGTGGATAGTCATGTATCATTTCCCTGGGAGGCAGAGCTCCAAGTCAGCTCAGATCCTGAACAGCAGGGCACAACAGTGACTAGGCAGCATGGTAGAGTGGATCCATTGCTGTTGGTCCCCCAAGATAGACTGTAGCAGAATTTGGGCTCCAAGATGGTAGGTTATCAGATGGGGGTGGTACATGAGTAGTCTCAAGGGATAGAGAAGTGCAGTGGGTACTTGCCCCCAGACCAGGACAGTGTTCTTGTTCCACAGTGGTGCAATTCATTAGCAGCACTGGTCACAGGGGATGGGGCGCAGTGTTGGCTTCTTCATCTGGGGATAATGCAGCTGTGTGGACTCCAGGCAGCTCCCTGAGCAAGGCTTAGTACCTGTGAGGACAGCAGGAGTCCCCAGTGGCAGAGACTTAGGTGGTCATGGTGGTAATGTGGGCAGTTCCTCTTGCCTACCTTTTCCCTGCAAGGAGAAGTCCTTTCTGATTCCAGACTGATCCTGAGTTGAGGGGTGGGGTGCCAGAGGTGAGGTATTTCCTTCCTCTAAGAGGCCATCCTGGTTTTCTGCAGTCTACAGGGTTTCTGCTACTCATTTGATATATTCCAGCATTCTTCAGTTATTTCCATCAAAATGTAGTTCTTCTTTTGTGGATTTGGCTATCCTTTGGGTGGGGGGTGGGCACAAGCAGAAGGAGCTTCTAGTCAGTCATCTTGCTGATGCCATTTAACTTTAGCTTTTATCAGAGGATATCATGATGAGATTTCACAAACCATTTCTCTCCCTGTACTCCTTAGTACAGTACAGTCTCTCTTACCTGAGTTGGTGCTTAACAAATGCTTCTAGAATGAGGAGTTGCGTACAGTAATGAGCTAATTAATTGAGTGAACATGAGCGCCCTGACATCCCCTTTGGAAGGACAGACTGCTTCTGCAGGCAGTAGTAAGTGATTTGAGCCACCATCAATGACTGTGGCCTCGTGCTCCAGTGATTTCAAAAGCCAAGCATTTGTTTCTCTTTGCCTGTTTCTGTGGAATTGGCTTTTGCTCTTGCTCCATGAAACATCTGAACTAAAAGAGGGACAGCACAACTATTGAATACATTATTGAGTACTAAAGAAAGTAAGACACACCTTCATTCTCTGGATGATTCTGTATCTGGAACCACATCACAGTTGCCATTACTCTGGAGCAGGGGTCAGCAAACCTTTTCTATAAAGGACCAGATAGTAAAGATCTTTTACTTTGTGGGCTCTTGTTACAACCAATTTACCCTTATAATACCAAAGCAGCCTCAGACAATATGTAAACAACCAGGTGCATTGTGTTCCAATAAAACTTAATTTATAAAAATAAGCAGTGGGTCAGTTTGGCTCCTGTGGCCCTAGTTTGTTGGCCCCTGTTGTAGAGTGCTACATGACCTCTCATGTTCTTTTAAAATTATTATTAATTAAAAGGTGCTCATTTTGTGGAGATATGTCAGAGGAAGGGAACATGCCTAGCAAGTGTGAGGCTCTGGGTTTGATCCCCAGCACACAAAAATAAAATAAAACAAAATGTGTTCATTATCCTGTTCTTTTTCATTGCTTTTATGGTGGCCAATGAAAGGGTTGACTTATTTTGAATAAAAAGATTTTCTAAAATTACTTTTAAAGGCACATGCAGTCAGGTTGGGCAGGAGGTGAAGTGTATGTCCATAAAACATGACTACTTAACAGAATGCCATGTCCTTCCCCAGACCCCAATCAACTCAGCTTCATAACCAGTCCCTTCTCGCTCCTGTCCTCCACAGCGAGGGCCCCTCCCATATGACCCCAAGACTCTGCCTCCTTCTAGCCAGCATGACACTGGGGCAAGACTAGCCACAGCTCTCCCCCTCTCTTCTGTCACTTCAGCCTTGATACAAAGCTGTGGACTGAGTTTGTGCTGACCATACAAACTCTCTGGAACCTCTTTAGTTCCCTCCCCAAAATACTGAGTTTGGCTTATGGTTGGCAGCCTTTGGTACCCTGCCCCTTCCTTCACCTGCCCTTCTCACTCACTTGCTAATCTTCGTTCCAAGTTAAAGGATTATCATGAGGTTGAAAAAGCCAAGGTTTTTTCTCCATCATATTTTACTCCCCTAAGGACATGTCTTTGAGTCTAGATTGGCCCATGCAAAAAAGTCTGGCTGGCAGTTTTACTGGCTTTCTTTCAACAAGGAGAGTGAAAATGCTGGTTGCCAAGCAACACATATGCCATGACTTCTTCCAACAATGTGAGGTTCAAAAAAAATAGCAAGAAACATTTGTCTATATCATCATATCATGAGCGGGAATCCTGTGGGACAGGCAGGGCAAGCAGGTTGATACAACAACATAATATCTTTTCATTCCAACTTTGGTGTCTTTCCCTGGAGACTCACCTGGAGAGACAGAGGAGCAGGCCTTCAGCTCGCTACAACTGATGGACAGACTTATCATGAAGAACCCCGTAGTATAGTCAGTCACCACCATTTGTAGATTCCATAGTTGTAAATTTTCCTACTTGATAAAATTTCTTTCTAATTTTTTAGTTAGCTTTTTCACTGCTGTGACTAAAAGGGCCAACCAGAACAATTGTAGAGGAAAGATTTATTTGAGGGCTCACAGTTTCAGAGGTCTCAGTCCATAGAAGCCCAGCACCATTCCTCGGAGCTCCAGGAGAGGCTGACCATCATGGCAGAAAAGTGTGGCAGAGGAAAGCAGCTCACATGATGATCAGAAAGCAGGGATAGGGGTCTCCACTTGCCAGATACAAATATATACCCCAAAGCCACAGCCCCAATTCCCACCTCCTCCAGCCACACCCTACCACTTCAGTTACCACTCAGTTAATCCCTATCAGGGGATTAATTCACTTATTTTGTTAAGATCCTTATAACCTAATCATTTCTCCTCTGAACCTTCTTACATTGTCTCACACGTGAGCTTTTGGGGGACACCTCATATCCAAACCATAACAGTAATCCCTGAACAATACTCAACACACTTCAGAATCATTTCAGGACTTACAGAGTGGTGGAGACTTTGAGTCTCCAACCCATATGTTCCCCATTGAAATGGCACAAGGTGCTACTCTGCCTTCTTGTGTCTGCTCTTCTATTTATAAACAAATGTGCTTTCAAGTTGATGTACTGCTACGTGGTTTTTGTTTTGTTTTGCATTTTTGTGTTTTTGTTGGTGATTTCACTGTTTTAAATGATCCCGTGCATGGTGCTAACGTGTTGTCTAATGTAACAAAGGGCACGAAGGCTGTGATGTGCCTTGTGGAGAAAACACACATGTTAAATAAGCTTCACTCAGGCCTGAGTTACAGTGCTGTTGACTGCAAGTTCAATATTAATGAATCAATACAATAGTACATTCAGAAAAAGGAAGAGGAAATTCCCTGATCTATATGTAAGGCCATTCCAGAAAGTACTAAGCTAATATCCGTAGTACATAATGAAGCTATAGAAATGATTTTTAAAAGTAACTGAATTTGTAGATTCATGAGATGATGAACAGTTAAGGGAAAAAAAAAATCTGTAGCACAGAGTATTGTTGTGAGGCCAAAAGCCAAAGAAATTTATGGTCATATTACGCTGGTTCAGGAAATTATTGAACCCTTCTTGGTTAGTGTTTATTATAAAGCAATACTGCATATGTTTTAGTACTTATAAGGAATAGGTATTAAATAAGTTATCTTTCAACAGAAATACATATAAAACAAGGTTGTGTAATGCCAGTTGATGAAACTGTTGTGATAGGATCCTCACCAGAGGCTCACTAAACCATGCATTTCCCCCAAAAGTCATGGACAAGTATTCACTAATTCAGCACTCACAGGTATTTTATAGAACCTATATGATCACAACTATCTCAAATGGAACCCATCTTCTGCATCCCATATTGAAGACAAGGCCCAGGTGCACTGTCTTTGCCATGATAAGACTCAACCTTCCCACTGAACGGCTATGTCCACGACACGTTCTTCCTGGACGTGAAGGGAGTTAAATGTATGCAGCTAGTCCCTGGTGCCCCCCCCACACACACCTCCCTTATTGCTCCTTCCACCACTTCTGTCACTGGTTATTTTGCAAAAGGGAAGCCCTGGTATATTTATAAACTGTCCTGGTACTGAGCCATTGTGAGCTCAGCATCCCTGAACAGACACCTTAATTGGTCTCAGATGGGAAGGAAAAACTATCACACCACAGTCTCTCCTCCCTGAAGCTGGATTCAGGTCACGTGTGAAATGGCCCCTTGTCTGTTGACAGTGGCCTGCATCTCCCACAGTCTGCTGAACTGGACATTCCCTCCCCAGGGGGTTCTGATGTGCAGATGAACTCCTCTCATCTGGTATACAAACACATCGCAGAGATATGAACATAGGGCATGGGAAACACAGAGGCGGCCTCAGCCTTCAGGGGAGGGGATGCTCCAGAGATGAAATGACACTTGGCAAATGCTGCTGATGAAGTAAGCAGAGGCCTTTTAAAAGCAAGACAGAAAAAATGGTAGAACAAGTATAGGAATGGAAAAAAACAAACAAACTTGAGACATTCCTTTAGGACAATTCTTAAAGTGTCCAGAAACACAATCGGTAAACCTCATTATCACCACTCTGGACACTCTGGTCCCACACAGCAACTGAAAAGTTCCCAGAGGAGGCCTTTCTAGAAAGTTCTTTCAATTGCTGAGCAAGTGAGTATTTGGGCTTGTGTCTGTGTTTCTCCACTTATCAGGAATACAAATACTTTTTTCCTTCCGTGCTACTAGATGCAAATATGAGAATTAAGAGACACTGAGGATAAAGTGGTTCCAACTCCTTGTAAGACATTTTGCATGCATTATAAACACATAGATCTTCAATACAAGTTCTCAGCAGGGAACTGCTTTTTGTTACAGAGATTGCCTGTGTGCACAAACTTGCAGAGAAAGGCAGTGTATGCAGATAGCACGCTGAGTCACTGGTCACAAAGTCATTTTCTCCTGATCCCTCTTCCCATTTCTATTCCCAGGCCTCATTATGTGCAATGTCATATGCACACAGACACACAGGAACACCCCATCACAGCCAGGACAGAAGTGCCCAGGGAGGTGTTTGCATGAATTTCATCTTTGGAGTAAGAAGCACTTGCTCAGCTGCCAACCACAAATAGCCCCATGCTCCCATGCTGTAAAATGATGCTAATTGGTGTGCCATTAAAAAAAAAAAGGAAGAAAAAAATACCAACCACAACAAAATAACCATGTACAGACCTAAAGTCCTACCCTGACAGTCAATGTGAAGCATGGCCCACTAATGCAGCCCTAATTCACTTTGTTTGGCAGAGAGAGCAAGCTCACCATGCTGCTTCGGGAGTCTCTGGGGAACATGAACTGTCGCACCACCATGATCGCTCACATCTCTGCTGCAGCTGGGAACTATGCAGAAACCCTGTCTACCATCCAGATTGCATCAAGGGTCTTGAGGATGAAGAAGAAAAAGACGAAGGTAAGCAGTTCCCAGTGGGTGCAGTGGGTAACGGAGTTTTGGAGCCTTGCCCCAGAACTGAGTCAGAGAGAGAGTCAAATCAATATTGCTGATCCCCAAACACAGGGGTGCATGTGAAAGCATCACTGCTGTGGTCCCCACCTGGGGACAGGGAAACCTTCCCACTGACAGGAGAGAGTCAGGTCTTTTGCTGGCCCTGGACATCCAGCTTGACCCCTGACAGGTAGTGCTTGGCATGCTTTAGATAGATTTTGAGATGAAAAATGTTGGAGAGATGGAAATTATTCAGTTTTTCTCTTGCCTGACTGGCTCCTATGTAGATGAAGACTGTGTCCTTCAATGAGTCAACTCTAAAGAGGGTTATTAACTTTTTGCTCATGTGGCCCTATTGCCCACCCCCATGTTCAGGAGTGATTTCCTGGCTACTGGAATTGTCGTGTTAATTCAATGTTTTCTGTTTGATACCGAGTCTGCTAGATGCCACTGGGCTCCTTTCCTCTGGCAGAAGCAAACCCTGGACAGTGGCAGCTTGGCAAGAATGCCTGAGAGGACCATGGTGGTTGTGGCCACTCAGATCGGGGGGGCCAGTGATTAACATGTGGGAGGGCTTTTCTTTCCTTCTCCTTTATGTATTTTTTAATGGGGGGATGGAGTATAAAACAGGGTTTCCCAACCAATGTTCTGTTGGTTGTATTCAGGAATAGCCCTTATGTGGTCAGAAGGGGACTGGATCTCCTCTCCTGAGCAGCCTCTGATTCGTCAGTGGGCCATATAGGGATTATCTTAAGCACATAAAGCTATGATGTGGAACATTGGGCACTCTGGCCTGGCCCACTGGAGTCATGGTTCCACTCTTCAATGCGGGAAGTCAACCCGGGGGACCTTCTGTAGCTCCTGTTGAGTCAGTGGCTTCTACCATTTACCACATAATGTCAGGCTCCGTGGGAGGGCTGTCTCAGAGGCGCCACATGTTAACTGTTCTCTCACTCATAGTACACGTCGAGCTCCTCTGGTGGAGAAAGCTCCTGTGAGGAAGGCAGAATGCGCAGGCCCACCCAGCTGAGACCCTTCCATACCAGAGCCACGGTGGACCCCGACTTCCCCATTGCGCACCTGTCCAGTGATCCTGACTACTCCTCCAGCAGCGAGCAGTCTTGTGACACTGTCATTTACATCGGGCCTAATGGCACAGCCCTCTCCGACAAGGAGCTCACCGACAATGAGGGCCCCCCAGACTTTGTTCCCATTGTGCCTGCCCTGCAGAAGACCAGAGGTGACAGCCGGCCCACAGAGGCAGGAGAGGCTGCAGCCAGCAAATCAGAAAGGGACTGCTTGAAGTGTAACACATTTGCTGAGCTGCAAGAGAGACTAGACTGCATTGATGGCAGCGAGGAGCCCAGTAAGTTTCCTTTCGAAGAGCTGCCTGTACAGTTTGGGGCAGAGCAAGCGAGTAAATGCCCCTCGTTAAGCCAAGTGGCTGGGGCAAACTCACTTTCTGAGTCCGATAAGGAAGACAACGGGTCAGATGGCCAGCTGACTGATCGGGAAGGCACAGACAACCTGGCCTGTAAGATGCAAAGGAATCACTCCCCTGTGCCTGCCACAGCACGCAGCAGCAGCCCCACCCCAGCCTCACCCCGAAGCATCCCAGGCAGCAGCAGCCAGATGGTGCAGAGCCCCAGCCTCCAGAGCAGCCGGGAGAGCCTGAACTCCTGTGGCTTCGTGGAGGGCAAGCCCAGGCCCATGGGCTCCCCCCGGCTGGGCATTGCCAGCCTGTCCAAGACCTCTGAGTACAAACCCCCCAGCTCTCCTTCCCAGAGATGCAAAGTCTACACCCAGAAGGGGGTCCTTCCAACTTCTGCCCCACTGCCACCCTTGAGCAAGGATTCTGGCATGGTCTCTAGCGAGTCCCTGCTGCAGCCTGAGGTACGTACCCCTCCAGTTGGAATGAGCCCCCAGGTTTTGAAGAAATCTATGTCTGCTGGAAGTGAGGGGTTCCCAGAAACCCCTGTTGAGGATGAGCATCAGGCAGCATCTCCCCCAGACTCCAAGAAGGAGATCCTGAGCACCACAATGGTGACCGTGCAGCAGCCATTGGAGCTGAACGGGGAGGACGAGCTGGTGTTCACGCTGGTGGAGGAGCTGACCATCAGTGGGGTCCTGGACAGTGGCCGCCCCACCAGCATCATCAGCTTCAATAGCGACTGCTCTGTGCAGGCCTTAGCCTCAGGCTCCCGGCCTGTCAGCATCATCAGCAGCATCAGCGAGGATCTGGAGGGCTACTCCAGCATGGCTCCTGTCTCTGAGGTGAGCATCACACAGTTCTTGCCCCTTCCAAAGCTGAACCTGGATGGGAAGCCCCGGGAAACAGGCAGCAGGCGTTCCTCCATCAGCTCCTGGCTTAGCGAGATGAGTGCAGGAAGTGACGGAGAGCAATCATGTCACAGTTTCATAGCCCAGACATGTTTTGGGCATGGGGAGGCCATGGCAGAACCTCCAGCCTCGGAGTTTGTTAGCAGCATCCAGAACACTGCTGTGGTGTGCAGAGAGAAGCCCAAGGCAGGCTCTGATAACCTGCTCATCTTGTCTGAGGTCGGGGAAGACTCTTTCAACAAAGCCACCCCCATCAAAAGCTGCAAAATATCCACACTGGGCAAGGCCATGGTCACCATCTCCAATACAACCAACCTGAGCAATTGCGAAGGGTACATCCCCATGAAGACCAACATCACAGTTTACCCCTGCATTGCCATGAGCCCTCGGAACGTACAAGAGCCTGAGGCTTCTACTGCCATCTCCAAAACAGCTGCCAGAGCAGCCTCGTCCCAGGAGAGTAAAGAAACCAGTGCAAAGAAAGAGATGAAATTTGAGGACCCCTGGCTAAAACGAGAAGAGGAAGTGAAAAAAGAGAATGCTTTTCCCAGTGAAGAAGGGATTAGGTATGAGACTGCCACAGGCCCTACTAAGCCTGAGACCAGACCAGAGCAAGAACAGGACAGGAAGCCCAGCCCGGGCGACAGGCTCAGCAGCAGCAGTGGAGAGGTATCTGCCTCCCCAGTGACTGACAACTTCAAGAGGGTTGTGGATGGCTGTGAAATGGCTCTGCCTGGTTTGGTGGCCCAGAGCCCAATGCATTCCAGCAAAAGCCTGAAATCTAGCAGCCTTCCTAGAGCATTTCAGAAAGCCAGCAGACACGAGGAGCTGGACAGCCTCTTCTACCACTGCAGTGCCGACACCAATGGCCTGGGGACAGCATCAGGTACCCAGGCCTCTAAGGCAACCCTGGAGCGCAAGGTGGCTTCACCCAAGCATTGTGTCCTTGCCCGGCCTAAAGGGACTCCCCCTCTGCCCCCTGTCCGCAAGTCCAGCTTGGACCAGAAGAACCGGGCCAGCCCCCAGCACAGTGCCAGCAGCAGCAGCACCAGCAGCCCCTTGAACCAGCCAGCTACCTTCTTGGCCAGCTTCCCTGATGAGCCCAGCAGCAAGGTGAAGGACGCCAGTAGCAGCAGCAAGCTCTTCAGCGCCAAGCTGGAGCAGCTGGCCAGCAGGACCAACTCTCTTGGCAGAACAACAGTCAGCCACTACGAATGCTTGTCGCTGGAGAGGGCCGAGAGCCTGTCCTCCATGAGCTCGCGACTGCACGCTGGCAAAGACAGCACCATGCCCCGAGCTGGCAGGAGCCTGGGCCGCAGCAGCGCAGGGGCCTCACCACCCGGCTGCAGCGCCACCCCGTCAGCAGGGGCGTCGCCCAAGGCCAGCCAGTCCAAGATTTCAGCCGTGAGCAAGCTCCTCCTGGCCAGCCCCAAAGCCCGCAGCCTGTCCACCCCCACCACCAAAACCCTCAGCTTCTCCACCAAGTCGCTGCCTCAGTCAGTGGGCCAGAGCTCCAACGTGCCCCCCAGCGGGAAGCACATGTCCTGGTCCACCCAGTCGCTCAGCAGGAACCGAAGCTCTGGATTGGCTTCCAAACTGCCGCTGAGAGCAGTCAATGGGCGCATCTCCGAGCTGCTGCAGGGGAACGGGGGTGCCCGGGGTTTGCAGGTGCGGGCTGGACCCGAGGCGGAGGAGCGCAGTGGGGCCCCCGCGGAGGACAAGCCTGCAGCAGCGCACCTGCTGCCCTCGCCCTACAGCAAGATCACCCCACCGCGGAAGCCACACCGGTGCAGCAGCGGGCATGGCAGCGACAACAGCAGCGTGCTGAGCGGGGAGCTCCCGCCGGCCATGGGGAAGACTGCCCTCTTCTACCACAGTGGTGGCAGCAGCGGCTATGAGAGCATGATGAGGGACAGCGAGGCCACCGGCAGCGCGTCCTCGGCCCAGGACTCCATGAGCGAGAACAGCAGCTCTGTGGGCGGCAGGTGTCGGAGCCTGAAAACCCCAAAGAAACGGTCCAATTCAGGTAGGCACTTGGGGACAGGGTCCCAGGGAGGTAAAGGGCAGGTGTGTATGGGGTCCACTGCTCCCCTGTCCTCTGATGAGGGGACCTCCAGGATCTGGGGATTGAGGTCTCATCTCTCCTTTCTGATATCCTGTCACTTGTAGGTCTTGGCTAGGGATAGAACCGCAGAAGGCTTCATTGTAAAAACTTGTTGTTATGTGCATCATTAGACCTTGAGGATGCCTCGGGCCCTCACTCTCAGCAGGGGGAAAGGCCAGGGTGCTGGATGCCCAGGAGCATCCATGAATCACCGGCTCTTCCTCCGTAGCATCTCCTTACCTGGTCCCTGAGCCATGGCTTTATTTGCTCAAGCACTGTACTACTTTTTAGAGGTCTCTGAGAGATCAGATCAGGTTCCCTGACCTCAGGACTACAGAAACCTGTATGTGGGACTGATGGTCTCCAAGACCTTGGCAGCCTCTCTCAGGGATGGAGCATACTTTGATTCATTGAAGGTGCGGTAGGAGAAGCCTTCCTCTACTCCCACCCCAAAGACAGTCATAGACAGTCAGGTATGGACTCCAGCCGAAGGGGTTGCACTTCTTCTGTTCACACACACAGTGCCACACCGTATATTCCCACTCATGCACTACCACCACTGTGGTGGGAGGGAGTCTTTGCCATCTCCAGGAATCTGTTGTCCAAAGGCACATACTCCAGAACTCAGGAAAACCACTGACATGTTTGTCTGAGTTTAGTGACATGTAACAGTAAGTTCTGATGGGCAAGGAGAAGAGAACTGACGTACACACAGGGTAGGTGAGGTGAAAGACGGGAAGGAGAGAAGGAAGCAGGGAGACAGAAGCAAAAGGTACCAGGAATAACGAGATACTTGAGAATTTTGCCTGGAATCATTTCTATTCTTCAATGACTTCTAAAGAAATCGCCCTCATTCATTCTTTAGCCTCAGCATTCAAATAAAAAAAGAATAATGGCAAGCCCCAAATGCAATGCAATTCTGTGCCTTGGTTGAAGTGCAGGTGGCAAGGGGCCTGTCCTCCGCCACCCCTTCCCCTTCTGTGGAATTCTAGGCTCTTCAGAAGCCACTGCTTTGCAGAATATGGGTGTCAACAGCCTATTTGGGATTAAAAGATGGGGTGATGTCCAGAAAGGGGGTCCTTTTTCTACGGTGCCAGCTGAATCTGCAGCACCTGCTCCACAGACTTTTTCTATCAGTCATGACATTGCTTTTCCCTATTCCACCACCAGTGAGTTCCAGCTCTGGAATGTTCCAATCCAGATATAAGGACTCTGATCAGAGCACATCATAACCCTTTGTCTTCCTCAAATCAAAGAAATGGCCTTAAGGGATCATGCATTCATGCAGTTTTACATCCCCAGATGCCCCACCAGCCCACCCCACCCCATCACAACTCACAGAACATGGCTGTGAGGATGTTACATTCTAAGCATGTTTGGAAAACTTCATGGCTGTCAGCACCGTGACGTCTTTATTTCCCAATGGTGTGTGTTTCAGCATCTGATGCACTTGGTCTGTGCTCTGCTTCACCCACCTCAGTCTCAGCAGCAGACTTTGGAGCAGAACCCCCTATAAGACAAGTTGGAAGTGACAAGCTACTCAGTAAAACAAAACAGCTGCTTTGTCCTATCATCAGGGCCAAGGGCATTACAATGTGTTGGTATTAGTCACTAAACATAACAAAGTTTATCTATGCCACTATCTTTTTTTTAATATTTATTTTTCAATTGTAGTTGGACACGATACCTTTATTTTACTTATTTGTTTTTATGTAGTGCTGAGGATTGAACCCAGGGCCTCGCACGTGCTAGGCGAGCGCTCTACCACTGAGCCACAACCCTAGCCCTATGCCACTATCTTTGTGGGGAAGAAATATCTGCTTGCCCCCCAGTACTTGACTGACAAATCCTGTTATTTCAACCTACCCAGTGTTGATCTTCAAATCCAGACGATTGTGTGACATTTGCTATGTGGTCATCTGTGTTTTAGTGTTAGAGAGTGCTTTCATTAGTTCTCTCTAATTAAGCACCTTGAATTAATTGTTCTTTCACTGCTTTTTATTCTCTTTCAAGACTTTAATTTATTGGTTTGCCTGTTATAGTGGAACAAAGAGGAGGAAAAAGATGTGAAAGAAACAAATGTGTACAATAGCTCCTTGGAGAGTGGCCACAGGTTCTGCACATGACCTTGCTCAGGGCTGAGTCCTTTCACAGGCGCTGTCCTTTGAGGGTCTCTTTTTAGGAAGGCCTTTAGAGGAAATAATATGAAATTAAAATGCGATGGTAGGTGCTAGAGATAGGATTTCATATGGAGTGCCCAGAGCATCAGACCTTTGTGATCTGCTGCCACAGATCCGGGGCTCCATGATGGATTTGGTGGTGAAGTGAAGCTCGTTTCAGGTTAGGTGACCTTGTCTCACTTGTTTATGATTATTATTAAGAGAAATGCTGGCTGTCAGGTGTGATAAGCATCCATCAAAAACCACTTCTTTAGGAGAAACCATAAAACCCCTCAAAGGAAAATCCTAAGTAGATGGCAGTTGTCTTTTATTTGAGATGGCTTTTGAATTTGGAAAATTGTAATGCTTTGGTCATTTGCTTAACAAAAAGGAACTAGAATTTTATCATTGGGTAAATAACGGTGAGCACTCTGATTTCCTTGTGATGCATATAACAATAGAAACCATCAAATATCACCACAGTTCATTATTCCAGCCTCATTCTTAGAGACCCATGTTATTAGTGAAGAGTGAACATAATCAGGCTTATTCTTGTGGTCTTTGTGTGGAATGGTGCAGTGAGAAGATTAATCCAGAAAGCAGAAGACATGGGATCTTGAGTTGTGTGATCTCTCAGAAATAATTAGCCACTCTGGGCTTCAGTTTTCTCATGTACAAGTAAGGGATTTGGTAGATAATAGCCATGGTCTGCCTGCTGCCCACATCATAAGAGACTATGTCAATTAATACAAAGAATATTGATGGCAATATGACATCCTTTTCATAAGGCAACCCATTGTCAGTGAGCTTTATTTTTTATTTTATTTATATCTAATAGTTTCCCATTACTGTAACAAAATACCCAAGGCAATCAACTTAAAAAGAGCAAAGGTATACTTTTTATTGTGGTTTCAGAGATTCTGGTCCCTGATCAGACAGGCCTGTTGCTTTGGGCAACACAGCATAGTGAGGAGTGTGTGGTGAAGCAAAGTCACCTCATGGTGGCCAAGAAACAAAAAAAAAAAAAAAAGAAGAGAGAGAGAGTGGATTCTCATTACCCCCTTCAAGGGCATATCCCGGTGACCCAAGACCTCCTACTAGGCCCTGCCTCCTGAAGTTTCCACCACCTCCCAGTCATGCCACGGGCTGGGGACCAAGCCCATAACATATGGGCTTTAGGGTTATACCCAAAATTACACCACAGCACTTGTTAAGCATTCATCAGGCATGCACTCCTAGAGTTTAGTGATACAGAAGGTTCCAGTGAGGGAGGAGTGTCAGCAACATAAATTACAAGGTGACTGTAAGGTGTCTGTAATTTAATTAGAGAGAAAGGAAGAAAAGCATGAAATAGAGAACGGCAGGGGGGCGGGGACTGAGGGCTGCCCTGTGTGATTGGAGAGTACAGACATGAGCGTATCAGGTATTTTAGGTAAAGGCAGGACTCTGTGAGTCAGAGCAATGGTAGAAGGCTGCAGGGAAATACCAGGCCGGGGCCTGGTCTTGAAGGATCCTGATATTTTCACAGGCAGAAAGGGGTGGAAGACACTGGAGGCTGAGGGAGTAATGGGAACTCAAGCTCCGAACTGCAAGACCACGATCAAGAGGAGCCTATTCTTATTGAGAGACTACAAAATGCAATCCCAGATTAAGTTACTCATTGACCATCCAGGAACTGAATAAAAGTGCCCACTATCTTATACTCTATATCAGTCTCTAAAACTAGAATAAGATTATATATTATTGTAGTTGGCAGTGGGGAGTCACTACAGGTTACTTTAAGGGATGGATTTTTCATTCATCCTCACACAGTTCCTAGCCAGCCCCTCTGTGGTCAGTGCCGTGAAATTGTATATAGCCTAGGGCTATGAATTAGAGTAATGTCAGCCAGCCCAAGAGGGGATCCCATGTCTGTCCCAGACAGAAGGCATGTAATTTTCGGAGGGTCTATCAGTCTATCAGTGGGTGACTTATGACAGATACCAAGGTAGCAACGGTCAAGTCCCTATCCTAACACTACCACCTCCCTCTCGAGTCTCACCTCAATCATCACCCAGAGCCTCTTTATCTTCTTCCCATGGTCCTTCATTCCACCCTGCCCTCTTGGCTTCTTTCCCTGAGCTGGAGAGGAAAGGCCAAGAATTAGATGAGCATCTTGGCCTGAATGAATCTCATACCTACTGCAGGGAGCCTAGGCCTGCTGCGATCCAGCATCCAGAAAGCTCCAGGGTGAGATAGGGTCTGCCCACAGAGAAGCAACCCCAGGAAAGCCTGCTTGTTCTGAGGCACACGGAGGCCTTGACCTGATGGGACATGAGCTTCTACACGTCCTGTTTGCCCCTGCCTCAGCCTGCCTGAAACTCAGCCCTGAGCAGGTGCAGGTTACCATTGAATACCACTGATTGATGCATCTGTTGGTTGGTTGGCAGCATATCCCTAAAATTCAGCTCATATTTCTTTTCTATGTATTTTTCTTATCTTGTTCTGTTGGTGATAAGTGCTTGAAATGTTGAGTCTAGTCTCCTATTTCCTTTGTCAAAAAAGCACCAATCACATGTCTTCCCTTCTCTTGGTGTCGGATAAACATTACGAACTGATGGGCCCATCTTGTGGGTTGTGATTTGCCACCTGTAGTGAATTGAGCTCCAGGGATACCAGGTTCAGTTCACAGAGCGCTACACAAGTATCTGTGACTAATCGCCCCTCGCCAGTGCCTGAGAGCACCGCGGTTTGCTCTGCTTCTCATTTGGTTCTCAAGTGCGTGTACTGGTTTTGTTTTAATGGTTTCCAGAAACATAGTGGCCGTGGACTTAATGAAAACTGGAGGAAGGAGAGTCACTTCCTGGCAGATTTAAGATTTCAAAACTGTTTCTAAGAGGCTGAACCTAGAGAGAGAGAGAGAGAGAGAGGAGAGGACCTTTTTGAATATGTTATGGGGTGGGGAGGGGGATTAATTGACTCCCTAAGGCACCAAGGAAGCTCTTATTTAAGAGTAAGACCCTAGAATGGGGCAGAAGGCATGATGTGGTCCCGGGTACAGGGCTGAGAGTCACAGAGAGTGTGCGAGGAAACTCAGGCTCTGCCTAGAGGGGACCTGGGAGGCCCTGGGGTACCTGCCTCCTTCTCATCTATCTTTCTCATTTGACTCATCATCTAGTATTCCAGGGAGCTGGCTTCTTGCAGATCAGTAAGAACATATATAGAGTCATGTTCCCTCTTTCCCTTTCTCTCACTCTCTCACTCTCCTCCATGTCTGTGGTTTCCTTTCTACATAAGTGTTTCATGCTTTCCAATTCATTGATCTCCTAGTGCCTGCACCTTGACCCAGAATGTGGTGAGTGATGAACGGGAAAGCTGAGGCTGGAAGATTCCTATCCTAGAGACAGGAGTTTGGAAATAGACAGAAGTACATGCCTGGAGAGTGTTGTGAGGCCTCCGTGCTCCAAATGCCCATGTTTTCTAGGCAGTAACATCTTCAATTCGATGGGTCATGAATATCGCTGGTGGCCAAACCCAGAAGGGGAGGACTGAGAGGGTTCAGCCTCCATTTAGTGGGAATGGTCTGGTTGAAAGTTTTGTGAAAGTAACAGCGGTGACTTACTCAGGCCAAACCTGGGACATTTCATGCCGCAAAGTTATGTTGGCAGTTATCAGCCTGAGTATTTCTTTACATTCTGGATTTCTCAAGCGCTGTGCTGTTTGAGCAGAAAGTGGTCAGGAAGAGAGTCATCTTGATCCTCTAGCATTAGAAGGAGGCTGATTTCCAGTGTGCCATCACAGAACCAGCAGGCAGTGTATGGTAGGTGCTGCGAGACTCCTGTCTGGCTGGGGTGCTCCACTGGCCATGGTTCCTGCCCAGACCCCACCAGCAATCTGGTAGGAATGGTCAGTGGTACACTGTGCCCAGCAAAACTTGGAAACATCTGCTCACAAGGTGGATATAGTAGACCTTGCAGAAAGTCCAAGCACTTTACATGGGGACCAGACCAGACCCTGGGGCCAGTCTTCTCCACATGATGTCATACCATGCCAATGTTATTGCTCCCTGGGTCCTTTAGAGGAAAGGAAGGATACCATCTCTACCTATGAAACATCCTCTACATCATTAAACTCCATTTCTATACCCTGACTACATCACCTCTGCCCCTGTCCTTGATTTTCTCTGTCATCACCAACATCAGGCTCATTGTGGGTATTTTAGTGGCTTTTTCATCACTATGACCAAAAGACCTGACAAGAACAACATAGAGAGGAAAAGTTTATTTTGACTCATGGTTTCTGAGGTTCATTCCACGGTCTGCCAACTCCATACTTCTGGGCCCAAAATGAGGGCATGGTGGGGGAAAGCAGCTCAGAATATGACAGCCAGGAAGCAGAGAGGGCTCTGCTTACCAGAAACAAAATATAAATCCCAAAGGCAGGCCCCCAGTGACCTACCCCTTCAGCCACACCCAATCTGCCTATAGTTAACCACCCAGTTAATTTATATCATTGGTTTAATGCACTGATTTGGTTAAATCTCTCGTAGCCTAATCATTTCAACTCTGAATGTTTTTGTCTCACATATGGGTTTTTGAAGCACACCTCATATCTAAACCATGATAGTGTACCTTTGGAGGGATCCTCAATTGTAGGTATAATAATTGGATGTCAGTTCATTCATGGAATTGATGGAAAGGCAACCAAATTCAAAACTTTGTGAACAACTAAGTTTCCTGTTCATTAACATTCAGAAGAAGCTATTCATAGGTCCCAAAGCACAATGAACTCAGTATTAGGTAAACTTCCCAATGGGAAGGAGTGAGCTAGTGATGGAAGTTCCAAAGATTGCCAGATGGAACGCAAGGAAGGCAATGGGAATTAGTTGGCTTTCAAGATATTTCTGTTAATCGATATCACCCAGTGAAATGCCTCTCTCCATTCAGCTTATTTACTTTTCTCTCTGTCCATCAGGGTGATCTCCACTCGCATCTCATGTGATGCTCTTGTGTGAGTGTTGGTGGGACACACAGGGTGGTCCTTGTTCAGATAGTTCTCCATCTGACCACATGTCATCAGTGGTAGCCAGACTCCAAGATGGCCCCCACCGGTCCCTTCCTCCTGGTATTCACACTCTTGTGTAGGCCCCTTCCACACCATAACAAGGTTGGTCTCTGTGACTGATAGGATAAGGCAGATTAGGTTACAGAAGACACTGTGGCTGCTGTCTTAGCTGC
The DNA here is from genome assembly GCF_021218885.2 of Marmota monax. Taxonomy (NCBI): domain Eukaryota; kingdom Metazoa; phylum Chordata; class Mammalia; order Rodentia; family Sciuridae; genus Marmota; species Marmota monax. Next base: position 7,042,299 of record NW_026695219.1, read on the forward strand.
CCTCACTCACTCTCTTGGATCACTAACTCTGGGGGAAGCCATTTGCCATGTCATAAATGCCCACATAGCAATGAACTGAAGCTTCTTCCAAGGGTCACGTGAGTGAACCTAGAAGTGGGTGTCCCAGCCCCCATCAAGTCTTCAGATGATTTGTAGTCTCATTTGATAGCTTAGAAAACCTAGGCTAGAATCACTCTGCTAAGCTGCTCCTAGACTCCTGATCCAGAGGAGTGTGTGAGTTAAGAGTTTCCATGACTAGGATTCCCCAATCATTTGTTAAGCTGCAGTGGATAATTAATACACTGTCCCATCCTATAACTCTCCTTGGTTCTTCATACAAACAGATCCTTAGCAGGGTCATCCTAGAAATGCCTGAGCTACTCAGTGCTGCCCAAACACTGAGACCCCCACACCATAATCTCTCTCTCTCTCTCTCTCTCTCTCACACACACACACACACACACACACACACTACCAGCTTCAGTTTTGGAATGGTTATTTCTACATTCTCAGGATAGGTAAGGAGGAAGAGCAGTTACCCTCTCCATTGATCAGACTTCTTTTTTTTTTCATTCCCATTATAAAAATCTTGCACACTAAGGAGATAGACATTTACTTTGCCCAAGGGGTTGATGTTTCTCATAAATCAGTGCCTGCATTTTGTTGAAAAGTGAATATAGGAATGGTGTGTGAGTGTGTGTGTGTGTGTGTACACCGAGTAAAGATCGAGGCTTTTAAAAGCTACACCTGATGTGAAATTAAGGGAGTGTAGGGTGCAAAAGATGTTTTGTGGAGAAAATTAACTCTGGACTGGGTATTCCTCATCACCTGACAGACACTTGCTGTCAAGTTGGGCTTCAATGTGTGATCATCCCGCCTCAGTGTCCCACGTAGAGAGGATACAGCCTTTTCTGGTTTGTGTGTGAGGTGTCCCCCACCCAGGCTCCTGTGCTAGGGCAGGAATATTCAGAAGTGGAGCAGTGGGACTGGGAGAGCTGTAATCTTATCAGTCCTTCCTTCATTGAATGGACTGATTGACTGACTACTGTAGGCAGGTGGGGCATGGCTGGAGGAGGTGGGTCACTGGGGTATGACCTGGGAGGGTGCTTCATCCCTGTGACCTTGCCCCACCTTCTTTCTCTGTCTCTGCCTCTGCCTCTTTGCTGCCTGGTGGTGAGCAGCTTTCCCATGCTGGGCTCCCCCATCATAGGCTGCCTCACCTCAGGCCAGAGCAATTGAATCAGCCATCTATGGTCTGAGACCTCTGAACCCCTGACCCCCCAGGTAAACTTTTCCTCCTCTATGTTGTTCTTGTCAGGTGTCTTGGCTGTAGTGATGGAAAAGCTCATTAAAACACTACCATACACCACCACTCCCAATTTGACAAACCTACTTTTGTGTGTGCGTGTGTGTGTGTGTGTGTGTGTGTGTAGGGGAAGTGAACCAGGTCCTTGTGCATGGTGGAGAATCACTCTTAAGGTACATATCCTATCCCTAGGGTTGGAGCCTCATGCCCTAATAGCCTCCTGAAGTCCCACCTTTCAATGCTGTTATGTTGAGGCTGAAGCATCAACAGGAATTTTGGAGAGACACGTACATTCCAACCACAGCACCGGATAAACAAGACCCCAGGGAGTTGGTCCCCACTAGATGTGCCCTGTGGGAGGGGAGTCCCTCAACTTGACCCGAAGGACACTGGATTAGGAACTCAGATCTCCATGAAGGCAGAAAGATCTCTGATAAAGTAAATTCGTGACAATTGTAAAAGCTAGTGCCACTTTTGTTTTCTACAAATTGCAAGAGAATAATGTAGCAGAAAACCCCAACTGTATTCTATGGTATTGAACACCCTAGCCCCTTATGACCCCATCATAGGTAATTTCATCATAATAATGCCACTTCTGCAAGGTATGGAGTTTTGAACCTACACATGTCTCTGAGGAATATGATTCAACCCATAACACTCCCTGGTCCTACCTATTTGAGAGTTTGTAGCGATAGGTGTTGACTTTGGTTGTATAATTATTCTACGTCAATCCATACCATCATGTTGTCTTTCTCGGCTTGTCCATAAAGTGCCTGATGTAGAAATATTTGTATCTATATTCACAATGGACTTGGGTCTGTCGGTTTGGGGTTTCTTTCATGGTTTTATTCTGGCACCATCTTTTCTAGTTTCATGGCCCCATAAAACCTGCTTCATGAAATACATTGTGAATTGTTCCCCATTCTTCTACTTCCTGGAAATCTTTGTATACAGTTGATATTAATGCTTCTTCCAATGTGGTAGAATTCTCCAGTGATATCATGTACACCTGAAGATCTTTTAGGAGCTCTTCCTATGAGGAACCAGCCATCTAAATGTCCATGTTCTTATGGTAACTCCTGCTTCTCCAGAATCGTCCATTTCATTCACATTGTACAGGTTTGTAGAGTGTCGCTGATATTAGTCTTCATGTTTATTTTTTTTCTCCTTGTGCTGGTTTTGGGTTTATTTTGATCATCATTTTCTGTTTCTGAAAGTAGAAGCTTAGATTATGGATTTGAGAACTTTCTATTTGTCTAACATAAGCATTTGATGCTATGAATCTCTAAGCAATGTTTTCATTGCATGCACAAACTTTGATATGATGTATTTTAATTTTTGTTCAGCTCCAGATATGTTCTCAGTTTTTCCTTTCAATGGTCAAAACATATCTTAAAGAGCTCAAAAAGAGAAAAATAACATCTTCTATTTACCTACATATTTGTTATTTGTTTTTTATTTTTCTCTTTATCCCTGATGCCCAAGTTCCTTCCAGCATCATTTTCTGTCTGTCTGAAGAACCACCAGTTATTTTTGTTAACAAGTCAGCTGGCTCTTAGCTTTGTTTTATATGAAGATATAATTATTTTTCCTTCCTTTCTGAAGATATATGAGATTTTGGTTTACCTATGTTTATCCTTTGTTAAAAAATGTTGCTTCGCTGCCTTCTGTCTTACCTAATTTCTGATAAGAATTCCACAGTCCTTTAAATGGTTCCATGTTTGCCAATACGGTATTGTTTTCTTCTGGTTGACTTCAAGTATTTTCCTTAATCCCTGGTTTGTAAGTGATCCACGTGTCCGGGCATGGACTTTGGGTTTCTCCTACTGAAGTTTGCTAAGCTGGTTAAGTCTGTAGATTCATGTATTTCACCACATTTGGAAAATCAAGTCCTAATTGCTTTCTGTGGCATACTCTATCCTCTCATTTTGGATCCCTGATGACATTAACCCTAGACCATCTCCTAGTTCCTGAAGCTGTATTCGTTAAAAATAACAACAAACTTTCTTCTCTCCATTGTTTGCTTGGAGCAAACACTGTGGATCCATCTTCAGGTTCACTTCCATGGGGCTTCCCAGCACCCTACGCATGGTGGCCCTCAGGGCCGCCGTCTTGCTCTTACTGATCACTGAGACCTGCTTCTGTTCAGAGTCTGTGAAGATGTTTGTCACTTCTGGCTTTCTGGAATGCTACCCATAAACTCCTCTGAGTTGTGGAGTCGCGCTGACCCAAACATCCATCCCACTCTCCCTACAACTGACCTGAGGGTTTCTAACTCTTTATTTGGGCTCACTCCACTTTACAAACTTCAGTGTCCCTGGAACCCAAAGAAAAGAGCAATTCCACATGGGTGCACTTGGCTATGATGTCAGTAGCAACCCTGAGATGGTTTAACATCTCCAGTTCCTGAAGCCCATGTGCTCTCTCCCTAGGACCTCTAGCAGGATCCAAGTACAGAGGCTACATGGCATGTGATGAAGCACCCAGCCACTGCTGCAGGCAGGCCCACCTCTGCCCACTAGGCCCCCTCTCACTTCCCTGAACATGGGATTATGGGGATGATGCTACAGAACACTCTGGAATCTCCAATGCCTTTCCAGAGGTGTTTTCTCCAACAGCTACCACCCAACCTCTCCACACACCGCAGGGAGGGGCCTAAAGACTGGGAAAGGGATACTTTCTGGCCAAAGCAATCTGCCCAAATGGAATCAAGTCTACAATGGCTCAAGGGGAGAATCTCTGCCTACACATGGTCAAGGAGAGCAATTCCTCACCTGCATTGGCTCTAGGCAAGTGAGTCCCCATCTAAACTGGCTCAAGGTGCACGAGTATCAACCCTGAACAGGCACAGTGGCCCAGGCCTTGGTCTGAGGTCTTCCCCTTCCCCAGAGGCCTCCCTCTTTGTTTTTGTTTTTGTTTTTTTCTCTCCATCTTGTTTTAAACATGACCTCTTTTATTTATTATTAATCTTTGGAATATCAATTTTATCTCATAATTTGTGGGAATAGAAGTTTATTCAGAACCATCTCTGCTATCCCAGAGAAGAGCAGGGCAGGGGGAAGAAATGGAGGCATTCCCACGTGCCTGGGTCCCTTCCTGCTGCTGTAACAAAGCTTCTTAGACTGGGTAATTTATTAACAATAGAAGTCCACTTCCCACCCTTCTGGAGACTGGCAAGTCCAAGGTCAAGTGTCTGGTTGCTGTAACCTCACATGACGGCCTCCAGCTACCCTGGTTCACTGACACATATGGGCATCTCCAGGTCCTCAGGAAAACTGCCAGGCCTCGCAGCCTTCAGATTGCTAGCACTTCACACTCTCTCATTCTCATTTTTTCTCAAATTTGACTTTGTATGGGGCACTGTATCCATTCTACCCTGAGGAGCAGCTACAAAGGCTTCAGGCAAACTTTACCTTCTTTAGTCATCCTGGGGCCGGGGGAGTCAGAAATTCAGAGCCACAGTGGATCAGGCCCTCTTCAGCCTCAGGATGAACCTGTTGGGATTACGTCAGCTTTCCCATCACCCTCCTGCCCAGGAGAGAGCCACTGATGTGCCTGTCCCTTTCTGAAGGAGTACTCAGGGTCACAGCCCAGCCTTTAACAGGTTCAGCTTCCTTCCGGGGAGTCAGGTCCAGAGACACCTAAACCTCCCACAGGCAGAGAAACCAGGGAAATGGATCAAACCCTCTAGTTTCTCAAAGCAAGAGGCAAGTTCCCTTTCATACATGGGTGAAAATATCAGGCCCTGAGCTCAGAAGGCCAGGAGGCCACAGCTCACTCACTTATGACACTGGTCATCAGGAAGATGATGCTTGGGTCAAAGGGGCCTCTGGGCCCTGCTGTCCAAGTGCTTGTTATTTCTCTTTAGAGACCTGCCCCTAAGGACACAAAGGAACTGATCATCTCTGTACACCATTCCCAAGTCACTTCTTGTGTGTTTTCCGTCTCCACAAATAGACATGAGTGATCTGAAGACAGGCAATCAAAAGGATCTTTATCTTCAATGAGCATCTCCTCTCAAATGCTCATTTTGGCTCATATGTACCAAATCCTGTGGTATTTAGTCCCAACACATCTTGTCAGTCAGCTTTACATTGCTATGATAAAATACCTGAAATAAATAACGTAAAAAGGGAGGAAAGATGTATTTTGGCTCATGGCTTCAGAGTTTGACCCTGTTGCTTTGGGCCTGTGGCAAGGCACCACAGCCTGGTGGGAGCCAGTGGTGGATCAAAGCTATCACCTCATGTGGGCCAGGAAGCAAAGAAAGGGAGAGGGCAAAGGGACTGAGGTTCCAACATCCCCTTTAAATGCACATGCCCAGTGACCTAATTTTCTCTCACTAGGTCCCACCTCCTAAAAGTTTTACCATGTCCAATAGTATAACCTGCTGAGGACCAAACCTATCACTCATGGCCTTTGGGGTGCATTTATGATCCAAACCATAACATCCTTTGGAGAAATCATTTGCTACATGATTTTGTTAGTTTGTGTGTGTGTGTGTGTGTGTATGAGAGGGAGAGAGAGAGACCGCAATGGATTTTTTTTTCAACAAAGAAACACCGAGGTCTTGGGTAAGCTACTAATGATCTTTATACCTTAGTTTCCTCTTTTGAGAGAATTAAATGAGATACTGTGTATATATTGGTTAGGACTAGGTTTGTCTAGGACAGAAAACCCCCTACAGCAATATAGAGATTTAGTGTCATGTGGTAGTCTCCAGGGTGCTGGGAGACTAGGATACCTGTCTTGCTTTTCTTCTTTCTGCTGATTCTTTTTAGCAGCTATACATACCACTTCTACTTATGTCCCATTGGTCAAAAACATGCCAGGGTATGTTCTCCACTGGATTTGACTATGTGCCCTGCTGAAATCGGGGTGTCTCTTGCTGAGGAAGAAAAGGAAGATGGTGCTGCACAGATAGCTCAGTGGTGGAGAGTTGCATAGCATATGCAATGCCCTGGGTTCAATCCCCAGAACCACACACACACAAAAGAGGACAGATATTGGGGGTCAGCTAGTAGTCTGTCATAGTGCGTCAAGCATGGTGACTAGTGTCTGGCATGCAGTCTGTGCTTACTGTAGTGCTGTTGTTATAAACAAATACACAGTATTTTCTGGAAATCCTATAACCACACTATCAAACACTGGGACCTTTTTTCCCTAACATGGATGTATCTTTCATTTCTTTTTGGCACATGTCCCCGTGCCGAGCACACACCAGGGCACTTCACAGTTCTAGGCTGCACGTTGGGGGTTCTAAGAGCAGAGCAGGGATTTTTCTGGGTTTCTCCAGGTGAAGCCCTTGGAGTGAGTGCTGGGGTCAGGGGTGAGAGGTCAGAACATTTCAGTGCAGCTCTGCAGGTGACCACAGGGTCCTGCCATGACCCCATTCCTTGCATCAAAGAAAGATATCAAAATTTGAAGTGCAAAAGGATCAAACGTGGCTTATTCCTCTCCCTAGGTTCTCAGAGACGGAGGCTTATCCCAGCATTGTCCCTCGATACCTCCTCCCCTGTGAGAAAACCCACCACCAGCACAGGGGTCCGCTGGGTGGATGGCCCCTTGCGGAGCACCCAGAGGGGCCTCGGGGAACCCTTTGAGATCAAGGTCTATGAAATCGACGATGTGGAGCGCCTGCAGCGGCGACGTGGTGGCGCCAGCAAAGTGAGTCCATTTCCTGGAGTGGGGGCGGTTACCCATGGGTCCTGCCCTGAGAAGGGACCTGCTTCTGTTGTGGGCAGGTGGGTGACAGTGGGCCCATAAAGTGGGATAGACACTTTGGAGGGAACTCTGTGTCCTCTCCTGAAATGCCTTAAAGACTCACATGCTGGGGGACACAGTGGTCTGGCTCCTTGTCTTGAGGTTTCATACTCATGCAGACCAGCATTTGCCCAGTTGGAACACCATCTGCTTTCTACATTTAAGAACAGCCTGCGACAGTCTCCCCCATGGCTGAGCTGTCTGGTTTATCAAGGAAGAAATCCCACTGAGGTCTCTGAAGTCCCTCCCAGACTTCCCAGGGACCAGCTCCTTTCTCATGGACGGTCTTTAGAAGTGTTCCTCTCTAGAAGAGGTCATGTGGACTGGACAGGAGCAGAAGGATCTCTTTTCTTTTCTCTACACTGCCCCTCTCCTTCTCCGTCGCTGTGCAGGAGGTCATGTGCTTTAACGCAAAACTGAAAATTCTGGAGCATCGCCAGCAGAGGATCGCAGAGGTCAGAGCCAAGTACGAGTGGCTGATGAAGGAGCTGGAGATGACCAAACAGTACCTGATGCTGGACCCCAACAAGTGGCTCCGTGAATGTAAGGCCCATGGTTCATTTCTGTCACGGTGGCTAACAGGTTCCCCAGTGACAGAGGCCTGGCACCTAACCCAGGGTGACCTCGGCACACTTCATCTAGGGGCAGATGGAGACGGTTGCTCTGAGTGAACAATCCTACTCTCCTGGGGCAGGTGGGAGGGGCTGGGAACAGCAAAGGAGCGGCGAATATTGCTCTTGCGAGATTATTTCTTATGTGTTTCAGTCCAAAGCACTTGAAAATGAGATTTTCCCCCCCTGCATGTGGCAGATCACCCAGACATGAAGGCTGTATTACAAATTTCCTAGGCCACAAAATCACACTGCTTATCTAGCCTGAAATAGACATGAATTTATAGAGCTCTTGATAGGGTAGAATGTACGACCATAGTAAAGCCTCACGGAGGACCCAGAAAGCAAGAGGAGCAGCCTGGTGTTATTTCCATTTAATAGAAAGCCCCAGATGACAGTAACCATCTAATAATGATTCAGAGCAATTTTGTTCTCTTTGAGAGGCGGATTCAATTGTCTCTTATTTATTTGTTCCTAACCATTCCATTTAGTGCGAAATAAAACTTAAATCTGGTCCCAACTACTACATTGATGTGGGAAGCAATCCCACAATCTGGGGGATAAAATATGCTACTGTCATTAAAATTCTCTCCCTGTTTCCCATCTGGCTCTTTTCTCCAGCCCTCAGCTGCCTCTGTCCCCTCTCAACACACCCCTCCCCTGCATGTCCCCCTCTCCCAGTGTTCCATGGCAGCGAGGAGAGCCCACGAGTGAGGTCTGAGGCTTAGATTTGTGTGCCAGAGAAGCTGGTTTTTTTTAAATATTGGGTAAAATGATTCTGGGTGAAAAAGAAAGTGCCAAGGTTTGTCAGATGCCCGGCTCTTCCCAGCGCCTGCCACTTGTGACAGGTTTCTTTTCCATATAAATGGAGTAGTACCATGTCCCCCGAGTACCTCAGTGGGTTCTCGTGACCATCCAATACAGAAAGCATCCTTTGCTTTGGGGATGCAGCATCTGTGGCTAGGCCCACAGTCCCACAAATACAGCCTGTGCCTGCAGACATGATACGGGAAATGAAGTCCTCTATTAGAAATGTTCTTCCTTCAAAGGTATTTTTATCAAAGGTATTATGGGGCAGACAAGACAGAACATTAGCTAATGTCTGACCAGGGCACAAACATGGAGCCTAGTGCTTATTTCTGTCCACCTGTGGCTGCCTTTTCTTTTTTTTTGTTTCCCATGAATCTCTGGACACTTTGAGATCCCAGGGCATCCCTTCAGACAGTTCCTTCATTTTTTTAAAATATTTTTTTAGTTGTAGTTGGACACAATGTCTTTATTTATTTTTATGTGGTGCTAAGGATCGAACCCAGGGCCTCGCGCGTGCTAGACGAGCGCTCCACCCCTGAGCCACAACCCCAGCCCTCACAGTCCCTTCATATTTAACATTTTCATTAACATTTTATTTTTTAAGAGCTGTTTATGCCCAAGGCAGGCTTGAAAATGATCCTCGTCTTACAAAGCACATTTTCTCCCAGGAAGGGAGCAGGCTTACACCTCAGTACACCTGTGTTTCAGATGCTTCCAAGAAACATCTGAAGACATTCATTCTTGCCTTCGTATATGTCAAGAATCAGGTATTTTTGATGCTAAGAAAGAGAATGAACAGAAGGCCACATGAAAGGAGAAGCACAGATTGTTTTTCTAAGATGAGTGGAAAATAAGAATGGGGGAAAAAATAAAAAACTATGGAGGCTGCATGCTGACTATTCCTGTTGGTGGCCAGCAGGGTTTGGCACAGAAATAGATGTGCTGGGTCCATTTTTATTTTTAATTTTTAGATCTGATGCTGCTTTTGAGGTGGTCCAGTGATGAGGTCTGAGGGGGTTAGGGGTGTAGTGAGGTATTGTTTCTTCAGTATTAGACGGGCATTCAGCCTGTTAGACTGGGTCTCCCTCCAGCTGTGGTCCTTATTAACTGTAACCTTGAGTGAGTGTCCTTACAGTCTCGCTCTCAGGGATGCCCTCTGTATAAAGCAGTCTGCTTCCGTTACAGTCCCTGATGGTTCTGTAGCATGACATGGTTTTCATATGTTTTCAGACCATGTTCACATTCGTTATCTCCTTTTTGATTTTATTCTTCTCAACAACTCGAGGTAGATAGGATAGGCAGGGTAGGAATTATTATGCTCATGTTCCTTTTAAGGACATGGCACCTGCAGAATTTAAGGTCACAGAGCTAGTATGGAGCAGCTGGGAATCAAATGCAAGTCTCCTGCTTTGGATTCCACGGCCACTCCACCAGCCTTGGTTGCCGTCCCTGCTGTCCTCCCCATATGGGGACTCCTTGCAGCACCTCTGGAGCTAGTACCAGGCAGCCCACCCCTCTGCCCATCCACCATGGATATAGTAGGCAAACTGAGTCCAGGTGAGGTTGATCGCAGACACCTGCTCTTCAGGAACTGCAGGACTCAAACTTTTCACCCCCTGTAGGCCTGAGCGTCAGGCAAGGCATCCTGCTCCTAAGTGTCAGCTTATCTTCTGAGCTTAAGGAAGCTCACCTATCAATTTAGATCTATTTATCATATTTCCTGAATGATCATCAAGTTCATGAGACTGCCTAGGAAGACCGGAGACAGGTCAGGTTTCTCAGCCCGAGAGGTGGATACAAAGTGCTCATGAAGGAATATAAGGGAGAAACAGCCTTTATCTAAGGAGGCAGAGGGATTTGCCACTTTAGATCACAAGGGAGGGATTTGCCCCACACCAGCATCAAGATCTGCATTCTTCATGGTTAATGAAGAATAATGGCGTCATCTTTCACAGATGCTGTGGTGGAGATGGCCAGAGATGGGGGCAGCTAGATTTTTGCCTTATTTCTCAGAATAATCTCAACAAAATGTTAAAGATCTAAAAACTGGTAACCAGTGTTTCAGTCCACTGGCTGAGAGGCCAAGGATTAGGTAGGAGGGATACCAAGGTCACTAGAGACAGGTGAAGAAATCAGATCTGGGGACAGAGGGGAAATTCAGGCAGCCCTGTGGTCTGGGCTGAGCAGATGGGATGGCTCTTCCCGCCTGCTGGAGTCTCCAGGCCCTTCCTCTTTTGCAGTCGACTTGGAGCAGGTGCTGGAGCTGGATTCCCTGGAGTACCTGGAGGCCCTGGAGTGCGTCACCGAGCGCCTGGAGAGCCGCGTCAACTTCTGCAAGGCCCATCTCATGATGATCACCTGCTTTGACATCACCTCCAGGCGCCGATAAGGAGCGGCAGATCCCCGGTCCACCAGTCCCCTTACTCCCCAGGGGGACGTCACCCTCCCCCAGGCCCTCTGTGCTGGCGGCACCCCAAAGACTATAGAATGAGGATGAAGGTTGGTGGCAAGTCTGGAGGCAGCGTTGAGCGGAAGGCGAGTTTTCTTTTGTTTTCTGAAGTAGGGAAGGTGCAAACCCGAACACGTGGAAGGAGAGAATGATGGGAAGCCCAAGGGACGTCAGAGCCCCGTGAGACTGAAATAAAAGCACTTTGAGGAACTTAACTTGTTTGTACATAAGAACTGCTGGCAAAGAGACCTCTCTCTTGTCGTGCTTTCGTGAGGGGGAGGGTGGACGGAGGATTGCTGTGGAAAGCGAAAACAAAACACCCACGACAAGATGACCCAGGATGACGGATTAAGTGCCTTGCAAATCTTTATGATTACCCAAACATTTGTGTTCAACTCTTCTCGTGTACAGATGGTGCTAGTCAAGACGCAAACAACAAAACCCACAGAAGAGAAAATCCCACGCGTTTTTGAAATGTACTCATGGCTCGTTTTTCTCTTGGTGTTTTATCCTATTTCTGACTTGCTGTTTGTAAGTAAGTTGTGTTTGTAGACCTATTTCCTAACCAGTATTGCATACGAATAAATGTTAACTGTCTTATATGATGATTCTGGTAAGGCCACTCGAACAGAACAGAGAGACTTTCATCCACACAAGCAAATGTGTGTTTCCAAAAAAAAAAAAAAAGTTTTGGAAAGGCAGGTGGTGCTCAGTGCCTCCTCCCACGAGCAGCAGGTCGGCCAGCAGACCCAGAGGGCGGCTGATCGTGGAGCAGCGTGAGTGAACTTGAGCCATCAGGAGAGGAGACAGGGCTTGCATCTCTAAGGGAGAAGAAGTTGTCCTTTGTGACCTGGGCCAGACTTCTCCATGTAGGTAGGCGTTTGTTCCATATCCAGCCACGCATCCTTATCCTTTCCCCACCCATCCAGGGTTTTTATGATCCTCAAAACAAGTTCATGCTCATTTCTATTCCAAAGACTCTGGATCGAAAGCTTGAATCAATTCAGCAGAGCCATATTTGTTTGTTTTTGAGTTTTGTAGATTTATTGAAGTGGCAGTTTGGGGGCCGGGGAGAGGGGTGGTGACTTTGAGTTGAGAGGCTTCTTCTGCTGGTACGTGCTCCAATCACATTGGTGTAGAACGAGAAGGAGTCTAGGGAGTACACAGCTTTTCTGTTATCCAGAGTCCTGCCCAAGAGCAAGAAGTTCAGTTCTTCCCTGTCCCGAAGCCTACATACATACCACCTAGGGACTAGGCTTGTTTCCTAAAGCTTGGCACCCAAAGGCAGAGAGACGTTCCTCCTCCCTAAATCCCATAACTATGGACAGGCAGAGTAGAGTTGAATGAATATGAATATCCAGGTCTTGGCTCCCAAAACCTCATTCTCAAATTGCAAAAGTTCCCTTCAGGATTAGTATACCTGTGTTAGGGACAAAAACTTGAGGCACAGAACTGCCAAGGGCATTGAGGTACTGAGAACTGTTCATCTTTGCCCTCAAATGCAGCTGAGCTTCAGAGCCTCTTTCCAGGCTAGTTGTCCCCACTAACCAATTTCTCAGCCCAAGCTCCCCGCCATGGAAAATTAGCCTTTGCATTTGTTGGTAGCCCAGCCCAGCTGTCTCACCAGCCAGCGGGGCTCAGCTAGGTTCTAAACAGGAACTGAAGTCTTATGAGCATCAGAGCACCTGACTTGTAACTCATCAGAACAGGGCACAGAAGACCCATTAGCTCTCTTGCTTTGGAAGTCAGCCCCATGGACTGACTCCATGGGTCACGAGTCCAGCTTTGTACACTCTGTAAAGAGTCTGCTTCTATGCAAATGTACCCACACAAGATCTGCCTGAATATGCTAGTTGAATGGACTAAAATTTGGTAAAAGAGGTCATTTTCCTCTTTGTGCATCCTACAAGTTAAACAAGTATGTTACCTTAGAAGTAGAGCCTCCCCTAACTCCTCAACCCAAACCCATTTTGCAGAGTTCTGGGACTCTGAGCCCATCTCTGGCCTCGCAGTACTTGCATACATTGGATTGCTTAACAACAACATTCCTTGGAAGCATATGGACCCCAGGGGATGCCAGTGCTTTGAGTTGGTTTGTTTGTCCTTTGGTATCCCTTTGGGTTGCTAGTTTGAAATACACCACTTCATGAAAAGCCTGTCTTTGAGGAATTTTCAAAGGTGAGTATGCCTTGTTTTTCGTTTGTGAACAAATACATCTGATAAGTCATCAGTGAGCTTGGCTTTTGCCACTGCCACATTCTCCCTTAGCCCTGAGGTCCTCATGCTGCGGTGACTTCCTTTAGAAGGTCACTGACAGAGCCTGGTGCCTTCACTGGAGTGAGACCAAGCAGAACAGTGAATTCTCTCCTAGGGAGTGGCCTTCAGCTTGCTTCCTGCCTAAATGTGTTTATATACATTTTTAACAACTTCATGATATAACAAAAGGTTGATATTACCCACAGTGATCTTACCAAGTCAGATTGACTTCCCAAGAGATCCCATCATGGAACATCCCCAGGATCTCGCAGGCCATGGTATAGGAGAACAACTGCCTGGGAATTGTTGTCCATTCTCTTTCTTTTTTTTTCTTTTCTTTATTTCTTGTCTTATTTTACTTACTTAACTGCAAACATTTTATTTTGCCAAGAGTTGATAAACCATGTGAAGAAGTCATGCATTTGACATTATGATGAGCTTATTCCTGGCTCTATGAATTGACGATACAGATGATGATCTTTGAGCATAAGAAAGAAGGTGCTATATCCAAAGCAGCCCCAGTAACCAAAGGATGTCATTTAGGGTCCAGATGGGAGATGGTTCCAGGTCTCCTTTTGGTTTTAGTGACACAGAGCCCAAGAAGGCCAAGGGAACACCCGAGAACTGATTTCTATTTCATTATACACAAATGAAATGTCTCTTTGAAAGTCACACTTAGAGGCATATACCTTACTCAATTCCTTGTCTGAAACTTATCCCACCAACTCCTGCTCCAAATAGTTTAGTGTGAAGTAGAAACATTGCCAGCAAAACAAAACTGAGATTCAAGAAAGGGAAATAGAGATCATTTCCCCTGGAGTAGATCCACATTGCATTTCAGGATGGTGTTTTATGCTGCAAGGGAGCCATAGTTTGCTTTATCCTGGGCTTTCAAATCCCGACCTGAGAGCTGGAACCTTTGATCTTCTTGTCCTTGAATTCCTCTTGACATCATGAGAAACTGTCTCTCACTTTCATCTCTTCCAGATCTGAATCAGCACACTTCCCTGTTGTTTTATCTGCAGTTACTATTCTGAACATGGGGAACTTCAGATGCAAATGCAGAGAAGAGTCTGTGAACTCAAACAAGGATCCCAAGCAGGGAAGGGACTCCGACTGAGATTTTTAAAAATGTATCTCACACACACACACACACACACACACACACACACACACACACAGCCAAAGGAGCTCAGCTAGGTTCTAAATAGGAACTGAAGTCTTGTGAGCATCAGAGAACCTGACTTGTAACTCATCAAAACAGGGCACAGAAGACCCATTAGCTCACACACACACACACACACACACACACACACACACACACAATGGGCATTTGGCAGGCAGGAATTTGGCCCAGTTTGTCATGAAGTAGCCTAAAGCTGGAAGTCTGATCACAGACACTTATTCCATCCACAGGGGTAGTTCCCAAAAAAAGTCTTTTTATACACACATCCAAGTCTTGTGCTTGCTCTAAAGATTTTCATTCCATGATTGGAGTTGAAGGAGAAGGGAATTTGTGCCCACTTGGGTATGTATCTCGTGTCCTTATAAACTAGCCACCTTCTTTAGGCTTCAAATTCTAACACTCATCATTAATTTGGGTTCATCCACAAGCCTTCATCACAGATGTGTCTATTTGAAATCATCCACCTGACCTTGACTTTTTGGGATAGAAGGCAGGTCTGGCAAGGGCCCACAATTTGTTCAAAGCAAACACAGTTGCTGATGTCACTGGTAACTACTGATCTATACTCAAGCCTTCCAAAATAATGATGTAATGAATGTTTTTAGGTTCTTTATTCCAACAAGAATTTCAGCTAAAAATTTAGAGATTAATTCATTCCGAAATCGGATAAGATTCATGAATTTAGTCGTTCTTCCCTGCTGGAACATTATTAGCCCACTTTTTGAGCATATGCAAAAATATCTCTTCTCTTTTCAAGGCAATATATATCTTAAACGCTGCAACCAGGCCAGTCAGAAACAGGCTGGAAGTCCTGTGTGCTATTAGTTGTTGCTATCTAAACCACTCCATTCCATTGTTCCTGGGCTCACTGCCTCTGCCTGGACAGTGTGGCCCTGCTTTCCACAATGCAAGGGACACTCTATAGGGCCACCACATGTGAGACTTCCAAGCAGGGAGAAAAAGAACAGTTCAGGCTGCTTTACTCTAGGTGACAAAGCCAGGCATTCAGCTTCACTGAAACTGCCAGTCTAAAATTGGTTTGGCCATGTGGTGGGAATACAGCCGACATTCTTTGGATCTTAGTATCTCTTTCTTATCCTCCAAAATGTGTCACAATTTGCGGGTTAAATCTTATAAATTGTGTCACTTAGCAATCTTCCTGACAAAATGACATATTTCTAAAACAAAAACTGTTTCTTATTTCTGCAATTATAAAAGCAGAACTCCAATCCAGGAGAAGCTATTAAAACTTAAGCTTCTCATCTCAAAATGTATTTTGATTTTTGTGGGGTTTTTTTTTCAAATTTTAAATCCCAAGAGCGAATTCTCCCATCCCTAAACAAGCACATTCTGCTTTTGGGTGGCCCTACTCAGAACCTGAGGTATGGTCATGACATTGGACACAAACTAGTGCTTGAGGCAGTATCACATCAACATTGCATCTTATTGATATTCTCTGAATACAGTTGTTCCCTGTGTGTAGAGGTGACACAGATACTGGTGCTCACACATCTATTTTATGTATCACACAGAAGTTACCTTCAAAACTGGCAGAGTCAGGCTGGGATCATAGCTCTGTGGTAGAGCGTTTGCGTAGCATGTATGAGGCACTTGGTTTGATTCTTAGCACCATATATAAGTAAAATAAACGTCCACCTACAACTAAGAAAAAAATCTATTTAAAAAAGAAAACTAGCAGAGTCTTCATCTCTAACATCCCACATTGTCGTACCTAATTTATGAAGAGTTATGATTTATTTGTAAACTCAGGATGTTGTTTTATAACCCTGCTTGTGTTTTAGAATTTCTTTATGCATCATGGTTGGAAATGGTCTCCCTTGCTATGGCATTGAAATGTAAGCCTGGTGGATATGTCTGTGACCATGTGGTTTTTTTGTGCTTTTGTTTTCGTTTTTTGTTTTTCTGCTTTTCTCCCTAGCAAAATCTGTCAGCAGAGACGTGAGCGGGGATCGGGGGAGATAAATAAATCAAGAGAACAGGGATTAGGGTCCAGTCCTCAGAGTACAGGGCTTAATTCAAAATCTCAGCTGTTTCTATAGTAAGTAACCAAAGGGGAAAGGATCCTTCCTTTTGACTTGGATGATAATGAGCTTAGAAATCAGCTTCCACAGGCCTGGGTGGAAGAGGATTCAGCTTCTCTTACTGGTTCAACATCAAATTCCTGAGAAAAGTGCTGACAGTATTAAGTTCCCACATTTCCTCAAGACCCCCATTCCACCTGCAGTACTACTGAAGGGGGCTGGGAAAGCAACGACAGGTCCTCACCTTGGATATATCAGAGCAGTTTTTTTCTGGAGCAACCAAAGCACTTTAGTGAGTCTTACAACCCGTAATATTTAAGGCATCTTGTCCCTTGCTGGATCCCTGAGGGGCAGGGAAGGGCTGGGGCCAGTAGTTTCATTTAAGAGGCAACTAAAACTAGGAGGAAAGCCTGGAGCCCCAGGAGGAGGTGACCAGGGGCCACGCCTGGTTCATCACTAGCTATGCAACTTGGGTGAGTTGCTTCATTTTGCTGTGAAAGGTTGGGGTCATCATAGCTGTCCTTCTAGGATCGTGTAAAGAGGGAAAACAGTGGCAAAACTGATGGGGGATGGGCTTTGAAGAAATTAAAGCTCTCTTTTGGAGCTGGGGAGAATCATTTCTAGATAAAGAAACTGATGTCAATGGTCATCAATTGGCCCAAGTTCACAGAACAGTTTTATAGCAGAACTGGACATGAGTCCAGGACTTCCTGTTAGATGGTGTTGCACCAGGTGTGTGGACAGGAACACACATCAGTCCTCTGTACTGCTGTGTGTGTACATATGTAGATGCGTGTGTGCAGAAGGTATGTGGCATGGCAGAAGAGCGCAGGACAGAAAACCTGACTTCAGATTCCAGTTTCCACAATAGTCCCATCTATGTACACCTTATCAACATCTCTGGAACTGTTTTCTAATTTGTAAAATGAGGACATTGTGCTACATGATCTTTGTGGTTCCTTCAAGCCCTGGTTCTATGATTCCATGATTAGTAATGTATGTATGTATATATAAATATGCTTATCTGTAGAAATGGACCCATTTGAAGATTGGAGACAAGGCCTGCCCAAGTGCATTTATTGTGTCGGAAACAGTGAATTCACAAACATGTTCAAAAAATTCTTATTTGAAGTCAATGGTGGTATTGAATGTCATTGTTTGAAATTCACTGTTTGGATAGAAGATTGGTGCTGTTTTTAAAATTAAGTTCTTAGCTCATAAGTGTTTGCTGTTAATTTTTTTAGAAAAATAAAGCTCATTTGTTAAGGTCAGAAAATTATTCAGTACTTGGGCGGGTCCCAGCAGCCTATTTGCAGGCTGGATTTTGTGTATGGGCCTTTATATAGCTACATAAAAATTAGCTGTTGGCTTGGTCATGATAACTATGAGCAGGCTACCTGGAGAACAGTCTGGAACAGAGTGTTACATAGTTCTCACAAACTGGTGACATGAATCCATTGAGCTGTGTGCCATTCCTGTGTGAAGACATTGTTTGCTGGCTACGATCTCTGACTTTTTGTGGCATATGAGGTGTAAAATGTTGTCAAAAAAGAATCTGGTGTTTAAAAGACAAACTATGGTGGCATTAAATGTTCACTTTTATTCTACCCAGAGTCACGAATTCTTCTCTCTCCAGTTTATCCTTCTGTACACAGGGTGGGGTGTTCTCATTATAACAACACCTGGGCCTGGGTCTGCCTCCCAGGTCCCTCAGCACTTCTTGGGGTGAGTCCTGTGGGGCTGGCCTCTAACATATTTGGAAACCAGCCACGAGTGGGTGGAGATGTGGCTAAGACACAGAGCTCCTGGAATTGTCCTTCCCAGAGAGTCAGCCATGGGCTGAACACACAAGAAAATGTTGAGAAGCTTAGTGTTGAGGTTGTACGTTTTGTGTGTTTATTTATTTTTTTAGTGGCCTGTGTCCTTAACCCAGTGTCTCTAGGATTCACATAAACTCAGGGCATTTGCAGTCATTGCAGCGAGTTTGGTCCCGGACACACGGGCCCCTTTTCACATGGATATTTGTCTCAAATGCAACTAAGCACACTCAAGCAAGAAAGCCAAACCAGACTGGGACTGGACAAATGTCCCCTAGGTACCCCCTGCCCCTAAAGACCACCTCTTCCCCTCCACTGTAGACTTATTCCCTCAACAATATTGAGGCTTCTTCCTCAATGTTGGTACCACATGCATCTAATCAGCTGAATGCACCACAGTCCCAAAGACAGGGCCAGGTGCCCACCAAAGCAAATACACCCTCTTGCTTCCTGCAAGGGCCCTGCTCTGAATCCCTCCTTGTCTCCTGCTCTGTGGAGCTCGCTGGCATGCACATCACCCAGGCTTCCTGCCTTCTACTCCCTGAACCCTTGACAAGACCTGCCTGGGCTTTCTTGACATCACAGGAAAAGAAACCTTAAGTTAAAAAGCTGTGATTTCCTAGGGGGAAAACACGCCTTCAAGTGGAAGACTAGTGGAGGTGCTGCCTACTAGATCAATTCCTCGGAGAAGAGAACGTAAGGGCCCCATTTGGAATTGTTTCCAATTCCCTTCCAATCCCCCACTAAAGCCTCCATCCTTCAGTTCACCCCGGTCTGGCAAGGCCTGTAATACCACCCCATCCTCAACTCCCATCAGAGCCTCTGAGGGGGCTGGAAGGAGGATACATGTGGTCATCAGAAGTATCTTCTCATTGGGGAAGAAAATTCTCCAAATGTATAGTCTTAGGTGTATTTTTCTCTCAAATTATTATCATAATAATTATTATTATTAACAAACGTACTGTACTGACAGTACGTTTTATTTTTCTCAGTCATTTTGATCCTATCCTTTTGTCTCAGGGACATCAATCAACCTCTCCATGGTCTTTCTGTCTGCCTAGGACTGGGAGGATATAAAAAACAAAGCAAGGCGACACCTTCATCTAGCAACACCTTCATCTAGGTGCCGGTCAGGCTATTCCAGCACCCAGACAGACGAAATGCCTCTGTGTCTCAATTTGGGCCTATTGCAGTATAAAATGCTTCCATTGGCTTTTCTAGTTGAAGGGTATTTCTACTTATAATTATGCAGAGCACTTGGAGTGTTGGCACATGGACCTGATGGTGGCTAGTATCTCCTAGCACCATAGATGTCTCTTGTTCTTCTACATCCCAGCATCTAAAACTGAGCCTGGAGCAGCTCAACTGGTATTAGCTAAGTGAGTAAATGAAATAAAGAAATCAAGTTTGGAAGAGGAGGCAATAGAGAAACCTGGTCAGAGTCTGCATTTGCCTATCCCCAGGTGGAATGAAGAGGGTCCCCAACCAGGGCCAAATCCTCAGCTCTTTGGCCTCCCCAGTTAGTGACCAGCCTTGGCCTTCAGGTTTCCTAAAGCATATTCCTCTTCAAAAGATGAAAAGGCATAGTATTTGTGCACTTGAATTCTACCCACATTTATAAAGCAATTGTTTAACAAATCTTTACTGAGCACCACTTGCTCTGTCCCACACACTTCCGATGGCTGATGAATAAACAAATTCTGGGCTTCAAGAGCTCGGCCCAGCCTGCATACAGCAACCAACTCCAACAAGCAAACGTGCGCCCCCCAATGCAGGCCGACAGCTTCTCCTGCCAACCCCAACACGCACCCCTTGCCCTCCAATTTGGGCCTTTGGCTAGGCATCACCTCCTGAAGAGTCTTCTAAGTCATGAGGTTGAGAGGGTGAGGAAGAGGGAGAGAATGAGAGTTGGTCACCTGCCTAGGAGAGGTGACCTAGAAGCCACCATGCTGCCACCTGAGGAAGCTGCTGCAGTGTGCCCCGTCGCCATCTGCATGCAAGGTAACAGTGTGTCCATTGTTCTTCATTAAAAAAATATTAAAATCGCCCTTGCTTGTTCCATCCTTTATGCTCTTTCCCTCCTCAGTGAGTCTCAGGATCAAGATATGTACATGACACACCTTGAGCATGCTCAGAAGACAAATTTAAAAGACTTCACACCAGAAACCGAGTCCCACAGACCCATAAGTTTCCTGACAACCCAGTGAGAGAAACCTATTTTCCTCTTAAATTGAGCTTTGAAAAAATGCAAATACAGCCTGGGAGTATAACTCAGTTGGTAGAGTGCTTCCCTTGCATGCACAAGACCCTGGTTCAATCCCCAGTACCACAAAAAAGAAAAGAAAAAATGCAAGTAGCGAATCAAAATTCCCTTTAATCTCACACAAGAGAGAAGCACTGTTACTGCTTTGTAGACTCCCACACACATGTGCATATATTTTTACAAATTTTGGATGATCCTAAATATGACCCTTTTGGATTCATTTTCCTCTTAATATTCCCACCATGTACATTATTTTTCCAGTCAGAACACGTGCTGTGACAACATGACTTCAGTGGCTGCAGACTATTCTGTCACGTAGACTGAATGCCATTTATGTGCTGCTGTTCCCTGCTACTGGACCTTAAGATTGCTTCTACTTTTTCACTATTCTCAATTACCCTGTAATAAACATGTGGAACATAAATCTCTCTCTCTCTCCTTTTTTTTCCTTCTGACATATCCCCAAGGATAAATTCCTAGATGTGAAATAGCTGTAACAGGAGGAGTAAAACATTATAAGGCATTTCACACACATTGAGTGATCACACTGTAAATCGTCCAACCCGAACTATGATGAGAAGCCTTCCCTGGTGGCCCTAGATAGAGTCATCTCTTCCTCTCTAAACTTCTGTTTCCACTGATTCACTATTTATTTGTTCACAATTGCACATCAAGAAGCTCCCACATCGGACAGTGCTCCTGTAATAAGGTGCATCAAGTTCTTTGTATATGTATCTCTATCTCTAAATATTAGGTTTCTGGAGGCCAGAGTTTAGGGTTAGGGTCTCTGGCTCTCCGTGGGTATCTCAGTACTGGGCATACAATTGGGTTAAAATATAGAATGTTTATGAAAAGCTGTCAAAAGAAGGGAAATATTGGGGCTGGGATTGTGGCTCACTGGTAGAACACTTGGCTAGCACGTGTGAGACACTGGGTTTGATTCTCAGAACCACATATAAATAAATAAATAAATAAAGGTCCATTGACAACTTTAAAATATTTTTTTAAAAAAAGAAGAGGAATTTTATATACAGAATAAGTATGTGTCTTGGAAATACTCCCTGGGGATTCAGACTCACATCTCAACTCTTTCTGAGAACTTGTGGTGGAAGACTCCTGTTGCCTGGATACTGCTTTGAGAACTGGAACTTCAGTTGGCTTTGAGGGTCTCTGAGCATCTCTGGGCTCCAATCCCTCCCTTGTGTAAGAAAAGCAAAGCCCAGGCTGCCTCACCTAGTTTCCCTTGGGCTGCTTCTAAGGATGAAAGAAGACCATATAAGGAAGTGTGTCATAACCTAGTAAATACTCAACAGGTGTAAGAGGTCAGTTCTTCTGTCTGTTTGGGGCTTCTATAACAGAATACCACCAGGTGGGTAATTTATAAACAATAGCAGTATATTTGGCTCATGGTCCTGGAGGCTGGAAGTCCAACAGCATGGCATTGATATGTGGGGAGAGTTATTGCATGGTGGAAGGCAGAAAGGCAATGAGTACAAGCAAGACAGAGGGGCCTAAAGCCAGCAAGAGATAATGGCCTTAGTACACAATGACCTGAACACCTCTGTTGTAGTCAGCTTTTTTGCAGCTGTGAACAAAATTATCTCCAATTTTAGAGGAGATAAGTTTATTTGGAGGCTCACAGTTTTCAGAGGTCTTAGTCCATAGACAACTGGCTCCATTTCTCTGGGCCCTAGGTGAAGCAGAATATCGTGGCAGAAGAGTGGTGGAGGAAAGCAGGTCAGGACATGGCCATGAAGAAGCAGAGCAAGACTCCACTCACCAGGGAAAATATGTACCCACAACTCCCAATGACCAACCTTCTCCAGCCACCCTCTACCTGCTTTCACTTTCAACTCAGTTAATTTTTATCAGGGAACTGATGCACACATTATGTTAAAGCTCTCATAACCCAATCATTCACCTCTAGACCTTCTTATATTGTCTCATACATGGGCTTTTGGGGGACACCTCACATCTAAACCATAACATCCTGCCCTTGGCCCCCCCAAAAGCTCATGCCCATCTCACAATGCAAAATATGTTTAGTTTATTTCCAAGAGTCCCCATAGTCTCAACAGTTCCAGGATTTCCCAAAAGTACAAGTCCAAAGTCTCCTCTGAGACTCAAGGCAAATTCTTAGCATGAACCCATGTAAAAACCCATGTTTTCCTTAGCCCCAGTTTTATTCAAAGTTTTCTTGCCAAACTGTAAGTTTTAAAAAACCTTAAGCTTTGTTTTCTCCGCCTTATAATTGCAAGTTATATATATCCAATATATAAAGGTACAGAGTAACATTTCCGCTCCAAAAGGAATATATAGGGGCATAGAAAAAGGATGGAACCAAAGCAGGACCAAAATCCCGCTGGGCAAGCAAGTCCTGTAGCTGCACATCCAGATCCAGCATCTGGGTCACATGGCATCCTGATGTTCTCTCTCAGGGTTTGTGTAGCTCCACCCTATGGCTTTTCTGGTTGCAGCCCACATGGCCTCTCTTTGGGCTTGTCTGTGATTGATTTCTGCAGCTTTCCTTGGCAGATGTCCCATGGTGCTGCTGGCATTTCTTAATCTCAGGGTCAACATGGCAGCTTTGGATTCCTCCTCACATCTCCATGTGTTGCCCTTTCGGAGGCAGCCCACAGGGACTCCAACCCTGCTGCATTTTGCCTGATCTCCCAGATTTCCTTTGAAATTCTCAATGGAGGCCTCCAAGAATCACATAACTTCAGCATCCTGCAATCCTGGCACCAAGGTCTGCTGCCTTCTTAAGCAGTAGTCAAGCCTCACGGTACCATGGTAGCTTCTGAGTGCCTGGGTGGCTGAGCATGGTGAAAGGCACCCTCCTGTGCAAGCAGGGTGCCCCACTGGTCTCAAAAAAAAATGTTTTTACATCCTTGAGCATGAGATGGATGTGGTCTTGCCAGTTCCTGAGATACTCTTAAGCCATCTTTCCTATCGTTTCTGGGTAAAGTACTTAGTGTTTGTTTAGTGGCTGTATTGTCTTTTACAACCATGCCTTCCTTAGCTCCAGTTTTACTCAAAGTTTTCTGGCCAAACTGCAAGTTTTAAAAAACCTTATGCTCTGTTTTCTCCTCCTTATTATTGCAAGAAATTTGGCTAAAAGCTGCCAACAATACCCATGATACTGACTGAATGCCATGCTGTCTAGAAATTTCTTCAACCAGATTAATTAGTCCATTACCTTTAAATTTGGTCTCACAAAAAGTCTCAGGATGTGGACAAAATGTAGAGAACTTTTAGCCAGAATGAATGTCCTCTAGTCCAATTTCCAATAGAGTCCTCCTTTTTCTCTGAAACCTCATGAGCCTTGTCTTTATTATCTGCTGTCTTATGAATATGCTGGTCTTCAGAACTCCCACCAGAATTAACCATTAAAGTCAAAATTCTAAAGCTTTTCTAGATTTTATAACTAAATTTGCCACAATTCCTCCTTCAAATTCCAAAAACTCCAGACGCTTCCAGACCACATGGGCAGGTTAGTCCTAGCAATGACCCCACTTCTCAGTATCAATTTTGTTTTAGTCAACTTTTTTACTGCTGTGACCAAAAGACCTGACAAGAACAATTAGAAGAAAAAAGTTTATTTGGGGGCTCACAGTTTTCAGGGATGTTAGTCCATAGACAGCTGGCTCCATTCTTTGGGGCCCAAGGTGAATCAGAACATCATGGCTGAAGAGTGTGGTGGAGGAAAGCAGATTATGACATGGCCACCGAGAAGCAGAGAGAGACTCCACTTGTCAGGGCAAAACATATACCCCAAAGTCAAGCCCCCAAAGACCCACCTCCTCCAGCCACATCCTACCTGCCTTCAGTTACCACCCAGTTAATCCCTATCAGAGGATTGATGCATTAATTATGTCAGGATCTCATAACCTGATCATTTCACCTCTAAATCTTCTTGTATTATCTCACACCTGAGTTTTGGGGGACACCTCACTTCTAAACCATAACAACCTTCTATAGGGTCTACCCCAATACTGCCACAATGGCAATTTAATTTCAACAATGGTGTCTGAGGGGACATTCAAACCATACAGAGTTATTGGAGTTTGTTTTTATAATTAGAGCAGAGACTCTTCAGACAAACTTTGCTTCTCCCTCACACTGTGCCTATGGCCGGATGACCTAGGCCAATGGATTTGTCCCATTCTTTGTACATATCAGTGGCCTCCATCTGTTAGAAATAGGTTGGAATAGGTCACACCCTCTCTAAACCTTGTTCTCATGTAGTTTGATTAATGAAAACAAATCTATGACGGGATTCTGTGACATACATAGCCATCTGTTAGCAAACAGACTGGTGGCCCCACGGGCTGCTCCTGTGCCCTGGGTGAAGTCCTGCTCTCAGTCCCCTAGCACTTGGAGAGGCCATTGCAAGGAGGCTCCCAAAGAGTCTCCTCTGTCTGGGGAACGGCCAGTCCCAGCACCTTACCAGGCCAAATGGAGGCCTAGACCCCATTCTAAAGGTGACGGGTCCCTGGCTTGCTGGCTTCTCACACCTACCTCATGCAAAGGTGGTGGTGCTTTCTTCTCAAGTCAACCACATATTTTCCCCTCCTTTTCTTTTATCCCTTTCTAAATGTCTTCTATGTTAATTCATTATCTTTCTGGTAAGATTGATGGGTTTTTTTTTAGTCAGCTTTCTATCTAGTAAAATAAATACTTGAGATGATTAGTTTATCAAGAGGAAAAATTTATTTATAAATCTGCTCACTTCATGGCCATAAAGTGAAAAAAAAGGAAAAGGAGGGGCCAGGGTCCCTCAGTCCTCTTTGAGGACACTCCCCCAAAGGCCTAAAGACCTCTCACTGGGCTCCACCTCTTAAAGGTCCTGCCATCTCCCAATAGTGTGACCCTGGGGAACCAGTGTTTACCACATGGGTCTGTAGGAGACACTTAAAATTCCAACTATAGCAGTAATGATGTTTAAAGTGCTGACTGGAGGGCCTTCTGGAATATTGACTCTTGCACTGAGTTTCTCAGAGGCTAACTAACCATTCCTGAATTGTAGATTCTAAATTATTACTGTAGAAGTGAATTCACCATTCCTAAGGTATGGAGCACGGTTAACTCTGTTCCCCTACTACTGTTTACATGGAGAACTCTAAAACAAGATACCTTCCAAATAACAGAATGGTCTTCATTTGACAGCCTGCTTGCTTAGAAGAAGCCCAGGCCTACTCAGCACACACCTGCTCCTCCCACTCTGCTCTGCAGCTTCTCCACCCACCACTGAGGAGCAGGGTGGACTGCAGCTTTCAATTTTCCATGCTGGAACAAAGCAGATGATAATAGTCTTCGTCTAACACTGTTTCTCTGAGAAATTATGAATTACGGATTTTAACCACAGTATGCCTTTCTATGAGAAGGGGAGGAAACTCCTATCCTCAAGGAACCTGTGGGCCTTCTAGGCAGCCAAGGCCCATATCTAATGTAAGAAATGTGCATACCACACTCCAGGCCCCGCCTTGACCCCAGGTTTCACAGAGCCCACCTGAGATGACCTAAGGTGGGGGAGAGGCAGGGGTGGTGGTGGGTGGTGAACGTGCCCCTGCTGGGACCACTGTTCTATATCCTTACCAGGTATGGAAGGGTAGCCCTGGAAGCTTAGAAGGAGAGCTGTGGTCCTGAAGTCTGGCTCAGTGCACTCTAGAATGTTTGCCCTCCCCACATACAGCAGCACAGAGGTTCCTCTGTATGTGCAAACCTGCCCTGAGAGAAGGAAGGCCCCCTCAGATGCAGAACTTCAATAACTTCAACGGCTGTCTAATCAGAAGACACCAGCCTGGAGCTGTTGATTGTTTTGAGACTGGGTATTTTCATTCTGGAAGTAGCAGACAAGCTGAGGAGCCTGCTTTTCCAAGAAGCAAGAGGAGACAGATTTTACCCTCAGCTATTTTGTTCAACCCCTGGGTTCCTGTCCTGTGAGTTTCCTTTCTAGAATATTGACAACCTACATAGACTTTACTGGCTCCCCATGAATCTCTGCTGTCTTGTGGATGTGTCCTTGAGCCCGGGATAGAGAGTATTCTCATTTTCCTTCCCCCCTCCTGGCCCTCGCCCAGTTTATCTAGCATCTCATGTGTTTTACGGGGAGAAGGAACTATGTGCCAAACACCTGGTAAGCAGTCTACAGGGCTGGTGATGCAGCGACTCGGGGAAGGGAGCAGCTCCCAAAACCTCAGGGCTGTGCACAGCCTCAAGAGGTCACCTAGCCCTCCGACGTCTCCATGCTGCATGCTCCTGCACCATGGCAACCACATGAACCACGTGAGCACTTCTCAGCTTAGAAGGGTGTCAGAGGAAGATTTCCCCCTTTCCTGAAGGCACATTGGAAGTCACCCAGACCCTGGATGCCCCTCTTCTCAGCCCCCAGAGCCATTGCAGGCCCAGAGTCAGTGTGGGCTCCTCTATGATTATTTTGTTTTGGGGGCAGCACTGGGGATGGAACCTAGGGTCTCCTGCATGCCAGGAAGGTGCTTAGGAACCACGTCCCCTGTGCCCCCTCTATTATTTAGGCGTGTTTCTGCCCCCTGGCACTCTGGTGTGAATCTGCTGAGTAGGGAGTCGGCATCCTCTTACTATGCAGACACGCATCCTGTTGGTTCTGATCCTCTGGAGAAACCTGACTTAGGCTACTTCCCTTCCAAGACTGAGAACTTCCTTTTTCTCTAATAAGAGCTCCCTTTGGGAGAGTCCAACAAGAAAAAAAGAAAAGCCCTCGTTAGGACCCTCTACATGGACAGAGACTGCGGGAACCCTAATTACTGCACCTGAATTATTCTCTTCTACTTGCAAAGGAGGGAATCTCCAAGGTCCTTATTAAAACCTACGAAACTTCTGAAGAATGGTGAAATGAGAATGCTGGAGTCTCTTCGGCATTGACGGGAACATAAATAGGTCCTGAGGGCATCTGAACCCCAAGCAGGTCAGCCCAGCCCAGCTTCACCCAGCATCCCCCCAGAAGGAAAGAGGCAGGGAGGAGGGAGGCGAGTTTCTGAAGGCTTTATAGAATAGCCAGTGCCTTCAGATTTATTATAGCCTTTGATCTTCAGCACCACCCCACTGAGGTAAGTGTTAGCTCACAGCTTTGGACGGGGACGAGTCAGAAGGTAAAAGGGACAGTGAAAAAGATACATTTTAAAAAAAATGAGGATTTGCTGTTGGTTCATTCATGTATTCACTGCACAAATATTTATTGGTCACCGCAACGTGTCAGATGTGGTTCTGTGAGTGGGGAGCCGACAGTGTGTGAGACAGACATGGTTCAAGCCCTCATGAAACTTAGGTCTAGCAGTGTTTCTTCAGCACCTGCCTCTGGCTGGATACTGCTGGCAAAGTCCAAGCATATGGCGGCCCAGCTTAATGGAAGGTGGCCCAATCTTTTTTTAAATCTTTAAATTTTTTTCTAATTAATTATACATGAGAGTAGAAAGCATTTTGATACAACATATATAAATGGAGTATAATTTCTCATTTTTCTGGTTGTACATGATATAGAATCCTATCAGTTATATATACCCCTATAACCCTTCCCCTCCCTTCATTCCTCTCCACCTAAAGTAACTCTATTCTTCCCTAGCACTATCCTCTTATTGTGAACTAGCATCTGCATGTCAGAGAAAACATTTGGTCTTTGGTTTTGGGGGATTGGCTTATTTCTCTTAGCATGATATTTTCCAGCTCTATCCATTTACCAGCAAATGCCATAATTTTATTCTTCTTTAAGGCTGAGCAATATTCTATCATATATATATATATATATATATATATATATATATATATGTGTGTGTGTGTATATATATATATATATATATATATATATATATATTCACATTTTTATCCATTTGTTGAAGGGCACCTAGGCTGGTTCCATAGTTCAGTTATTATTAGTTCAACTGCTATACACATTGATGTGCCTGCATCACTGTAATACACTGATTTTAGTCCTTTTGGGTTTAATTTAAGGAGTGGGATAGCTTTGTCAAATGGTGGTTCCATTCCAAGTTTTCTGAGGAATCTTCATACCACTTTCCATAATGGTTGCACCAATTTGCAATCCCACCAGCAATATATGAGTGTACCTTTTTCTCCACATCCTCACTAACATTTATATAGCCAGTGTTTGTATTCTTGATAATTGCCATTCTGACTGGGGTGAGATGAAATCTATTTTGCGGAAGGTGGTCCAATTTTGAGAGCTGTCCCTCCTGTGAACTCCCCCACCAGTTCAAGCTTCCTCTGCCACAGTTATGGTGATTTTTGTCATCCTCAGGGGCAGGATCGTCACCAGCCAGCCCAACATAGACAATGTCTGGCTTTCAGGTCTTAAGGCACATTTATCCAATGATGACCTGCTATGAGCAAAGCGTCAATTGCTGAAGCGACACAGAGAGATGAGACTCAGGTCCCTTTCTCCAGAGATCCGGAATCTAGTACAGAGAAAGAAGCAATGGTTAGAGGTGGTAAGCTCCCTGGGGAGTGAAGGGTGCTCAGGCAGTAGAGGAAATAGCTTGGGGAGGTCAGAGAATAAGAACGGTTTCCTGGGACACCGGAGGGAAGAGAAAAGTGCGTTCTGAATGGAGTCAGTAGAATGAGCACAGACACATGAGAGAACAGGCCAGGAGCTGGACTACTAAAGTGCTGTAGGCATCTGAACAATGGGATGGAGAGGGCTGGGCACCATGTTAGAGAGCTTGGGCTTCCAAGCACTGGGGGCAGATAGCTGGCATGGACTTGTGCACAGGACTGAAGAGTCCTTGGTTCTCATGGTAGAAAATTAATGTCCCTCAAACATAAAATGTTTAAGTTGGAGGGAAAATGAGATTCAAGTTGTTTAGTCCAGTGGACTGAACAAAGGTGGGTTGTCCAAGATCACAAAGCTAATGTTAAAGTCAGGGTACAGAAGTTTCCCAGACTTATACAATGTCACAGATCCCAGGCAATACCTGTATGTCACCTTCTCAGGAAGAACTTGCAATAATCTCTTGTCTACGATGTTAATCTCTTCAGCTCAATTAGAATTATTTCTTGATTTATAGAGAATACTCAGGAACTTTCTGGCATGTCAGCAACTTACTCTCCAATAGTTCAGGGGAAAAAAATGCCTTATGCTTGTAACTTTTCTTTAATTCTTACTTTTTTTTAACATCCCAATAGAAATAATGGATAATGTCTTGGAAGCTGGAAGTCCAAGGTCAAGGTACTGGCAGCCTGGGCACCTTCGAGGCCTCTCTTGGGCTTGCAGATGGACACTTTCTTGCTGTCTCTTTACCTGGTCTTGTATTTATGTGTCCAGTCTCTATGTGTGTCTGCATTTCCTCCTTACAGGGACACCAGTCAGACTGGACCAGGGCCCACCCTAATGGCCTTTTTTGTACCACTCACTTGTCTAACTACCCACTTTTTTCTCTATATCCAAATACAATCCCATCCTGAAGCACTGATGGTCAGGGCTTCCACACACAAACTGAGGGAAGGGGATTCAATTCACCCCTACAGATCATTTCTTCTCTTTATTTTTCCATCTCTTCTCTCTTGTGAGTCAAATACCCTTCTATGTCTTGGCATTAGTAAGGGAGAATCTCCAGAAGGCCCTTGCCTGGGCCATGGGCACCCAGGAGATAGATGCTTGGTGATGAAAAAAGTCCCATTCATCCCATTTATTACTGCTACTTCTTGCTCACAAGTGTCTCCATGGCTGGATGGTAAGATGGTAAGTTCTAGTTGGGCAGAGACAGTGCAGTGCCTGCTTCCTTAGTACTCAGTGCTGTCTTGCATGTGGCAGATAGATATTCAAGACATTTTCAGTGGGTGAATAAATTTATTAGATCCATTAACCAAGAATCTGAAATCTTAAAAAAAAAAAAACACCAGAATAGCAAAGTCCTGGACAATATGAAATCTTTTTTATTTGTTAGAAACACATACTCTACCTGGAGGAAGTGAAAACCCACAGGATGAAGCCCGAGCATGATCTTTGTGTTCATGCAATTTTTTTTTCTTTGTTTTTAGGTTTTCTTTCTTTTATCTTCTTCTTGTTTAGGGGGGTTGTTGTTGTTGTTGTTGCTGAGTTTGTTCTGCTTATGGTGTGCTTGCAGTGTGATGAAGCAATGTTCCCTGAAACCTCTCAAGAGCCCAGTCATTGCCCAATATTAAATGTGTGCAAAAATTACCTAATTCCCTTCGTTGTGTTGCCTGATGGGGCACAATTTTCTTGTCTAACTCATTTTTATTTCCCATTCGTGATTTTAAATGCACATACAGCCACATTGAACCTAGCCATCAATATCTGGTTTCTTTAGACTCCCCCAAAGTAGAGACGTACCTTTTTGAAGAGCATCTTCTTAGGAAACTCAGCACATGGCTATGCACAGGTACCTTCAAAACTCGAAATCTCTCCAAAAGGAAAGTACTCTTGGGTGATGCTTGTTATCTTCACAGATTTTGCTTATTAATTACCAGCCAAACTTCCTCACACTCTAGTGCTGGAGGCATTGGCTTCTCACATTGAAAAGATAAAAATGTCTAGAAATGCCTAGAGGATAAATAAGACAGAGTGGTTTATCCTTAAAAAAAAAAAAAAAGTCATTCCAATGTGCTGGTAGTGGGCCATGCTTCTTAACTCAGCCACAGGAAAATCCCAATTCATGCAAAAATAATTCTGTCTTTATTATCCCATGATCCAGTGGGTGTCTGGTAATTTGAACATTTCTTTTAGAAAGGAGAAGATCCTGAATGTGTCTTAATAATACATTCCTCTCGGTCTTCCCGAAATGCTACATTAGCAACCACATTTGATTGCACTGGAACCTGGCTCAGGCCCCCTGCTGAGGCTCTTACAGGCCATTATTAATGCAGACCCCTTCAGGGGCTGTAATTTGGGACTCAATTTGCCATAAAATTGTCCTAAGTGTCACCTTAGTAATCAGAGATCATGTGACCCATGAAACACATGGAACTAAAAGATGGCACCTCTTCGAAATGAATGTCAAATTGCCCCATCAGTAAAAAGGCACTAGCCCTGTATCCAATGTGGATTTTCACTGTGCCTCACAGACGATGAGGAGTTAAGGTGCTCTGCACCCACATTCCTCAGACTGGGCCCACAGGGCCTCAGAGCACAGCCTTTGCACAAATGCAAAAACAGAAGACTCCGCACACAGCACAGAGCACCCAGCCCCAGGTGGCCCCTCAATCCCTCCAGTGGACTTTTTTTTAATAGGGGTCTCTCTATGTTGCCCATTCTGGCCCTGAACTCCTGGGCTCAAGTGATCCTCCTGCCGCAGACCCCTAAGAAGCTGGACCCACAGGCTCATGCCATTGCCTCCAGCTCCTCAGGTGGATTTTTGATGGTTCTTATCTTTGTAGCCAAAAATTTGCATGTGATATTATCAAAAGTTTTTTTATGCTAATTCCGGATACAAAAAAGGCAGATCAGATGTCAAGGCTGGCAAGATCAAAGAGAGTTTGGGTAAACATTGTGGAAAGGCAAACCAAATCCACAATGAGATACCATTTCAACCCATCAGGATAGCTATAATAAAAAAACAAAAACAGAAAATAGCAACCCAGGCATGGTGGCACACACCTGTAATCCCAGCTGCTCTGGAGGTTGAGGCAAAAGGATTACAAGTTTGAGGCCAGCCTGGGGAATTTAATGAGACCCTGTCTCACAAACAAATCTCTCTCTCTCTCTCTCTCTCTCTCACACACACACACACACACACACACACACACACAACAGAGAGAGAGAGAGAGAGAGAAGAACAAGCTGCTGTGGAAAACAGTACAACGGTCACTCAAAAAACTAAACATAGCACTACCATGTGATCTAGCAATTCCAGCTCTGGGTCTATAACCCAAGGAGCTGAAAGTAGGACTTGAGCCGATGTTTATACACCAACATTCATAGCAATGCTATTCACAATGGTCCAAAGGAGGAAACAACTCAAATGTCCATTGACAGACAAATGGATAAACAAAATTTTATATATATATATATATATATATATATATATATATATATATATATATACACACACACACAAATGGGATATTATTCAGTCTTAAAAAGAAATAAAATTCTGACATGTTACACATGGATGAACCTTGAAGACATTATGTTAAGTGAAAACAAGCCAGACACAAGAGGACCAGTGGTGTGTGATCCACTCAGACGAGGCACACAGAATATTACATTTATAGAGATGGGATACAAAGGTGGTTTCTAGAGGCTGAGGGGAGGAGAATATGGAGAGTTACTGTTTAATGGCACAAGAGTTTCAGTTTGAAATGATGGAAACACTCTGAAGATGGCCTGTGGTCATGACAGCAGAACAATGTGAATGACCTTAATACTACAGAACTTAAAAATGGTTAAAATAGTAAATTGTATTTTATAGACATTTCACTCCCCCAAATTTAAATTAGTTTGGTTGTCAAAATATTAGAATTTCAGGGCTGGGGTTGTGGCTCAGTGGCAGAGCCCTTGCCTCACATGTGTGAGGTACTAGGTTTGATCCTCAGCACCACATAAAAATAAATAAACAAAGTAATGATATTAAGAAATTATTATTAGTAGTATTATTAGTATTATTAGTATTAGAATTCAGCATCATTTTGATTGCTAAATGGACAAAAAAATAATAATGTACAAAAATCAGGGGAGTAACTTGGAAAAATCTACACATCTTGTGCTGTAGGTTAAGACAGCTCAACACCTAGATGCTCTGGGACAGAGAAGGCAGACACACACACACACACACACACACACACACACACACTCAGACTCTGGCTCCTGGAAAAGCACAGAGAGGCAACTTGTCCCCCTTTAGCCTAATTATCCTTGCGCCAGAGGAAACCAGCACTAGTACTTTATTTATCATAGGGTCTTCTGGAAACTTCAGCCAAATCACGTGCTTTGAAGCCTTATTCTACACAGGTATTTTGATGGTGCCTTCTTATCCTGGTAACACTTGATTCTGAATCTAGTCAAGCAGTGTGTGATGGCCTTCACAGAAATCCTTAATTCTCACACATTGTCCCTCACCCACCAGTTATAAGACACAGGCAGCCACATTCCTTCATATTTTCTAGAGCAAAGAAAAGAGAAAATGCCATTCTTGTAGTATCACACTTTATAAACTACATCACACACAGTACTCTTAAAATGATTCTTTTTTAAAATTCCCATGATACGTCTGGTCACCTGGAGGGATCATGATACTCTTTATCAACTTGAGAGCACTCCTGGAGGGACCACTTTTAATAAGCAAAATCCTCCTGACAGAAGATGAGAAAGTCAATAATTTTATCACATTATTGAAGGTTTTTACACTTTGGCATTGACTAGCTACTATGCCTACTTCAAAAGAAGCTATAAAATCTGAAAATCTACACTTCTGACACCCTCATGTACTAGGGGCAAAGACTGAAGTCTAGGTTTCAACAATAAGCGCCTGATAATCCTCTCTAGCTTGCCACCGAGATTCCAAAGGGCCATATCCTAGAAGTCAGGGTGAACTGGTGTAGACTGAAACTCAGTAACAACCCATCCCAGTTCTTGAAACTAAATTAAAGTAATCCAAGATTGCTAGTTTGCTTAGCCATATTCCAGAAACAAATGTACATAAATCTCCCAATGAAGATGTTATTTTTTCTATCTTCGTTATTTCTATAACTTTATATTTATGTTATTTGACACTCAATTAAGAAAGAATCAGGTATAGAAAAGTCAAAACAACATGAAGAAAAGCCAAAAGAAAAATGTATACTTCAAACAAATGAAAAGATACCCAGATATGGAATTATCAGGTGCAAACTTTAAAACAGATTGTCTTAATATGTTCAAAAAGAAGAAAGACAAAATTGATAATTTTCACAAAAATAGGATATTTAAAAAAAAACTTGTGGTGAGAAATAATGTAGATGAAATTAAAACTAAATGGTTAGGTATAATAATATAAATTAGATTCAATTGAAGAGAGAACTATAAACTAGAAGAAAACTCAGGAAAAAATATAGAATGAAATAGAATCAGAAGAACAGAAAATGGAAGAAAGGGTAAAAGATAAGGGGGAACAGAAGGACGTAATAGTACATGGAAATTGTAGTCTTTTAAAAAGCAAGAGAAAAAAAAAAATAAAAAAAAAATAAAAAGCAAGAGAAGGCTCAGCCATTAAAAAAAAAAAAAAAGAATGAAATTATGGCATTTGCCAGTAAATGGATGGAATGGATACTACCATGCTAGTAAAATAAGCCAAGCCCCCAAAAACCAAAGGACAAATGTTCTCCTCTGCTAATGCTAACACAAATGGAGAGCAAAGAAGTTCATTGGATTAGGCCAAGGGGAATGAAGGGAAGGGAGAGAGGGTGGGAATAGGAAAGACAGTAGAGTGAATCAGACATAGTTTTCCTATATTCATATATGAATACAGGACCAGTGTAACTCTACATCATGCACAACCGCAAGAATGGGATTCTAATTAGAATAAGTTATACTCCATGTATGTATGATATGTCAAAATACACTCTACTGTCATATGTATATCTAAAAAGAACAGCTAGGTTTTAAAAAACAAGAGAAGGGATAGAAGCAATATATGAATAAATATTTGCTGAGAATATCCCATAACAGATTAAAGAAATCACATGGTCCCTGGCTCAAAGATACCTTCAGGCACTAATTAGGGTAAATGTAAAGACACCCTAAATTAAACATTATAGGAAAAGTGCCTAAAATGGGGGAGGGACAGGGAATATCCAATATCCTGGGCTTATCTCCAAGCTGATGTCATAATTGAAACTTCTTCAGACCATCCCACTATTCTGTCAGTACAGTTGCTTCTGGATGATGGGTTATATGAAAAGACCAGGGAATTCCATGCACTTGAGCACACAGTCATAATTTATCTTTTTGCTGTAAAATTAGTTCCTCACCTAGGAGCAGTGTTATATAGGATATCAGGAAAATAAATAGGGTATTCTGTAAATATATGAACATGGCTCTGGTAGAGAAACTGTGGGGAAGGAAGACTCATTATACGTAAACAGAAGAGAATATATATACATGTGTGTCCTTCCCTGCCACACACAGTAAGGACAAATAATTCTCCATTCCATAATGAAAAGTATCCAGTATAATTCATCTTAATCTGTTTCCAGATGGCAGACTGGTTTCACTAGGGAATAGTGGAATTTTGGGTTTGGTCTCTGCTTTTGGCAAACCTGGTATTCTGGTATTCTGATGGTAATTAGGTCATCTGTGGTGAGAGGAACTCTATCTTATTAAGTCCATAAATGATCTCCATCTTTGTGTCCTTGGTTACTTTAAATATAATTTTATTGGTCATATGCCAGTGTGACTGAGAAAAATCTGATATTCTCAAAATAATCTTGTCTGATTACTAAGAGCTATAGTCTTATAGATTATCTTTTAGAGAGCAAATAAGTGGGATATAAATATCCTCACATTCTTCCCATTTCAGGGGGCAAATCCATTTATTTCTTCCCTGTAATTCTGTTAACAGTCTTTTAATATTTATCATTAAGCATCTGACCATCTGGCCTAACCATTAGATATTCCCATGTGTTAGTGCAGATCTATACCTCAAGGTATTTTTTCATCCTGACAAGATGTACTTCTTCAAGTTTTGCCTATTAGAATGCTTTACTCTGTCTATTAGGGTATCCTTGGTGCTGTAATATTTACATTAGTGCACTGCAGGCTAAGTCCAGAATACCATGAAGAACAATCTGCAGGTCCACCTTTTTTCTTCTTTGCCAACTGGACTTAAGAATTTCCAGAGGTTTTTCAAGATGGCGGAATAGAGACCATTGCTTTCCTGGTTGCTCTGTGGCATGAAACAAAGAAAGCAGATAGGTAGCTTGTCAGCAAGGTAGGTAAACAATAAAAGGGGAGGGAGTAATTACTGGAATTTAATTCTGGACATTCAAAGCAGATCAGGGACTTAGCAGGTTGGATTCAATTAAACAAGGAAGAAATCTCCAGTGCCATAGCCACTGCCAAAGCCCAAGGCACCAGACAGAGTCATCCTTCCACAAGCAAAGTGAAAGCATAAGGGAATTGAAGGAACCCACATTTTGGAGTGGTCTGAGGCATGTCTGGGTACAGAGAGTATAAAGATCAAAGACATTGCTCCTCCACCACATGAGTGGAACCCAGGGGAGATTCCTGGAGGGCAGCCTTCCTGCATAGACTGGCAGTTGCTGGGCCCTGGAGGTGCACTGATTTAAAATTTCCAGGCCAGTTGGCATTAATATTGTCAAAATGGCCATACTATCAAAAGCACTATATAGATTTAACGCAATTACTATTAAGTTTCTGATGATATTCTTCATAGAAACAGAAAAAGTTGTCATGAAATTCATTTGGAAAAATAAGAGGCCCAGAATAGCCAAAGCAATTCTGAGAAAAGTGAAGCAGGAGGCATCACAATACCAGACCTTAAATTATACTACAGAGCTATAATAACAAAAATGGCACAGCATTGGCCCCCAAACAGATATGAAGACCAGTGGTACAGAATAGAAGGCACAGAGACAAACACACATAATACAGTTAAATGCTAGACAAAGGCACCATAAAAATACATTGGAGAAAAGATAGCCTCTTTAATACATGGTTCTGGGAAAATTGGAAATTCATATGTAGCAAAATGAAATGAACACACCCCCCATCCTGCATAAAACTCAACTCAAAGTGGATCAAGGACACCCAGGGGCCTACCTCCTCCAGCCACATGCTACCTTCCTACAGTTACTGCCCAGTTTAAAAAAAAAAAAAATTCTATGTGGCTAAAAGAGTGAACTGATAAAAGACAGTAGTCCAGCAAGAACAGGTGTCACGAGGACCTGTGCTACTTCTCATGCAACTTATTCACATCTTCATGGCTGACTTGTTCCTGACGTCTGTTTATGCTATTTCCACTTGGTGATAGATTGATTCTTCATACATTAAACATTATGTTCTGATGAATTAGGTAACACTCACTCCATGTGGGGAAGTTCTGTTGCAAGCCAGGTGCTGTTTCTATAAAGAATTACCTACAGAAGACAAAGTGGCTTTGCTCCAAAATCCTAGGGATCTTCCTGTCACTGAATAACTCAGTAAGTGGATTGGAATAGCACAGTCAAATAGTACACACCGCCTGAAAAATCCAAAGAAGTCTACTAGTGCTGTGCCATTTTCTTTGTGTAGATTCTATAAGGCTCAACAACTCAATCTTTCACTTTGAAGGGAACAGCCTAAAATTCTGCAGACTATTATAAAAGAAACTGAACTATTACATGAGGGTTCTGGAATGTGCAGTGAAGGTACCAAATTAGTGAAGGTACCCGTTTCTTACTGTTCACTACATGATGCCATCAGTGTAGTGGACCCAAGTGATGTTCGGTGGGATGTCAAGATG
Organism: Marmota monax; assembly: GCF_021218885.2. NCBI lineage: Eukaryota > Metazoa > Chordata > Mammalia > Rodentia > Sciuridae > Marmota > Marmota monax. The sequence goes on from NW_026695219.1 coordinate 7,080,252, forward strand.
ATAAATATCTGTGAAAACCAGATTTGGGCAGAAGTATTTAAATAGCCCTAAGGCAACATGGTGAAGGTGTACTGTTGGTCCTACCATGTAAAAGCAAACTGCTTCTAGGGGTCCTTGCAAACGGATAGAGAAAAAATAATTGCCTGAAGTCAAAAAATTCTGTCTAACCTACACATTATAATTACTGCCCCACCTGGTTCTGGAGGTTAAGTTCTGCTCCTCTGGGATCTCCTTGTTCCTAGTGAAACTGGAGAACCCATTTCAGTGCTGGAATTTCCCATCCTTATCCCTGGGTTCTGAAGAGCACAGCCACCTCAGCGTTCTCCAAAGATGTTGAGGCTCCCCTCATTAAAGCAATTTCAGTGCATTAGCAACAAAAGTATACTTTAGGAAATATCATGGAGATGGGATGGTTGTGAGGATAAGGTAATCATGATAAAATATTCCAACGTGTGTATCTCCTTTAGTCTTTAAGATGTTTTCTCTTTATCACACTAGGTAAGTTCTGAAACCTCAGTCTTACAAAATGAGAAAACTGAGTCTAGGGTTCAGTCAAGCAAGAAAGAAAACAATTATAATCACTACAAGCTCTCAGGCTAAAACATTAAATCCACAATTTTTTCCACATGTACCCATATTGAGAAATTTGGCTTGATCCTTGCTCTAATACTTTTTTTGGTGGGATACCAGGGATTGAAACATCCCCAGACATATTTTGTATTGTATTTAGAGACAGAGTCTCACTGAGTTGCTCTATTCACTCATGAAAATTGCCCTGTGCATTGTTATCCAGCCCCCTAATACACATATTTTTTAGAATAGGTTGAATAAAGGGAGATATAAAGCCTGTAATATAAGGTACTTTCCCAGAAACCTATAATATAGAGTACTCCCAATGTTATCTACTGATCAGATAATGGAGATGATGTCAACGTACAGATGCTGAGAATTGTCAGATCATCATAAACCATCTTGTAATCACCAGACTGACATCATCTCCACATACCTTCCCATGCACAACCCTCACCAAGTTTCCTTTAAGAAGGACCAGAGACCTGAAATGCATGTCTCACTTTCAAGACATTGTCCCTTGAAAGAGTATTTCTTAAGTTAAATTTCTGTGTCTCGCTCAGTAGTTGATGCATGCTAAAATTCTTTTCTGTCATATACATCAAGGACACACTTGTCCTAATCTGAATTTCCTGTCTAGCACTTTCTTGGGTCACCTCTAGTGACAAAGCTTTAGATTGAAGAAGTAAAACAAACTCAGAGGAGATTGTGGTATTTATGATGACAAAGCTTTGGAGCAAGGAACTAACTTGCTAACAGCAGAAATGCCACAATCAGCTCAAGTCCACAGAGTTTATGGGCTGTGCTGGTGTCCCTTCACTCAGAAGCAGCTGGCCTGATGGGAGTGGTAGAAGGATAAAACTCAGTTATGTCGTTCTCTGGGAGACTCCCCTACGAGGTACACTGCTCTCCTTCAGGACATGCTTTGAATCATCATCTGATAGGCAAAGTCGTTTCTCTCATAGACAGAACACATGTTCTAGGAAGCAAACAGAAGGTAAGGAGACAGGTTGCTTCTCATGATCACGATTAATAATGCACTTGCAGAACTGTTGTTTCGTATCCCTGTACCTTTGTATCTGTTGGCTTAAATATCTTGGTTTATAAGAAAGGAATGATCTCTCCAGGGAATACAACTGTGGCTTCCATTATTAAGGAGTTGAAACTGCCATCTGGCCATTTTAAAGCCTCGTGATCAACAGGCAAACAAGCAGTTTCCTGCTCTGGTTGGGTCGACTGATCATTATCAAATTGCCGCTGTACAGTGGAGTGAAGGAGGACCACACCTGAACCCGGGGGATGTTCAAGTCTATCATGGTAACCACAGTATCTAGTCTAAAGGGAAATTGAGGCAACCCAGAAAAGTGAGACCACTGACGTTCCAGACAGTCAGAAGTAAACATCTGAACTCTGACTCACTCTACTGGGTTAAAAAGAAAAAAAAAAAAATCTTAAGAACGATGTTGGCTAAAGACACGTGGGTCACTGAATGGGTGGAAGATGAAGAATTTTATCATCTCAACTGAACTCATGAAGAGTAAAGAATCAACAACAATATGAGGGAGATTTGTGGGGCTTAATCCTAGGAACGGACGGACCATCAGGGAGTGAAATGCTTAAAGAATGTTTTTGAAAATGCTCATGTTCCAAAGAACACAAAGCAAAATATTAAAGCAAAGTCAACAACAACAAGAAAATGACGAAATGGAAGATTAAATATCACAGATAAAGGGGAAACTCCCTAAGATAAAGAGCTAAAGACAAAGGGGGAAAAACATCAGAGCATGTGAAAAAAAAGGGGCAAAAGACATACATATGAGGTTTATTCACAGAAAGATAGATAAGAGGCTTTTAAATATTTGAGAAGATACCCAACTTTACTAGTAAGAAAAATACAAATTAAAACTATTACGCTGAGATACCATCTCCACTTATCATCTTAACAACAAATTCACAAGCTAGACCGCCACTTTGAGGAGCAGCCAGAGGGAAAATAGGCCTTGTTTTACAATGCATTTTGGGATGAATTTGACCATAACTGATAAAATGACATGGGCATTTATCCTTTGTCTCAGTAAGGTCCCTTCTAGGAAATTATCCTGAAGATATATCTCTAGCAGAGTGAAAAAACATTTTCCCAACGTTATCATTATAGTATTATTTGTAAAGCAAAATATAATAAATATTGTGTATTTGTATTGATATTTATATACTGACATAAATCAATGATGATGGAGAAACCCTACATTTGAATAAAAATAAAATCAAACCTAATTGGCTATCAAATCAAAAACATAGACAGAAAAGAAGACTAATTAAAGTCACTTTTAAACATAGTATTCTGACCATGCAACTTCTTATTTAAGGAAAAAAGGGTACTGGAAATGAATATTAAATTTTACTTCTTAAGTTTGCTACTGTTAGTGGTTCTATTGTAGGAATTTCAAAATTATTTTGCATGCAGGTTGAAGACACAAATACGGAAGAGGAAGAGGAAGAGCATCCATGGATGCTAGATTTTAATTTGCGGTATCCTATCAGTGTCAACTCATGATTTTAAAAAGGTCTAGGAAGCCATGGTGCTCTAGTGGCAATAAGCAAATGTGGTGCCCAGGTCGGGGCTTCCAAAGATCATTCGTCAATGTAGAAACCAGGGCTCCCTGGAGAATGGCAGGCCCCTAGTCTAGGGTAGGAAAGTGCAAGGTGGGCCTGGAACATCTTGCAGTATCCAAGAGTCAAAAAGTGTTTCCAAAGGCACAGGCACACATGGGACAAAGGACCTTTGTTGACATCTGTGGCAAATATGCTGACTTGTGGTCCATTTTGTGTTTGGCTACCTGGCCTTGATCATTTCCCCTTATCATTCCTCCCAAACTTATCTTGGCCTTACATTCAGCAGAATTCCAAGACCCAGAAAAGAGTTTTACATCAATTTGCTTCACATTTCATGCCTGCTTGGTTTAAACTTCCCCTTCGCTACCCTGTCCTCCTGCTGGCTATGTTCTCCACCTTGGATTCAAATAAAAGCAAGTTCACCAGGCCAGCTCCCCTCTCTCTCCATGTACTCCCTAACTTCCACGTGTGTGGCCTACAGGCATCCGTTACCCCGACAGGATCTGTAAGTATAAAACCTTTATTTCCATCTTGTGTCTCTCCCAATCATTGAAGGGGACTCTGTTATCTTAAAGGTCCTAAATTAAGGGACCAACTTGAAGATCCCAACAGTGAAAGGTGATACAACATGAACATCAAAAATAATAATTAGTTACAGACTACAACTACAACATATCAATAAAAGAAGAAAGTGTTAGAAGGTGGCATGGGTTAGACCTTTAAAGATGGGTAACATTTAGGTACATGGAGAATAAATAAAATTTAGTCAGTATGAAACAAATCAACCAAAAAAATGACAGAGAAGGTCTGGGGAGGGAGGCGAGTCCAGCTGGAGCAGCAGGTTCCAATGGGGATCAGTAAAATTCGGTAGTCTGAGGCTATGAAACTTAGAGTCTGAAACTTAGAGTTTAGGCGGCAATGAGAGTCACCCTAAGATCTGGACAGAGGAGTTTCAAGAGGAAATGATGAAACTGTGTTTCTGGGAGTTTACTCTGACAGCTATGAGGGAGAAGGAAAAGAGGAAGGATAGATGGGATCAATGATGAATCTTTGCAGTGGCAGAGGAGTGAGGTGGTGGGAGGCTGAGAAGGTACTGGGAATGGATAAGAAATAAAAATTAATGAAATTTAAAAAATAAAGCACTTAAGAGGATGAACAGAATTTATCTCCTTCATAAAGGAGAAGAGAGAGTCAATGACTGAGTTTCCGTGCTGAAGAGTAGGAGGAAAATGATTGTGTGACCTCAATATGGAAGGAAGAATGTGTTAGTGTGTTTGTCCCAATTACTGGGACCAAATATCTGAGGAAGACAACTTAGCAGGGAGATTCATTTTGGTTCACTGTTTCAGTCTATGGAGGGCAGACTCTGAGGCAGGAACATCATGGTGGAAGGGTGTGGCAGAGGGAAGTTGCTCAGCTCATGGAAACCACAAAGTGAAGAGAGAGAGAAATAGGATGAGCTGGGCACCAGCTATACCCCTCCAGGGCACACTCCCAGTGACTGCTGCCTCCAACTTGGCCCCACCTCCTGCAGTTACTACCACCTCCCAGTAATGCCATCAACTTATGAAGCTATCAATGGATTAATCCGCTGATGAGGTCAGTGCTCTCATGATCAAATCGCTTCCCAAGAGCCCCACATCTGAACACTGCTGCACTGGAGACCAAACCTTCAACACATGAGACTTTGGGGGATATTCCAGATCCAACCCCAAACACAAAGCATCAGTTTTTCAGTACAGTTTGGTAGGTTTTGAATATATTGACAGGGAGCCAACAACATTTGATATTTACAAAGCTCAAAACTTTTAAGGGAAAAGCCCAATTTGGGAGTGTTGCTGATTCTTTCCTTCAATCATTTTGATCTCTTACAGAGCTCAGGGAAATGGAGGGCTCCAGTGTCTTCCCGAAGCTTCCTCCAATGATTGCTTGTCATGAGGATTTCATGGTGCTCCCCAGATAATGCCCAGAATCTTCTCCTTGCAGAATCCCAGTGGGTTACTCTGAGGGAGCAGAACATCAACTCCCAGTTGGACCAGAAAAGAATTTTCAAGACATAATTCAGGGACAGGCCCCCACATACGGAATTTCTTTCATCCCCTGCAGTGAAGTCTGACTGAGGGGCCTCTGTGGTTTGTGGCTGTCTGACTCCCCCAGTCTCTGCGGCCCTCCTGCCCGCCTGCCCCTCTTGCCTGACTAGGGGAAGCAGGTCCCGAGCATCCAGCAGGCTTCCCGGGCAGCCTTCCTCCCCCGTACTCTTGGCATTCATATGGCATGGCTATAAATTATGCCCAGCGTGTTCATTTTCAGTTTAAATGTGTTCTCATCCCAGAGGAGCGACTAATGGCGTCAAGTTACTGATGTGAAAAAAGCATGCCGCTACAATGACTATGGATTAATGAAATAGCAGTCGCGGAGGCTGGGGTTGCAATAAATCGTCAGCCACTGGTGACATGGATTTTAAATTATGTTCCCTGTCCCTTCTCCCTTCTCCCAAATTATTTTGCTGTAAAGTTGTTGGGTAAATGTTTACCTTTACTTAATGTTGGCTTTGTAATAAAAGTTGAGGCAAACAGAGCCCTTTCCTCTTAGAAAACTGCAAACCAGCTGAGAGGGATTTAAAAGTCTATCATACTTTCTCTAGGAGGCATGAAGGCAAATCTCTTAATCCAGGATCATCAGTGACTGATAAATTTCATTCAGAGAACTGGCAAACACAGCATTCTATCGGTAAACTCTGCCCATTTGGCATGGAAGCTACTGCACCTTTACCTTCTCTTAGGGCCTGCTATTCCCCTAATGAATTAAAAAATGAGTCTCCAGCACAATTCCCACCAGTGTTTTTGGAAATGTGGCAAGTCTATTTTTCATTCGATAAAGGACCCCAGGGAGTCCACTGATGAGACATATAGGGATTATGAGAATCCCTGATCCTAAAAGCAAATTGTTCCTATGTTTTTCTAGAAAGATGACCTATAGATTTCATCAAATTCACTAAATGTGCCGTAACACCTAAAGAGTTTAAGGATCAACGTGGTAAATTGCACAATTTCTTTCCCTGCATGTATCCATGTCCTTGCAGTGGGACTTTGTAGCTTCTCCTATTGAGAACAGGAGTGTTTTTCCATCCTTTGATTTGGGGCTGGCCTTCAGATTGGTTTTGGCTCATGGGATTTTGGCAAATGTGACAGAAACAGGTTAGAAATGCATTTATACATTAGGGTTTGCCTATTTATTGTTCCTGGAACTCTCCTGCCATGTGAACAAGGCTGGGTTCCCCTGATGAGCTACCTGCCTAGTCACCCCAGAGCTCCCAGCTCACTCACGGGCAGCTGCAGACAATGTGAACTTATCCATGACCAGTGGCATCTGGACCAAACCTGAACTGTCAAGCTCAACTAGAATTATGAGATAAATAAACACTGCTTTGAGCCACTAAGTTCTGGGGTAGTTTGTTGTGCAGTAAATGATAATGGGTAAGAATTCTATACCAGACAGTGTGTTTTCAGGATGGGGGCATGTCTGCTTTGGTCCACGCGTTCCCTTTTCCTAAAAACACAGGAGCCATTCAGTACATATTTGTTGAATTGGGTGGAACTAGTCTCCCCAAGACGGAGAGTAAGCCCCTTTCTCAAGGTCACTAGGTTAATCAGGAGGGACTTCAGAACACCTGACTGTGAGCCTCAGTTTCCTTGCTTATAAAATAGGCTTCTGTTGTGCTGTTTTGGTTATTAAATACACTGTATGCCCTGGAGATGTGCTTCTGAAGCAAAAGCAAGCTTATGAAGAGGCCTTAGAGCTTATTAGCACACAGAATATCTTGCACATTTCACTGTCTCTGTAGCTGCCCAGTGTAGGACAGGAAGACTTCAGTGTCCATTTCTCAGCTTTATCTGCTACAAAGTAAGGTCTGTTCCTTCAAGCCCCAGCAGACATCATTCTGAGTGTGTTTTCTTGCCGCTGCATGGCAGCCACAGGGCCAGAGGACTTGCCACTCCCTCCTGTGAGTTAGGGAGGGCACCCAAATAGGACCCAGGAGTGTGGATTGCTGCTCTGGATCCTGCCATCACTGCTGCGTCTTGCTTCCTCACTTGTGGAATAAGGCATGGCTGACGGCATCCCTCTCGGAATCCTTTCAGCTATAGGCATCCAAGGGCTCCAGCACTACCAGTCTCATCTAGGCATGAGGGACGATTGCTCCCAGGATCAGTAAGCAGTAAAAAAACTGTTTTAACAAGCAAAAGAAAAGCTTTGTTGTTGTTGTTGTTGTTGTTGAAAAAGCAGGCCAAAGAGTTGGGAAATAGAAAAGAGGGAAAAAGAGAACAAGTCTCGTTTGAGTGGGGATTCTAGAACCTTCCTTCCTACAGGATAGTGGAGCTTTGTCCTTACATCAAACCATGGATTTGGGGAATTAAAAGAAAAGAAAATTTTAAGGAGAAAAAAAAAGATGACACACCCAAAGAATTATAAAAAGCTCATGAGAAAGATTCACACAAAGCACCGTGAGACATTCAGATACACTTTTTTTGTATTTTTGGCAGTAAGACTTCCTATCCTTCTTAGTAACATCTAAAATGACTTCTTTCTAGGATTGAAGATAAACATTCTTGTGTTCAAGTTGTAGTTGGAAACAGTGTACACAAACATCACTTATCACAAAGAGTAAAGACAACAGTCTCTGAATTCTGCTTCTAGACAAAGCAATCTAGAACACAAAGAGCAAAGCCAGAGGCACCACAAAACCTAATTTCAAGACATATTACAGAGGCACAGTGACCAAGCATCATGGAGCTAGCATAAAAACAGATACACAAATGAGTGGAACACAACAGAGATTCCAGACATAAACCCAAACATCTCTAACCAACTGATTCTCAATGAAGGCGCCAAAAACCCACATTAAAAAAGAACAGCCTTTTCATCAAATGGTGCTGGGGAAACTGGAGATCTAGATGGAAATTGAAACTAGATCCTTCTGTCTCATCCTTCATGGAAATCAACTCCAACTTAATGTAGGACCTGAAAGGACATTGGGATTGGCAATGATTTTTACAGACACTGGTATAGGGAGTGAGTTTTTGAATATAACCCCAAAAGTTTACAGGAAAAAAACACAAAGAGATAAATGGAATTACATCAACATAAAAATTGTACAGTAAAAGATACAATCAGATAGATTAGAAAACCTACAGAATGGGAGAAAATATTTGCCACTGTCCATCTGACAAAGGATTAATATCCAGAATAGAGAAGAAACTTAAAAAAAACTATTAAAAATGAATAATACAATTTAAAAATGGGTAAATAATATGAATAGGACCATCTTTTATGGCCAAGAAAGGTGGGGAAAAATGTTCAAAATCATTAGTCATCAGGGAAATGCAAATCAAAACTACAATAAGATTCCATCTCACCCTTGTTAAAATGGCTATTATAAAAACAAAAACAAAAGGGGCTGGCAAAGATGTTAAGAAAAAGGAATCTTTATACACTGTAGGTGGGAATGTGAGTCAGTAAAACCACTGTGGAAAACAGTGTGGAGATTCCTTATAAAACTAATAATATATCTATGATATGACCCAGTTATCCTACTTCTGGGTATATATCAAAAGGAAAATGAAATCAGCGAACAAAACATACCTGCATGCTCATGTTCATTGTGGTGCTATTCACAATAGCTAAGATATGGAATCAGCCTAGGGGGTCCATCAACAGAAAAAAAATAAAGAAAATGGAGTATACATACACAGTGGAGTATTAGCCAGTCATCAAGAAGAATGAAATCTTATCATTTGCAGGAAAATGAATAGAAGTGGAGGGCATTATGTTAAGTGGAATAAGTTAAAAGACAAATATCACATTTTCTTTCATATGTGGAAGTTAATTAAAAAAAAGTTCAACTAGAATGTAGAATAGTGATTTCTAGAGGCTAGAAACTAGGTAGGGGTGAGGAGTTATATTTGATCACTGCATACTGTATGCACATATTGAAATATCATACTGCACCCCATTAATATAGATAATACATGTTAATAAAAAAATAACATAAAATAAGGGCTCAGGGTATAATGTTTGCCTAGCATATGCAAGGCTCTGGATGCAGTCCCCAGCACTGCAAAACCAATAAGTAACCTAACATAAAGCAATAGTAAAATCCTGCCTCTTGCCAAAATGGAAATTAAGTTTGTGCTTGGAAGCAAGTATGAAAATGGTGATATTTATTCAATCATGTTCACATACATTCAAAGAGAAAGTTGGAAATTATTCTGTCATGCCTTTAATCAGATTTTCTATCTTGAACATTGAGATCTTAAACATTAAAATCACCAATGAGTAAACAAAGAAAAAAAGTTACCAGATAGCATTTTAACTAACTTTTTTTGTATTTATTATAACCGTGCTTCTCTACAACTAGGGATTCTATGGTTGACAAACCATGTGTCTGCCTTTATTTACCTACATAAACACAAAACAGCATTTTTAACAAGGAAGATTCACACAGCAAACAAAGTACAAATTGGTGTGACCTCAATAAGGCATCTGATAAGGTTACAAGCCATCTCTCTCCAGCTGGGCTTCCTTAAGATGCTCTTATGTTGGCATCACATTCTTCTAAGAGTAGAATCAAATCTTCAATCAGGCTGTGTTCTCTGCCATGTGTCACTCGCATGATATCAAAAGCCTAAAGAGGAAGGAGAGAAGACAGATCAGACCTCCAAAGAGGTGAGCCCCTGCCACTCCCCCTCCCTTCCCAAAGATGCTAAGGGTCCAGTGACCCTGCAGGTCTACACAGTGAGCAGTCTCTAACAGGACTGCAGCACTGTGGTTCCCTGAGTCAGCACATAAGTGACAAGGCTGGTGTCTGAATGTAGAGTTTGGAAAGTAGACTTACTTCTCAAGCCATGCCAGGGCCCAGTGATTAACAACCATCTTCAGGGGCTGTTACAGTGCACAGGTTTAGGTGGCTACTTTTAGAGGTTTAACCATTGACTACTCAAACAAATAAGTCACATGAAAGAAAAAATACCTCCTCACAATATTTTTACTCTTTTGTATTCTGCATTCAATTCTTATCTATGTGGACTGTGATTATTATCTACATATATTCTTCTGTTCTTTTCATATCATATGACACTACAGCATTGGCATTTCAATGAGCCCATCCTTCACTTTCCATGGTTAGTCCATTACTAAATCTTGTCAATTCTACCTCCAAAATATTTCCGCAGTTGTGGAGAGCTTGTGACTGAATACTTCAGTAAGAGAATACAGTGGAAGGAAAGCTACTGGCTTAAAAGGCCATAAAGCCTCTGCCTTGTTCACTAGCGTATCTGTTCCTGGAACCAGGAGCCTCCATGCTGTGAGGAAGCCCAAGTCATATGGAGAAACCATGTGTAGGTGGCTCTTGGTGACAGTCCCAGCTGAGCCCATCCTTCAAGCCACCCTAACCAAGGCATGAGAAGTGTCATAAAGAAACTTATTGGTAATTTCAGTGCCCAACCAGAAGTCAGGCTGATGAAACTCCATCAGTGAATCCTTCTAGATGAAGCACCAGACATTGTAGACAAGAAGAATGCCATTCTGTTATGCTTTGTTCAGATTTCTAACCCACAGAATCTGTAAAAATAATTTTATTGTTTTACTCTACTCCGTTTATTATGGAGCAATAAATAACCAGAATACCTTCAATATTCTTTTTTTGAGATAAATAAGAGATTTTTAAAAAAATATTTTTAATGGTAGATGCACACAATATCTATATTTTTATTTATTTATTTTTACGTGATGCTGAGGATCAAACCCAGTGCCTCACATATTTGAGGCAAGCGCTCTACCACTGAGCTACAACCGCAGCCCCAGTAAATGAGAGTTTAAGCAGTATTGTCTTAGATTGCCCAAATCATAGGCGGGGTGGGCTGGGGGTGGGGGAGTGAGGGATTCCAAGAGTCACTGTATCCTGTGGGAATGTGTTCTGGAGACCTGTACAGATGTGGCTCTGGCGACTGTTAAACATCCAGCAAAGTACCCTGGCACATAGTCCTAAGACTCTCACCCTTGGCTGTACAGACCAGCACCCAGACCACCCATGTGATCTCCTGAAATTGCTCTCTGGGAGCTGGGCCTCAGCTCCAGGAGACTCTAGCATGCCCTATCAGCTGAGAACAATTAAAAGAGTAATTGTCAACAAATAATAACTACTCTTCATTACTCAATGTTAATTTATAGTCAGCATAATTATAATTTTAATGGTTGTATACAATTAATTCCATCAGGTTTATAAACCATTATTTATTAAACTACTCTCAGAAATTTAGATCACTTTTAATTTTTTATTATAATATGATACGTATCTTTTAGCCTGACTTTTGTTTGTTTTGCTTTGCTAAATATTTGCTTAAGATAAATTCCTAGCAGTGTAATTCTTGGGTATGAACATCTTGGAAGTCATTTGAGACCTGGAGGCTGGAAAACACCTTGCTGGTCATACAGTTGAGACCCCTTCATTGAGACAAAGGAGAAAAACTGAAGCTGGAAGAAGCAAAGCATTCAGGTGGACTGGGGCTTTCAGCCTGTGTTCCTGGCTTTTTTTGATGGGGAGGGCAGGTACTGGGGATTGAACCCAGGGGCACTTGACCACGGAACCACATCCCTAGCCCTATTTTGTATTTTATTTAGAGACAGGGTCTCACTGAGTTGCTTAGCACCTTGTCTTTGCTGAGGCTGGCTTTGAACTCACAATCCTCCTGCCTCAGCCTCCCAAGCTGCTGAGATTGTAGGTGAGCACCCTGGCGCCCAGCCCCTGCCTTCTTTTTTGCTTCCTTAAAAATGTTCCCTTTAGCCTGGGAGAAAGGAAAACAAATGTCTAGTGGTAAGAAGGGGGAGACTATATTTAGCTACTGAGAAAACAAAAGAAAAGAAAGAAAGGAAGGAAGGAAGAAAAAACCAAAGGGGAAGAGGGAAAAATGGTGGGGTCTGCCAGCCCGGAAGAGAGCTGTCTCCTGGAACCCAGCTGAACACTGGGGTCAGACTCACAGGAGGCCAGGGCTGGACTTCCTTGTTACCTCCAGTGGGTCTGCCCTGCAGGTGCCCAGTAAAGGCAAATCAGTCTGGAGGTGGTGGTAGTCTGGAGTGGGAGGGAGGAGTTGGGAGGTGCCCCCACCTTGCAGGCTGAGACTGCTCTGGGCAGATTAAAAACAAATGTCTGCTGCCATTCTGGGAGCACATGCCTCATGTTTTATTCTCTTTTCCCCACACTGCCTTGGGTACTTCACTGTTCAGGACATCCTAAGGTCTGAGGCAGAGGCCTGTGTGTCAACGTGAGTGTAGAGAGGTTTCTGCATCAGAGATCCTTCAGGCGAATTTTACTTGAAAGCTTCCTTGTAAGTTCTCTTCCCTTCTATTCGACAGAGCCAGATGTGCTTGTGATCTGCAAAGGAGGATAAATGGACTGGAAGCACTGCCTGAAAGGCGCTTTGCAGAAAGGGACACCCCTGTCACCCTGAAAAGCCAGTCCCTGCCGCCAGCACTGGCGCCCTCTGCTGGCAAGTGCCTGGCCTGTGTTCTCTGGAGACACCCCAGCCAGCTGGGGCTTTGCCTCTGGGTTACATTTCTCCAGGTTCTCTGCTCTTCTTTATGATTTGACTTACAGCTGAACAACAAAGCTATCTTCTTGTCACCTGACAGTGTAAGGTTGGTCTGCAGGTTTTTGAACATATTTCTGGTGCCAATCCTCCTTCCTTGGCACGGTTCCTGCAGTTCCAGGAGTAAGTTTCACTCCCCAACCCCCACACTCTTCTGCTTTGAAAATCAGGTCTGCTCTCCAGGGTCAGAGTTCATTGCCATGGATCTGGAGTCTTTCTGAAGCCAGATTTAAAATTAGGTAGTCAGTATAGTTAGGTAAATTGGGTTTAATATCGAGTGAAATCTAAAATGGAGGCCATGTTGAGAATGAATTCTTGGAAAAGTTGAGCAACTCTTGAAATGTTAATGAAGTCCAGGAAACAGCCCCCAGCAGATTTGAAGATAGCCCATCCCAAAGAAATGTTAATGAACAGCAAACTTGAAGATGCTGACTGGGAAGTGCCCAGATTACTTCTTTGGCCCACCTGTGTCCCAACCCTTCTGACCTTCCCACCTACATTCCATCACCTAAAACTATAAAATGGAGAGACAACCGCACTTTCACAGATTCCATCTCTTGGGTCCCCTTCTTCCTCCGGGAGAAGTCTTTTCTGCTGTCCTTTAATAAACTTCTAATTTTCCACTCTGACCTTGCCTCGGCGTGCTTCTCTGGTGTTATTCTTCAACACTGGAGAAGCAAGGACTCGTCACCTGTCAACAGCGGTAACATTTCCACTCACTGAAGGGGCAGACCTGCCTGTCTGACAGCAGGGTAAGTGGCCCAGTGTTAGCAAGAAGCCTGGAGCCCTAAAGCCACTCTGGAATTATAGAGCCCCCAAGTCAGATGGGGAAGCTGCCCTCACCCTTCACCCCTCAGGCTGCTTGGTTTAGGCGGGGTCATGGAGATCATCTTCTCCAGCCCCCTCAAGTTACCAAAGGAACTGCACCTGAGGTTGCCTGGCCTGAGAGGTCTCAGGACCAGCCAGCGTCCATTCCATGACCACACTATGCAGCCTCCATTGTGAACAGTTTACAGTGATCAAGGGAAGGAACCCTGGGACTCCTACATGTGGTTTCTGTGAAGAGCCACAGGGGTATTCTTAGTCAAAATGCTGCTGGGCATGCTCTGTGTTCTCTTATTTGATGGTGGCTGTAACACTGGAAGTGGAGGTAGGGCAGGGGCAGTCCCTGTGCACATTTGTATAAGCGTGAGATGCAAGTGGTGAGATTAAGTTTGAGGATCTTGTCTACCAGGTGTCTAGAAACAGAGAGGAAATGGGTGTAGGAAGGGCAGAGAGCTGAAGAGGCTGAAAAAATATCTGTTATCATTTGCCTGGAAAACAAAACTAAATGTAGGTATGATTAATAAATATTGTGTTTTTCTCTGAGTGATGGGCAGAAGAAGAAAGGAAATTCAGTAATGTGCAGCTAGGACAGTGGCTCTCCTGTGTGCATGTATGAATGATGAGACACGCTGGGCAGACAGGAAGCTGCAGCTCAGACCTGTGACTGAGGAGGACATCTGGTCCTTATCCTGAACAGCACCTACCATTGAGTTGGGGAAAACAGCTCATGTGAGACAATAAGAAAGCCCCATGTGGCCCTGGGCATAGCTCTTCAGCCCATCCAGAAGATAAGGAGTGCTTCCTCTCCCCCTGCCCCCAAACATTACATTTCAATGAATCTCTGACAAACCAGCACAATTGCTCCCAGTAGCTCTAGTCTCCCTTCTCTCAGTGCCTCCCAAATGCCACACATGCACATGTCAGAGAGGCCAATTTTGGTTTAATTTCCTGCAGCAGCATATAAAATAGATTAAGGAAATATAAAATCACAATGTGCATGTGTTGGGATAAACTTATCTCTTTCCATTAAATTTTATTTTTTAATGGTAGCCTTTAAGAGCCTGCATATAATCTTTCACAGAAGACTCATCTGAAGCCTCCAAAGAGGGGAGGTGCTGCACCCATGTATAGATTCTAAATGTCACAGGAGAAATGGCAGCATAGATTCTTGTCTGCCATATGACAGGCACATGGTTCACTAAGGAATAAAGAAAGGGCCCCCAGAACTGATTTCAATCTCATCTTTTTTTTTGAAGTAATTTTAGAATTGTGGCCATATATTAAGTAAAATGAATTAAATTGAATTATGATTTAAAGTTGGAAACAATATAGCTTTCATATTAATTTTTAATACAAATATATTAAGCTTATCAAGGATCTCATATACTTTCTACCATCAGCCTGAGGAATCTAATAAATGACTTCCCCAAGCATGATTTAAATATGGATATAAAATCAGAAGGAAAAGAAATGTATGCATGATAAGAACCTCTGGAATCAGATCACAATAGGAAACATGGAAGCAAGTTTTTTTATCCTGTCCATCTCAGGATGAAAGAAGCATCTGGGGTGGGGGAGGTGACAGGGGCATTCAAATAAAGAAATGTATGCCCCGGAGCCACAAAAAGCTCTTTACAATGGCAGCAGAAAATCCTAAAACCTTTGCTCACCCATCTGAGCCAAGCAGCACCCTGCTGACCCCACTCCACTCCTACTGTCAAGAGAAACAGCATGCGACTCCTAGTTGTCACAGGGAAACAGCCTGTGTTAAATGAAGATGCAAAGTACTGGAGTGCCCAGAGGGACCATGGCCACCTAGGGAAACGTCAAGAGGGGTGACAAATATGGCGAGCTCAAGTCTGTGCCTTCCGGTGGCTACAACTATTCCACAAAAGGAGTTACTGTTGTGTCACTTTGTTTAATTAATGAATCAATTCAATGAATATTTATTAAGTATCTAAGAAGCCCTAAAGAAGTCCTACCTCCTTTCTGAGTCTGTTTCCTCAACTGAATGAGAAGACCGAACAAGATAAATTTAAAGGGCAATTGGAGTACCAGTGTATTCTCCAGTGCACCACACAAGACACAGAGCTAGGAGATAGAGAATTGGTTTCACTTCCAAATACTGGTGATGATTTCTAAATTAATCCCATCATGGTCTGAGAACTTATTTTGTACATCTTGTATTATTTTACATTTATTGAGATTTGGTTAAAGGCCCAGAATATAGTCTATCCTAATCTATATTCTGCAGATTCTAGAAAAGAACGTGCATTCTGCTGTTGGGTGGAATATTGTAAAAATGTCAGTTTAATCCTATTGGTTGATGGCATCATTGAATTTTCCGATAGTCTTGCTGATTTCCTGTCTAGTTGTTCTATCAACTATGAATAGAGGGGTTTTGATGTACCCAGCTATATTTCTGGCTTTCTCTATTTTCTCCTTTCAGGTCTATAAGTTTTGTTTGCAATATTTTACACCTTCGTGGTTTGGTGCATATATATTTAGTATTATTATGACTTCTTGGCAGATTGACTTTTTTCATTATATAATGTTCCATGTCTCTAGTAAAATTTTCTCTGTCCTAAAATCTACTTTTCCTGATACTTATATTGCCATTCTAGCTTTATTTTGATTATGTTTTCCTGATGCACCTTTTCCATTCTTTTACTTTCAAATTCCCAAATCCTTATAAAGAGAGCTTCTTATAGACAGCATATAATTGGATCACATTAAAAAAATCCGTTCTGGGGCTGGGGTTGTGGCTCAGCAGTAGAGCACTTACCTAGCATGTACGGGGTCCTGGGTTTGATCCTCAGCACCACATAACGATAAATAAATAAAATAAAGCCCCCCCCCCAAATCTGTTCTATTAAGCTCCACCTTTTAAATTGGATATTTATACAATTTACGTTTTTAACAGAGCTACTTATATAATTTACAGGGTAATTATTAATACATTAGGGTTTAAGTCTGCCATTTTATTTTTTCTTCATTGCTTTCTGCTCTTTTTGTTTCTATTTTCCTATTTGTGTACTTCTGTAGGTTACTCAAACATTAAAAATTTTATTAGAGATTTATAGTTACACATAATAGTTGAATTCGCCCTGACAAAATCATACACACATGGAATCAGTTCATGATTCCCCCTTCTTCCCTCCCTGCTTCTCTTTCCTCTACTCTGCTAAACTTTCTTTTGATCATCTGTTTATTTACATTTCATTTGTTCTTTTTACTTATGCAAGAAAGTTGAAATTCCCTGTGGTATATTTATATATGCACATAATGTGATTTTTAAATAATTAATTCCATATTGCCTCCCTTTCTCATCCTTCTATTCTGCCTCTTGATCTCCTTATTCTACATTATTGATCTTCTCTATATCTTTATGATATCCTACCCTTCCCTCCTCCTTTCTTTTATTTTACTTTAGCTTTCACATATGAGAGATAATATTTGACCTTTGAGTTTCTGAGTCTGGCTTATTTCATTAAGCATGATAGTCTCCATTTCCATCTATTTACCAGCAAATGCCATAATTTAATTCTTCTTTATGGCTGTGTGTATGTATACCACCATTTCTTTCTTTTCAAAAAAATACTTATTTTTTAGTTGTAGGTGGACACAATACCTTTATTTTATTTTTATGTGGTGTTGAGGATTGAACCCAGTGACTCATGCATGCTAGGTGGGCGTTCTTCCTCTGAGCCACAACCCTAGCCCCTAAAGACCATTTCTTAATCCATTAATCTATTAATGGGCATCTGCATTGGTTACATAATTTAGCTATTGTGAGTTGCACTGATATAAACATTGAGGTGGCTGTATTGCTATAGAATGCTTATTTTAATTCTTTTAGGAAAATACTGAGGAGTGGGATAGCTTGGTCATATGGAGGTTTCATTCCTAGTCTTCTGAGGAATCTCCATATTGCTTCCCAGAGTAGTTGTTTTAGTCTGCTGTCCCATCAACAATGTATGAGTGTATCTTTTTCTTCATACCTTCACCAACACTTATTATTATTTGTATTCTTCATCATTGTCATTCTGCTGGGAGTAAGATAAAATCTTACTGTACTTTTGATTTGCATTTTCCAGATTGCTAGAGATGCTGAACACTTTTTTCACATATTTGTTGACCCTTTGTGTTTCTTCTTTTGAGAAGTATTCGTCTAGGTCTTTTGCCCATTTATTGATGGAGTTATTTGTTTTTTGGTGTTAAGCTTTTTGAGTTGTTTATATATTCTGGATGTTATTCCCCTATTGAGGGAGTAGTTGGCAAAGATTTTTTTTCTATCTTGCAGGCTCCTCCTTCTACTCTAACTTATTTTGCTGCAAAACTTTTTAATTTGATGACATCCTACATATTGATTCTTGGTGTTATTTCTTGATTTTAGGAATATTGTTGAGTAAGTTGGTGCCTGAACCTATATGATGGAGTGTTGACCTATGTTTTCTTCTAACAGTTGTAAGCCTTCCTATTTAATTCCTAATTATTTGTTCCGTTTTGATTTGACTTTTGTGCCGGTTGAGAGACAGGGATCTAGTTTCATTTTTCTATATACAGCTATCCAGTTTTCCCAGCATCATTTGTTAAAAAGTGTGTCTTTTCTCCAAAATATATTTTTGGCACATTTGTCAAGTAACAGATGGCTATAAGTATGTGGATTTGTCTGTCTTCTACTCTGTTCCATTGGTCTTCATGTCTATTTTGATGTCAATACCATGCTGGTTTTGTTACTATAGCTCTGTAGTATAATTTCAGATCAGATATTGTGAGGCCTACTGCATCATTTTTCTTGCTTAGTATTGCTTTCGCTATTCTGGGTTTCTTATTCTTCCAAATGAATTTAAGAATTGTTTTTTCTAACTCTGTAAAGAATGCCATTGGTATTTTGATAAAAATTGCACTGAATCTGTATATTGGTTTTGGTAATATAGTTATTTTGACAATATTAATTCTGCCTATTAGAGTACATGGGAGGTATTTCCATCTTCTAAGCTCATCTTCCATTTCTTTCTTTAATGCTCTATAATTTTCATTGTAGAGCTCTTTTACATTCTTGATTAGATTAATTCCCAAGTATTTTATTTTATTTTATTTTTTTAGGATATTGTGAATGTGATGCTTTCCCTCATTTTTTCCTCAGCTGAATCACTGCTGGAATTTAGGAAAGCTATTGATTTATGAGTGTTGATCTTGTATCTGCTGACCTCATTTATATGCTCTAGAAGTCTCCTGGTGGAGTATTTTAGATCTTCTAGATGTAAGATCATGTTGTTGGCAACCAGGGATAAGGCTTTTTCATTTCCTATTCGTATTCCTTTGATTTCCTTCTCTTGCCTGATTGTTCTAACATTTTTAGATCTCTATTGAATAGGAGTAGAGAGAGTGGACAGCCTTGTCTTGTTCCTGATTTTAGAGGAAATGCTTTTAGTTTTTCTCCATTCAGTATGATGTTGGCTTTGGGTTTGTCATAAATACTCTTTATGATGTTGAGGAAAGTTACTTCCATTTCTAGCTTCTCCAGTATTTTTAAAATGAGTAGGTGTTGGATTTTATCATCTGACTCTTCTGCATCTGTTGAGATAATCATGTGATTCTTGTCCTTAATTTTGTTAAGTGGTGAATTATATTGATTTGTATATGTTGAACCAAACTTGCAGCCCTGGAATGAAACCCACTGGCTCATGGTGTGTTATATTCTTGATGTGCTTTTGAATGCAGTTTGCTTTTAATTAAGAATTTGTGCATCTATGTTAACCAGGACTATTGGCCTCTGGCAGTCTTTCCTTGATGAGCCTGTCTGGTTTGGGTATCAGAGTTTTTCTGACTTCATATAATGTATTTGGGAGTGTTCACTCCCTTCCAATTTCATGGAATAATTTGAGAAAGACTGGTGTTTGTTCTTCTTTAAAGGTTGTTAGGATTCTGCTGATAATCCATCTGGTCCTTGGTTTCTCTTTTTCTGGAAGGTTTTTAATTGCTTTTTATATTTCACTACTTGAAATTGATCTGTTTAGGTTTTCTAAATCTTCCTGGTTAATCTGGGCAGGTCACATACATTTAGAAATCTGTCAATGTCTTCTAGATTTTCTAGTTTATTGGATTGTAAATTTTCAAAAAAGGTTCTGATGATCTTCTGGATTTCAGAAGAGTATGTGGTAATATCACCATTTTCATCTCAAATTTGATTGATTTGTTTTTTTCTCTCTCCCTCTTTTGGTCAATTTGGCTAAGGGCTTAGCAATCTTACTTACCTTTTTGAAGAAATAACTTAGTTGCATTGATCCTGTGTATTGCTTTTTTTTTAATTTTATTTTTTTAGTTTTCGGTGGACACAACATCTTTATTTTATTTTTATGTGGCGCTGAGGATCGAACCCAGGGCCCCACACATGCCAGGCGAGCGTACTACCGCTTGAGCCACATTCCCAGCCCCCTGTGAATTGTTTTAATTCTCAATTTCATTAATTTTGATTCTGATCTTAATTATTTCCTGTCCTCTACTGATTTTGAAATTAGGTGGTTATTCTTTTTCTAAGGCCTTGAGGTGGAGCATAGCATATTTATTTGAGACTATTATTTTTTGGGGAGTGGGAGGGACCAGGGATTGAACTCAGGGGTACTCAATCACTGAGCCACATTCCCAGCCTTATTTTATATTTTATTTAGAAACAGGGTCTCACTGAGTTGTTTAGCCCCTTGTTTTTGCTGAGGCTGGCACTGAACTTGTGATCCTCCGGCCTTAGCCTCCCAAGCCACTGGGCTTACAGGCATGTGCCACTGTACCTGGCAAGACTTTTTTTTTTTTTTTAATGTAGGCACTCAGCACTATAAATTTTCCATTTAGAACCTCTTTCATATTGTCCCAGAGATTTTGATAAATTGTATCTCTGTTCCCATTCATTTCTAAGAATTTCTTGATTCCTACTCTCATTTCTTCTTTGATCCATTCTTCAATCTCCATGTGCTTCTATGGTTTCTATTATTTTTCTTGCTGTTGATTTCTAGTTTCATTCCATTATGACCCGATTGGATGCATGGGATTATATTGGTGTTTTTTTTTTTTTTTTTTGCTAAGATTTACTATGTGACCTAGAATTTGGAATTTTGGAATTTAGAATTTTGGAAAATATTTCATTAGCTGCTGAGAAGAAGGTAAATTCAGCTGTTTTGGGGTGAAATATTCTGCAAATATATGTTAGGTCCATTTGATTTATTTAAATTGGAAATATTTGTTTAGATTGGAAATATTGTTATTGATATTGTTTTGATGACATGTCTATTGGTGATAAGGGTGTGTTGAAATCACCCTGTATTACTGTGTTGGGGTTGATCTGAGACTTATTGTCATAAAGTATTTTTTAAATGTAATTGTATACATTGACATTTGGGGCACAAATATTCACTATCATTATATCTTCTTGTTGAATTGTTCCCTTGTTTGTCTCTTTAGATCAGTTTTGCTTGAAATCTTCTTTATCAGATATGAGAATAGCTATCCTGCTTGCTTTTAGAGTCTGTTTGCATGAAATATTTTTTTCCTTCCTTTTACCTTCAGCCTCTGGGTGTCTTTGCCTATAAGATGAGTCTCTTGTAAAGCGCATGTAGTTGGATCTTGTTTTGATCCATTCTCCTAATCTATGTCTTTTGATTGGGGAGTTGAAACCTTTAACATTCAGTGTTAGCATGAATATGTGTTCATGGTTTCCAGCCATTTTGATTTTTTGTTGGGTAGATGTCTAATTTACCCAAAACCATTTATTGAAGAAAATTTACTTCCCATGAAACGGTTTTGATAACCTTGTTGAAAATAATTTTTTTTAATGTATATGCTTATTTCTGGGCTTTCTGTTGTATTCTATAGATTGATGTATCAGGGCATTGTTTTGATTACTGTAGCTTTGTAGCAAATTTTGAAATCAAGAATTGTGAGTCTTCCAATTTTGTCCCTTTTCAAGTCTGCTTTTGGCTATTTGGGAGTCCACTGAATAGTCACTGCTACCCTGGAACCTCACATGTGACTCTTCTCTCACTTAATCAATCACAGATGGATTGTCCCAACTCTTTTTTTAAAAAATATATATGTATGTATGTGTATGTGTGTGTGTGTGTGTATATATATATATATATATATATATATATATTTTTTTTTTTTTTTGTAGTTGGACAAAATGCCTTTATTTATTTATTTTTATGTGGTGTTGAGGATTGAACTGAGCACCTTGCTTGTGTTAGGCGAGTGTGCTATTGCTGAGCCACAACCCCAGCCCCTGCCCAACTCTTTAGAATGTAAGCTCCATGCTACTGGTGACCATCTTACCACCTCAAAGAGAATGCTGCCTGAGGATACGCCAAAACAGATGACAGCTAAATAGAGAAGGAGATGGTGACAGCTGAAGACCAGATGATGTACCTGGGTCTAACCATGCCTTGAGCTTATGTAACCCTGGACATTTCCTTTACATGGGCCTAGACTCCCCCTTTCTTTTTCCCTTAAGAAAGTTCAAATTCAATTTTTGTCATCTGCAGCCAGAAGTGTTTCAACTAATCCATGCCATAAATTGTATATTATTCTTTACAAAATGTGATACCAAATTAAGAAATGGGAAGCATCAATTTAAAAACACAACAAATAGAAGGAAGATCAGTGGAGTAGAGGAAGGGGAACAGGGGGAGGGGATGGAAAGAGGAAGTAATGGGGATTGAAAAGGAGCAAATTATTTTCCATGCATGTGATGATGTCAAAATGAAATAAACCCCACTATTATGGATAACTATAATGCAGTAATAAAAGATTAAAGAGAAGAAAAATAAATGGAAAATTGAAATACATGCCTTATTGTTATCGTTAATGGCTAGAAATAGTCGTTGTTAGTGGCTAGAAATAAGGGTGCAGGCTGGAGTGAAAGACCAGTGTGGTTGTGCTTTAAACTCTCCACAGTTATTGGGAATAGCTCATAACTGTGCATCAATGAAAGGAGCAACTAATGAGACTTGTAATCTGCATTCTTCTATGGACCCAGAAAAAAAACTAAACAGATCTTCAAAACGAGATGTAAAGAGCCAGGTATGGTAGCACACGCCTGTAATCCCATTGATGAGGAAGGCTATCATCTGAGGCTAGCCTCAGCAATTAGCAAGACCCTGTCTCAAAATAAAAAGGGCTGGGGATGTAACTTGGTGGTTAAACACACCTGGGTTCAATTCCCATTACCTAAACAAGAAAAATGAAAGAAAATTTCAAAATGACAAGAGAAAAAAAGCGTAGTGTATGAAATTTGAATCTATATTTTAAAAACCAGTTACTGAGACAAAAGAAGGCTAATCTTATAACCTGACTTCATGGAAAAGAAACAGTTTCATTGACAAGACAGCTCAGATGGGGAGTGTTGTCCTTGAGATTCAAGAAGTCAAGTCAGTGGCAAACAAAATCCTTCCAAGAAATATATGGAAAGAAATGAAAACAGATCAGAGATAAGAGAAAGCAGGAGGGGAGCACTGTGAAGGGACTCCAGGCCTGTCCTGTGGCAGCAATCACAAGAATTTCTGCAGAGCCCAGTGGAGATGAAAACCTAAACCGAATCAGAGCTGGCTAAGTGGATTCCTTTCCTGGAGGAGGCTGGGTCCTAACTGAATCTATAACAGATCTCTGTTTCTGAAGCTTCTCTGATTTCTTCTGTTCCACACTCAGGCTTTGAAAAACTCATTCAAGCTATTTTGTTCCATTATTTCCAGGATTCTAAGACAAGAAAGAATACCCCAGAGTACCCATCTAGAGAGCAAAACAGTTTCAAAAGGCAAAGAATATAGTGAATATAGCTTCTCCTTCCTTTCTCCAGGTTGCCTGAGTCCCCAGAAAGCTCAAGACTGAGGCTTTCTGCAGGAAAGAACTGTATGTGGGTTCACAGGTCATATGAGCTCTCATAGAGAGGCACATGCTCAGGCCATTCCCCTGCTAGCAAATGCTCAGCAAAAGTCATGACAGAGTCTGGTCAGTTTGCCACATATAGCTAAAAGAACAGGGCCAGGGTGAGGGTTTTAAAGTCCTCTATCCATTAAGAAATCCACACATTAAAGCATGGATTTAATAGAACTTGTGTTTGGGGCATGTGTGACTGTGTGTGTCTGTTTGTTGGCACTAGGAGGTCCAAAAGGTATATCAGACAGGGGCCCTTGAGGAATTTCCTCTCATCTTACAGAAATAGCACACCTTAGTGAGCTGGTGGGGAGCACAATACAGCATAACTCTTTATGAGGAGAACCGTAAGCCTGAACTACAAACACAAGTTATACTAAAGGGGCCAGCTGGGTAGAGTGATCAGAATGAATTTTTGTGACAATAATAAGCCTTCATAGTCTCCAAATGCTTGAGATTGACAAGCACACTCTCACACATAGCCTCATTTACTTCTCAAAATAAATCTACAGGATAGTATTAATTTTTTTAAATTAAAAAAATATTTTTAGTCATAGATGGACATAATACCTCTATTTTATTTATTTATTTTTATGTAGTGCTGAGGATTGAGCCAGTGCCTCACATGTGCCAGGCAAGCGCTCTACCACTGAGCCATAACCCCAGCCTGGATAGTATTAATTTTAAAACTAAAATTTTATTCAGAGAGATTAAGTGTCATGTTTCAAGTCACAAAACTGGTAAATGGTGAGACTGGAACCTGAACCTACTGACTTTAAATATGGGCACTCTTTTTCTTACACCACACTGCCAGGGGTGCACATTCGCTTCTTGGTTGGTAATCAGACTGGGCAAGAAGCTCAGGGATTTTGTCTGGAGTCAAATAGGAAGTTCCAGGTTAAGAGTACAATTTAAGCACAGGCCTCGTGACAGAAAATCAAGAATGTCTCATTTGGCAGCCATTAGGGTCCATGCTTAGACTTATCTTGGGAACAGGAACAGGAGAATGGTATGATGACTACCAGGGGCAGCTTCTTGGTGAGGTGAGGCAACTCACAGAAGGGCATGAGAAGAAGAAGAACAGACCCGGGTGTAAGGGGTAAAGAGCAACAGGAGGCCATCGAAGGGCTGGTGCTGGTCCACACGGGGCCCAGGCCACAGCACACCATAAACCTACACTGAGAAGCCTGCTGGGCCTTTCAATTCTGCCTTTGCAGCTAAGGGTATCAGATCCCTCCCTCAAGAGTTCTGCGTGGGATGGCAAGGACTCAAGCCTCACATAAAGAACTCCAGAGATCCAAATATGCTCTGCTTCCTCTCCCACATTTTCCTCTGAGTTGGCATCAGGAATTCGACTAGACTTAAAGGGATTTCTGTGTTTCAAGTGTAACTAGAAAGCCTCATCTATTTAAATGGGGAAGTCTAGAGGAAAAGAGCAGAGCCTTGGATTCTGGCCTGGATTTAATGACATGCCTGTCTCCTCGATTAAGTTGTAAGGACAATACTGGGTCTTATTCAGATAAATAGAAGCATTTTATCAACATATGTTAAATTACACTAAAGAAACTAGACCTGGCTCTGAATACTGTGACTCTAGACAAGCTCTTGTGTGTCTCCAAGCCTTCATGCCTTCATTTTTCAAATGATATTGGAAATTCCTGGCCTGCTGACCTCACATGCTTATTGTCTGTTATGAGGCCCAAGTAAGATCATGTGTGAGTGGCACTAATCGTTTCCAGTCCCATATAAACATAAAGGATTAACATGATCACTTGTGAGACACCTATTTGCATGGTGACCCTGGGTTGAGTATAACATGTATTTGGGGAAACAACCTGAATTATTTTTCTGCTGAAACTTTCACACAGCAGACTCCCAAAAAGAATTTCTGCCTAGCTGATTGGACTGGTTAAGAATCACCAGACCTGAAATGAAAAGTTCTCCTGAGACTGCAAGAGTCTGCTTGGTGTTCTTCCACCAATCTGGGAAAAGATGTTAGATAAAGTAAAAAGAACAAGATGAGCTGAGAGCCTTCAGGAAATCCTTCTGTTCTTTCTGTTGACTGTGGGATGATTTCAGTAGAAATCAGGAGCAGATAATGTGGCTAGTGTTCAACAAAAATTAGCAATAGGGAATCTTATTTTTTCTTATTGGTTGTTCAAAACTTTACAAAGCTCTTGACATATCATATTTCATACATTAGAACCAAGTGGGTTATGAACTCCCATTTTTACCCCAAATACAGATTGCAGAATCACATCCGTTACACATCCACATTTTTACATAATGCCATGTTAGTAACTGTTGTATTCTGCTACCTTTCCTATCCTCTACTATCCCCCCTCCCCTCCCCTCCCCTCCCATCTTCTCTCTCTACCCCATCTACTGTAATTCATTTCTCCCCTTGTTTTTTTTCCCATTCCCCTCACAACCTCTTATATGTAATTTTGTATAACAATGAGGGTCTCCTTCCATTTCCATGCAATTTCCCTTTTCTCTCCCTTTCCCTCCCACCTCATGTCTCTGTTTAATGTTAATCTTTTCCTCTTGCTCTTCCTCCCTGCTCTGTTCTTAGTTGCTCTCATTATATCAAAGAAGACATTTGGCATTTGTTTTTTAGGGATTGGCTAGCTTCACTTAGCATAATCTGCTCTAATGCCATCCATTTCCCTGTAAATTCTATGATTTTGTCATTTTTTAGTGCTGTGTAATACTCCATTGTGTATAAATGCCACATTTTTTTATCCATTCATCTATTGAAGGGCATCTGGGTTGGTTCCACAGTCTAGCTATTGTGAATTGTGCTGCTACGAACATCAATGTGGCAGTATCCCTGTAGTATGCTCTTTTAAGGTCTTCAGGGAATAGTCCGAGAAGGGCAATAGCTGGGTCAAATGGTGGTTCCATTCCCAGCTTTCCCAGGAATCTCCATACTGCTTTCCAAATTGGCCGCACAAATTTGCAGTGCCACCAGCAGTGTAGAAGAGTACCCTTTTCCCCACATCCTCGCCAGCACTTGTTGTTTGACTTCATAGTAGCTGCCAGTCTTACTGGAGTGAGATGGTATCTTAGGGTGGTTTTGATTTGCATTTCTCTGACTGCTAGAGATGGTGAGCATTTTTTCATGTACTTGTTGATTGATTGTATGTCCTCCTCTGAGAAGTGTCTGTTCAGATCCTTGGCCCATTTGCTGATTGGGTTATTTGTTATATTATTGTTTAATTTTTTGAGTTCTTTGTATACTCTGGATATTAGGGCTCTATCTGAAGTGTGAGGAGTAAAAATTTGTTCTCATGATGTAGGCTCCCTATTTACCTCTCTTATTGTTTCTCTTGCTGAGAAAAAACTTTTTAGTTTGAATAAGTCCCATTTGTTGATTCTTGTTATTAACTCTTGTGCTATGGGTGTCCTATTAAGGAATTTGGAGCTCGACCCCACAATATGTAGATCAGAGCCAACTTTTTCTTCTATCAGATGCAGAGTCTCTGATTTGATATCAAGCTCTTTGATCCATTTTGAGTTAACTTTTGTGCATGGCGAGAGAAGGGGATTCAGTTTCATTTTGTTGCATATGGACTTCCAGTTTTCCCAGCACCATTTGTTGAAGATGCTATCCTTCCTCCATTGCATGCTTTTAGCCCCTTTATCAAATATAAGACAGTTGTAACTTTGTGGATTAGTCTCTTTGTCCTCTATTCTGTACCATTGGTCCACCTGCCTGTTTTGGTACCAGTACCATGCTGTTTTTGTTACTATTGCTCTGTAGTATAGTTTGAAATCTGGTATCGCTATGCCGCCTGATTCACACTTCCTGCTTAGAGTTGCTTTTGCTATTCTGGGTCTTTTATTTTTCCATATGAATTTCATGATTGCTTTCTCTATTTCTACAAGAAATGCCATTGGGATTTTGATTGGCATTGCATTAAACCTATAGAGAACTTTTGGTAATATCGCCATTTTGATGATGTTAGTTCTGCCTATCCATGCACAGGGTATATTTTTCCATCTTCTAAGATCTTCTTCTATTTCTCTCTTTAGGGTTCTGTAGTTTTCATTGTATAAATCTTTCACCTCTTTTGTTAGGTTGATTCCCAAGTATTTTTTTATTGAGGATATTGTGAATGGGGTATTTTTCCTCATTTCTGTTTCAGAAGTTTTGTTGCTGATATACAGAAATGCCTTTGATTTATGCGTGTTGATTTTATATCCTGCCACTTTGCTGAATTCATTTATTAGTTCTAGTAGTTTCTTTGTAGACCCTTTTGGGTCTTCTAGGTATAGAATCATGTCATCTGAAAATAGTGATAATTTAAGTTCTTCTTTTCCTATTTTTATGCCTTTAATTTCTTTCGTCTGTCTAATTGCTCTGGCCAGTGTTTCGAGAACTATATTGAATAGAAGTGGTGATAGAGGGCATCCCTGTCTTGTTCCAGATTTTAGAGGGAATGCCTTAAATTTTTCTCCATTCAGAATGATGCTAGCCTGAGGCTTAGCATAGATAGCTTTTACAATGTTGAGGTAAGTTCCTGTTATCCCTAATTTTTCTAATGTTTTGAACATAAAGGGATGCTGTACTTTGTCGAATGCTTTTTCTGCATCTATCGAGATGATCATATGGTTCTTATCTTTGAGTCTATTGATGTGGTGAATAACATTTATTGATTTCTGTATATTGAACCATCCTTGCATCCCAGGGATGAATCCTACTTGATCATGGTGCACAATTTTTTTGATGTGTTTTTGTATCCGATTCGCCAGAATTTTATTGAGGATTTTTGCATCTAGGTTCATTAGAGATATTGGTCTGTAGTTTTCTTTCTTTGAGGTGTCTTTGTCTGGTTTAGGAATCAGGGTGATGTTGGCCTCATAGAATGAATTTGGAAGAGCTCCCTCTTTTTCTATTTCCTGAAATAACTTGAAAAGTATTGGTATTAATTCTTCTTTAAAGGTTTTGTAAAACTCCACTGTATACCCATCCGGTCCTGGGCTTTTCTTGGTTTGGAGTCTTTTGATTGCTTCTTCTATTTCATCCGTTGATATTGGTCTCTTCAAATTGTGTGTATCCTCCTGACTCAGTCTGGGCAAATCATATGACTTAAGAAATTTATCGATGTCTTCACTATCTTCTATTTTATTGGAATATAGGTTTTCAAAATAATTCCTAATTATCTTCTGTATTTCTGTAGTATCTGTTGTGATGTTGCCTTTTTCATCCCGTATGTTAGTAATTTGAGTTCTCTCTCTTCTTCTCTTCGTTAGTATGGCTATGGGTCTGTCGATCTTATTTATTTTTTCGAAGAACCAACTTTTAGTTTTGTCAATTTTTTCAATAGTTTCTTTTGTTTCAATTTCGTTGATTTCCGCTCTGATTTTAATTATTTCTTGCCTTCTGCTACATTTGCTGTTGTTTTG
This sequence comes from Marmota monax, assembly GCF_021218885.2. Lineage (NCBI taxonomy): Eukaryota > Metazoa > Chordata > Mammalia > Rodentia > Sciuridae > Marmota > Marmota monax. Next base: position 7,109,234 of record NW_026695219.1, read on the forward strand.
CTCTTCCTTTTCTAGGGCTTTGAGATGAAGTGTGACCTCATTTATTTGTTGGTTTTTTCTTTTTTTGAGGAATGACCTCCAGGTGATGAATTTCCCTCTTAAAACTGCTTTCATTGTGTCCCATAGATTCCCATATGTTGTGTCTGTATTTTCATTTATCTCTGAGAATTTTTTGATTTCCTCCTTTATGTTTTCTTAACCCATTGATCATTCAGTAACATATTGTTTATTTTCCATGTGATGTAGGATTTTTCCTTCCTTCTTTGATCATTGATTTCCAGTTTCATTCCATTATGATCAGATAAAATGCATGGTATTATGTCCACCCCTTTATATTTACTGAGGGTTGACCTATGGCATAATATATGGTCTATTTTTGAGAAGGATCCATGTGCTGCTGAGAAAAAAGTATATCCACTTGATGATGGTTGATATATTCTATATATGTCAGTTAAGTCTAGGTTATTGATTGTGATATTGAATTCTATAGTTTCTTTATTCAACTTTTGTTTGGAGGATCTGTCCAATGGTGAGAGAGGTGTGTTGAAGTCACCCATAATTATTGTGTTGTGGTCTATTTGATTCTTGAACTTGAGGAGAGTTTGTTTTATGAACGTCACAGCACCATTATTTGGTGCATAAATATTGATAATTGTTATGTCTTGTTGGTGAATGGTTCCTTTTAACAGTATACAATGTCCTTCCTTATCCCTTTTGATTAACTTAGTCTTGAAGTCGATTTTATTCGATATGAGGATGGCCACCCCTGCTTGCTTACGAGGACCGTGTGCGTGGTATATTTTTTCCCAACCTTTCACCTTCAGCCTGTGTATGTCTTTTCCAATCAGATGTGTCTCCTGGAGGCAGCATATTGTTGGATTTACTTTTTCAATCCATGTTACCAGCCTATATAGCTTTATTGGAGAGTTTAAGCCATTAACGTTTAGAGTTACTACTGATATATGATTTGTACTTCCAGCCATGTTTGATTATTTATCTTTTTTTTTTAAATTTAGTTTGTTTCTCCATGATTAGCTTTTCCCCCGCCCTCTGTCTTTACTGAGGCACTTCCCACTGTTGGTTTGGGTTATTGTTTTTCATTTCTTCCTTGTGTGGTGTTTCGCTCAAGATGCTTTGCAATGCTGGTTTTCTGGCTGCAAATTCTTGTAACTTTTGTTTATCATGAAAGATTTTTATTTCTTTGTTGTACCTGAAGCTTAATTTTGCTGGATACAAAATTCTTGGTTGGCATCCATTGTCTTTCAGTGTTTGAAATACGTTGTTCCAGGATCTTCTCGCTTTCAACGTCTGTGATGAAAAATTCGTTGTTACCCTTATTGGTTTACCCCTGAATGTAATCTGCCTCCTTTCTCTTGTAGCTTTTAAAATTTTCTCTTTGTTCTGTATGTTGGATATCTTCATAACAATGTGTCTTGGCGTTGGTCTACTGTGATTTTGTATGCTCGGTGTCCTGTATGCATCTACAATTTGTATGTTCGTTTCCTTTTTATTTCTGGAACGTTTTCTACAATTATTTCATTCAGCATATTGCTCATTCCCTTGGTTTGAACCTCTATACCTTCCTCTATCCCGATGACTCTTAAGATTGGTTTTTTTATGTTATCCCATATCTCTTGGATGTTTTTCTCATGATTTTTTACCAGCCTTTCTGAGTTGGCTAGACTCTTTTCAAGATGATATATTTTGTCTTCATTATCTGACGTTCTGGCTTCTACTTGCTCCACTCTGTTAGTGATACTCTCATTTGAGTTTTTAATTTGGTTTATAGTTTCCTTCATTTCTAGAATTATTGTTTGATTTTTTTATAATCTATCTCCTGATAAAGATGCTTATTTGCTTCTTTTATCTGTTTATGTAATTCACTTTCAATGTGTTCTTTCACTGTTTGAATTTGCTGTCTCATATCCTCTTTAAGGTTCCACTCCATCTGTCTAAGGTATTCCTTGAGTTCTTTATTTGACCATTTTTCTGATGCCTCTAGGTCCTCCTGAATATTTAGGCTGTCCTGCATTGTTTGTACTCCTTTTCTTCCTTGCTTTTTCATGCTGCTGCTCATGGTACTTCTTGTTCTGTTTGACTGCTGAGTTACTGTTTACTCCTATAAATTTATTTGATGCTTGGGAGGAAAGGTATTAGAAGGGAAGGGAAGAAGTCACTGCTGCCACCAGTTTCAATGAAGTTATCTTCTCCGCCACATTCTGGTGACGTCAGTTCTCTGCCATGGTGGTTTCCCATACAAATGGCGACAGTTCGTTCCCTTTGCCGGGTGACTGATGCAACGGGTGGGTCCTGACTGGCTCTCCCAAGCCCCATCTCAATCCTGTGGCCACTGCCTATGAAGGCTCGGTTGGTATTAACCTCCGCAGGTTCAGAAGGGCCGACCAGTTGTTTCAGCGGGATTGTTTAGTGCTGAGTCACAGCAGTTTGTCTCGGGAATCTTATTTTTAAGAATCCCTTAGGTATTTGTCATTTTTCTCATCTAAAATTGCCCATGTTATGGGCTAAGGCAGCCCCTGGATACTCTCTGAGCATTCCTAATGCAGGCCTCTGATTCTTCTATCACAGCTTTCTGCAGACAAGGGCACTGTGGTCCAGAGGACCCCATTAAGTGTCAATGTTCCCTGTGAAACCCTGTATGCCAGGTCTTCCTAGTACCTACCAGCTGAGCACATGAGCTCTTTGTTTGGAGGGCCATGGGTTGGGATAGAGGTGATTCTGCAGGAGAGGAAAGGCCAGGACGACAAGGAGCCCAGGGCACCTCTAGGCAAAGGAGATTCCCTAAGAGGGTGAAAATAAGTGTCTCTCTCCAACAAGGTGTTTGAACACAGACCCAGTTCTCCCATTTAGTTTCTCAGCACTTATTGCTAAGATCATATTGACCGACCTTCCTCTCTCCTTCCCTTCTTCCCCAACAATGAATACTTCTTAGGTTCTGGGTATCATACATGGCACTGAACTAGTTACAAAGACAACCACAGGGACCTTGCAGGCTCCTGGGGATGGGAAGGTGTATCTCCAGGTATGCTTACAACAATATGGGAAGTGTTCTCCACAGGCTGAGTGAGCAAAGATTTGTGGTTATAAAGAAGAAAATGACATTGGAGCTGAGCCTTAAAGGATCAGTAGAGCTCTGCTAGGTCCAGGGAGGAGGGTGTAGGGAGGGAATTTAAGGCAGAGAATAGAGCTTTGTAAAGACCCAGGAGTTGGCAGGTCAGAGTAGGCGATGGTGAGAGTACAGTGTGACTGTGTGTGTCTGGTGTGGGGGGGCGGGGGGCGGCCTCCAAAGGCAAGCGTCTTCCCTGCCATGCAAGGAGATGCACTGTGTACAGCAGAGAGAAGGGTGCTTGTTCATGGTGGGGTGGGGTACATGTGCAGAGGGATACTCTGGCTGGTTTGCACCCGTTTACAAGAGTGATTACTAGAACTGTCATGAGCTTTGGGAGCAGGCTGATTCATGTGGGTAATTTAAAATCAATCACATGGGGTACATTTATACCACAGAAACTGGAGAATGTCACAGATCTGTTTTTCCTTTCTTTTTAGAGCTGGTTGTTAAATATTTACCAGCATACCTTGGGTATGTGTGTGCATGCACATTACATAGTGCTAAAAATAGAGTTGTTACAAAAAAAAATTACCAAGAAAAGGCCCAGTGACAGCCAGAAAGAGGTGTACCAGGCAGAACTCCCCAAGATCTTGGTGCACTCACCAGTCTCAGGTTCTTCATTGCTTGCGGAAACATGCCTTGATGCAACTGCAGTTTGCCGACTTTCATTACTTGCACACCTCTGACGGGGTGGCTTCCTGGGAAAAAAATCCTGGAAGAAACCAAAAGGCAAACAGCATCAGTAGCTCTCACCTTCACAGTCAGCATTTCATCAGGAGACTGAAAGTGGGAGCAAACACTGGCTGTGAATGTTAATGAGCTACTAAAAGGAAATTAGCTTGGTAATCCAGGAGAATGTAGTACCAGGGGGATTTCACACACTGCCCTCTTCAGCATCCCAGAATGCCGTCAGCATCAGAGAAAGTCAGGGCAGGACTAGAATGCCTCCCTACAAGACACTGGAGAAGAGAAACAAAAATATGGACCTCTGTATTTATAGTTGGGCAAAAGGCAGGAAACTAGTTACTAATTCTGTCCTCCATCCTTTTCCATTAAGCTCCAGGACTATCGAAGCCTGGAACAGAATATTGGTTTTCAATATACATTTGTTGAATAAATGAATAAAACTTTTCATGATTTCCCAAGTAAATGCTACCACACCTCCCCTTTAATCTGAAAAGACCTTTGAAAGAATCTCATTGTAGAGTCCATCGTGGTCCCCACTATTTACAGCACTTGTATATTTAGCTTGTCATCACACTGTACTACAGTGCCTTTGACTGAGGCACCCTTCTCCATGATGTGCATGTAGAAGGAACTCAACACATACTTGACCTCTTTCGCATTCAACAGAACAGAATAGGGTGCTGTGGTAGAACAAAGAATGAGGACTTAGGGCTATGTTCCAGACCCCATGAAGACCCCATATTATTTCAATTCAATTCAATAAGAATGTACCATATTGGATTCAACAGTTCAGTCTTTTCTGGCTCCCACATCCCCCAAGAGAATACTCAGCTCCTGCTGTATATTCGGAATGATGGGGGCGGGGGACAACACACTGTGTACTGATGTGCTTTTCCCTCAAATAATTTTATCAGACAAAAGACAAGACATTCAAACAAGTTTTAAAATGATACTATAGGCTAGAGCTTTCTTTTGTCCCTAACTCAGGTGGTACTTAGCATATGCTAGATATTCAGTTCACGTTTGTTGAACTGATACTAGAGTTTATGAAGAGGGAGATGCCTGCTGATTGGGTGGACTGGGGAAGGCTTCATGGAGGAGGGAACAGGCCCTAAACTAGCTCTTAAGGATTCAGAAATGCTTGGCTGTGCAGGGAGGAAATACATCTCAACTGTTGAAAACACAAGGGCACATGCCAAATGTTGCTTCCCCAGAGACAGAAGGTACCTGCTCTAGATGTCCATAAGACAATCCTAGGAGTCACCACCCACTCAGGGCCTGCCTGTTTCAGGCACCGTTCCCCCTGCTCTTCATTTATGAGCCCGTGAACCCCACACTTCAGCTACTGTGTAATATGTATCGTGCAAATCACTCTCTCTCCCTGAACCTCAACTCTTCCCATGAAATGTGATACAGAAACTTTTTTCATCCCTGCTCTTAGAAGAGTGGAAAGCACGACTGGGGAAGAAAGTATTTAAATCAATAGAAGGTTGGCCAGGCCTCTTTTTAAAGAGCTGAAAAGGCAGAGGGAAGGGGGAAAACAAAGGAGACACCTGGGTCCTGGATTTTTCTTCATCTCTTGAGAATACTACGAGGTCAATCACTTCACCTCTCACCCCTTACAGAATGAACATCATTATCTACTTGTATGGAAAAGATTTTAAGAACCCCAGACAAAAGGCTTAAGCCCAGGACGCCATTATCAGAAGGTAATTGCCCCGGACACTTTCCTTGAAAAGCACACCTGGATTCAGGATTTTATTTTATTGCTATGAATGTGGCATAATTAAATTTAAGGGCCAAAGAGTAATTTTATACTAATAATCTCTCCACTAAGTGGGTGTCTGTCACATCAGTTAGCAGAAGGAAAGAAAATCTTCAGTCCTGTGATGACAGAGAAAGTGGTGCATAATTATGCCATGACAGGTACCTGCCTCGGTCACTGAAAGATATTAAAAAATGAAGTAGAGTTTCATCTGGAGAGGATGGGTAGCAGAGTCTTCTACATGAGTATTCCTGGATCAGTCTCACAGCCCCAGCAGGGGTGTCATTTGGGGCCTGCTTTGTTTCTGGAGGCCACCCAGCTGACATATGGAGTAAGAATCATGATTATTTGCTGAATTAGCACCCAAGGAACACTGGCAAAGCTCATCCTGCTGGGGGAAATTCCCACCTAGGGTGCGGGTTTTTTTAAAATCAACTTTGCTGTGTATGACAGTGATAAGGAGAGAGGAGGGCCCACAAGTAATCTTAACCCCAGGACTGTTAGGAACTGAGGCCAGGCTGAGAGCTGAACCACAGAAGGAACTACATAGGAATTTCGGTGAGAAGGTGAAGGGAAGGTACCTGTGAAATTCCAGGTTCTGGGGAGCAGCAGGAATGAGCTGGTTTGGACCAGAGGAGGTAAGAGGATCCTGGCTCAACCCTGTGGGGAATAAGGGACGGGCTGCTCTGATGACGGTTTGGGAGACTGAACGCAAAGGGGGAGTGAGCACACTGGTCTGACCAGAAGAGGAACCTGAGGAGTGGGTACACTGGAGGCCAGGCTGTGCAGAGGCACCCATGCAGAGCCGGGAAGTTTGGTCTCCCTTTGCAGATGAGGCACTAAAGAGGGATATTTCATAGGAAACAAAATTGGAAAAGAGAGCCTAGGAGCAAAGGGACTCAAAGAAGTTTAGTGGCAATGAGAAAAGAAAAAAAAAACAAGTTATAGGGCTGATTCAATAGGACCTTGGGACCTGCTGGGGTACAGTGGAGCCAGAGTTGGCTCCAAGATTCAGAAACAGAAATGTTCACATGTGCATGCACACACACACACACACACACACACACACACCCCAAATTGATAATAACAAAATTATTTTGCAAGTCATTCTACTTCTTCAGTTGTTAACAATGATAGCAATCGCATGAACAAATTTCCTTAGGTGCTTCTGAGGTGAATAAGTGCATAAAGGGAAAGAGTTTAAACAAGCAGAGATTCCAAGGAAGCACATGTACTAGCTTTAACCTTGACTTATGGGCATGAAGGTCTTGCTGTCTTATTATACAAAGAGGTGGAGAATCAGAGAACTTAAATATCTCAAAAAGATGTAGAGAAAGAATACCTGATGGCAAGGCCTCTGTTGATCCTGGTGAGATTTTCATATGATATAACAACTAATCACATTGTTTCATTACAGGTAGCAGCTTTTGGTATTTAGTATTCAGGACTATTTTAAAAAATCTGATATCAACACATTACTAAACCTAAAAGGAAAGCTTAACCTGCCTGTTTAAGTTGTATTTCAGAGTAACCAAAGAACTCTAGTTACATGAGTTTTAGTGTATAAATATGTAATGGCAATGGAATTAGAAAAATCATCATCTTCATCTCCTGAAAAAATAACTGACCCATGGAAAATGCATCACTAGATGAAAACCACTGGATGAAAGCATGGAGAATTTCACAGTGGTGGGATTAGGTTGTTATCTATGAACCCGCCAACCAATTTAGCATCACTAAAATGGAACAACCAAACATGAAGTGCCAGTGATGTGAGGAAATAGGAATTATTTTGCATACTATCTACAAAGCATCCAATGTCAAAACCAAACCAAACCAAACCAAATCTACAAACCCAAACTCATCTAATCAAGTCCATAAAATCAAATTTCACTTCAGGATAAATAACAGAGGAACAAGTAAAAGCAGTCAGCTGCTGCCAACAATGGGAAATTCTACAGAACTTTAACCTTTTTTCAATACAAATGTATTTTTTTTCAGTACAAATGCATTTTTTTACTTTATATTTTTTCATTTGTGCTAATTAGCTATATATGACAATAGAATGCATTTATGCACTTTGATATATATCATATGTAGATGAGGTATAATATCATTTTTCTGATTGTACATGTTGTAGAATCACATCAGTCATGCAGTTATGTATGTACATAAGGTAATAATGTCTGTTTCATTTTACTATCCTTCCTATCCCATATCTCGTTCCCTCCCTTCACTCTCCTCTACCTAATATAAAGTAAAAATGAAATTATCGCATTTGCCAATAAATGGATGAAGTCGGAGAATATCATGCTAAGTAAAATAAGCAAGCCCAAAAAACCAAATGCTGAATGTTTTCTCTGATATGCGGATGCTAATTCATAATAAGGGGGTGGTGGGTGCTAGGGAAGAATAGACCTAGGATCTTCTATAAGTCAATGGCATAAAAAGAAAAAGATGCTGGGCAAAGAGAACAATTTTGATTAAAAGAGACTTAAGAGACTTAATAACCATATGTAGTAAATAGACCTTGTATACTATAACAATGTTGTATATTGTATATTTTAACTCAAACAAAAAGACATTTCTGAAATAATCAAAAAATATGAACATAAAATGGTATTGTAGGTATAAGAAAACATCAAATTTTTCAGAGATATAAACTGAAACATGCATTAAATTATATAATGTCTGAGATTTGATTTAAAAATTTTCATCAGAATTTCTGCTTTCAGCAATGGTGATTTAGACCAACTCCTGCTAATAACAAGAAAAGAAAGAATTTTTTTTAAAGAAATCTGTTTGAAGGTATCACAGAGCAATTGAGGCATCAGGGTCTTGAAGGGTTTCTTCATGGAAAGACAGATGCTCTGGAAAGATTCACTGCTACTTTTTCCTTTGATAATTTGAAAGTAGAGACAGACAGGTCAACCAGTTGAGCAAGGGTTTTGGTAGTTGCACAGAAAAGGAGACACAGAAATTGGAGCTGAGGGCTCAAGTAGGATGAGAAGGGATTTTGGCAAACATTTCTGACTTTCATTTGTGAATCCCAAAGGACTACAACCTAGGAATAGTGTGGTAAGTAAGAAGTAGACCATCTATCATTAAGAGTGAATCACATTCAGAGTATTGTTAAATCAAGAGGCGATGTTTCTACCCTGACTGCCAGAAGCAAAAGTAAACCTCTCTAAAGAGGATAACACTATCCCAAACCTCGAATTATCTTTAGTTTTTCTATGCAATGTTCTGCATTCAGAAAAATCATAACCAAGTGAACAAAAAGACAACAATTGCATGAAAATCAAGATAAAAAAGTATAGACAATAAAACAGATTTTTATAGGTACCTATATTGAGACACTTACACACTTTCACACAACAATAAGTGTTTGAAAACAAATAACAGGAAAGAATACTAGCAGGAAAAACAGAAATAAAATAAAATTAACCAATGGAAATTCCAGAACTGAAAAATAGAAAACTAAAATTAAAAACTCAGTAGTTTCACATCAGATCAGTCACAGTTATAAATTAGTAAGCTGGAAGGCAGCATAAATGAATACAACATCATAAAACATGGAAATACAATGAAATGAAAAATAAACAGGGACACAGGTCTCATACATGTTATCTGGATACTCACTTGAGAGAAGGGAGAAATTGGGGCAGAAGCGACATATTATAGAGCCATAATGGGCTGAGAATTTTCAAAACTGAATGAAAGTCACTTATATATGACTGATGCAAGTTACAGATTCAGAAACACTAAGAACCACATAAAGATAATTCAGCAAAGGTGAAAAACAGTGGGGAAAGCTAGAGATGAACTAAGTGCCACAAAATGTTGACAATTTCTGAAGCTAGATGATGGACTTATGAAGGTTCATTATATTACACTATTTCTATATATGTTTGAAATTTTGCATAACTAAAAAGAAACAGGGCATTGGACTTTACTTTTTCACCTTTAGAAATGACTCTTCTCTTCAAGGTATACACTCTGTACCTAGATTCATTGACAGTGGGCTGAAGACAACCTTGGGTTGAATGTTTCATTTGGAAGTTATTTGGCCAGGGCCCTTTGAACAGTAGTGCCCCAGTGAAGTACTCATATTATTTATGTAAGAATGAACTTTAAAAAAATCAATGATACCCTGCTAGAAAACTTCAACTATTTTTGTAACTGTCTGATTTAACTTGGTGATAAAAGTGGTTATTGAAAATTGAAAGTAACAGAAGGAGGGAGGAAGGAGGGACTCCTATACTAATTGACACAAGTTTCAAAAGATTTAGGAATTTTACTAAATTCTGACCCTTATATAGAAATGGAATGATATATACAATGAGCAGTAAACAGTTGCCTTCCACACCATTCAAGATATCCAACAGACACTGACTCTATAGCTTGAGTAACAGCAGAACTAGCAGCAGCTTACACTCAACATTGAGTATGACATTGAGCTTTGCTTTGGGTCTTAAAGCAAGGGTAGGAACTCAAGGGTAACTCAGACAAAGGACATTTGAAAAGGCAGAGACAATCATCTGTTGCTCCCCGGGTTCTATTTAATTTGAAGCAGCTGAAGTATGGAAGTTGTTTATGCTTTTGTGGTAGGGCATCTTTATTTGTAATATAATACATTTTTGTTGTTGCTAGTTTAAAAAAATCCTAACAGAAAAAAAAAAAAACCAAAGAAAGAAAAGACAGACCATCTCAGAAAAACTAGTTTTTAACCATGACCTTAATTAACCCACTCTGTTAGTCTGGAAAAGTGCTGTTTCCCAGGTGGGAGATGAATCAGTACTTCTCCGTCACCTCTACTACTTGCCTCTGATGTGATAGGGAAACCAGAGTCATGAATTGAAAGAGCCCAGACTGAACCCTCAGCTCCTGCTCTGTCCATGATATGTGCTGAGAAAGATGGATCTGCACCCATCTCCCTCCTTGCACCAAACTATGAGAAAAACAACAACAACAACAACAAAATCACAACGCCACACATTAAAAGTGAACTTGACAATGTTACAATGAGATTTCTTTTAACCCATAAAATGAATCAGCAAGATCATTTTTTATATAAAAAAGATTAATACTTCCCTTAACAATTTCTTCCAAATTGATCCTTCATTCAAAAGGCAGGGCTTTCTTTTTCTCACAAGTTTGTTAAGAGTTATTTGTATATGGCCCATTGTTAAAAAGAATCTTTAATCAGATATGAAGAAAAAAACCCACTTTGTTTATTCTAGATGTCCATGTAATTTAGGCTCAGGAGCAGCCAACAGACTGGGAAGTGGTATAAAATAGTACGTACATTAAAGGAGACAGGAGATTTGGGTTTAAGACCTCACCACTAGCCAGATGGTAAGAAAAGTGATGGGAGAACACTTGGAAATGTATACAACTATATCCTCCCCACCTCTCCCCTCCCCTCCCCTCTCCTCTGTGCTACATCCCCAGTCCCAAAATGTTTATTTTCTAACAGTTCAAAAACTCTACTTAGTTCACCTTTATGTTTACTTGCTTCTTTTCAGATGCATGTTGAGACGGAGGACCCAAGATGATTCTGCAGAAGTGACCTCCTTAAGGGAAAAAGTCGTAAATTGCAGATAGAGCTAACCAATTTTGAACCACAAAGTTTGAACTTTGATATTTTTTTTACAGAAAAATGAACAGAGAAACCATTGCTTATATTTTTAACTCTCAAATTAAACGTGTTTAACTGTTTTCATTTAATGCTCGACTTGTAGGCAAACATCCTCATCACTTTGCCAAATCTGCTTCGTGTGCTGCTTAGTCCACTAGCAGCTTGGCCATAAGCAGGAACAGTGGTAAGAACTGGTCAGAAGCCTCTAGGCAGGTTGGATGATATTGTATTTCATGTAAATAGTTTTCTTTTCATACTCAGAATGGTGACAGTGTTGTCCTTTGTCAATGGCTTTTGCCTGGTTCATATTTTATAACATCATTTTTTACTGTAAAATATTTGATGATAATTTGAAGTATTTTAAGGTCAGCCACTATAACTAAATTATGCAATAACCATAATTTAGCTTATTAAGTCCTTAAGAAAAAATGGTAATGAGATTTTCATTAAAATATTTGCATCTGTCTTCTATAGTCTTTTCATACTTGCAGGCAATAAAAGACACTTCTGAAAGCCCTTAATTATAAACACACATGTGGTCATACCATTCTAGAATCATGTCCCAAGAAGGACCTATGAGTAGAATTTTATAATTTATTTGTTATTAGTACAAATTTACAAAACTGGTTGGCATTCTGCTTCTAGTACTACAGCAGGTTACTGATTATCTTGCAGAAAATAATGAAAAATGCTAACATATTTTTAAAATCAATCAAATGCCAGCAAGATAGTAAGGAACAGAGGGACCCCCAAGAAGCCAGCAGAATGGCACAGTTGGAATTCCTGGCAGGTTGGAACCTCTGCCTTCACCAGCTTTGTGAGGCATTGGAGGACAGAACAGCAAGCCCAGTGTTTACCCAACATAATGGACTCTAATGCAAAATCTTCCCTTCTTATTGACCTGCTTGGGATGAAAAATTTGTAATATTCTGGGTAACAAGTGATTATAGATGGAAGGTCTAAGAAGAAGAAATGAAGACAATTCCCTAAAGACCTAAAAAGAGCATGCTACAGGAACACTGCTACATCGATGTTCATAGCAGCACAATTCACAATAGCAAGACTGTGGAACCAACCTAGATGCCCTTCAATAGACGAATGGATAAAAAAAATGTGGCATTTATACACAATGGAGTATTACTCTGCATTAAAAAATGACAAAAGCATAGAATTTGCAGGGAAATGGATGGCATTAGAGCAGATTATGCTAAGTGAAGCTAGCCTATCCCTAAAAAACAAATGCCAAATGTCTTCTTTGATATAAGGAGAGTAACTAAGAACAGAGTAGGGTTGAAGAGCATGAGAAGAAGATTAACATTAAACAGGGATGAGAGGTGGGAGGGAAAGGGAGAGAGAAGGGAAATTGCATGGAAATGGAAGGAGACCCTCAGGGTTATACAAAAGTACATACAAGAGGAAGTGAGGGGAAAGGGAAAAAATAATACAAGGGGGACAAATGAATGACAGTAGAGGGGGCAGAGAGAGAAGAGGGGAGGGGAGGGGGGATAGTAGAGGATAGGAAAGGCAGCAGAACACAACAGACACTAGTATGGCAATATGTAAATCAATGGATGTGTAACTGATGTGATTCTGCAATCTGTATATGGGGTAAAAATGGGAGCTCATAACCCACTTGAATCAAAGGGTGAAATATGATATATCAAGAACTATGTAATGTTTTGAATAACCAACAATAAAAAATTAAAAAAAAAGAAATGAAGACAAAGAGAATCCTCAAGATGGGTAAATCTATGAATATTGACAAGTTAAAAATGTTTTGTGGGGGCTGTGGTTGTAGCTCAGTGGCAGAGCACTTGCCTAGCATGTGTGAGGCACTGGGTTCAATCCTCAGCACCACATAAAAAAAAAAAAAGACATTCTGTCCATCTACAAGAGAGAGAGAGAGAGAATTTAAAATAATGTTTTGTGGGTTAAAAATAATAAAGTCAAATTAAAATACATTATAATCATAGCATATATGATATATGTCAGCAGGAGAGAGAACAGGACTTGAGTATGCTAAGGTACTTAGAACATTTCTTTAGCCAGAAAGAACACAAATAGTTACACACATCTTTTCTTCATAATTACATATATAGCTCATCTATGACTCATATATTCTTCATCATATATATTTAATTTTAGAAAGTCTTCAAAAGCTGATTTAATGTTCTGTTTTAATTTCTGGGTATAAAGCCAATGTATAAAGAATAGTCAGGTTAATCTAGGGATTTAATGATCTTAAAAGTTGAGTGTTAAATCAGTGAGAGGGAACACCATGGTTTTAAAAAAATGTGTATACCTTTCCCTTATTTGGAAGAAAAATGAAAGCTATAAAATTAAAAAATGTATAAAAAGTTCCACAAGGGAATTTTAAATAGATGATGAAATAGAGTTTGAGCTTCCAAGTTGTATATGACTGTATCTACAATGGTATCTAAAAATACCACATGTATGTGTGTTTTTTGACCTGCATTTCAGTCACAAGGGCACTTTTACTGAAATCAGTTGCTACAGGTGCCAACTACTCAAGAACTCATAAACCCTGAAGAAGTCTTGGCATGGGCTTCTAGAGCACAGGTGTTGCAAAGCACTGCATTGTGGTGCTGGGAAGCAGAGATATTTTCTTCTTTGGTGATTTTCAAAGAAAAATATAGCCTGTTGTGGCAAAGGATCTGATACTGCTTGGATGTAGAATATGAGGAAGTGAATCTAGAGTAGTGGTTGATAAACTATGGCTTGCAGGCAAATCTCAATCACACACATTTTTATAAATAAAGTTTTATTGGGATATAGCATGCCCATCATTTGCACAGTCTTCCACTATTCTCATGTCTCAGCAGCAGTACTGAGTTATTTAGGCTATGGCTTGCAAAGCCTAAAATATTTACTACCCACTTTTTACAGAAAAAGTTGCTGACACCTGTTCTATAGTCAAGGAGTTTCCTGAAGTAAGAGGCTAGAGAGGATCCTTTACCAAAAATATTAATCATGGACAACTATGAATATGTCTTGTATGTGTGCTCTCTGGATGTTTTATCACTAATAAGAACAATACAATGATGATAGCAGTTAATTTGGTTAGATAGAGCACCTGCTATGTGTCAGGCACTCCTGTAAGGACTTTGTTTGTTTAAGCCCAGTTTTTTCTCAAAATGATATTACCCAAGTAGACTCTGGTAATGATGATGTAAAGTGGTGAGAGCTTCTTCTCTGCAAAAAGCAAGGATAAAACAAATTGCCCGAGGCAACGACTTTATGGCATCATAAATTGAATAAAGATATTACTCAGTCATTGGAAAACTGCATGTACACAAGACAGAACCCGGAAACAAACAAACAAAAAGCCAAAAGGAGGTTTGAGAACTCTGAATCTACCTTCTAATATACAATGATCAGCACAGAATGGAAGCCTTACAGGTCAAGGTGTTTGAGCCACACCTCTGTCCAAATCATTAGCTGACTACAAAGCTATGTGGACCCAGAGAGATCTCCAGAAAACCAGGCTAAAAAGATGAGAAAGAGTAAAATACCAAGGAAAAACAACATTTACACACACAGAAGTTTAAGTCTAAGGAATTCACAAAAACAGCACACCACAAAATGATCAAGCACCTTCGGAACAACAAAACAGAATGCAGAGTTATATTACTTAAAATATTCAGTTTTCAGTCATTATTTTCTCTCTGTGACAGGGAGATCAGTCAATGCCCTGATCCCCAGAATCTGTGAACCTGTTACTTTACATGGCAAAAAGACTATGAAATGATCCTGGATTATACAGGTGGACACAATCTTATCACACAAGCTTTAAAACTGGAGACCCATTTGCAACTGTGGTCAGAGAAAAGGGATGGGATGAAAGAAACAGGGTCCAAGAGATGCCATATTACTAGTTTTGAAGATGCAGAAAAGAACCATGAGTCAAAGAATATGAGCCACTCTAAAGCTGGAAAGGGTTAAGGAAACAGATTTGTGAGGGAATTTCCACAGAACTTTCAGAAGTAATATGGCCATGCTGACATCATGATTCTGGCCCAGAGAACCATGAAAACATCCAACCAACAGAACTCTAATAAATTTGTATTGTTTTACGCCACTAATTTTGTAGTAATTTGTTACAACAGCAACAGGAAACGAGTATACATGCAAAACACCAGGAAAGTAGGAAACATATTTAGGAGAAAAAAACTTTAACAGAAACTGACTTATGAGGCTTATGAGCTATTATAAATATGTTAAAATAATTAAAAATATTAATAAGGAAAATAGTTAAAAAATGACAAGTGGTGGGAGGGAATCTCAATGGAGAAATTAAAAAAAAAATTCACTATATTCAACAGTAGTTTAACATAGCAGGAGAAAGAATCAACAAACTGGAAAGTAGATCAGTAGAAATTATCAAACCTCTAGAACAGAGAGTAATGTATAACGGTTGTACCTGAAGGAGGAGAAAGTATGTTTGAAGTAGTAATATCCACACAGAATATTCAAAATATCCTAAATTTTAAAATATTAACCCATAGGTCCAAGAAGCTCAGTAAATACAATAAACACAAAGAAAATCTCAACTAGATACATCACAGTCAAACTGCTGAAAGCCAAAATGAACATTTTGAAAGCAGCAAGAGAAAAACAATTCATACAGGGAAACAGCTGACTTCTTATCAGAAAAAACATGGAGATGAAAGACAGGGGAATTATACAGTCATCATCCTGCAGGAAACAAACTGTCAACCAAGATATCTATATCCAGAGAAACTATCTTTCAAAACTGAAGGCGAATACAGTCAAGATGTTGATAGATTTATTACACTTGTAATAAAACTCCAAGCATGATAGAGACAAGCTGGTTCTAAAGTTTATGTGGCAATTTAAAGGAATTAGAATAGTCTAAACAATTTTGAAAAAGAATAAAATTGGAGGGCTCATATAATCTAGTTTTAAGATTCACTATAAAGCTATTGCAGTCAAGACAGGGTGTCATTGCAAAATGAACGGAACACAACAGGAATTCCCAGAAATAGATCCATGCAAAGATAGCCAATTATTTTTTACAAAGGCACAAGGAAAAGTCATTGGAGTAAGGATATTGTTTTTGACCATCTTCACCAACACCTGTTATTATGTCTCTGATGATAACTATCCTAGTAATGATGCCTCTTTATGATTTTGATTTTCATTTGTCTGATGGCTAATGATGTTGAGCATCCTTGTTAGCCATTTTTATATCTTTTTTGGAAAAATGTCTAGTCTGGTCTAGGAAGAAAAATGAACCTTGACCTGAACTTATATACAAATTTTACAACAAAGTTTATTATGAGGTTTTGAACTCAAAATGATTACTGATCTAAATGTACTTAAACTTATAAAATTTTTAGAAGACATAGGAGAAGATCATCATGATCTTGAATCAGGCAATATTTCCTACATATGACACCAAAATTTGGTTCACAAAAGAAAAAAAATGATAAATTAGATTTCTCAAAATTAAGAGCCCTTGTTCCATAAAATATTATTAAGAAAATGAAAAGATAACTGACAGACAAGAGGAAATTATTTGTAAAATATATATCTGATATTAGGTATATCCAAAATACATAACTAATTCTTAAAACTCAATAAGAAGACAAAAAAGAAAAAGAAAAATTAACAAGAGACTTTTAGACTAATGGACTTCTCTAAAAAGAAAATGCCAAATAAGTACAGGAAAAGATAATCAGTATCATTAGATGTTAGGAAAATGTTTTACCATGAGCGCCACTTTACATTTATGATAATGGCTAAAGTCAAAGGGACTGACACTGTTGTCTTTCTGTGTTGATGAAGATGTGGAAGAACTAGGACCCTCCTGTTAGAAGGAATGTAAAATGGTACAAGCACTTTGGAAAACACTTTGGCAATATCTTAAAGTCAAACAAAGACAAATGACCCAATTGAAATGGTCGAAGGTTTTGGTTAGGCATTTTTCCAAAGAAGATATGCAAATGACTAATAAACACATAAAAAGATGCTTAACATTAGGGAACTAAAAATCAAAACCACAGTGCTAAACAGTTCACATGGATGAACCCTGAAAACATTATGCTATGTAAAAGAGACCAGACAGAAAAAAGATTTATATAAGAAATGTAAATACGACATGTCCAGAATAGGTAAATCCATAGAAACAGAAAGTAGATTAGGGTTCCCATGAGATGTGAGCACAGGGTTTATGGTGACTGCTGTGGAGGATGAAGTTTCTTTTAGGATGATTAAAATGTTCCAGAATTAGACAGTAGTGATGGTTGCACAATTTTGTGAATATACTAAATACCACTAAATTGTCTACTTTGAAAGAGTAAATTTCAGGGATGTGAGTTATATCACAATTTTTTTTTTTTTTGGCTGGGTGGGGAGGTCCTGGGGATTGAACATAGGGCCTTGCACATGAAAGGCGGGCACTCTACCTCTGAGTTACATCCTAGCCCTACATCTCAATAAAAATTGTAGCTGCCCTAGAATTCTACTACTATCATTGATGAGAAATTAACTATGTCCACACAGGACTTATATATATATAATAGCCAAAAAAAGTGGAAATAACCTAAATAATCAAGTGGTGAGTACTTAAATGCAATATAGTGTACTCATGCAATGTACTACTACTAAGCAGTAAAAAGGAATAGAGTACAGATACATACTACAATATGAATGAACCTCAGAAACATTATGCTGAGTCAAAGAAACCAATTAAATAAGACTACATATTGTACGATTGTATTTATATAAAATTTCTAACAAAAGCAAATTATGGAGACAGTAAGTAGGTATGTGGTTGCCAAGAGCTAGGTATGGGAGCAGGCAGTGACTGCAAACAAGCATAAGGAAACCGTTAGGACTGCTACAGGTATTCTAAAAATGGATTTTGGTGCTCTCTGCATGACTAAAAATTTCTAAAACTCAAAGAATTATACACTTAAAATGGCTGAATTTTATGGTATGCATATTATACTTCAATAAAGCTATAGGGAAAAAAAGAAACTTATGGGATAGATACTACTACTATCACCATTTTGGCAATTAGGAAACTCAACAAAAATGACAGCTACAATTTAAAACAATTTAATTGACACATATTTGTACATGTTTAGTGGGTACAGTATAATAATTCAACACAATGATCAAATCAGGGTAATTAGCATTTCTATGACTTAAAACTTTTATCATTTCTATGTTGGGAAACATCAGATTCTTCTAGTTATTTTGAAATATATCAAGAATTATTATAGACTATAGTTATTCTACTGCACTACAGAACACAAGAAATAATTATTCATACCTATCTCTTGATACCTGTTGTGTGACTTGTCTCTCTCCCTCTTCCCCTTACCTTTCCTAGTCTCTGTAGACCACTAATCTACCTTCTTCTCTGGAATTGATTTAACAGAGCTATGATTTCATCCTAGTATAAATTACTAACTGGAACAGTACTGGGCAGCTGGGAGGAATTTAAACCAGTGGTTATCTAATTCCAAATTATTTGTCTGGTATCACCATTTCTCATGAAAATGGATTCTTCTTTTAAACATGAATTTTCCCCATGTGATAAAGGCTGGCCTTTTTATATTAAAAACACATAATTGTAAAACAGCTAAAAGGTATGTGCTTTCTAATGATCTCTCCCTTCCCAAGTTCCACAGTTGCTATAAAAGAAAATATGTCCTTCTGACAGCTGTGTCTTCAGAACATTCTGTGCTAATGGACAGTGCTGATATTATTGAGGGTCAGATAGGCGCAGCTACCCTTCCATCCAAACCCAAATATGTATCACTCCTTCAAGATTACAGAAATGTATATGCATTTCATATGCTTAATTATATAATCAAATCCCTGCTTAGAGGTCAACTTACTCTAGTCCCTTTAATCTTATTTCTAGAAGAGTCTCTGTAGCCATGACTAATCTTTCTTCATGCTTGTCAACTTGCAAGATTTTGACAGTTTTAAGCAATGCAGTCCATGCTGCTCAAGCAGTAATTTTTCAAAGAGTGGAAGAAAGGAAAGGATTTGAGGGGAGAATAAATGTTTGTGAAAAGAATGGTTCATCTCTTTTGGGAACCCTGTTTGTTTTGTCATTGTCAAAGAGGAAGTGAGTCAAGAAGTGTTTACCTTCTTTACAATAGTAAAATTATTTGAGTTTAAATTGATGTCCCGGAGAAATATTTGCTATTGTTTTCCCCTGAAAGTATAGTTAATGGCCTGTTTGCCATTTTGGCAATTTAAAGCTAGGAAATATGGCCACCTATGACAAAATTGGTAATCACTAATGGTACTTGTTATGGTTTAGATATTAGGTGTCTGCCAAAAGCTCATGTATGAAATAATGCAACAACATTCAGAGGTGAAATGATTGGGTTATGAGAGTCTTAACCCAATCAGTGAATTAATCCCCTGATAGGATTAACTGAGTGGTAACTAATGGTGGGCAGGGTATGGCTGGAGGAGATGGGTCAGGGGTATGTGTGTGTGTGTGCCTTTGAGTATGTATTTTGTATCTGGCAAGCGGAGTCTCTCTTTGCTTCTGATCATCATGTGAGCCACTTCCCTCTGCTACACTCCTCCACCATGATGTTCTGCCTCACCTTGAGCCCCAAAGAATGGAGCTAGCTGTCTGTGGACTGAGACCTCTGAAACCATGAGCCCCCAAATAAACTTTTCCTCTTCTAAAATTGTTCTCATCAGGCCTTTAAGTCACAACAGAAAAAAAAATGACTAAAATGGTACTCACACAGCTAAAATGAAGTACTCATACATCTAGTGAAGTTACCTCCAGTACAACACTCCCATTTTATTATTAAAAGAAATATCAAAACATACAAACATTTAAAAAAATTTTAAAGACAATTTTAAAAATACAATTTACAACTAGGATTAATGCCAGAGTCTAAAGAAACTACCTAATGCCAGGGTCCAGAAGGTTTGCTGAGTGCAATGCACACTGACACACTCTGTTGGTACACCTGCCTGTTTGAAAGTGTGGGCAAGAACCCCTCCCACTGTCCAAATCATGGAACAGAAATGCAAGCCTGACCAAGCAGGAATCTGTGCAACTGTCTGTGTGACATGTGGAGCTGGTTTCTGTAGCAGCTGAAGTCAGTCATACTGGCCCATTCAGACACTGTAACTCCTGGGAAATAACTGGCTAGAGAGGAAGGTGATGTGGCAAGAGTAGAAGATTAGGTGTATCAAAGTGGATAATGACAAAGTCAGTGCTCTAAGTAATGTAGTAAGAGAAGAATAAGACATGAAAAACCTTTGCAGAAGTGCATTTTGGGATATTTTGTTTTTGATGTGCTTACATCTATTTCATGTTCCACAGGCAAAATAAGAGAAGCTATCATTTCAGTCCACTAGTTCCCAATAGATGAAAATACACTAGGTTATGAGAAATGATTCTGGATGGAGTACATGAATTTATAGTTCACTTATAATCTGATGAGGAATTCAAAGAACACTGGGCCAAGGGTAATTTGTATACTGTTTCCACTGGCAAACACTAAGACTGAATATTTTCTCACAAAAACTAAGGTAAAGGCAGAATGTCTGTTATCACTACTCTTATTCAACATAGTACTTGAAGTACTAGCCAATGCTATGAGTCAAGAAAAAAAAAAAGAATGGGATATCGATTAGAAAGGAAGAAAGAAACTATCTATTTAGGTGACATGACTGCTAGTAAAGAATCCCAAGGAATTTATGAAAACATTCCTAGAATCAATAAGTGTAAAGTATAAAGCTGGAGAATACAAATTCAACATACAAAAATTAATTGTATAAACAGTGTGAATTACACAAAAACCAAAGATATAATACCATTAAAAATCACTTAGGTATGAATCTAAAAATGAAATATTTTTACATCTAAAAATACATAGTATTCTGAAAATTACAAAACAAACAAGAATTCAGAAATCTAAATAAAATGGAGAGAAAGAAATCTATGATCTAAATAAAATGGACAGACACATTGAGTTCATGTTTTGGAAAACTCAATGAAGTTTGATTTATTGACTCTTCCCAAATTTATCTATAGGTTAAATAATTTCTAACAAGGTGTGAACATGATTATTCTAAAATTTGTAAGGAAAGGTAAAGGACTAGAGCAGCTAACACAATTTTGGAAAAGAAGAACAAAATTGAGAGAGTCACATTAATTTCAAGTGTTTAGATATACATTTTACTACCAAGTTATCTGGGCATGTTCATTTACCACATCTCCCTTATTCATAGGTTTCCACTGTATCTATCATCATCCAAAGTACATGTATGAAGACACGAATTGGTGTCAACATACTTTATATACAACCAGAGATACGAGAAATAGTGCTGTATACATGTAATAAGAATTGTAATGCATTTGGCTGTCATTTATTTTTAAAAAATCAATAAAAAAGAAGTTAGTGTGGAAATAATGCAGAAAATGTATCTTAGCATCTATGGATAGGAAATGGTTGCTTCAGTTATTTACTGCTGTGGAAGAACCTACCACAAAATTTAGAGTAACCACCATTTTCGGATGCTCATATATTTTGTAGATAAGAGATTCAGAGAAAATGCAGCAGGGATATCTCTCCTCAGAAACTCAGCTAGGGTAACCTGAATAGCTGGGGTGTCTCAAGACAGGTGAAGGCTGTCTCATTACTCACCTGGACAGTTCTATTTGTACATACAAGTAGAAAAATGTGCCTTTTTCATATGCCCTCCTAAGGAAACAAAAGGCTAACATAGCAAGTATTTCATGTTTTCTCCTCTTCCCACCTTCTGGGTAGGTGATTCCTCACCGTGGAGATCCCTTTGCTCTGTTTCCCCTTCCATTATTTTCTCCAGAGCCTTTTAGAATGTACATATTCCATAATTATATTTATTTCAATTTGTAGGAAGTTTTGTTTTTTGAAAAAAAGCAATAACTCTTGGAGATACTAGACAGTACACTGATTAAATAAATCTCACATTGACAGTTGAGAACTAAGAATAAGCATCAAATTGAGTTGGTGGTGGGGTTGGGACAATGGTGGCAACAGAACATTAAGAGGCAAAGAAAGTGACAAAAAGCTAGGTAGGATACCAAAGGCAACAAACACTATGCTAATAAGCATGGTAAAGATAAGCTCTTTATATACCACAAAACAATTATAACTATGTAGTTTATTATCGTGTTTATAGAGATGTGGACTCTGAGGTTCCCAGAGACTATTCGATTTGCTCTGAGCAGCATAACAAGTAAATGTCCCAGGGAGCTGGGATCAGAACCCAGCAGCTCGTGCCTGAGCCTATATTCTTTCTAGTCTCTCTGTCTGTCTCACTGCCTCACTAAAACCTCACCTATCCAACAGTCTTGCTTGTGATTAGCTCTGCACTGTGCTACCTCCTTAAAGGGCAACTAAAATATTTCCAATCAATTTCAATAGCCCTAATATAATTTAAGTCTACAAACATCCCAGCAGGCTGGAATTACTCTCTTCCCCGAATCCTGCACCAGAAGCCCATAGGCAGAATCAAATCCATCATTTAACTGGGGGGAAAAAAAGTGTTGGAAAAATGTGAAACCAATGCTGGCATGGCTGTTTCCCAGAGAAAACCTGGAACCCAGCGTCGAAGTACATTGCAGTATACTGTTCCTACCAGCTGTGTTTCCATTTAAGAAATCTTTTGTGGGAAATGTTTATTATAGTCTTCCATTTTCTCTGTGCAAAATCAGAGAAAATTGAGAAATGCCAAATTACATTGTCTTCAAAAATCCTGTCATGGAGTAGCTCAGTTTTCACATGCTATTCTCTGAAGACGTTATTGATGTTCTACCAAGTTGATGGAATAATATAATTTGCTAGCAGGAAAAATGTCCAGCAAACAGAACTGTGTTCATTAGAGGAGTATCTTTATATGCCTTGTTCCATTTCCATTACTTTTCAAAATCACATCATGTAACAGGCAGAACCATTTCCCTGCTATGTACTGGATATTCAGTATTTTTATAGTTAGAAGGACTTGCACAAATTACAGCTATTCTGGCTAAACCAAACCAAAACAAAAAACAGGCAGGCAAGGGTATCTCATTTTTGCTGCTAGAGAAACAAACCCGGTTTCCCTCTCTGAAGTTCTATGTGGCTGTTACTCACATGTAGTTCCCATAACTTTTGACTTTTAGGTTCCTACGTGGGCAATCTCTTCCATAGTCAACTCATCAAGCACAGCCCCAGTGCTGAGCAGCTCAAATTTCTGAAATAAGCATCATTTGTCTTCATTCTCCTCTCACTCCTCTTATTTCTGGACAATTTTCTTTTTCACTTGGGTAGAAGGACTCACCAATGGCCTTCTCACTGATGTCTCACAAATGCTGCCTTCCCCAGAGCACCTTTCCCCCCAATTCCCACTTCACCCCATCAAAACTTCCAGGCCTCCTTTAGAAAAGCCTAATCAGTCTTATTAGATTCATTTCATCTGTTAATTATTGATAATTTCAGAGATGAAATGCACTTACATTTTTTTGTTTTTGGTACCAGGAATTGAATCCAGAGGTACTAGACCACTGAGCCACATCCCCAGCCCTATTTGGTATTTTATTTAGAGACAGGGTCTCACTGAGTTGCTGAGCACCTCAACGTTGTTGATGTTGGCTTTGAACTCGTGATTCTCCCATCTCAGCCTCCCAAGCTGCTGGGATTACATTGTCTTCAAAAATCCTGCACCACCATGGCTGACTTGCATTTTGAAAGAGAAATTCTTATTAAAAGAATTTCTAATGGGTAAAATTTGAAACATGGGATAGATTTTCATCAATGGGAAGAAAATATAATTTGGGACACAAGTACTTTGCAGGATTTTGAAAACCTGACCATAGAAAGCTGAGGTTCACATGTAAGGTAGTTGACAATCAAGTGCTGTCAACTTTTGGGGTGAAAAATAGTACAGATCACACACTCAAGCTTGCTACTGAAATGTCCACGAAATTGTTTAGTTCTGTGAAGCAAATGTCAGAAGGGCTTGAAAACACTGGACAGACTCCACCACAGTGAATAGGGAAAGGAGAAAGGGGTGTAGGCACCCTCCAGGCATTTCTTCTACTTTTTAATATCTTCGTATCTGGAAGGATTTGTGCTATGAGCTCTGCTGTCTGCATTCTTCTACCTCTATTAACCTTTCATATGACTAGGGAGGTCAGGTGATATTCCTGGCATATGATTACACAGTAAAGGGGTAGGGGTTCTCTGCTTGCAATGATTAAAACAAATCATACACTTTTTACAGCTAGAAGGAACCAGAGATCACTTGTGTCAACCCTGTCATTTTACGGATGAGGAAGCAGTCTACCAAAGTTGCCCTAGGTCCATCTAGGCTATGAAGCAAACTCCATGTCCTGCAGTTCTAGCATAATGCTTGGTACACAAAAGGTGCCTAATTAGTGTTTGCTAACTAGTGGCTGGATTCCTGACATCTGCTTCTGGTTGTGTGTTCTTTTTATCATTCCTCTTTCTTTAGTTCTAGTCTCCAGGGGGGAAAAATTATAGGTTAAATATTAAAGTCCAGAAAAAAGGGACAGTCCAACTCACTCAGGTTGTCATCCTAATTTTGTGTCAAATAGTGTATCTTTTATTACTATCCACAGCTTTTAGAAACCGGGCCTACTCTTTTTTTTTTCTTTTTTAAATATCTTTTTTTTCCTTTTAGTTGCAGATGGACATAATACCTTTATTTATTTATCTTTATGTGGTGCTGAGGCTCAAACTCAGTGCTTCACACATACTAGGTGAGTGCTCTACTACTAAGCCACAACTCCAGACCCTGGGTCTACTCTTTCATCCTTTCAGGAGGTTTGGACGAGGATTGAGAGGATGGTGCTCAGAGAAGCATTACCTAAGTTCCTCTATCATGGAAATACCCTCAAAGGTGAGGTCAAGAGTGCCACTTGAGGGCTGGAATTGTGGCTCAGTGGTAGAGTGCTTGCCTAGCACGGGCAGGACCCAGGTTTGATCCTCAGCACCACATAAAAATAAAGGCATTGTGTTGTGTCCATCTACACCTAAAAAATAAATAATAAAAAAAGAGTGCCACTTGAAATGTGGCACCAGGAGCTACTGGAGTCCAGAAGGTCTGCAGATGAACTCCTAATTAAATGTAAGTTTGACAAGGTACCCTGTGGCATTAGGTCCAGTCCATTATAATGTGCCATCTTCTGGGACCTGAATACCTTTTGATTTAAGTCCTTTTAAAGGTATTTTCAGAGGCAGCTCCCTAATGAGGCAAATGCTCCTATCACCCCTCATCCATAAATGGGGATCACCCCTCATCTACAAACAAGAGATGACCTCAAATCCTTGACGTTGACCTTTGAAGATTATGTTTATTTATATTCACATATGGTCTACGTACTGGACATTTCATTAACATTGAATATTGGCACCAGGCAATTTCATAAGCTCTATATTTTGCCCATTTTTATCATTTTACAATTCCTCTCAACGCTGATAGCTGACTTCTCTTAGCTGCTCTCAAATTCCTCCTGGCACAAAGATGCTCTGTGGTTAATGAATTTCCCTGCTCACAGGTTAGGACTTCCTAGATGGAAAGCATTGCTCCATGTCTATTGACCAAAGGAAAAGCCAACTTTAATGTGGCATGCTACTCTAGGAGAGACACACCAAGAGAATGTGTTCACTTGTTTGTTTATTCAACTCATTACAAAGATTTAGGAGCTGAGGTTATGGTTCAGTGGTACAGCACTAGACTTGCACATGTGAGGCACTGGGTTTGATCCTTAGCCCCACATAAAAATAAACAAACAAAGATATTGTGTCCATCTGCAATGAAAAAAATTTTTTTAAAAGAAAGTTTATAGAATTCTGGGTCTAAAATAAGAATTATATACTGTAGTGACAAGAGAACAGCAGGACACCCTATATGCTGGATTAGTAGGGACACATCAGACAGGGCCCACTCTTACAACCTACTCATGCATGAGGTCCAGGAGAGGGAGAGCCTCAGGGTCAGGGTAAGTTTTAGCAAAGTTCAAGTGCAGGATCTTGGTCTTGAGGGTGATTGTACTTTCTACACCAGGTACGTGGTCAGCACCCAGTAATGTGAATACTTTCAGGAAATGAGAGAAAGCCACAAGCATATAAATAAAAAGTCTCTTTCAGACAGAGGGGTAGTCTTATTTTTGAAGCCATGGGCTAGCTTCCACAGAAAGTGAGTGACTCTGTGATTCTTTGGTCTGTTACTTGAATCTTTTGCGAGGACACTGCTAGTTTGGGGAAAGATGGTATCACATATTTCTGGGTCAGCCAAAAGCTGAAACTCAGCTGCAGGACTAAATCTGAATCCAAAGCTCTGGATGGCACTCTGTTTGAGCTCATCATCAGGCCCATTAGTTCCTGTTATGAAATAAATGATTTTTCCACTATGCTCTACATTCCTAAGAAAACTATATTTTTCAGTTTAAAAGTATTACACTTACCTTGAAAACCCAGGGAAAATAAAATCAGATGATACAAATAACTCCTTTCTGTAATTATGGATGTGGATTTGGTCCTTGTCATAGAAATGAAGCATGGGAGATGGGGAGCAGAGAGAAGGCTTCAGGGGAGCTCACCCAGGCTGTATGTCTACAGTAAGTGGTATCATGAGAAAGTTTCACCCCTACTAGACAAGCTGTTTCTCCCTGGTATCTGAGATCTCAGTCATTTCCTCAATCTGGCTACTTTCTTCCTCATCCACAAGGGATGACTTTACTAAACTGCTTTGGGCATTTTATGGGGAGTGAAATCAGCTGGGGAGAAGACAGCCTGTTATTTCACCTAGGAAAAGAGGTCTGGCAAGCACAGTGAGAGTCTTTCCAAATCCCTCTCAGGCACCAAAGTACTACTTGCAATGCTTATTAATGCAATGGATTGGTTTATCCTGCTAAGCTCCACAGCACTGCAAAATAGCACATGGAAACGGCAGGAGTCCCAAACTCAGGGCACGGTGACACTGTGTCTCTGTCGGTAACCAAGGTTTATGTACTCACTGTCTGAGTTTTTCTTGAGTGGGGCTGTGGAGCAGGGCTCTGCCAGATGGATTACCGTTTTCTCTAGGTAATGAGTTTATCTATCTTTTAGGAAAGAAATGGAGAGAGGGAGGGATGAAAGGAAGGAGGGAGGAATGGGGGACTTGTGTGCACTCACATGAGCATCAGTAGGCATTTGATCTGCAGAAATTCAAATTATTAAACAAAAATCCTGGTCATTTTTAGCTTCCAGCCAGTTTCTGATGCCCAGAGATTAAATGTGTTTGGAAGCCACTGAAGAAGCCCAAGCTGAGTGGCTTTTGCAGGACAGCCAGCCCCTTCCACCCGACCACCTGACTTCCTCCCCTTCCCTCTCACTTCTCTCTAGAATCCCTTTCCTTTCTTTCTCCTTTGTGGGCTCTCCTCTCATACTTTCTAGTTTTCACTTTCACAGAATCACCGGATATTCTGTGTGTGTGAGTGGTATATGTAAACTCCTACACAAAAGGGTGCACATGGACTTCTGTTTATGTCATCTTTCTGAACTTGCTCTCCAACACAGATAAGAGCACTGACCATGTCCTAGGAGCTTCATGGTAGTTTATACATTCATCTTTTTCTTCAGGGAATATTTATTCAGTTCTCACAATTTGCCAATTCCTCTTCTCAATAATCACTGAATTTTGATGTTCCATTTGTTTTTCATCTAGGGAGGTGTCAGGATAATGATGAATCTACCAACATATCTGACAGCCATGACTTCATTAATATCTGTTTTGTTGAACAGACAAAATTGTCTATAGTCAGTATATGGCCTCTTTATAAACAGTGGCCCTAACAGCAGCTGTCGGGGCAGGAGTGACCTGCAGGATTTGAGAGCACGGGAGGCAGGTTCTTGGGAAAGAAACCAAAGTTCAAAGCTGTGAAGCCCTCTCAGGATCTCACACTGGCTTCACACGTTCATCCTGGTAGCTGCTGCCACCCAGGGCCAAAATGATGACACAATTCACTCCCACAGTTGTAAGACTTGTTAAAAGTAATATTCCTGGATTAAGACTTGAGTTCCAGAAGCATGGCCTCATGCCCCCCACTGTATATATGGCCAGCCCCTTCCACCCAATGTAAATTCCTACCCAAAAGGGTGCAACCAAATATATATATTTGAAGATGGACACAATACTTTTGTTTTATTTATTTATTTTATGTGGTGCCGAGGATCCAACCCAGTGCTTCCCATGTGCTAGGTAAGTGTTCTACCACAGAGCCACAACCCCAGCCCCACTGCCCCACTGCACTTCTAGTCAGAAAACATCTTCTTCCATCTGAAGTCTCACTTGTGCACTTCCCTAGGGCACAGACTCTGTGGCATTAATCTGGCTAGTTTTCCAGTTGAGACTCAGGACAGGTTGAAAATGGTCACAACACTTTCTCTCTACCAGCTTCACAGCTTGCTTTCTGAATGCCATCCAGAGGTGTATATTTCATGTCACCCCTCAGCAGCATGCACCAGAGCTTGTCATGGCCTCCAAATAGCCCCTATTAGCATCCATGAGAAGAACCTCCAATCCCTGCTCTGCCCCACCCATTCCTGTTCAGTGCCCTCTGCACCCCTCCCCTGCCCTACCTCCATACAGCTGTGCTCTGCAGTAACTGCCCATATAGCTTAGAATGATATGGAGACCTCGAACCATGGCCCACAAGCCC
This sequence comes from Marmota monax, assembly GCF_021218885.2. NCBI lineage: Eukaryota > Metazoa > Chordata > Mammalia > Rodentia > Sciuridae > Marmota > Marmota monax. Next base: position 7,138,179 of record NW_026695219.1, read on the forward strand.
CACATGACCTGGTTCTGCCTTCCTTTCTCTCTTATGAATGCACAGAATTTTATTCCTACTAATACTTTTGTCCTGAAGTCTACATAATTTGATAAAGATGATGTTAGCCCAGTTTTCTTCTGGTTAATGTTCTCTTAATATATCTATTTCCATCTCATTATTTTTAATCCCTTGGTGTGGTTTTCTTCTAAAGCAGTGTGTGGCTCTCCTTCATTCCTTTCTTACCTGTTAATCTGTCTTAATATTTAAATCTAATATTTAATCATAATCCACATACATCTATGGCAGTATATGTGGATTCATACTGTCTTTATCATTTTTTGTCTAGAATTTCAGTTTTCAGTTCAATTTTTGGTCTATACATGGGAAGAACAGTTGTTACTTTTAGGTTCAATTGTGAGTTATGTTTCCTGACATTTCAACAATTTCTATATTCACCGTCATTCCATGAATCCTACAACTTCCCTGAGTTTTACTGTTCTTCTTGCAATACTCATTCTTTAATAATTCTCTTAGCAAGATTCTGTGTATGTCTTAAAATTTCTTTATATCACCTTCACTCTTGAAAGAGAGTCTAGCTACAGCCAGAATTCTTGCTTAACAATTATTTTCTTCAAGTCACTGAGGACATTCTCCTATGGGCTCTGCCATCCAGTCACTGGGTGGCAGCTGAGAGAACTGAAGTTGGGCTGTCTGTCTGTTTGTCCTCAGTGTTCTGAAGTTTCAGTGTTCCTATGCATGCCTAGGACTCTTTTAGGGTCCCTACCCTAAAAAGTTACTTGGCAATATGCTTGAACTGGAGGGCTCATGTCTTTTTTGAACTATGGAAAATTAAAAATGTGCTCATCATTTGTTCTATTCTTTTGTTAGGAATCTCTTTTTTTTTTTTTAAAGAGAGAGTGAGAGAGGGAGAGAGAGAGAGAGAAAGAATTTTAATATTTATTTTTTAGTTATCGGTGGACACAACATCTTTGTATGTGGTGCTGAGGATCGAACCCGGGCCGCACGCATGCCAGGCAAGTGCGCTACCGCTTGAGCCACATCCCAGCCCAGGAATCTCTTGTTAAAAGTTTTTTGCAAAGTCTCAAAATGTCCTTCATGCCTTTTAACTGCTCTTTCATAATTTTTTAAAATTTCTTTTTCTTCCTGAGATGCATTCTGGGTAAATTCTTCTAGTACTATCTTTTAATTCAATATATTTTATTGGCTTTTTATTTCAGTAGCTATAGCTTTATTTCTAAGATTTCCAATTGGCTCTGTTCCTATTCTCCATTTCCCATTTCATGTGTGTTTCTCCTGCCCCAGGGGACACTGTTTCTCCTTTATTCTTTCTAAGGCTTTAAAATATATTTAAAACTTTTATTCTATCATTTTATTACTTCATGGAGTAATTTATCCTCTGTTTGTAGATTTCATTGGTTCTCTGTCTTGATGCTCTGTTTACTCATCTTGAACAGAATCTTAAATGGTGGCTCAGGGATCCTACTCTTGATGACAAGGATTTTGAAAAATCCAGTCATTGAGCCAGGAGGTGGCTTGGCTCTGGCCCTGGACAGGATCCTGTATCTGGGATCTTAACCCTCAACAGACACATGAGCTTTATATAAGCCACTGCTCTAAGCACTCAGCAGCGTCCTGCTCAGAGGGAGGATGGCCCTCTCATTTATAAACAGTCCTGGTTTTAAGAACCTGACTCTACTTCCCACTTCATAGAGTGGCCCTTATCACACTGCAGTAGCCAAATTGCCAGTCATTCTGCCAGCCTTATCCCAGAGCCAGGGCACAGGGGCATTTCTCTTCTTTTTCTGAGCCACAGAGATGTTTGTCTTGTTTGGGGCCTTGCTATGTCTTTTCAATTTCCTGTCAATGTACTTTGTCTCTTGTGGCTTAAAACATGACTTAACAATGTCATCTCACTGAGATGTCCCCTGACTACCTCCACAGCCTCACCTCATGATATTGGTTCAAGTGTTCCAGTCACCCCATTGGCAGCTCTTCAGGTCTATGGTCAAAGCAGATTTCTCCTACCTCAGGACAAGATGCATGCTTAGGGAGGAAGAACTTGCTGGGTTCTCTCTTCTCCCCAAATACTCTTTTTTAGCTGTTATATTTCAGCTTGAATATCACCTTCTGAGACTGTTCTTTTCTGATCATTCTACTTTCGCAGCCCCACTTCCCAAGTACTTTTTGTATCCAGTTAATTTTCTTTGGAGTGAAGCTACAAAGTCACAACATCCCTCCCAAAGAGTAGCTGAGTAGCTACTGACCATTCTTCTGTATTTTTTAACAAAACCTACCTGCCTTGCTGACACTGACAGCAGAGTTATCTACGAACATAAAGGTCAAGTGTATACATGGGCATGCCCCAGTGAGAAGGGAAGCATCCTTCTTGGGTTTGGAATTCTGATTTTCTTTTCAGGAGTTAGATGATGAAATTATCTGGAACTTAAAAGACTGTGTCCAATAATTGAAGATTCTGTTGTTTCAGTATTTTATCAGAAAGAAAATACAATAACACTGCACTAACTAGTTAGGACTAATTGGGATGAAGAAAGAACCACATGGGCAGAAATTTGAAATTCTGTTTCTTTTAGTAAAATGGAGATTGATTTCTTATAAACCTGTACAATAACACAGAGTAATGGCTCACAGAACACTGCCAAAAAGAAGCTCTGCAGGACCAGCTTTAATGAACAGTAAGGAATTATCCATGATTAACTATGTTTATTTAGGATGACATGCTGTAAAAGCAGCATGGATGGGCTAGCACTTCCACTATAATTTCCTACATATTCATCACTTTCTTCTGCAACATTTTTTCCCCTTCTATAGACACTGGAAATGTGAACATCAGCCTAGGCCCTCTCTAAATTACAATAAATTGAAAATCAGTGAGGCCAGATCAATGAAATTTGATATGCACAAAATTCTTGCATATTCTGCTGGAAATTTGGAAGAGTGTAATGCAGTCACTCTCAACCCCACAGCCACAGCTTCTGCACCTGCAGTTAGCCCTTTTACCTCAGCTAGATCATCATGCAACAGGATCAAACATGCAGCAAGGATCTGTAGAGGACTGAGGTGTCTCTGTGTCTCCTTCTCTTTGTCTCATACTCTACAGAAGGCATCACTATTCCATTAGTCAGTCAAAAATGAGGGGTCAGAATTTAAGGTGCAAAGCCCTAAGAAATAATGAATTTAGAAGGACAGGAGGAGACATAACTGTACCAGCTTGTGTACTTCAGAATCAGGAAATGGAGGAAACTGCTTCTTTAGTAGTAATGAGTGAAAGGTTTTCAAAACAGTTACTACAAGGAATTTCTACTCAACTACCAAATTACAGGATATAGACTATGAGGGGATTTGGTGTATAATATTCTTTTGATCAGGGCTTTACTTTGTCAGTGTAGGAAATGGCCAACTCTAAAGAGATTCCAGGTCTACTGAAAATGCCCCCTACTGGCAGAATTTCAAAACCATGCCAAATGAGTCCTCTAGATTGCTTTTGGGTTCTTAAAAAAAAAAAAAAGCTGGATCAAGAGACCATCAAAGCTCATTACTCATGATCTGGTTCCTATGTGTTCTGGGGAATTCCATTTTCAAAAGCTATATGATATGGGTTTAAGGAGGCTAAATATCTGAGATTTGTAGCTTGGGGCACAGAAACAAGATAAAGCTTTGTTCATTACATTGTCTAGTGTTTTCCAATGTAAATGAATCATGGTCTAGAAAGTAGAAACATTCCTACTTTTCTGAAAAAAAAAAAAAAGAAAAAAGTACAACCTTTGGCTATTACTGGATAATAGCCAAATTCCAGGAAACCACAGAGGATTCTTGGATCAAGCTATTGCAGGAAAGCATGGTACCCCCTGCTGCCTCACTCCAACCCACTACCCATTTCAGCAGTGACATCACTGAGCAGAGCCTGTGTCATGCCACTCAGCCCCCTGCTGGACCCTCTAGAGGAAGAAGCTTCCAGTGGAAGTCAGAGGGGCTGCAGTCCATGTGGAAGTTCAGTCTTATGACTGAGGAGCTCTAACCTTTGGACATAGGTCCCAACACACACACACACACACACACACACACACACACACACTCTGTCTCTCTCTCTCTCTCTCTCTCTCTCTCTGAGCCTTCTCCATGCTTGAGGGCAGCCAGCTTTTCAATCTGCTCATTCCAGAAGTCTCAAGGATCTTGGTCTCAAGTTCTTTCTGATGCACAGATGTGTTTTCTGCAGGCAGGGCCTGTTCTGGGTGAGGCTGAACAACAGCAGGGCAGCGTCTTTTCCCAGTCATTGCTCTCTTTCCCCAGAGTCCTTGCTTTTCTCTCACTAAATTGCCACTCGAAGCTTCATTCCCATTGCACTGTGTGGATCTCTTTAGATCACCATTCTTGCCTTTACTCCCTATTTTCTTCTCTCATGTCTCTTTCCTTTGCTGCCCCCAATAACCCAGTCAGCCCTCCAGTCCATTCTGCGCACTCTCCTGGGACCATACCTTAGTGTCTCCATCATGCCCTGCTTTCTCTACTTACCACTTCATTCCCTGCAGTCTGATGATGTCCTTGTTACTTTTCTTTTTTTTTTTTTTTAATTTTTAACTTGTTTATAGACCTTCATTTATTTATTTATATGTGGTGCTGAGAATCTAACCCAGTGCTTCACACATGCCAGGCAAGTGCACTACCGCTGAGTCCCAGCCCCAGCCCTCCTTGTTACTTTTCTAAAACTCAAATCCATCCAACATGCACTCTTCCCCTTTTTCTCATCGCTGCTCCCCCCATACCCTTATTGGAGCCATCCCCAGCCCCTTCCATAGTCAGAGAACCTGCCTACACCTCTTAAGAATGATGCACACTCCCAGGAAGGATGGGGCAATCTCCTTGTGCAGACTAGACTCAGCACAGAGAGCTCTGGAGAGAACTGAGCATCCAGCAGTCCTTGCTCCTCCCGTATAGGTATGCAAGGGGCACAGCAACCTGGAGGTCACCCACACAAGAGGACAGGCAGCAGGGGAGCACTGCAGTGCCCAAGCAGGGGGTCTGCTATGTCCTACTGAAAAACCTATCTCTCTGGATTTGGATTCCTATCCTCAGACTTCCCCTCAACTGTTTAGGACCTATAAATCTGGGTTCTCCGAAGGTCGGAAACAGCACATTCACAGACTCAACAGAGAGTCATGATAAGCAGGAGGGGCTGACCATCTTCCACTCCACAAGTCCCTCTCTTTTCAACAGAAGAAAAACTTCATGAGTTTGGGAGCATTGAGTCTGAGAATGTTTATGGCAGGAAGGAAATTTGGTAATCCTGAAGCCAACTAAATGATGAGTGAGCTTGCAAATGAACGTTTTCATGCTTTCCTGTAAAGCATAAATAACGTTAATCATGTGAGTAAACTGGGCACAGCACATTGTTCTTGCATTTTGGCTGCTGGTACTGATGGAGGCGGCACCCATCCTGCCCTGGATTAATTTCTCTGTGATGTCTGCTAATGAACCAGTGAGCCAGAGGATAGTTCTTGCAGCCTCTCCTGACCCAGCAGCACAGGCCACCTGCTGCCTCATGCTGTGGCTCTGGAGTTCTCACCTACTGTGCAAGCAGCTGGTAGTACATCACAGCCACCCAAGGAGGTGATGAATTTTAATAACAAGACCCCAAGAAGACCACCGTGCAGCACTTGGCCTAAGTGTGTGCCAGCCCTTGGCCAATTCCCTCTCAGAAGAGTGCTCTCTACACAACGGAAATTAGGCACACCCCACTTGAAGATACTAGGAAGTAGTAACCCCCCCTCACCTCTAGGACTGCCCCAGGGAGAGTAGCTTCTGAAGGGGAAGGAAACACACAGGGACCCTCTGCAGACTTGGGGTAAAGTGCCTACCTTGGGTGATGGCACCTGTGAGCAGGACACAGATATGGTGGGGCTGGCTCTAATCACACTGACAAAGAGCAAGAGTGTTGGAGAGCTTTGGAGGGAGCTGAGCATCCAGCAGTCCTTGCTCCTCCTGTACAGGTATGCAAGGGGCACAGCAACCTGGAGGTCACCCACACAAAGCAAGAAAGCACTTGAATTCATCCTTCTTCTGGTTTGTCTTTTTCTACTTCTCTGAGTCCCTCCGCTTGCGGAGACAGCAGAAGCCTGTCATCTCAAAGCTTCCCCTTAATGGAGCCGCCCGCCTTTATTTTTTTTCATAGAAAATTAACTCTTTTTCATATTCTCTGGGTGTTAAGTGTGCACTGATTACCACAGGCCATGGCCATGACATCAGCTCCATAAGTCCTTCCATTTGAAGTTCCCATAAGAGGGTACCCTTCCTTCCTACCCCTTCTCACAGTTCATAACTATGTGTCATTATATGTTGATAATCATGTCATTAATGTCTGTTGTTCACACTAGGGAATACACTGCCTAAGGACAAGGCTCATGTGTCTTTTTATAAAAAAAGAATACTATATATGACAGTGCTTGGCACACAGGAACTATTCAATAAATACTTAGCTATTTGTGAAATGAGTGAATGAATGTAGTAAGAATGCAGACTCAGGAGCTCAGGTAAAAACATGGGCCTCCTGTGAAGATGTATCTTGGTACACAAGCAATTAACTTCTGTAGATCAAATTGGTTGAGAAAGAGGATGCCTAGGGTTGTTGTAACTGTGGAAGGCTTTGCTCCTAAAGAGTGTTTTGCACAAGTGCATAAGAAAAGACAAAGGCTTTGTTTTTCAATTAGTGACAAGGGCCCTAGAGCAAGGAGTGGGCATCCCAGCACCACCTGGGGAGAATGAGAGGTACAGGGCAGGGCCCTGGGTCTGGAAAGGACTCAGGCTGCCTAAAGATAGAAAAGCTTTTCTTGGTCACTGCGGCTACAGACTAACACCACCTTCCCAATGGGAAAGAAAACAGAACACCATAAGGTCTGCTGGTGTGTACGTGGAGAGTGTGGGGTATATTGAGTCTCAATTCTTAGTTCATCACGTAAAATCCCGAGTCGAAGAAGCCCTCTAGGTATTATTACATCAGGGAACAGAACAGATCAGGTCTTATTTGGCTTTTAAAGTCAGGTTTCTGGTGGACGAAACCAATAAACAGTCCCACTTATAGAACATGATCTTAAAGAAGTTTACTTTTGCTTGGGTGTACTACGTATTATACCAGAACCAATTACAAATGTTTAAAATAGCTAAACTTTAAAAAAATGTGTTTGATACTTTTATATATAAAAGACTTTTCAAAAACAATAATAATGTCAATAAACAGAGTATCAGATTTGACAAGGTGGATTAGTAAGTGGTTGAAAAATGGTTCCCAGAAGATGGTGATTAACGTCTCCCTTGGCCTAAAGGGCACTGGAAGCAGGCCAGCCTTGGCCTGGATTTATTCAACATTTTTTGCCATGATTTGGATGAAAATATTTGACATGTTTATCAAACATGCAGCAGCTATGAAGCCCCACAGAAAGAATAATACCTCTATGTTTGTGGTGTGTTACTTAATCCACTGGACTCTCTACTTCCTCATCTATAAAATGGGGATGATGACTCCTATCTCAGTTACTGTGAAGAATAACGAGTGAATAAAGCGAACCAAGAAAGTTGAAGTCACGTATTTTTCTTCATGCACAGATTAGTAGAAGCAAGACTATTTTTTAAGGTCTCAAATTGGGAAAATGGGCTAAGACTAACAATTATTAGGCCAGGTTAATGGGGAATCCTGCATTTAGCTCCAAGAAAATACCTCGAGATAAAAATCCACACAATAATACACAAATAAAACAAAAGAGTGACAAAAAACCAAACCGAAACCCAAACACCTAACCAAAAACAAACTTTTAATAATGTCACCAAATTGTCTTCTTCCAAAACATAACAATGTCATTTGCAGGACCTTGACCAATGCCAGTCAGCCAATCCATTTGGTTCAAGGCAGGCTGCACGATTTGCAACTTCAATACAATGGTTCTCTGTGAACTGCTTTCAGGGGTGTGTCAACACAGCAGCAAATGTATCCCACTGTGTTCTGTTTTATAATCACTTGAGTTACTTTCAGAGTCAACCTACATATAAGGAAAAAAATTTACCGAAGATCCACAGAATGGGAGAGAGACGATGACATACTAGTGATATTCAGCATGTAAACTGCTACGAGGCCATGGAGGCCCTCAGCCAGCAAACTACTGAAGCCAGATTTAAAATTAGGTAGTCAGTGTAGTTAGGTAAATCAGGTCTAATATCGAGTGAAATCTAAAATGGAGGCCATGCTGACAATGAATTCCTGGAAACGCAGACAATTCATGGAATGTTAATGAAATCCCACAAAAGCCCTAGGCCCAAAGTCCATCCCAAAGAAATGTTAATGAAGCCCAGGAAACAGCCCCCAACAGATTTGGAGATAGCCCATCCCAAAGAAATGTCAATGAACAGATTACTTGTTTGGCCCACCTGTGTCCCAACCCTTCCCCCCTACATTCCAAAAAGGGGACCGTCCGCCCTTCAACGGATTCCACCTCTTGGGTCCCCTTCTTCCTCTGGGAGAAGTCTTTTCTGCTGTCCTTTAATACACTTCTAATTTCTACTCTGACCTTGCCTTGGTGTGCTTCTCTGGTGTTATTCTTCAACATTGGGGAGGCAAGGACTCATCACCGGTCAACAGAGGTAACATACTGGAGGTCCCCAACCGAGATTCTTCTACACAGAGGTAAGCCCTCTCCACGCACCCCATGTCTGTCTGAGGTGCATCTTTCTCTTTCTTTCTGGAGGGTAAGGTGGGCACCCGACAGCTACTTAAACGCAATTAGTGCAGCCGCCACTCTTCAAGACTCAGGTGAGAGGTTTCCCAGCCTAGGCAGTTCTCAATCACCTGTTCAATACAGAGCAGGCATGTTGGGTTCCTTCAAAGCCACTTCCAACTTTTCTGTCTGGGCCCGGAAAGCAATTGGCATGAGTACACAGTGTCCCGAATCCCCGTCTGCCTTGGATGCGTGGAGGTGGAGGAAGGAGTTTGGAACAACTGCGGAATTCCGGTCTGGGCTATACTCAGACGTACTCCTAAGGTTCCTTTCTCTTGAGCCCCCTCCCGACAGTCCTCAGGGGTATCTAGGGTGATCGGTAGATGAATGGCACTGAGGGAAAGCCCCAATTACATTTGCTTCTGTATGGGCCACGCAACACTCCCAACCCTGCATCCATTCCCTCTTGGATGCTCCCCTTCCTTAGTCGGTCAGAAATGTTAGCAATTCAGGTTGCAGGACTGAGAAAAAGGCATGGGATAATTAGTAAGACCTGCCCAGGTTCCCTAAGGTGCATAGATAACTTTCACTAGTCTGTTTTACCGCCCCAATGTTTAAAATGTGCTGTGTTCTCTTTAAGCTGCTAAGAGCCAGGAATTTTTAGAATCCATTCCTCCCGTAATCTCTCTGATAGAAAGCGCTACCTTACAACCAGGAGATTTCCCTCACCCTTAGGCGGTTCCTTTAGTCTACAGAGGAAAGGCGACGAAAGAGTGCACGATTTTCTTTTGCTGTGGGTTTTTAGTGGCCGGGAGGATAAGCAGTAATGCCCTTAAGTCTGAATCCTCGCAGGGTCTCTGGCACAGGGCAAACTGAGACCCTAGCACTTTGCCAAAGGGGGCCAGAAACCCCTTGGCAAAGCAAGGGAGAGACGGGTTTTCTGGACCGTTTAGGAGGCTCAAGCTTAGGGAGATCAACAGTTTTCTCCGGCGCGGGCGCCTGAGTTCTGTTTTTTTCTCTCCTCACTCAGATGGGAGCCTCACTCTCCCATATGCCAAGTGCACCACTTACCTACGTATTGAAAAATTGGGATAAATTTGACCCTCAGACACTCAAGAAAATGCGCCTCATTTTCTTCTGCCGCCAGGCCTGGCCTCAATACAAACTCCCTGACGGAGAAACCTGGCCACCAGAGGGAAGTATCAATTTTAATACAATTTTACAGCTTGATAAATTTTGCAAAAAGGAAGGGAAATGGTGTGAGGTGCCGTATGTTCAGGTTTTCTTTGCTCTAAGGGAAAATCCTAAATTATGCCAACAGTGTAAAATAGACTTAGCCATGATATCTGCCATGAAGAGAGAAAATCTTGGGGACTCACCTACTGAGGAAAAAGAATCAGGAGAACCCACAAAATCTCCATCTGCTGTTGGTTCGCAACAACAGCCTTCCTGTCCCCCATATCCTGGCCCCCCTGCGTCTGCCCCAACAGGCCCTCCCCCAGAGATAAGACCTCAATATACCCAGGAGCAAACTAACAAGGCACTATCTAAGGGAGGTATTCTTTTACCCTCTGGGTGGATTCAAATGGAAGATGACAAACTTTATTTACCTGCTAATTCCCAGTGGAAGATTTTACATACCTTACATCAATCTTTCCACCTAGGAGAAGAAAATATTCTCAAATTAACCCAAGAGATATTTGAGGGAAAGGATCTTTCAAAGACTATCCACCAAATAGTCAAAGCCTGTGACACATGCCAAAGAAATAATCCACTTAATTATACCCAAAAGCCCCCAGGATTACAAAGAACGGGACAATTCCCTGGGGAAGACTGGCAACTTGATTTTACCCATATGCCTAAGAGTAATGGATTTCAATATTTATTAGTTATGATAGATACTTTTACTGGATGGACTGAAGCCTACCCCTCCCGAACTGAACAAGCAGGAGAGGTAGTCAAGGCATTATTACAGGAAATAATCCCTCGATTTGGGTTTGCCTCGAAGTCTGCAGAGTGACAATGGAGCAGTCTTTAAGGCAGCTGTCACTCAGGGGATATCAAAAGCCTTAGGCATCAAATATCATCTCCATTGTGCTTGGAGACCTCAATCCTCAGGAAAGGTAGAAAAAACTAATGATATTTTAAAAAGACATCTAAGAAAACTCACTCAAGAAACCCACTACCCATGGCCTAAGGTGCTTCCTTTAGCACTGCTCAGAATCAGGAACACCCCAAAAACATTAGAGCTCAGCCCATTTGAGCTCTTATGCGGGAGACCATTCCTAAGAAATGATATTCTCAAAGACCAAGAAACTGCAGATCTAGTAACTCATATCACAAAGTTGGCCAAATTTCAAGCTGAAATTCGCAAATATCCTATATCTGAGCCAGTTACTTCTCCATCTCTATATGAGCCTGGAGATCTAGTTATGATTAAGGCCATACCTTCAAACTCTCCAAACCTAGACCTATTTGGAAAGGACCTTTTTCTGTAATCTTATCCACCCCTTCTGCAGTAAAGGTGCTGGGACAGGAGAACTGGATCCACCACTCTCCGATTAAGGCCTGCCATCCTGAGCTGATACCCAAGGAAACTTCTTCTTCCCAAGAAACTGAGGAGCGATAGTCCTGCACTCCAGTAGAGGACCTAAAATATCTCTTCCACAGAGAAAATGGTGATATGTAAACTTTTCCTTCTCTTTCTCTTTGTTACCATAAACAGACCAACTGAGGCTAACTCTTTTCTAATGTGGGCTCAACAATATGCCACTAGGTTACAGAAAGATAATTGCTGGATATGTGGACTATTACCCCTTTCCAGCACTTCTGGACTACCTTGGTGGGTATTCCCCTTACAAGGAAAGGACTGGATAAATTTACAATCCTTAATGTTACAACAAAAGAAAGAAAGACCCTATTTACAAAATGCCTCTCGTGCAAATGTTAATTTATGGTCAATAAATGAAACTTTATCACAACCTGGTCATGGAAAGATTTTCACTTTAAACCAGACCAACCTTCAGACGTCCAAAACTGTTAAATCCCATATAGGCCCATCTAATTCTCTCCTTCCACTACCCACACCATCAATATGTCACAGATATAAAGATGGTTATTATCAGATTTGGGACTAGATTTATGGCTCACTCCCACTATTGGGCATTTAAACCAAAAAACCCCACTCTGTTGGGAACAACGAAACCATACCTATGACACGTGGCCTAATGCTACTCGAGAATTAGGATGGACTCCAGAGTCACAATGTCAACAAATTATAGTGTTACAAGCCAATGATTGGTTTGGAACAAATTGGCTTTCTAGACCTAAAACTATATGGCCAGCACCCAATGGGACTCAATGGATATGTGGAACTAACCTATGGCCCTGGCTTCCCCCAGGCTGGATAGGAAGATGTACTATTGGGTACCCCTGGATGCAGGGGAGATGGACCCCAAATATAACACAGCCAGCAAACCTCCCCAATCTCAAACACAGATGGGGATGATTTGTGTTTCGTTGGTATGATCATCTAGCTTCTTTGTTTATCCCACAAATTGGTTTAGAAGATGTAATGTGGCATGTGGAGACTTTAAACAATTATACTCAAACTGCCCTCCATGATGTTGAGGAAAGTATCTCTCTCCTTAATACTGAAATAACACTTATGAGGAAGGCCATCTTACAAAATCAGGTGGCTTTAGATGTCCTCACTGCAGCCCAAGGTGGTACTTGTGCTGTTATTAAAACTGAATGTTGTGTTTACATCCCTGACAATTCTGGCAATGTGACAAATATCCTTAAAGATTTACATACTCAGATAGAAGCCATGTCCTCACCAACTTTGTCATGGGAACAATAACTTAGCTCCTGGTTCTCCGGTACTTCCTGGTGGAAAACATTGTTAGTCTCTGTCTTTGGTATCATACTCATGGCATATTCCTGTGCTGTGGCATTTATTGCTGCATCAATATGGTTCCGATACTAATGAATTCTTGTTTCTCTTATAGACCACCCATCACTCAATTGGCCCTCCAGCCTATTACTTCTCAATCGGACTTCTATCATGGACCACTCAATAGACCCGATTTTTAAAGGGGACTCCAAACTGCTTGCCCCACATCGTCCCTTTTCAGCCTGAAGAAGCCAGAACGGTCTTCACCCCCATTCCTTATAGCAGTAAGGAGTTCCCAAAATTAGAGGGGGGAATGAAGCCAGATTTAAAATTAGGTAGTCGGTGTAGTTAGGTAAATCGGGTCTAATATCGAGTGAAATCTAAAATGGAGGCCATGCTGAGAATGAATTCCAGGAAATAGCAGTAACACTACCATTAACAATATGAGAAAAAAATCCCCCCTGTTTATGCAAGGTTTCTGAGTCAAAGCTGTTATTAGGATTGCCTAGAAACACTGCCACCGCAAATGACATTGCTATATTTTGGAAGAACATGATTTGGTGACATAATTCAAAGTTTGTTTTTTGTGTGGGTGTTTTTTGTTTGGTTTTGTTTTTCCTCACTCATTTGTCCTAAAGTCAGAGGATCAAACACTGGACCTCCCCTCTTGCCCAAATCACAAGGTGAATCTCTTATTTTTGTTTTACTACAAATTATAAAAATAGCTGTTTGCTCTTAAGATCACAACTATGTTATTCATTTACTTTTTTGAAAAGTGAGTTGCTTTTAAAAAAAGATTATTATTATTTTTTATGTTGTATGCCTCCTAAAACAGAAGTACTGCTGCACTAGAGAAGAAATGAGTCATGTTCACATATCCCAGGTCAGTGGCTTTAGGCTACAGCCTGAGGTCTAGTTCTGGCTTCCAAGATATCTGGCTAGTAAGATTTCCAATGTTCCCTCATGGGCCTATCTGTGAACTAAAATTCTTTGATTTGCTGTGAAACAACAAAGCAAACTATAAAGAGGATGGAGAATGAATCTGACTGCCCCCTCTGAAAGGCAAGCATTAAAATGAGAGGAAGAAGACAGGCCCAGGAAGCAGGAACCTGGAGCCTCCTCCTAGCTCTGAAACTTAGGCAAATTTCTATTAACTTTCTGAAACTGGGCATTCTCATCTGAAAAGTGAGGGCTGTAGTTAGATCATCTGTAAAGTCTTCTGCAGCTCTGAAATTCAATGATCTGTTAACTGCCTTGGCACCCAGGCAGACAGATATTTTGGGAATTTGTGGACATTTCCTGTCCCTTGAAAGTGCCAGAATTCAAAGCATGAATGTATAAGACTGGCAGAGCTGACAGAGCAGCCCTATGGCTTCTGCAAATGTTTCCTATATTTCCTCCTTATCTGAGTCCCAGAGCCTAATTTAATGTAAAATTCCACAATGGCATGCCGGAACCTCCAATGGTGCCATGAAAGATGGTCATCTTGGGTCTGGGATGCAGTTATGAATGGCTTGCCGTATGCTTAAACACTGTGTCATTTGCCTGCAATGTTTATACATTGCATCGAGGTAAAGGAAAGGCTCCAGGAAGAAACTATCACTAATAAAATGAGGGGAAATTACCAGTCTATGTAGGGTTTCCTAGACACTACTGTTGCTGGTACTGAGAAACACAGCCACTCAAGCCTGAGTGAACTGAGCCCTGTGAACTTGCTGAGCCCTGGGAACTTGCCAATTCAGCAGTCAGAAATGGCTGACCATCATGCAGCTGGGGTCATGGCTCAGTGGTACAGCACTTGCCTGGTATGTGTAAGGCACAGGGTTCGATTCTCAGCACCACATATAAATAAATAAAGATCCATTGACAACTAAAAAAAAAATACTAAAAAAAGAAAGAAATGGTTGACCATCACAGTTCCATAAGGTGAAATCTACAAAGATCCCAATGGCTAGAAAAAGTGGTGTCCTACATGTTTTCCTCTGAGTGCTGTGACAGCAGAAAAGATGGATGACAATCCAAATGCAAAGCCTGGCCACATGGAGGCTAAGCATAACAAAGGGACAACTGTAGAAGTGTCATCTGGGAGTTCTAGAATCAGGTGAGGGTTCTTATGAAAAAGAACAAATTCATTATTTCTAGAGTTAACAAAGGTCGGCAGGAAAATGACAAGTTTGCAAAACCCATCATCATTTTAATAAATTTCAAAATCAGATGTGCCTGATTATGAAGCCACACAGAAGCAACAGAGATGGAAGGAGATGATGCCCTATTGCATCTTCTGAGTCCTGGATCCAGTTATTCCTGAAGCCAAACACTTCTGGACATTTTATACATGAGCCAACACATTTCTTTTTATTGAAACGCATATTTATGCATACATTCATGGTTATTAAACATGACATAAGCAAAAGCTTATTATACTGGACTAAACTATTTTAAAATGTTCAGCTGAATAATAACAGGAAGAAATTATTTCATATTGAAAATTCAAAAAAGCTTAGACTTCTAATCTGACTCACCAATTCATGGGGTCAGAGCCCCAGTAGTTGAAAACATGCAGAGATGAATTGCTTATCTAAAGTTCAAGGTAAAAGCAAAAAAGAAAATGCTTCCTGTCAAAACAGGAGAAATAAAGAGAAATTTCTCACCTCTGCACATTTAACTGGTATGTTGTTATCTAATTCAGAGAAGGAAAGACTCAGGCTACTTCATAATCCAACCTTAAGAATATAAGATAGGGGGCTGAGGTTGTGGCTCAGGGGCAGAGCACTTGCCTTACTTGTGAGGCACTGGGTTAAATCCTCAGCACCATATATAAATAAATAAAGGTTTTGTGTCCATTTACAACTAAAAAAATTTTTTTTGAAAAAAAAAGAAAGAATATAAGACAGAAACAAGCTAATCATGCCTTTATAGAGAAAAGTCTGAAGACTGAGCGAATTATGTAAAATTGCACAAGCTAGGAGCTGAAATTGGATTTACATGATCAAATTATTATAAGATTAAAATTATTAGAATATTCTCACATTGTAATAATAAAGACAGAATAGCAATCAATGTTTCAAATCATTTTTGTCTCTTTTCTAGGCTGGATAAATATTTGCTGATGTGCAATGCACACAACCATCTGCTCATCTGTGTCCTACATTTTCCTGCAGAAATTCTGCTCTTTTAATTAATTTGTTTCCAGCAAAGAAAGGTTAATTTTAATTTGCTGCCAAATTCTGTGGCATGGGCTAGAGAGAAATTGGAACAAAAAATATTTGGCTTTTACCATCTATTAGTTGCCATTTGAAAAATCAATATTCAGTGCTTATCCCATCCATGACTCCAGGCAACCAAAAGAAAATTGTGTACTGTTCCCACTCAGATGGATGATGCATCATGCCATTATCCTGTGTGTTAATATGAGATGCAGTATCCACTGTCTTACCTGACAAATATGCCTTCATAATCTAGGCGGGGGCTCATTACTTGAAAAATCTGCAGCTTTAACATAATTTGTATTTCTGAGTTCCTTACTACCACTTCAGTATATGTAACACATGACTTGAGATAGAAGGATAAAGAAACTAGAATGGATCTCTTGTTTTCCACCCTTTCATCTAGTCAATCCTAGGCATTCCTTTCATTCCTCTAGCCATCTATTATCCAGGGAGTGCCTACTGTGTGCCAAAAGTGTTAGCTACTGGGTAGATAGTAAGGAATGACTCTTTCAAGTTCTTCAACTTCTTTGCTACTCATAGAAAAGTTCAAAGGAAGAGAAAAAAGAAGTAATATTCTTTTCTGGAGAGGTACTAGGAACTATTCCCAAATTACTCCAAAGTGGAGATGGAGGATTAAGATATGCCAAGGGGAGGAAAAGAAGGAATGCTGATACCATCCCATGTACCACCAACAAAAACAGTAACAGCTAATATTTGTTGAGTGCTTATTTTCTGCCACTTGTTTTGCCAAGATTTATTTCATTTAATCATCACTACAACCCTATGAGGCTGGTACTGGTTCTTTTAACAAACCACTTTAGAATTGCAAAAACCTAGCTAGGTGGGCATTGTTGTGTGCATCTATAATCCCAGCAACTCAGGAGGCAGAAGGATCTTAAGTTCAAGGCCAGCCTCAGCAATTTAGGGAGACGGTAAGCAACTTAGCAAGACCCTGTTTCAAAATAAAAAATAAAAAGGGCTGGAAATGTGGCTCAGTGGTAAAGTGCACCTGGGTTCAATCCCCAGTTAAAAAAAAAAAAAAAGAAAGAAAGAAAAGAAAAGACAAAGTGAAAACTAAGGCTCAAGGAAGTTCAATTTCAATCACATGTCTGGGGGTAAAAAAAAAACAAAAACAAAAACAAAAAACTCAAAGCAATTGAGTTGCAGTAAGACCTACTGGATTCTGACACCTGCATCCTTAACTGTTATGCTACAGTGCACTAATTTACTAAACTTACACTTACATCCTGTCAGCATGAGATGGGGTATTTCTTTTTCTTTCCTTTCCTCCTCTGTCTTCCTTTCCTCCTTTCCAGTGCTGGGGATGGAACCCAGGGCCTTGCACATGTTAGGCAAGCACTCTAACACTGAGCTATTTCCCATCCTGATGTGCTATGCTTCATCTTAAGATCAACTTTTAGAATGGGTTAAAAAAAGTGATAAGCCATGCCTTCCCAAGAGTTAGAAATGAATCACGACTGAGGAAAGGTCTGAAGCTGACCTTTGCCACCAATCTTGAGTGGGGTATCTTCAAGCTGCTGCTTCCCACACTGGTTCCCTCCCACCTAGTACTTGAGTGCCACGTGGCACAGGCAGTAGGGATGCTGGGAAGTGAGTGTCAGGTCTTGCTCCAGGTGTTCTGCAGTGGGCAGCCCTCACTTCCATTTCCAGTCAAACAGACAAGGGTCACTCTCCTCAGCAGCACAGACACAGGAGAAGACTAGGTCTCTGTGGAGTCACTGGCCTCAGATTAGTAAAATATTTTATGGAAGAAAGGACTTACTATTCTATCCTTGCTATGCAAACCCATTTAAAAAAAAAAAATGTATATATATATATATATATATATATATATATATATTTATTTTTATGTGGTACTGAGGATCGAACCCAGTGCCTCACATGTGCAAGGTAGGCACTCTACCACTGAGTTATAGCCCAGCCCCTGCAAACACATTTTCTTAAAAATATTGTTTTAGTTGAAGATGGACACAATACCTTTACTTTATTTATTTATTTTTATGTGGTGCTGAGGATTGAACCCAGTGCCTTTTACTTTCGAGTCAAATGCTCTGCCACTGAGTCAAAATCCCAGCCCTGCCAACACATTTTTACCAACAAAGAAGAAGAAAAAAAGTAGGAAAATAAGGAAGAAAGGCCAAGGCCAGAAAGGGTCCAACAAATTCAGCCTCCCTGGCCAAATGGTGATGCTTCCTTCACTGGTGACAGCTCAGGGATGTATCCTGAATGGCACAAAGCTACTTGAGGGAAGTAAGCCTGGCAGCAGAGAGATAATTACTGGCACACATTAGTGACAACAATCACAGCCAACTCAAAATTGCACTTGAAAACTGCCTTTCCTTCGTGGACTGGTACTTGTTTTCTGATTTCCAAGAAGCCAAATAACATTAAAATTTATGATTAATAACAAAACAATACTTTACAATCCCCCTTTCAGAGACTCATCAGTGACTGCATCTGATCAAAGTTGAATTATTAAATGTCTACAGATTAATCCCATAATTCTCAAGGGCCCAGAGTTTGTAATTTCCCTTAAAAAAAAAAAAAGAAAAAGAAACAGACACAATCTACACCGTGAAAAATTTAATTGCACTTTAATTACCAGTTAAGCTGAATACCATGAGATATGGGTGCCTTCAATTTTTAATAGTCATTATGATTCCAAGAGAATTTTGAAGGGAAATAATTGAATTCTAGGGAGTATTCTCTTCTTCTGCCAATGCCAAAATCAAAATGAGAGCAGAGGAAAAAAAACGTAAAGGGTGATTCAAATTCTTCCAGATCATAACCCAGGACGGCCCCCAGCAATAATAAACTGGCCATTCCCAGGCAGCTGCACTGCACATTTCCCTGATATGCTAATACAGAAACGGGTTTCCTGCAGTTGAGTTCTGCTACATTAAACAGATAAAGGCTCTTGGCTGGGGTATTTCTCTCTCTCTTTTACATTTTAAATCAGATCCAAAGATGCCATACTTGTTTCTTTGGTTTCTCAAAGCTAGACACCACTATGGGCATGTGTCCCCCTCCCTCAGGGCAAGCACAGCACACACCTATACAGAAATACATACTTCCACGTGCTTCCATGATATTCCAAAACATCATTTCAAAAGGAAAAGGGAGAGGAGGTAACACAGGTCTTCCACAAAAATGGAAATCAGTGGGTTTGGTGAGAATTTAAAAAGATACAAGTTTAACTTTCAAAAGGTTTCACTTTATCAGAGAACCAACTGCCTCAGGAAGGAGCAGCAAGCTGGTGCCAACAGGGCATGTGGAGGGGGCAAAGCTGATCACTTGTCACATTCCTCAAATGCATGCTGGCCTTCTAAACTTGCTAAGCGTCTTGAGGTTTGATGCATACGTGTCTGCCTGTGTCCACTGGGACTGCAATATGCTTTAGCCTCTGCTTGGGGATGCTGTTACACCCCAGTGTAGGATTTTTCACATGGAAAGAAATTAGGTTGTGATTTTGAAATCTTGGGCTAGGATCAAAATAAAACTTTTCATGAAGTCTCCAACTAACTCAGAGCTCTGCACTGCCCCTGGCTCCCGCTGCTCACTACATCAAATACATCACAGGTGTGGACCTTGTTATCAGTGATCATTTGGTAAATGGATTACAATTTCATCTGCCAGGCAAATAAGAAAAGAAAAAAAAATCTGTGCAGAACCATCTGCCACACTTCTCTTCTCCAAATGTGCACCCATTTCATTTCTCTAACCCTCTGCAGTGAACTGCACCAACACACAGTGCCACATAAAGTTTTGGGGGGATTTCATGTGTCTTCCTCAGGGACCAGTTGCTTCTACCCCAGTTAGAGAGTCCCACCCTACAGAGAGAAAGCCCCAGAGGCCCTTCTTCCTAGTGAGTTCAAAAGGAGGAAGGAACAGAGCTCTTCCAGCTTAGGGATCTGCCTCCTCAGGGTGCCTGCTGTTGACATCCTTGGAGAGTGGCAGCTAGTCCCACAGACACAAAAGGCTCAGGCTAAATGGGGGGAAGGGAGCAACACCAGGAAGCCACCCTTCAGATACCAAGTAAAGACCAAGCTTACAGTGGGTAGGAAGTGATGCAGAAGATATTCTCCTGTGACTAGAACCAGCAGGGGACACTGAAAAGAGACTCCAAGTGGGATCAACACTGGGGCTGTTCCCAGAGCCACACTGCTCTGCAACGACTCCTTAGTGAGAAGGAAACAGAGGCTGGTAGCAGAAGCTCCTTTTGCCCTTAGCAATGTCCTATTTGTGAGCATATGGAGTCAACTAAGCAGTCTTCATTATCTGGGAGAGGTTTTCTCCCATTCTCATCATCACACAGCCATAAGATCAAGATACCCTCTAGGGGGCTGGGGATGTGGCTCAAGCGGTAGCACGCTCGCCTGGCATGCATGCGGCCTGGGTTCGATCCTCAGCACCACATACAAACAAAGATGTTGTGTCCACCGAAAACTAAAAAATAAATATTAAAATTCTCTTCTCTCTCTCTCTCTCTTTATAAAAAAAAAAAAAAGATACCCTCTAGGTTGCTGAAATGGGTGTGCAACTTGCCACCTGAGCCAAGACTTGGTGTCAGAGGGCACAAGTCAAGGTAAGCAACCCTCTTTGGAAGACATACATCTCACCACTGGAAGCCAATTTCCTCAAGTGTCACCATCTCCCTGCTCCCTGGGCCAAAAAGGCACTGCCTCTCCAGACAATGCTTTGTGAGTTTATCCTGGGATAGTGCACTCTCTGAGCTGGAGCAGCCTATTAGAGCAAACACTGCCTCCCTGCTAGGTAGCTCGCTGAGACCTTATACCCAACACCTAGGCAAGGCTATCCCAGAGCCCAGACCTAAGGTCCTGAGGTGTAAGGTATGCTGGCAGCAGACCAACACTAAGGAGCCCTCCCTGGAGAATGACCGCCTACGATTATGGTGTCCTGGGGTGGAGCATCCATTTCAGAGTATCCCCTAAATGGTTCTAGAAACGTAAGGGTCCTTGGGCAGATTGGGCTATTACTGATAAGACTAAACTATGAGCAGTCATACAATTAGTCTATAGCATAATCTGCCCAGTTATCCACAAACTTGTGTCTCCACTTCAGCCTCTCCTTATAGGTTAGTGGGGGGTAATTCAAAAATGGCCTGCCATTTTTAGGAGCATTTAGGGGGTGCATGATGATGGACCTGAGCAGCAGCTCACAGAACTTGGAAAAGAGAAAGTCCATTAGAGTCCACATGCCCAGCCTGTGTAAGCCCCCAGCTAGTGTCAAAATGAATGAGAGTTGAAATGGGAACTGTGGGGAAAGGACCAGTTTCTAAAGCATTTCCCCATGGAAAACGGAGATACAATGGTAGTGCGGTGAGGTTGCTAAAGCCACATGGCTTGGAGACTGAGGAAACACAGTTGCCAACTTGAAAAAAAAAAAGAAAAGAAAAGAAAAAAGAAAAAAACTAAGGAATTTAAGTAACTATTGAGGTTATCGGATATTCTGGCTAAAGTCCTGAGTGCTCATTATCCTTCTGATATGATTTTTTCATACCACCCCCGTTGGCTCACTGGTTATCTTCCAATTCAAGAAGGGCCTCTTGTCCCCAAAAGGAGAATGACGCCTTTTCAGAATTTAGAAGGTTGCATTTCAGCTGTCACATTCTGCTGTATCACTGATGATAGTCCTATGACCGTTCCAATTTCCTGGTGTGATGCAGATGAGCACTGTGCAGCAGGTAAACAGAGTGCTAAAGTGCAAAGTACAACTCTTATTTATAGATCAAACACCTGCCATCAATTTAAACAGTAGTTATCTAACTTGAAAGTTTAGCGAGATACTGAATGCCCCCTTGAAGCAAGTAATTTTGAAGTAGCAGTTCATGTATACAGATGTGTTTAAAGCCTACTTCAGAATGCTGTAATTATCATCAAAAAGACATATTCCATTAAATATCTGTTATGCTTTTAGTATCTGCACTCCCAGACAGATTTGAAATGTTGAAAGTCTTGGGTTTTCTTAACACTATACTTTTAACATTATTTCTTAAAAGGACTGGGACTTAAGATTTTCAGAATTTGGAAAGACATCTGATGTGAAGTTTCTGGAACAGTTAATGGTAAAATATGGCTGCTCCTGTCCCTTCACCTTTCCAACCACAGTTCTGTCTCCTGCCTCTTTATCAGAGCCATAACAAACTTTGTATTTGGAGAAAGCTCTTTTTAACATAAATCGGGGAGCGTGAACATATCCCTAATCACAAGTGACTAACATCCACTATTTCTTCAATGTTCAAAATTAGTGACACGCTGTACAGGTACTATATGAATATAATTCATTAATATTTCTGGTGAAATATTAATGAAATAAAGGCCAGTGTTACTGCCTTTATTTTACAGATGATGAGAACTGACATTCTGAGGGGTTGTTACCCTTCTTCAGACCACCATCTGGTAAACAGAAGAATCTGAATTTGAACATGAGTTTGTATCGACTCTGGAGCCCCTTTTCTTCCTGCTACATCCCCATCAGTTCAGAAGACGCTTCTATTCTTTATTGGAGTTGTTTCAAAATGGATTTTCCATCTACAGGGATATGAATTATCATTCTGGAAGCAGGTGATAATTATTTTCAGTGGCTTGAGATTGACTTGACCTCTGGGACACAAGTCAGCCCACTGACAGGATCTGGCAGTAGGCCATGCTGGCCCATGGTTTGGGTAGGCAAGTCACTTTAGCTCAGTGGACTTTTCTGCTCATCAAGAAAATCCTAAGAATAGATTAGAAGACTTTTACAGCTAGCAATTCTAAAATTCTGTGTCTCTGAGACTTTGACTTGCTTTACTCTTCAATGACAAGAAGAGGCAGCTTGTGCTCAGGAGAGCAAGAGTCAGCCCCCCGCATCCTGGAGCAGTTCCCAGCCTTGCAGTCCCCTCCCACCCCCCACCAGCTACCTCCATTGCTGAGCGATGAGTGAGTGAACGTGGGAATAAGTGAGCACAGTCTTGAATATACCTTACTGTGCTCTGTGACAGGGTGTGATGACCATCGCTGTCCTCTGTTTCTTTGTGACCAATATAATTACTGACAATTCAACTCTGAGAGGCAGGTAGGCATTGGGAACTTTCACCTTTTTGGAGTAACCTGATTGAGAACATCTCATCATCTGTTAGGAATGAGTAACTCACCCAGGAGTAGGAATCAAAAAGGGGCACTCTAAAAACACACTGGAGAAAAGACAGCCTTTTTGACAAATGATGCTGGGAAAACTGGTTATCCATATGTAAAAGAATGAGAATAGTTCTGTATCTGAAAATTGATCAAAGATCTAGGAATCACACCAGAAACTATGCAACTCCTAGAAGAAAACATTGGGTCAATTCTCCAACATATAGGCATAGGCAACAACTTTCTCAAAAGGATCCTGAATGCTCAGGAAATAATACCAAAAATCAATCAGTGGGATGGCATCAAATTAAAAAGCTTATGCACAGCAAAGGAAACAATTCAGAACATGAAGAGAGAATCTACAGAACAGGAGAAAATCTTTGCAAGGTACTCTTCTGACAGAGGATTAATATCCAAAATATGTAAAAAAAAAACCTCAACACCAAAAAACCCCCAATTAATAAATATGCAAATAAACTAAATAGACACTTCGCAAAAGACATACAAATGGCTAAATAATATATGAAAAATGTTCAACATCTTTAGCAGGTAGGGAAATGCAAATCAAAACTATCCTGACAGATGGATAGAGCTGGAGAATATCACGCTAAGTGAAATAAGCCAATCTCAAAGAACCAAAGGTCAAATGTTTTCTCTGAAATGCAGACGCTAATTCACACTGGAGGTTGGGAGAGGGCTAGAGAAGAATAGAGGTAGTCTGAATTAGAGGGGAGTGAAGGGAAGGGAGGATAGTAGAATGAATCTGACATTATGACCCTATGTGCATATGTGATTACATGACCAATGTAATCCTCCATCATGCACAACTAGAAGACTGAGAAGTTATGCTCCATTTATGTATGATGTGTCAATATGCATTCTATTGTCATGTATAACTAATTAGAACAAATAGAAAAATAAAAAAGGGGTTGGGGTTGTGGCTCAGTGGTAGAGCTCTTGCCTAGCACGTGTAAGGCACTGGGTTAAATTCTCAGCATCACATATAAATAAAATAAAAATCCACTGACAACTAAAAAATATTTTTAAAAATTAAATAAAGGGCTGGGGTTCTGGCTCAGAGGTAGAACACTTGCCTAGCATGCATGCGGCACTGGGTTCGATCCCCAGCACCACGTAAAAATAAACAAATAAAATAAAGATAAAAATAAAAATGAATTTAAAAAGAAACCTTTTTAAAAAACCTATCCTGTGATTTTTATCTCACTCCACTTAGAATGGCAGCTATCACACATACAATCAATGCTCAAGAGGGAGTAGAGAAAAAGGAATACTAACACACAGTTGATGAGACTGTAAATTAGTACAACCACTATGGAAATCACTATGGAGAATCCCCCATAGTGCCCCACTCATCTGGAGCGGAACCATAGAACTAGTCATACCACTCTTTGGTATCTATCCTGAAGAATTTAAGTAATCATACGGTGGTGATATATGGATACCCACTTTTACAACAGCACGATTCACAATAGTCAAACTATGGAACCAGCCTAAGTGTCTGTCAATGTATGAATGGATAAAGAAAATGTGGTGTACATGTAAAAATGGTGTTTTATTCAGCAATAATAAAAAATGATATCATTTGTAGGAAAATGGATGGAACTTGAAAAATATAATGTTAAGTAAAATAAGTCAAACTCAGAAAGTCAAGGGTCATTTTTTCTTTCATATGTGGAAGGTTTAGAAAAGAAAAAGGAAGAAAAAGGCATGTGGTGGGGGAATCTCATGGAAACTGAAGGGAGATCAGTAGAGTAGAGGAAAGGGATTAGGGAGAGGGAGGAGAGGAAGGAAAGGGAAAATACCGGGAAAGATACTGGCCAAGTTATACTGTTTGATTGAGAACGTGAACATATACTTTGGATAATAATGTCTATCACATGTACATGAACAAATATGTAACAACAAATCCCACCATTATGTATAATTATAATGCATTAATAAAAAACATGGAGAAGAATGGAGGCACTCGCCCAGAAGGGTGGGGTGAGAGAAGCACTTTAACAGTCATCAGAATATAAAACTTAGCACTTTTCTAAAATTCTTTGATAAAGCAAAAACTACTGTGAGTGAGTGGACCTCATCCAGCAGGCAAGCATAAGAGTTTGGTTTGAGCAAGGAATGAAGATACTGCTGGGGAGGAAGAGGAACCATAATGACACAGCTTCTTTTATTTAAAAATGTTTCCTAAGATAAAATTTACAAGGGTCCATGCACAGCATAGGGCAAACCTCCTTTTTCCAGGTGTAAGCTCAGCAGCTGGCCTCAAGAAGAAGAGTTAAATGAATGCTGTCTTTAAATAGGGAGGTAGCTTATGCCCCCAAATCTAGCCAAGCAAGAAAGGAAGCTATTCCCCAGCCACAAGGCATTTGGGAGCAGTGCATGCATAGTAATTATCTAAAAAGAGATAACCAACAAGGAGTTAGGAGGGCAAGCCCTGTTTAACTAATCTACTTGACCTTTGCAGCAAAGCTAAAGATTAGGTGGGCAATAGCCCTGCATTTCAAGGAGTTTCTTGTGACTTCAAGGAGCTCCAAGGAAGGTATCCCAGTAAGGCCAGGAAGCTGGGAAAGGCCCTCAGGACCATAAAGACCTGGGACTGGTGGAGGAAGTGTCACAGGAAAGGTAAAATTTAGAGTTTAGGTGGCATCAAAGTACTAAGCATCTAACTTGCTCTTTCACTGGGGTTAATTCAAGGAGCCTCACCTATGCAAAAATGAATTGCTGGCATAAAATAAGCTAAGGTATTCACTGTCATTGGTTTTAAGTGAGGAGATAGTTCGTGAAATTCTAAATTGTTTCATCTTTTTGTACGTTTTTTTATAAAAACAACATAATCTATAATCAGGAAAAAAAAAAAAGGAGAAAAACAGAAGGCCTCTTGTTATCCTCATGTATTGGGAAGGTACAAAAAGGAATGCAAACTTAGAGCACTTACTATTTTGCCAGGCAGTAAACATGCCTCTAAGAAAAGCTATTAAATATGAGGGTGTGTGTGTGATACACACCTGTAATCCCAGTGGCTTTGAAGGCTGAGGCAGGAGGACCTCAGGTTTGAAGGCAGCCTCAGCAACTTAGTGAGGCTGTAAGAAACATAGTGAGACCCTGACTCAAAATTAAAAAAAAAAAAAAATAGGGCTGGGGATGTGGCTCAGTAGCTAAGTGCCCCCAGTTCAGTTCCCATTACAAAATAAACAAACAACAAGGGAAAACCCTATTAAATATGGTTTATACTACCGTTCTGAGGAAAATGACTTGGATTTTTGGTAGTCTCCTGCTTTGAATGTAAACACTTCAATAGTGTCAGTTTTCAGGAGTAAACAATCATCTAAATCATTGCCTTCATAGAAATAGCAGAAAATTCTTTTGGGTATAGACAGAGGAGAGGGATAGCTGGGTCAAATGGTGGTTCCATTCCCACATTTCCGAGGAATCTCCATACTGCTTTCCATATTGGCTGCAACAATTTGCAGTCTCACCAGCAATGTGTGAGTGTACCTTTTCCCCCACATCCTCGTCATCACTTATTGTTGTTTGTCTTCATAATAGCTGCCATTCTGACTGAAGTGAGATGATATCTTAGAGTAGTTTTGTTTTGCATTTCTCTAATTGCTAGAGATACGCACAATTCACAATAGCTAAACTGTGGAGCCAACCTAGATGCCCTTCAATGAATTAATAGATTAAAAAATGTGGTATATATACACAATGGAATTTTACTCAGCAATAAAAGAGAATAAAATCATGGCATTTGCAGGTAAATGGATGGCATTGGAGAAGATAATGCTAAGTGAAGTTAGCCAATCCCCCAAAAAACAAATGCTGAATGTTTTCTCTGATATAAGGAGGCTGACTCATAGTGGGGTAGGGAGAGGGAGCATGGGAGGAATAGATGAATTCTAGATAGGGATGAGGGGTGGGAGGGAAAGGGAGAGGGCAGGGGATTAGCAAGGAAGGTGGAATGTGAGAGACATCATTAACCGAAGTACATGTATGAAGACACGAATTGGTGTCAATACTTTATATACAACCAGAGATATGAAAAGTTGTGCTGTAAATGTGTAATAAGAATTGTAATGCATTATTCTGTCATTTGTTTTTCAAAAAAATCAATTAAAGAAGAAATAGCAGAAAATTAAGGTGGAAAAATATGTAAGGCAGCAGGAAGTATAAGCACAGATTTTTTTTTTTTTTTTTTGGTACTGGGGATTGAACCCAGGGATTCCCTGAGCCACATCTCCAGCCCTTTTTTATTTTTTATTTTGAGGCTGCATTTTGCTAAGTTGCTAAGGCTGATCCAGGCTGATCTCAATCTTGCAATCCTCCTGTTTCAGCCTCCCCAGTAGCTGGAATTACAGGCCTGCATCACCATGCCTGGCAGGGCTCAGCTTCTCAAAAGATTTCTAATTTCTTGATCTTCCCATTAACTAGGGGAAAAAAGAGAATGCGAGCACTTTACTGTGAGATCATTTTCAAGTCTTGCCTTCAAGTGCTGAGCGCAGGCAGCCCTGGTGTGTGTGGAGTAGGCGCTGCCACAGTTTTCTTCACACAACATCTTATTCTCCTGTGCTGTGTGGCTGGCACTGCTCAGGGGCACTCCTTTGAAATGATCTGGGGTCACTTAGCTTTTTACTGGCTCTAACGAGCTCAGGACTTTCCACCTCACAGAATTTTGGAATTCCCAGGAGATGTGTTTGTCCTAGAGTCTAGATTCTCAGAAAAGAGTTCCATCACACACTCTCCATTGAAATAGTAGGGCCTTCTGGGGGTGCTCCAGCCTTCCTTCTATAGCTACAGATTCAAAACCTGGCAACAGAAAGCTGGGAGCCCAGCACTGTTTCTTACAACTATAAACAAACAAAAAATACCACCAGGTTGAGAGGCTTGTGGGAAGCCGGTGGTGGCAGTTGAGCTCTGAAGGTTTTTCCTGAGGAGCTGTTTTGTTTGGCGTGTGTGGTTCTAAAAATAAAGTTTGTTTCTTTTGACAAGTGGCTCCTGAATTGTGCCCAGCCAGACTGCGGTATTTGGTGGGCCGCACGGGGAATGACTGAGGGTAAGTGATAAGGTAAACTGCTCGCCCCTGAGGGCAGGGTGAGAGGATGGGTAGCGATTTTAAGATTCTTCTTTTGTTTTGTTTCACTTTTGTTTTAAGTTGCCTGTCCCTGGAGATGAGTGAGATGGAAGAAAAACCGCTCAAATCTGAGAAAAAACTATTTGCGTCTGAGGAACAGTTAGGGAGAAAGGACGGATGGACATTTCAGGAGGATAGAAAGGCTATAATGATTTTTTGTTGTTCCATTTTTGTTTCATTCTGTCTCGGCTTTGTTAGGGGTTATCTTGTTGGGTTGTATTATAGTAGAAATATGGGATCAGAAATTAGTAAAAAACAAACCGAAAGAGTGTTAAGTAAATTGTTAGAGGAAGGAGGCATCCCAGTAAAATCAAGAGCAGTCAGGGCATACGTTGATACAATACAAAAGTGTAGCCCATGGCTTTTTAAGGAGGAGTTGTTGAATATATCACAATGGAACCATCATGGTGAAGATTTAAAAAGAGTAGAAAAGAACAGCCCAGGGACTCTGCCAGTTGGCACATTGACATTGTGGGCGTTGGTATCTTGTTTGCTTAGTCCAAAGACTTCAGTTCAGACAAAGGTAGAGGAAGGAGAAGACATATTGATTCAAGTAAAAGAGAAGGTCTCTCAAGTTAGTCAGAAAGAGGAAAAGATTCAAGTAAAAGAGAAGGTCTTTCGAGCTAGTCAGATAGAGGAAGAAAGCTTAGAGCAGAAAAAGCCATCAGGGGAAAAATTACAACAGGAGACTGCTACTAACACCTTTCTATCACCAGAGGGCATAAGTGTCCAACCAACAGCGCCACCTCCATATGCTGGGAGGCCCCCAACCACTGCAGTTGATAGTTGGGATCCTGAGACAGGATCTCAAATATTAACATGCCCTGTATTTGAGGCAGGAGGGCAGCGAATTCACAATGCTTTAAATTTCAAAACAGTGAAGCAGCTAAAAGAGGCTGTAACAACCTATAGTCCTCAAGCACCCTTCACTGTAAGCATGGTCGAATCCATTAACAACTTGAACATGATGCCAGCAGATTGGGCTAATATGTGTAAATCCCAAATATTTTTTTTTTCACGTGATTTAAATGGTTTAATTTAAACAGCTGTTGAGGATTGTTTTAATATATGAACAAAAAAGGAGGTTAACAGATCTGTTTGTTTACTTTCACCTTTCCTTTTCATTATATTTAATAATTCTGTTGAAGATAAGGTACATTGTTAAGAAAATTGTTTTCTTTTAGTGCCTTCTGGAATGTTATATAATTTTTTCTTTAGCCATTATTGCCAGAATTCCTATCTTCATCCTAGTGCCGGTGAAGACAAAGATAAAACCAATCTACAGCTTCTGCAATAGCCATCACTAAACTGCTTGCAGAACTTTCCTGGACTATGTATCACTTGTATGCATTGTGAACTCACTTGTATGCATTGTGAACTATCTGTTGGTGCAGCGACTTGTGGTAGTGTTGGGGTATTTATGCTGATGGTGTCATCGGTGGTACAATTTTTCCAAAAGGAGTCATCACTGAACTGCTTGCAGAACTTGCCTGGAATCACTTGTATGCATTGTGAACTCACCTGTATGCATTGTGAACTATCTATTGGTGCAGCGACTTGTGGTAGTGTTGGGGTATTTTTGCTGATGATGTCATTGGTGGTACAATTTTTCCAAAAGGAGCCGTCAATTGGCTTGGTGTATCTTCCTCCCTTCTGCTTGTCATGGTCATTCAGCTAAAATTTGGGGGCCAACAGAGGTGAGGCAAAGAACCTCACCCCCCCGCTGGTACAAAGACCTATCCACAGGTGTGGCTGTATACTGGACCAGTAGTAAGTGACGGGTAAGATCCAATTGCAATGGTACCAACCTAAGACAGGAGGCTGACGCCTTGAGGTCAGCTCATCCGATAACGGGTAAAAACCATATGTACTATTAGACAACCTAAGGCAGGCACGGTCCCTAAACCACATGCTTGTTGTTTAAACAGAGAGGGGGAGATGTTGAGAGCCACAGCCAGAAGGGGCCCCAGCAAACTTCCAGCTGCCAGCTGATGATTGGCTCACAGCGGCCCCAGCAACTTCTAGCTGCCAACTGATTGGCTCCTCTGCAGTGATGCTCATTGGGCTGTTTCCCCGCCCTTTCAGACCATGGAGCTGCTCACTGGGGACTTTTTTGGCTCCGCCCACGGGACCCAGCCAATGGACCTCAAGAGCAGGAGGAGTGGGGGAGGTTGAGAGGCTTGTGGGAAGCAGGTGGTGGCAGTTGGGCTCTGAAGGTTTTTCCTGAGGAGCTGTTTTGTTTGGCGTGTGTGGTTCTAAAAATAAAGTTCGTTTCTTTTGACAAGTGGCTCCTGAATTGTGCCCAGCCAGACTGCGGCATACAACTATAAACAAACAAAAAATACCACCAAATATCGTAGCCAGGAAAAATATCCAGGAACATACACAAGGAAGTGATTAGTAACAAATGGGACACTGTGGTGGCAGAGCCAAGCACAGCTATTGGTCAAATCAGCAGGAATTCTCTGCCTCCTCCCAGGGCTGCACACAGACGCCACCCTATTGTGCACTACTTTTAACCCATGCAAGCAACTCCACGGTCACCCAGTCCCAACTGTGAACTCTTAGTTTTTCTTCAAGGAAAGTTTATGTGTAGCTTGCATCAGAAGAGCTGGAGTGCTAACTACAAATAGGTCCCAGATCACCCAACAAGGTTTTAGAGAGCTAATGTCTACAGATTTGCATATTTAACCCCAAAGTGATTCTGCCACATATTAAGATTTCAGCATCACAGGCCAAGGAAGTATCAGATCCCAGCCTTTCACAGTAGCCTGTTGGTGATGGCAGAAGCAACCCTGTCCCTGCAGCATCTCTGTGAGTGGCTACTCTCTTGCTCGAAGGCATTAGAACACCCTTTTTAGGTGAGGACAGAAACAAAATGTAATTTGTTTTGTATTTAATTGTCTAAAAGATTTTCCATGGTCTCACTGCATCCAACCTATGAGGAGACAGATTCCTGATTTCAAAAACTCAGAAATTCTCTGTCCTAAAACTGTTGTGTAGCCAGTTAGTAGGGAGCATAGTGTAGGCCTTGGACCTGGGTCTGCGATTCTGAATCCTCTGATGCTTCCAATTCCTCAGAGCTCCTCTCCAAGTATGTAGTGTAGCTGTTGGGAAATGCTGACTTTTCCTAGTGAACAGGTAGAGCAATGCACGTCCATGGAAGAAGATGGGCCAGGTACCTCAGGAATATTTTGGCCAAAACCTGGGGGCATGCAGGAGGGGTCAGTGTGTCCAATAAAGTTCACAGGGAATAGCATAATAGATACATAAATTTCTTCCTGTTTTGGTCAGCTTTTTAGTTTCTGGAACCAAAGGACCTGACAAGAACAAAGTAGAGGAGGAAAAGTTTATTTTGGCTCACAGCTTCAGAGGTTCAGTCCATGATTTGCCTACTCCACAGCTCTAGGCTCAAGGTGAGGCAGAACACCATGACAGAAGGGCTTGGCAGAAGAAAGAAGCTCAGGACATGGCAACCAGGAAGCAGAGAGAGCTCTGCTCACCAGTGACAAAATATATACCCCAAAGGTGCACTCCAATGACCTACCTCTTCCAACCGCACCCCATCTGCCCTAAACATCCCCTTGAATCATATCAGTGAATTAACCCACCAATTAGGTTATTCCTCTCATAATCTAATCATTTAACCTCTAAAAATTCTTGTGTTGTTTCACAATTGACTTTTGAGGGTGATCCCTCACATCTAAACCATAATACTCCCCATAGTCAGCCTCTTCTAAATATCTCAACAAAAGAAGAAATTTCTCTCAGGGGATTCCAATTGAGCATATACTCAGAGGAAGAGAAATCAAATCCATTTCAGTCCAGACAGAATTCAAAAACTCCCCAAGAGAAAGTGCTCCTTAGGGTAATGGAGGCAACACAGAGTCATCACTATCACAGCAGACGGAGGAGCGTGGGGCTTATGCTCTTTTCTATGAAGCTCCACTGAATGGGATTCTCGGACACATCACACACATTTCAGAATGGGGAGACCGACACAATGTGAAATTCAGCCAGTCTACTGCAAAAGCCAGAGAGAACCTAATCCAAGTCAAATCCAGAATGAGAGGTCCTCTTCACATATGGAGAAAAAGGCACGGCTAGTGTACCTCTGGCTGCGGCCTTAGTCCTAGGAGCTCAGCTATCTCACTGCTGCCATGGTACATTTATGACGTTCTTTACACCATGGTCTTACTTTCCTTGATAAGGAGGAGGACTTGCCAAGCATTCTTCGCAGCCGTCCTGCTGACCTCCATCTACTCCCAGTCCCCTCAGCTCTTTCCCTCGGCCTACTCTGAGTCTGGCTCTCCTTGGCTTCTCTGAACTGTTTCATAGAGAAACATTTTTTGCACATGTGGCATAAAACCTATTTTTTAAAAATTCTCCTATAAAAGACATTCTTCAAATCGCTACTGGAACAAGACTGAGTCCAAGTGAGTACTTAATAAACAGAGCTGAGTCATGATGACGTGCTCCCTATTCTCCGTCCTCTAGGGCCAGGGGAGGGGAGGTACTGTGCTTAGGCCCTGCCAGCAAGGCCCCCAGTCTGCCTCCCTGCCTGCTACGCCATCTGTCTGCCATCCCATAGGTGCAAGAACCCTGATGATTGAGAGCTCAGTTCTTTGATGTGAAATATCAATTGATAGAAGCCACTGGCTTCAGAGGAATAGAACTGGACAAAAGAAGTACAAGGGGACACAATGAATCAAAGGAACAGCATTTAGAGGATCTGATTCACATCCTCTTTCACTTTGCTATGATTTGAGTGTGTTGCCGAAAGTTCACAGGTAGGGGTCTTAATTCCTCAACGTGGCAGTGTTGGGAGGTAGGACCTAATGGAAGGGGTTGGTGTCATGGAGACCGAGCCCTCCCAAACGGAGTCATGCCTTTCTCATGGGATGGTTATCTTCAGAGTGAGTTGTTACAAAGCAAAGCTGTCCCTGTGGTTTGTCTCTCCCACATGCACCAGTTTGCCCTTCCACTTTCTGGTATGAGTTGGGTGAAGCAGCATGATGCTTTTGCTGATGCCCTGCTCTTGGGCTTCCTAACCTTCAGAGTCATGAGCCAAAATAAACCTCTTTGCTTTATATATTACCCAATTTCTGGTATTTTGTTATAAAAACAGAAAACGGATTAAGACATTCTTCCATTTTCTTCAGGACAATTTAAAAATCAATTTCTTTTTTCCTCTCCCTTTTTCTCTGCCCTTGCCCTCTCTCACTGTGTCTTAAACTCACACACTTTTTTTCTTTTCTGAATGCTGAAGGCATCTGAGTCTAGAGAAGCCCATTTCCTTTAAACCCAAACATTGAAAGTTGGTCCTGCATATTATCACAATTTCCTGGGCCAACTGCTTTGTCCCGGCAAAGTTCCCACTCATCTGAGAGTCTCAGTAGGATTTATCAGATTCTGTCATATGGACAATTTTCATAGATATTCATTCAAGAAACTCTCACTGGTCCAACTTATACCTTGTTGACTTCATCTGTTCCTCCCCCAGGCCATCCACTTCAGATGTTGGGTGACCTTTTAAGGAAGCCTGTAAGACAGGGATTTCTGTCATCCTAGTCTGCAGAAGAGAGCTCAGGCAAAACGGCAAGAATGCCAAGGGAGGAAAGAAAATTGGAAGAATTTTTCTGGTTCATTACCAAACTTGCTCCAGGATAAAACTGCACTGTACCAAAAACTCTGGCAGGGGACCAGGTTCTGTGGGGTGGCAAGGTTCCCAGATTCAGCTTCCCACAGCTGACTGTGCAAGGGACAGCAGTATGCTGCCAGAAAGCCACAATGTGCAGGGCGCGACACGGCCACATACGACAGCAAGACAGCAGCTCCTTGTACCTAGGAACCCGAGGCCCAGGCCCCTCTTTTTGTTACCAGTCAGCTTCCTGTCCCAAGCTGACTCCAGGGAGGTGTGGGTTCTGCCTCCTGTAAACACAATCAACTCGTGAGGACTGTGAAAGCACCAGGGTCCATGCCACCGAGCAAAGATCCCTGCAGTGGATGAGGATAGACGCTAGTGCTTGGCACAAACATGAAATGGAGATATTTGGAAGTTACCTGGCCTTTCCCACAGTTGGCGGTTGATGGAAATTTAAGTCATTTAGGCAAATGGCATGAAAGAGGAGATGCTTCTGAGCCAAGCATCTCTTCCACAGTGGGCATGCACTAGAGGCTGGTTGTATAAACAAATAGATACAGGAACAGATAAAGGACAAACAAAAGGAAAGCATTGTTCTCTCCCATGAGCCAAGCATTAACTGAGTATCCCTGAAAATGACCCCACAAGAGCTCAGCAGGTATCTAGATACATCACCCTCACGGACGACCCCATAAAAGCAGCACAGACACATCCAGATTTGCCTAAAGACAGACAGTGAAGGAAGAAACTCTAGTCTTTCTTAGTAATCTCAGCTGGTATCAATTAGCCAGCACCATTCCCCTATTCTTCTAGTCTTGGAATCCTACATCGGCCACCAACAAGCTACTTTAGAAGGCTCTCTACCTTTAGGCTTAAGTCTGTCTGTAGTTGTTTCTGCCTTTCAGATCCTGAATGAGACTCTTACTCCTGGGGAGTAACTGGGATGAGATTTATAAGTGGCCACTTCATCTGGTCTGCTTTCCTTCCATCCTTTTTGAAGCTGTATAATATTCCACTAGGTTTCTTTGGATGCCTTATTTCAGCAGGGCTACTTCTTTAGAACCCCCTCTTTTAATTCATCTTCCTTCACAGAAAAGCTTTAAAAGTATGACAACCAAATTGCTACTATTGGGCCCTTATACTGTGCTAACTGCTCCTCTCACAGTCTTCACATAAAACCTTCATCAAGGTCATTACTGTGATCTGCAGATAATAAAACTGAGGCCCACAGAGATTACACACATGTTCAAAGTCACAGAGCTCCAAAGTGCAGCAAGCTGGACCTCTGAGGCTCCCCCAAGCCCCACTGACAGCCTCCTCCCTGCATCATTCTCCACTGCCTTTCAGTGAGACGTTAGAGCTGATATGCATATGGAGAGGGACCCTGAGGCCTGGATACAGAGGTGACCACTGCCCACTGGTTACACAGCCAGGGTAGAGACCTGAATCTCATCACTCCTGGCCCAGGGTTCTCTGCCCTATTTCTCTGTTCCCCATAATGGACCCTCCCCAAGTAACCTGCACATGTGGCCTGGACAGGCCCCTAAGGAGCATATGGCTTAACACATGTACTTTCTAGATGAGAAGTGGAACCCAGAGATATGAAATGACTTTTCTGGGTAACAGAACTAGTTCATGAAGAGTCAGGTCCAGAACTCGGTCTTCTGCTTCCTGGTTGGTTCTCTCCCACTGCTGATCCCCAACTAATCAGGACTTTTTTTTTTAATGATTCCTTGGCATCTGAGTTGTGCCCTAAGGCTGTAAAGTAGGCAGAAGTTAAATTCTACATTCAGTCATTTTCAGGCATTATGAAAGTACTACTTTTTTTTTTTTAAATTTCTGCAGGGGAAAAAAGATGAAAAGGAATATTAAACAGAAAGAAATGAATAAAGAATAGTGCAAATTCCCAGTCTTTATCCAGATATTAAATAGCTGAAAGAAACACAGTCTCTCCGTCCCCCCGTTACCCATGCCCACCTCCACAGTGCTTGCTCTCAAGAAGGGCAATGGAGAATGCACTTCTCCCAGGGTGAAGTGTGAAAACCTGGAGAGGTGCATTAACTTTTTATGACCTCAAAATTCTTTAATAAATTAACTTTATTAAAGGATCACTGGTTCTTTAGTACCTTGAATATGAAATTACACCTTCTAGAAAATACATATTCACCTCATTTGCAGATTTGCTTTCCTGTTACTGCTACCCATGAATCTCTTTTCCCTAAAAACAAAGAAAGGCATACATTTCTGTAGCATTTCATAGTTTAAAAAATACTTGAATACATTATTTTAGGATTGTTTATTCTTAAAATAATTCCAGGCATTAAGTAACAGGGGTGCAGACAGGTGGTCCCTAACAAAGCCACAATCTACATGAAGTAGCGGTGGCCTGTACTTCATTCAACACATACTTATCAGGAGCCTAGTTTGTGTTGGGTGCTATTTCTAGGATCTACATATACGAGATTCAACAAAGCAGGGAAGTTCTTGCTCTGTTGGAGCTTACATTCCAATTATCTCCTCTTTTAAAGATAAGACAACTTGCACAGAGACAGGGCAAAGTCAGGAAAGGGCAGAAGAACAGTGACCATCATCCGTTATGGAGCACTGACTACGTGCTCAGCTCCAGCACACTGTGCACCGGACTTGCCACCTCGTTTACTCTTCACAAACATCTTGCAAGGCCCATATCATCACCCTCATTTTGTAAGTGAGAAAATGAAGACTGGGAGAAATTAAGCCACTTGCTAAGGTTACCGAGCTAGTAAGTGGGAGCAACAGGAGTCACTCCCAGATCTGTCAGACTACAAAGTCTCACGTCCTTCATGTCAGACCAGACTACGCAGTGCTGAGTTGTGGTGGACACTGAAATGGGGCAAATGGTTGGGAGAAGATGCTGGTTTCTCTTGGGGGTCAGTACTTCAAGGGACCTGGGAGAAAAGAGTAAAGTGCCAATGTACCTGTTAGCCTCACTGCTCTACCCAGCCAGGTAGAGGAGCCTCTGTGCTCTCCTGACACCAGCCCCTCAGCTGTGGAATGCAGCTGTGCAGACAGGTGGTCCCTAACAAAGCCACAATCCACATGAAGTAGGGGTGGTCTGCACTTCATTCAACATACAACAATTAACTCAAAATGGAGCATTGACCTAAATATAAGAGCAAAACTAAGAGTGAATCTTCACAGCTTTTTATTAGGTAATGGTTTCTTAGATATGACACCAAAGGCACAAGCAATGAAAGAAAAAATAAATTTGACACCATTACAATTAAAAACGTGTGTGCTTCAAAAAAACGTGAAAAGATAACCTATGTAACGGGTGAAAATATTTGCAAGATGTAAATGTGGTAACAGACTTGTCTTTAGAATATATGAAGAACTATTACAACTCAGTAATGTAAAGACAAATAACCCAATTAAAATGTGAGCCAAAAATCTGAACAGATGATTCTCTAAAGAACAAATACAAACGGCCAACCGGCACAGGAAAAGACACTTGATATCATTAGCCAGAAGAGAAATACGAATTTAAAACACAACGAAATCTCAAAAGACTAGGAGTGCAACTATTATATGACTCAGCTGTACCATTCCTTGGTGTCTATCCTGAAAAACGAAAGCAGTCATACTGTAGTGATATCTGCATACTCATGTTTATAACAGCACAATTCACAATAGCCAAGTTATGAACCCAGCCTAGGTGTTGTCAGTGGATGAATGAATAAAGAAAATATAGTGAAAATACACAATGGATTTTTTTTTCAGCCCATAAGAAGAATTAAATTATGTAATTTGCAGAAAAATAGACAGAACTTGAGAGCCTTACGTTAAGTGAAATAATCCAAACTCAGAAAGTCAAGATCCTTTTGTTTTCTCTCATGTAGAAGCTAGAGAGGAAAAAGGAAAAGAAAGATGGAGGGAAGGGATTTCATAAAAATGGAAGGGAGACCAGGAGAGTAGAGAAAAGGGACCAGGGGGGGAGGAAAGAGGGGAGAGAAAGGGGAGACACTAGGGAATGACACTGACCAGATTATACTGTTATATTGTATGCATTATGAATACACAACAAAAAAACCTGCTGTTACATTTAATTTGAATGCACTAATAAAAATATATTGAAAAAGAAAAAAAACACAATGAGATACTACTACATACCCACTAACGATGGCTACATCCTCGAAAGAGAGATAAGAAGTGGCAGTGAGGAGATGCAGAAATTGTAACCCTCATATATTTCTGATGAGAATGTAAAATTATGCTCACTTTAAAAACAGTTTGGCATTTCCTCAAAATGTTAAATGTATAGTTAGCATACACTCAAGTAATTCTACTCCAAAATATATATCTAAGAAAAATTAAAACACACTTCCATATACAAATTTGTGTGTAAATGTGCACAGCAGTATTATTGTTAGCCAAAAGGTGAAAAGAGCCTGAATATCCATCAAGTGATAAATGGATAAACAAACTGTCATATATTCATAAGTGGAATACTATATGATAATACAAAGAAATAGAGTACTGATGGCACAATATAAATGAACCTTGAAAATATGTCAGGTAAAAGAAGCTAGTCACAAAAGACCACACATTGTATAATTACACTTATATAAAGTATCTATAATAGGCAATTCTAAATAGAAAGTAGCTTACCAATTGCCTAGGGATTAGGGGGCTGGGGGTTTGGGGTGTAGCTGAAAATGAATTTGAGGTTGCTGAGGGGTGATGAAATGAGAACTCTGAAAATATACCAAAAGACACTGTGTTGTACATGGTAAATAGTAAGGTGTATAAATTGCACCTCAATAAACCTATCAAAACAAAGGAAGGAAGAAAGAAAAAGAAAAGATAATACACAACCTATTAAGAATAAATCCTGAGATCTAGTGAAAGATGGCCTCAGTGGCTATGTAAGTGAGCAGGTAATTGGGCACAACTTGTTTATCTTCTGTAAACATATAAGAGAATGTATCTCTGGGGAACTTTCAGGAGCAAAAAATCTGACTGGAAGTACTCAACAAACACTGGCCAGACTACAGTAGACAGAAGAAAAATTAGAACAGATTTTTCTAGACAACCACCCAGACACTGATAAGACTCAGAATTTACTAGAGTGGCACATGCTCTACATGAATTCACTAAAATCTCATTTGGGTGAGCAGCACTTCCTCTAAACTAGAAGAGAGAGTGTTTTAGTCTGCTTCCTATCACTGTCACAAAACACCTAAGATAATCAACTTTATTGGAGGAAAGGTTTATTGGACTTTTCAGTACATAGTTCATTGGCCCCCATTACTTTGGGGCCTGTGCTACAGTACATGGGGATCATGTGGTAGAAAAATCCCTCATGGGCTGGGGTTGTGGCTCAGTGGTAGAGTGCTTGTCTAGCATTTGTGAGGAATTGGTTTGACTCTCAGCACCGCATATAAATAAATAAAAAATAAAGGTCCATGGATGACTAAAAGAAATTAATTTAAAAAAAAAAGAAAGAAAAAACACTCACTTTG
Organism: Marmota monax; assembly: GCF_021218885.2. Lineage (NCBI taxonomy): Eukaryota > Metazoa > Chordata > Mammalia > Rodentia > Sciuridae > Marmota > Marmota monax. The sequence continues at coordinate 7,177,451 of NW_026695219.1, forward strand.
TTGGCTAGAAAGCCAAGAATGAAACAGGAAGGGTCAGTATCCCTTCAAGGACAAACCTTCCACCACCTAACTCCCTCACATCAGGCCCCACCACCTAATTGTATTAGAGGTTCTAAGACCTCCCAAAGCTACTGCATGCTAGGGAGCAAACATTTAACACAGGCTTTTGGAGAACATTTAAGATCAAATCTATAGCAGACACATTTGTTTCTTTTTCTTCTCCAAATATCACCCCACTCTCAACAATCACTGTATTGAGTTTTAGAACCAGCATTTAGAGCAAGATGTAGAGTCTTGGTGGGTGGCCTCTCAGCACAAGCCCCTGGCCCACTCCCTTCTTTAGATCACAAGTGTTGGACTGGTTTCTCTCACCACAAATGACAGAATCAACGACCTCATCCAAATTACATGTGCTTCTTAACCAAACTTGAGCTAATCCCAAGTAAACAGCACTTGAACTTCAGAAGTCTGGTTCCATATGTTTGTGTGAATGACACTCTACTGTATTTTAGCAGGGGTCTACCCTCAGTCATTGTTTTCCTGCAATGTCAGTTCTCTAGTCTTATTGAGACTAATGAAAGATTGTCCTTCACAACAGAAGTACACTCAGGACCTTAAATGATGAATTGGCTAAAATGTAGCTGCTCCATCTACCATAATGGAATGCTAGCCGTGACATATACATAGCAAGAAATTAAGTATCTTTTCTCATTTGCACCAGGAGGAAGGAGCTAACATTTGGCCAAGACATCTGATAAGTGCTAGGGCTTCTCTCAGACCCTCTATTCATGGCTATTTTCGGGCAAAGCATGAGCCCGAGTAATTTTCTCTCATTTGTTATTCTGCCACAGCAGGAGCCAACTCTGCTCCCACAGCCATGTCCCAGAAGAGCCATTAACAACTTGAAGTTTGCATCAGCTAGAAACCTACCTGCCATGTAGACCTTTTTTCTACATTACTCACACAAAGGTTGCCGACGTTTGGAATGAGTCCATCGAAGTATTTTTCATTTAGTTGAAGTTGTTTTCAATGTTTTCTTGTTTTCCACTGATTGAAGGTCAAGTCTGGAGCAGGGGATTGTATTAATAAAGCCCCCCTGAGGGGAACTGCTAGAATGACACTTTAACTCATCACCCACCAGAGAATAGAGAACACCGTCAAGCAAGGCTTTATTAGCCAACCACTGTCAAGCTGGCCCTGAGAAAAGTGGTGCCGATTCTGAAGAAGGTCAACGATTCCAAGTGTGTGGGTGTGTGTGCATCTGTAGGAGACTCTTGGCCCACAACTAGGGAGTTTTGAATTGGAAACCTTGCCAGACATCGTCTAAATCAGTGTAAAAATGTAGTTTGTTTCCTCTCTCAGCAACAGATGTCAGCTTTCTGGAAGGTTTATGGCCTTTCCTGGAGAAGGGAGGGAAGGCTTTTGCTCACTTTATCCAGCTCCTCACTTTTCAGACTTCTTTTCAAATGAACAGGCAGGTCTGGGAATCCTTAGCACATTTAGTCTTAAGGGGGTCTATTTCATCTAACCTAATAATGACTGGCTCAATAATCAATCAATAGGTTAGGTCTCACTCTTCAGGGTTCATTTATATGGGGAGTCCCTCTGGGTTCAGAAACTCTCCATAAAAAATACCCACATAGCACACGCCCTCTCAAACCCAAGAGCTGCAATATTGACAATCTTCAGGCTAAGAATTTATTCTTTATTGAATGGATAGGCAGCAAATAAATTGCAGCACTCTTTCCCAAAGTGTGTTCTACGGAATCCCAGGGTTCCACGGGCACTTAAATTTAGGAAAACAAATTCCCCTCCCGCCTCAATTCTGGGATTCTAAGTCATCTCAACTGTAAGTTCCCCACTGATTTAATAGCAGGATTTTTTTTTGGGGGGGAGGGTACCTGATTTCAAGTATGTAGTTTTGTTTTTAACTAAGTGGTATGAGCCTACATTTATCCATATGAACGCTAAACACTTTCTTCTCAACCTCTCAGTTCTAGTTTATATATTATAGTTCTTTACCTTCAAAGTCTAAGGTTTACTATAAGTTACTTTTGACCATCAGAAGTTAGATTAAATATCCCAGTGACAATTTTATAAACATTTTGTGATCCTGATCTCAAAATAAAATAAATAACATGATTTTGAATTTTATAAAGGAATATTCAAGTTTCACATGTCTTTCTTTTTGATAAGCTTATAGTTTCATATATTTTATCTTTAACTGAACAACAAGTAAGTGGGAAATACAGATTGAGTAGCCCTTTTTGGAAATGCTTGGGACTAGAATTATTTCAAATTTTGGGTTTTCTCAGATTTTAGAACACTTGCAAATATACAATAACAGTCTAAACATAAAATTTATTTGTTACATGTAGGCCTTATTCACATGAAAATAATTTTATACAATATTTTTAACAATTCTGTATGTGAAACAAAGTTTCATGGTGTGAAATTTTCTACTGGGAATGTCATATCTGCATTCAAAAAAATTCAGATTTTGGAGCATTTCCGATTTTAGATTTTCAGATTTGGATGTTTATCTGTACCAACACTATGTAAGTATCAGCCAGAAGCTCCTGACAGAGAATCTTGGAGACGGGGTGCTGTAGTTTGAATCTTGAACATCCCCCCAAAGGCCCATGTGTTAGCAGCTTAGTTCTCATCTTACGGCTTTATTGGGGTGGGGGTATGGGGGGTGTGGCAGGGAAGGTTAGAACTTCCAGGAGGTAGGGTCTAGTATGGGAAAGTTAAGTCATTGGGTGTATCCATTGAAGGGGATATTGAACTGAATAGAACACTGAAGAAAGAAATTGCAGAAGACTGTAGCAGTTGGAAAGACCTCCCATGTTCTTGGATAGGCAGAGTTAATATAATCAAAATGTCCATATTACCAAAAGCATCACACAGATTCAATGCAATGCTCATCAAAATATCAATGACATCCTTCACAGACACAGAAAAAGCAGTTCTAAAATTCATTTGGAAAAATAAGAGACCCAGAAGAGCCAAAGCAATTCGGAGCAAAAAGAGTGATGCTGGAGACATCACAATCCTGCACCTGAAATTATACTACAGAGTTATAGTAATAAAAACAGCATAGTACTGGCACCAAAACAGACATGAAGACCAACAAAATAGAAGACCCAGAGACAAACCCACATAAATACAGTTATCTGATACTAGACAAAGGTGCAGAAAACAAAATTGGAGAAAAGATAGTTTTTCTAATAAATGGTGCTGGGAAAACTGGATATCCATATATAGAAGAATGAAACTGAACCCCTATTTCTTACCCTGCACAAAAGTCAACTCAAAGTGAATCAAACCTACGAATTAGACTAGAAACTCTACAACTGCAAGAAGAAAATGTAGGCACAACACTCCAGCATATAGACACAAGAACTAACTTCCTTAACAAGACCCCTAAAGCACAAGAAATAAAACTAAAAATGGGATGCTATAAAATTAAAAAGCCTTCTGCACAGCAAAGGAAGCAAGTGTGAAGAGAGAGCCTACAGAAATGGAGAAGGTCTTTGCCACCTGTTTCTCATAGAGAGCATTAATACCCAGAATATATAAAGAACTCAAAAAACTTAATATCAAAAAACAACAAAAAACCCAATTGATAAACAGGCAAAAGAACTAAATAGACACTTCTCAAAAGAAGAAATACAAATAGCCAACAAACACATGAAAAAAATGTTTAACATCTCTAACAATTAGGAAAATGAAAATCAAAATGACATTGAGATTTCATCTCACTAAAGTCATAAGGGCAATTATCAAAAACACAAATAATAATAAATATTATCAAGGAAGTGGAAAAAAGGTATACTTATACATTGTTGGTGGCAACGTAAATTAGTACAATCACTCTGGAAAACAGTATGGAGAATCCTCAAAAAACTAGGAATGGAACCACCATAATGATCCAGTTATCCCACTCCTTGGCATATATCCAAAGGAGTTAAAATCAGCATACTACAGTGAGGCAGCGACATCAGTGTTTCTAGAAGCACATCTCACAATAGCCAAGCTATGGAACCCACCTAGGCGCTACCCTTCAACAGATGAATGGATAAAGAAAATGTGGAGTGTATATACATACTTAAAAGGGGATATTGGAGCCCCAGCCCCTTCCTGTCTCTTTGTTTCCCAGGAGAGAAATATGAGGTGAACAGGCTTTCTCCACCACAAGCTCCCACCATGATGTACAGTGCTACCACAGGCCCAAAGCCACAGGGCCAACAGACCGTGGACCAAAACCTCCGAAACTGTGAGCCAAAATAAACATTTTCTTCTTTTAAGTTGATTATTTCAAGTATTTTTATCATAGTGATGGGAAGATATGAACAGGATCCTAGTTCTTCATAATGAAGCAATCAACTTTCTAAGAACCATCAGCCACTTTCTCCTCATACTGAAGCTTCTATAATTCCTAGAGGTTTGGTAATCAGCATAGTACTGGCACCAAAACAGACATTACTTCCTGGGGTGAGATAGAAAGCTTATCTTTATATTGCTGATATATAAAATATTTTTTTAAATACATATTATGTCTTAGAATAATTTTAGATTAACATGAAAATTGTAAAGATAATACAGAGAATTCCCAGTTTCCTCTGGGGTCATCTTACATTAACAAGGAACATTTGTCAACACTAAGACATTAATGTTGGTATAGTCACTAGTATTAACTGCAGACTTTAATCTCACCAATATATTCTTTGGTAGAATCTCTACCAATATATTCTTTCTATTCTGGAGTCTACTTTATTCAGACAATGTGTCTCCCTAGTCTCCTCTGGTCTGTGGCAGTTTCTCAGTCTTTGTCTGACAGTCTTGAAGACTGGTCGCCAAGTATCCTGCACAATCTACCTGGATCTGGGTTTATCTCTTTTTTTCCCCCTCTAGACTAAATGGCATGATGGGTTTTTGTAAAAAGTACCATGGAGTTAGGTGCCCTTCTCAGTGTACCATGCCAGAGAGGACCTTGCATCCTATCACTGAAGATGCTGACCTGACCACATGGGGGTTCACCAAGTTTTTCCACTGGGCTCTGTATTTTAAAACTCACTCAAGGTGTTATCAGATGAACTGATCTCTACAAAATGGGGTAAGTTCCTGCCTCTTGTACAGGTGGGGACAGCCACAGCCCTCTGGTAGGTAAGGCAGGTGGGGCACCAGACACAATCACTCTTAGCGTCCTCCTCGCCTGAACCCTGCATCCATGCACCTCATTTGCCTCATTCTATCCCATTCTGGTTTCTCACATCAATCCAAAGACTCTGGTTTTAGACACACCAAAGTATAAAAAGATGTGCTCTTTATTTTAGAATAAAGTATATTACAAAGTCTATGGGTAACCAATTAATTTGATCACAGAGCTCTTTTTTCACTTGAGAGTCCTCTCTTTACCCAAACTTATTAACCCTCTTTTTAGAAATGAGAAATGAGGGGAAGGACACTGAATCAGATATAGTCTGAATGTGCCTGTGCCTGACCCTGGCTAAGTTCCTTTCACAAAAATGCTCTTTACAACCTCTGACATCCTTGGCCACAATTCTGATGCATTTAAATGGATTTCTTTGACCTCTCATACACCCGGGGAAGGTTGTGCTTGCTCTTCTGTGAGCTGTGGACAGACATGCTGACAGTCCGATGGGAGTGGCTGACCCTTGTCACTGTGTTAAGAGTAAAACTGGTCTAAATGGGCAGCCGAGCACTCAAACAATGACCTCCTCCCCCTCCCCAGAGTCGCATCATAACTGCCTGCTGCACCACTGTGAATGAGGACATGCTGCCCCCCCAGCCCCCACTAACCTTTCTGCCCTTTAACTGCCAGGACTCATCTACAGCTCTGATAGAATGGACTTCAGTTCTCAGGCACAGGATTTTTAACCACTCTGAAGAATGCTGTACTGCCAGGCTGATAAGCTGGAAATTTAGGAACCAAATCATGATAGACACCCTAGGCAACCTCATTTCACAGTTCTGAGTGGCCCCAGTGGAGCAATCTTCCTGTTCAGGAGATCACAGCGACACAGTGAGTAATCGCCAGCCCAGCCCATGAGCAGGAGACCAAAGAAGGCAATACTAATGTCATTTAAATCCAGGCTCTGCCTTGGCTATTGACAAGGTCTTTCAGGACACAGGGCTACATCTTTTTTCTTACTAAATGACGGCATTTGGTATGTAGCATGCATACACAAGTGTATAGGGCCATCCATCAAATAAACAACTTACACAGGAGTCTCTGGGGGAAAAATCCCACATTAGAAGAATGTGAGCCTTTTTAATTTTAAGACAAGGTGATCTTAGAGACAAACGAGGACAGCTATTCATTTTATTTTTAAAAATCGGTCATCTTGTATCTTTTGATGATAAAGGATTTTTCCTTTTCGGTGCCAAGGATCAAAACCCATGACTTCATGCATGCTAGGCAAGTCCTCTACCACTGAGCCACATCCCTAGCTCCGCATGGTAGAAAACTTAGGAGACTAAGGTTCAAATCCTGGTTACTGTAAATTTCTTAACTTCTCTGAGCTTTAATGTTATTGGCAATAAAACGGGGACACTAGCTACTTGGCAACAATATTGTAAGGATCAAATGAGATAATTTGTTTAAAGCATTTGAGCCAGTGCCTGGCATAAAGAGATAGTGAATAAGCATGGAATTCCCTTTCACTGCAAGTTTCCTTTCAAAGTTGACCCTTTCATGGCCAACTCTAGCTGGTTTGGTCTAAATTCTGTACACGCTTGGTATTCTTAAACTCCATCCTTGGGAAAACCTCAAATACAATCTCAAGAGGCAGGAGCCCCTTGATCAACAATCTATGGATGAGAGATTTACAATCTCTGGATCATAGAGCTTCATCAGAAAAAAAAGACAGATGCCAATGTTCCAAATGGATTCACCTGAACAATCCTGAATTTCTCCATGAGGTCATGGTTTCTCTTCCTCTCAACAGCATCAGGGTGGAAATTCTCCCTTCTGTTCTCTTTCTGTCCACATGCCTAGTTAGCTTCTACACTGCCCAGGGGTAGGAATCAAGAGGACAGTCAAGACTTGCTTTGTCAGTCATGTCCAGTCTGCACTTGAGAGAAGGTTAAGAGGCAAAAGTATCCAAACCCTTGTGAATTTTATAATATCCAATTTATAATTGGATAAATTAATAAGCATTGATTTCAAATTCCAAGAGGACCATCAGTTCATTGTTTAGGTTGGTGCTTAGTGAATACACTTTGATTATCAGCGATTCCACAGTTCAGCTTAAGGCTTTGACCTCTGTTAAAATACAGACATCCCTAGAAAAGCCAGCTTAAGGAGGGCCAGTCAGGAAACACAGTGGGACAGACAGATCTGAAGATGGACTTTGAGAAGGAGCCGCAGGAGAGAAGAGCAAGGCCTTAAGCCTGACAGGGTTAGAGGAGCCACTTCTGAGGGAGGTAAACGAAAAGGGAGGTATAAAAAGAATGACCCAGAATAAGAAGGTGGGGATACCCCCAACAAAGTCTGAGCAGACTTGTCTGTGTCAGGACCAATGCAATTAGGTCTTAAATCAACTTCTGCACGACAGACTTCAGCTGTTCATCCTGTTCTATCTAGTCCCTAAATCCTGCCAAACCAAACATCAGCTACTCTTCAGGGTATAACCTCCACAGAGGAGTCTCCCAAGCCACTGGGAAAAATAGCCTTTGGCAAATCAAATCCTGGCCAATTTGGTTAGTTTTAAATACTTCTGTGGCCAGGGGAGAAGGATAATACTGTTTGGGTTAGAAACAAACAGTCAGGAGATTTATGAAGATGAGATAGGATGAAGCCAAAGCTTTGATTCAGTGCAGCATAGTGTGGCTCACAGAGAGCTGGGAAGAAACTGAAATTAACCTCCTGCAAGGCTGAAACCTGGACTCCTGATGCCACCCCCATCACAGTCACTGGGATTTCCATCCTCTGCATGGTCCTGTGTTGGCCATGTATGCATATCTGAGTTTGGGGCTGGCTGTGCAGAGCATTCTTCATGTAAGATGTCTTCCTGAGAGAGGAGTGTGTTTATGAGGGTTAATTCTAGGCTCAACCAAAAGCCACCTAAGGCACAAATGCTCTGAGTCAGTGGGGTTTTACACATTCCATCTGCTGCTGAGCACCTCACTGTGGTGCATTTTTCCAGTCCATGCATTGTCCTACACATTTCATGCTGCTGACAGATGAAAGCTGGCCTTGCCTGTGGCATACATTCTTCAGTGCTTACATATGCTCTTATAAGGAAGTGGAACTCGGAGAGCACTCTCTCACTCCCAGCAGGGACTGGTACTGTGTTCACAATGAGTTCAATGATTTGGACTACGGGATGGCTCCAGCACCTCATCTCATGTCTTTCTGTCACCAATGTTGAAACTTTTGACAAACCAAAGGAATTCAACCTTCAAATAGACAATTTTCTTCAGATCTGCCAAGGAACTAGGGTATCAAACAGCAACCTACCGTCCATTTCAACAGGCCCAAGTGATCCTGACTTTTTCAGGAATGGAGGTGATTTTTTCAAATTACCTACAATTTCATTATTTAATGTTTTAACACTTCAAAATTTATAATATGGCTTAAGGACTTACTCAGTGGTAAGAGACTTGCCTAGTATGTACACAGCCCCGTGTGTGTATCCAGCAGTATAATATGGCAAAATCACTGACCAATCAAAAGAGATGCTATTATAGCAACGCAGCACGGTACCGGAATGCAGAATTCCCTTGTGCTGCAAGACAGCCACCATTTTTGGTTCTGGAATTGTGTGAAAATCCCTGAAGGGAGGCCTCTGTGGCTGGGCAGAGGGGCTGGGTCAGTGGCTGTTTTCCACATGAGAAGCAAATATCTAATGCTTTAGTGAGCAGTATTGCCCACCAGGGTTTCTGAGTGGCCCTGGGTTCTCTCCGGGAAGATGAGCACCAGAGCATGTAGGAAAGAAACATGGAAGAAAGAAATCCTCAGTATCCTGTGGCATTTTTTACCACAACCCAAGAGCCCACCTAAAGTGATACTGGATCTATAACATCAAGATAAAGGAGTCCTAGTGAGTATAAAATACGTACCGGGGCCAATTTCCCCATCAGCTTAGGACTCGCAGGCCTTTGGAAACTCAGCCCTGAGACACCCAGAGATTCTGGTCTATCACCAGAGACCTAAGTTCAATCATCTAACAGCTTGGGACCATCTCCTCCAGGCACCGCCAGCTCAGATTTCTACTTACCACATCTCTCTCTCTGTCACACACACTCACACACACACACACACACACGTGTCTGAGGAAAGGCAAGCATGAAATATACTGCATTGAAAAGTTGAAAAGCGTGGAGGGTAAGTTAATTTTCAAAGAAGAGTTAGCAGCTTGACACACTGGATGTACGACTCACCTCTGCAGGGCAGACATTGATTTTCCCACCTGGGAACATCACCAAATTAGCTGGCAGTTGAAAGCATGATCTCTGACTTTTTTTTTTTTCACTCCCTCCTAGATCTTACATTTTATTTTAAGACCATGAAACAACATGAGATGAAAAGTCTCATTCAGAAACAGAATGGGAAGGAGAATTCTATTTTTCTTATTCAGAAAAAGTTCTTCCCAAGGTATTTTATAACTAAAACTGAAATGTGTAGGTAGGAGAGGGAGGTGCATGAGCTTTCCTTGCTTGGTTTCTGTTGGAAAGAGAGGCAGCCTGTGAATTCTGGGGGAACAGTAGCCTCCTACCTACAGTTATCACCAGGGGCACCCTGGGCAGAGTTCAGGTCCTACACTGCTCCCAGTGCTGCTGTCTTAGACACAGGTGTCAATCAGGAGCTGTCCCTTCATCTTAGGGGCACAGGGAGGACAGGTTTGGTTCATTCAGGAGTAAAATGTTCTGCCACTTAATGCATGTTTGAGTACATTTTTTTCACTATTGCAACCAAAAAAATCTGACAAGAACAATTAGAGGAGGAAAAGTTTATTTTGGGGTTCACAGTTTCAGAGGTCTCAGTCCACAGAGGCCAGTTCCATTCTTTAGGGCTTGAGGTGAGGCAGAATAGCATGGCAGAAGAGTGTGGTGGAGGAAAGCAGCTCAGGACATCACTCCAGGAAAAAGAGAGAGAGCGAGAGCGAGAGCGAGAGAGAACGAGTGAGCGTAATCTCCACTCATCAAGAACAATATATATATATATATATATATATATATATATATATATATATATATATGTACACACATACACACACACACACACACACCAAAGGTACATCTCCTCGCAGTATCTCACCTCCTCCAGCTACACCCCACCTGCCTTTAGTTACTACTCAGTTAATCCCGACAGGGGATTGGGTTTTTGATTGGATTAAGGCTCTCATAACCTATCTTTTTTTTTAATATATATATTAGTTGTAGATGGACACAATACCTTTATTTTACTTATTTATTTTTATGTGATGCTGAGGATTGAACCCAGTGCCTCATAGGTATGAAGCAAGTGCTCTGGCTCTGAGCCACAATCCCAGCCTTCATAACCTATCTTTTAATCTCTAAGCTTTCTTGCATTGTCTCACACATGAGCTTTTGGGGAACACTGCAAGTATGGCCTTGGGGAAGGCACTCAGGTCAGAACCCCAGCTTTGATAGTTCAAAACTGAGACTAATCAGTCCTGCTGTAGGTAGGGTAGATCTAGGTTCAGGTTTTCTAATACCCAACATTGCACAATAGAAAATTATAAACCTTATTTCAGAAAAAGAATGCAAGATCAACAAATACAGTACTGGGAACAAGGTTTTGAAAAGGGCTCATGCAAGTGGAGGGCCCTGTGGTTGAAACCTCATCAGTGCCATAGTAAATGTACTTTGCACACCTGGCTATATCAAATAAGAAGTAAGTGAATAAATGTGTACACTGTGAAACATATACAAATGCATGATGTTGAGTTATTTCACAACTATGCAATGCCTACTGTGTGCTTGTTTGCTAGGTGTAGGAGATGAAGCTTGAACAAGACTTGATCCTACAATTATGAAACCTAAACTTAGTGGCATTACACCGTCCTCTATGGTAGGATGTCCTCTGAATCCTGAATACAGAAGTGAAACAAATCAATGCAGAATGGCCTGCCTGCTTACCTCTCAGGCTCTCTAAGATTCTGATCCCACAGCTGGCTTTCTGGGACATGCACACTATTCAGTCTCAACTTCTGCTTTCTCCTCCTTCCCAGCCATTATCTTCTTATTGACTTGAGACTCTGAAACCCCCAGAGTCATAAGACAGTTTTTCTAATCTCTTACTTTAAGAAATGAATGGATAGTGGTCCCATAGGGTGGGAGGGCAGCGTGTGAGAGAGGACTAGGGAGAGATAGCTAAGGAATATGGGGTTTTCTGGGGGGAAGATTATAAGACGTCCTAAAATTGAGAGTTGGTGATGGGTGCTCACCTTTGTGAATATGCCAAAAGCTAGTGAACTGTAACTTAAGAGAGTAATTTATATTGAAAGATAATTATTTCTTGATAAAGTTGTTTAAAAATATGAATGGACAACCAAGAAACATCTAAAATTCAAAAAAAGCTTATAACATAAAAAGACCACAATAAATAAAAAATGGGGTTGAGGAATAAACTTGAAGAAAACCAAGATCATTCAGAAAATGGAAAAGAACTTCCTATGTTTCAAGAAGATCTTGAATCAAAAAAAAAAGCAGCTATGAAAAATGAACTATCCAAGAGTAAGATTGAAATCTTTTTTAAGTTAAAAAAATAAATTTGCTGAAGTATAAAAAATTCAATTAAAGGTCTGGAAGATAAAGTTAAGGATAACTTCTAGAACATAAAGCAAAAGGCCCAAGATATGAAAACACAGAAGTTTAACATCTGACAAACCAGAACATTCAGAATGAAAGAACAGAGAAAATAGATAAAGTAAAATTAAAAGGGAAAGGCAGAAAAAAAAATTCCCAGAGCTATCAGAAGACAAGTCTATAAAATGAAATGTTCTAGCATGAATAATAATAATAATAATATTAATAATAATAATATGCCCAAGCCTAGACATATCAGTGTGAACTTTGAGAACATCAAGGAATAGATCCTACAAGCTTACAGAAAGATAAAAATGGGTGATCAAAGGAAATAAAATGCAACTAGCATTAGAAACAATGGATCTTAGAAGACTGGGTAACAGGTGTTTTAACTGTTATTTAAAATGATTTTGCATTGAGAGCTTCATTTTCAAATTCTCTATCAAGAACGAAGTACTAAATCTCTATTAGTATAGCAAGAAACCAAAAGACATTGCCTAAAGTTGAGGGAACAAGAAAGAAATTTCAATATATAGTTTGAGGTTCCACAGGTAGCCAATAAAAGAATTAAATAATTATCTTCTTTTAGTGGAAAGGGAGATAAGAGATAGGATAAAAGAGGATAGTATACACTAGATTTTTATTTTCAGAGCTAGAAATAATTTTTGTAGATACAAGCCTAATTATTTAGAGGTTTAAATGTAACTATCAGAAGTACCGAAAACAGAAATGGTTAAAAAAAAAAAATGACTGCTAGGAAGCAAAGCAGAAGGTGGAGAGGCAAGGCAGGATTCTGTTAATTTTTATTTCAAAACTGAGATGCAATGTATAATATCTGTATATTTTAATATCTACTTGAGATGTGCTTTTTAAATACAGATCCTAGAAACACCAAAGACAGCCCAGTCCTCAAGGCCTGAGCAGCTACTCCCAAGTGTACACTGGCAGTCAATATTCATTCACATGGTCTGCATCTGTGAATTCAACCATCTCAGAGTGATATTCAGAAAAAACACTGCACTGAACATGTACTCCCCCCTGAACAACGCAGTATAACAACTGTTTGCATATCATTTACATTGTATTAGGTATTATAAGTAATATTGAGGGCTGGGGATGTGGCTCAAGCAGTAACGCGCTCGCCTGGCATGCACGGGGCGCTGGGTTCGATCCTCAGCACCACATACAAATAAAAATAAAGATGTTGTGTCCACCGAAAACTGAAAAATAAATATTATAAAAATAAGTAATATTGAGATGATTTAAAGTCCATGGGAGAATATGTATAAGTTGTATGCAAATACTGTGTCTTTATATATAAGGGAATTTGGCATCTGTGAATTTCTTGAATTTGGGGGGTCCTTGAACCAATCCCTCATGAATATTGAGAAATGATCTTATTGCAAAAAACTAATTCCTTCATAGATCATGGTTTTCACATTTATTTAAGTTTGGGAATTGCTGACTTATTCTAAATACTCCTTCTAGAGATTCAAAATATACATTAAGTTATTAAAAATTCCAAAAAGTTCCAAAGAAAGGAAATCAGTTTAACTTCATTCGACTGAATGTCAACTCACTTCAAGATCAACCTGATGAATCATTAATTTACTGACTTTAGCAAATTTTCTGACTGTCATTTTTTTTCTTCAAGATTTAATACTTGTAACAAGAATGCTTTTCTTTTTCTTTGGTACTGGGATTGAGCCCAGGAGTGCTTAATCACTGAACCACATCCCTAGCCTTTTTTTTTGGATACAGGGTCTTGCTGAGTTGCTGAAGTTGGATTTGGACTTGAGATCCTCCAGCCTTAGCCTCCAGAGTCACAGGGATTATAGGCATGTACCTATATGTGACTGGCTTGGGAATACTGGAACATCCAACAAGTTAGTAGAATATAAACTAATACAAATGAATCATTGTCCACAAATGAGATTACTTATGTTGCCTCTGGTTTCTTTTTAATGTTTCTGAATGTCATTTTTAACTTCATTTAAACCTTCAAGCATTTTAAGTCTACTCTCCATAATCCTCCAATGGAATATCAGCCTTAATTTTGTATTTCTAGCAATGAAATGTTCCTCATGAAACACACTTTGGAAAACACAACTGAAGAGGAATGGAGGCAGGTGCTGGTGCTGTAGGCCCCAGGGAACACAGGATGAAGATATGAGTCAGAAACCGATAATGAGGGAACTAATGAGAAAAGACCACTTCATCCAGATGTTGTATTTCTATAAATCTGGGCAAGACTCTACACTCTATTCATCCACTCCCAATAGTGATTAGATCCACATTTTTTTAAATTAGGTTTTACCACAGGAACATGTTTTCATGGCAAACTCATAGGTGAGAAGGAAGCCTGTGCTGCCTCCCTCTGCTCCTGGGTTTGAGAGGCCGTTTGCAGACTGCCTCCACATCTCCTCCTCTCCCACTTGCAAGGGCCACCGTGAGGATGGCCAGCATGGAGCATTGAGGGGGAAGAAAATGACATTAGCACAGGGATCGCATCCTTACAAATCCACTGGGATTGAGGGACTCTCGATGAATAAAGCTGGTCTGGTGGGGGAGTGCTGGGGACTGGCAAATCAGCAGAGCATAGGCCAGGTTTTAAAAACAAAGAAAGAAAAGAATTGCAGCAAGAAAAAGAAAGTGACATAAGATGATGAGATAAAAGAAATTGTAAGAAACTAGGGATAAGGCCAGTTGCACGTCTATCTATTTGTGGTGATGGTTCTTTTGAATTTATAAATGAATGAATGAATGAAAGAAAGAATGAATGAATGAATGAACGAACAAACAAATAAACAAATAATAGAAGGCAGCTGCTACCCAGAATGGCTACTGTTGTTTTGGGGATAAGCAGCCACAGACCACACCTTCCAATATCTCAAGTAAAGTTAGAGATCTAGATGTTTTTATAATTTAAAAGGTCCTAATTTCTAGAAGTTAGAGATTATTTCAATTTAAAAACACATCATGAAGCTGACTAGAAATACATACCTTTTAAACATGTTTATAAATACACACACATACACATATATAACAAAGTGATATCATTTATTATCTTACTCTGTCACTTATAAGTTCTAAATGAAGACTTCTTCATGTGTCCCTGCTTATCTTGTTGGTAGTGACCAAATGTTCCTGATTAAGAAGGTAATTTTAAACTTGATTCAGTCCCCCGAACTATTATTCCCTCTCAGCTTTGAAGCCCTTGCAAATATGACATGCACAACTTCTATGTTTTTCTCTCATTTAGATTTTAATAAAAATATTGAAATATGACCAAAAAAAAAGAGGAGCTTTGAGACCTACCATCATATGTCTACATATGAGGTATATTAATTCGTTAATGACTATGGTTCAGAAACTGCTACTTAAAAGGAATGAATAAACTCACTAGCTCATATTTTCCTTGAAATGCATTGCTAAAATTGCACTTTTTTGCAGTTTTCATAATGGATGCAGTCTTCTCTATCCAGGAACACACACATGGAGCTGAGAGTGTTCACAGGATCTGTCAGACTGCCATCAGCTATGCTGGGTCCCTGTACAACTTCCCTTCTTCACATGGTCTTGCCTGCTTCCTGGATCCATCTTTTCATCCTGAGTAGTTGTTTGTGTTCTGTTCCAAGTGGGTCCTGCTGCTGCACAGGATCCTGCTCTTGCAGAACTTCATCCAAATGCATAACTCTGATAGTGCTGAACTTTCTCCTCCATATCCAGACTTCTGTTTGTTAGCCTTTGGATTCTCTTTCCTGCTGTGGATCTTTCTTGAGTGGAAAATTTCACAAGACTATTTCTGAGGGCAACAGTACAGTAGATATCTGTTCCTTGGGTTTTTCCAGCATCCACTTAACCTCAAGCTTCTAAAGAACTGCCCCCATTCCAAACCTATGCTACTGGCTGGAGGGAACAGAACATCTTATTTTGCTATAAATTTAAAAAGATGCAAACTGAGGGCTGCTAGAAGCCATCTTCCCTACCACATTTTGGGGAAGATTGTGGGAGAGGGGAGGAAAACAATGAGGAATAAACAGAGTAGAGAGAAGGATCCAGGGAGAGGGAGACAAGAAGAGGGGCAGGGGAGAAACAGACTGCTTCCATGGATTCTGTCCCTCCAGATCTATGCCTGGCTGTGCAGCTGTGTGGGCAGCAAACTCCCTTCTGTGTACAGACACTCTGAGCTGGAATTCTGTCACTTGTAAAGAAAAGAATCTTGATATGTAGTAAGAGAGAGACCACTACAGCTTTCTGCAGTGCAGTTAACAGTCTTCACTCATTTTTTTTTTAAAGAATTATAACCAAAATAAAATAAATGGACCTGAAACCTGGATTTAAACAGTGACTCTAGTGTGAAGTGAGCAAGTCCTCAGCTTCCTCCTCTAGAAGACAGGACAGGCTCACTTCAGCCTCCCTACAGCTATGAGAATTAGAAGATGAACAAGTTACCTGGATCGCAGCAGGCTCTTAATAAATAACAGCAATTACTTTTCAGTTTAAGAAAGTTGAAAGGCAGAGGAGAGTTCTTAAAGTCCTTTCACCTGTTTCTCTAGAAAGGTGATGCTAACAAATAGCTGGCAGATGCTTTTATGATTGTTGAACCCGATTTATCTTACTTGGGGAGGACATTACGGTGATATTTCCCATTATAAGTGAGAGCAGATTTGTTCCTCTTTAATTCTGAAGGGCAGTGTTAGTATGATTGGTGTCCTTTGTGCGGCAAGAGCAATTCCATCATCCATTTCACTCTTTGCAGAGCGGATGCTGTCTCCACTTTCCTCACTGCTCCCTGAGCCCCCACCCTCTCTGTATTTGAGGGCTGCAGTCTCCTGCTCTATTTCCTAATACCTGTTGGGTCACCTCCCTGGAATATATTGAACAAAGAGAATATTACCTGTTTTTCCAATCAGTATGCTTTCACAAGCTCAATAGCTTTCTACTAAGTAGGTCAGAGGATATTTTTCTTGCTCAAAATAACATGGCTGTCTTGAAAACCAAGAAACCTAATTTGGGGAGACATTTACTCACCATTTTTCATTTCTTTCAAGAACTTCTTGCTGTTCTTTGCAAATACTATCGCCATTCTCTATAAAGGATCAGATTTATGAGGTTGGATAAATCAGTTTTACTTATGCAATTTAATTGATGGTTCATTCAACTATCTTTAGAGAATTTCTGAAAACCCACCAAGGACTTCACTTGAAATATACAAATAGCATCTAAATGTAATTAAATTCACAAAGTATGTATTTTATATGAAATTAAAGCATTTTGTTTGCCTGGAGATTGAACCCAAGGCCTTACACATACAAAGCATGTCCTCCACCACTGAGCTACATCCTTAGCTCTCCAATGTCTTTTTTTTTTTCTTTCTTGGTACTAGGAAGTTAATCCACGGGTGCTTAACCATTGAGCCTCATCCCCAGCCATTTTTTGTATTTTATTTAGAGACAGGGTCTCACTGAGTTACTTAGGGATTCACTAAATTGCTGAGGCTGGCTTTGAACTCACAATCCTCCTGTTTCAGTCCCCCAAGCCACTGGGATTACAGGCGTGCACCACCACGCCTGGCTTCCAATGTCTTTTAATCAATTATTTTTTAAGTCTTTCAAAATCACATCCATTATTTTCCATATCTCAGTCCTGTATGATTTTCTGTTGGTTCTCTACAGGGGAAAATGGAATTTTTCCTTCTTATTTTCTCTTCCAAAAGGTGAAAAAAGGAAAAGATAGTCATTTTCTAGTTGTAGGGGCATGAGATATTAAATGTATTCCAAAAGATTCCCTATGATCTGATATTCTGCTGCTTAGGGTGTAATTTGTTGTAATAAGAAACTGAAGACTTTCTGTCAGGAAAACCAAAGTGTTCAGTGATAGCTTGTGAAAGTATAAAAGAAAAAGTGAGCTGGACTGGAAAAAATTTTTAAATTTTTAAAATTTTGCTTTTATTTTTATAAATAGGAAGACTAGACGTCATTTTTCAGAGAAAATGCACTGCTCATTTACACCAAAAAAAGTCAATGTTTTCCTATGCAGATAACCAAGCACCAAGGAGGGAGAGTGGCTTCTTCCTTGCTCAACAGTGAGGTTGTTTACTGGGAGTTGGTATTTCCTGTGTCCTGACCTGGCTTGGTAGCTCAGGAGCCATGGTAGGTTGGAAATGGATGGATTGCTCCATGGCTATGGGATTTGGAGTTAAAAGGATTGGACATCCATATCCCAGGGAGGGAGGATCTACAATGTACGTAGTGAGCATAGGAAAAGAACGAGAACCTGAATAAAAGATATCCAAAGAGGATAGGCCAGACAGAAAAACAACTGGATTCTGTAGAGAGTTCCTGGAGCCAGCATCTGAAGCACCAGAGTTTAAGAAAAGGTTACCTAATAGCATGAACATCCACTGACTGTGTGAAAGCTATAGGTAGAATCTTCTGCCTTCCTTGGATATGCTACTAAGGGAGACACAGGACTGAGTCCCTCCAGGTTGGAAAAAAACTTCCACTAGGGAGTTATCCAAAAGGAGACAGATTCTAGCAGCTCTGCTCCTGGTCCAGCAGACTAATTGCTAGAATGAGTCATGCTGTCATGGGGAGTCCAACATTTCCCCATGATAATGTTCATTAAGGGAGAGCTTTAGGATTGAAGGAGGGGCTTAGAGGGTCAGAAGGAGCAGGATTTGGTGAAGGAGACTTACATATTATTAAAGAGAGAGAGAGAGAGAGAGAGAGAGAGAGAGAGAGAGAGAGAGAGAGAGAGAGAAAGAGAGAGATTGAAGATTTCCAACTATTTTGAAGGGGCTCCAGGGTATCCTCTGACTTTCAGCAGAGGTTAATGAAGCATATGGACCAGAATATGAGCCCAATGGCACTGATGTCCCTAGACCTTGATGCTGGTTGGTACACTTCTTACCAGATCTTACAAGCAGCTTGCCCAGGTACTTTCTAGTAGATAAGGGAATATGATTTTGGAAGGGCCTTTAAACTGCATTTCAAAACAAAACAGCAAAACAAAAACAAAAGCAACTATTTGGTGGCAAGGTAGTCCATGAAGACACAATGTATTTCCTTGTTTAATGAGTGGGCAGAAGCGGTGTGGACAGGGCTCTGTTCAGAGATGTGGTGGGATCACCATAAAGACAGTGTCATTTGTGTACAGGGTAACTATATCCCATGGATATGCCCCTGGAAGAAGGGGTGTCACCCAGCATGGGGATCCTGATGTAGTTTTTGGTCTTATTTAAGCTTAACAGAAAGAGGCAACGATGTGAGCCTATTAATCCTGATTTGGTATAAGAAGCTCTGTTTTTCACTATTTGATGATGACCCAAAGGTAGGTAGGTGCTTCCTAGGTCCTGGAAATGCCTTTTTTCCCCCTTAAATAAATAGGAAGACTAGAGGTCAGTTATCAGAGTACATACATTGCTCATATATGCTGGTGAACACACAAAAAAGAGTCAATTCAGTCATGATGTTGTACATCCAGAAGGCCATGCAGTAAACATGGAAGATCAGTAGGCATTGGCATACCAATGTCTCCTACTAGCCAAGGCCTATATAAAAAGCCTCTTCTACTTTTTGAACACAGATAATATTAGGATTCCTACAGATATATGATTTCCTAAAGACATACACACACACAGACTTGGGGCAAGAAGACAAGTTCAAAGTGTAACCAATAATATGACCAGGGAAGGAAGGAACAAACAGCTTCTTAACTTTCCTGTCTGAAAAGAAAGTGGTTACGGTCTATATATTTATCCAGTACACCTGGCACAGGGGAGTTGATGGAATAAAGAATAAAGTTCTGAGAGGATTTTGTAACATGATCCAGAGTGAGGCAGAAGGTGGGTTCCTCTGAAAGATGCTTGGGGAGTCATCCTCCAGGAGCCAGAAACAACAAACACCATGGAGTTGTGAGCTCCAGGAGGTGAAGGAGCAGGTTCTATCCACATTCCTCAGCACAGTGGTGGTGATATGTGTCACTTTCCCTTTCCATACATACATCAGCAGTGCCCATTTTGTTTCATCATTCATAATTCAGACAGGAAATAGCTACTGTACTAAGCCTATGTCTATGAAGCTTCCAGATGACCTACGCCAGTCTGCTGTCACCCAGAGCTCTGCAAGAATGTGAAGCATTTGATGAAAAGCATTTCTAGCAGCAAAGTAGAGAAACCTATTTGAGATGAAATCTTACTCATTCAGCAGCCCATGGGAGAAGGCTATGATATTCAGAATAAGTAGGGTGGTGGAAACCTACCCCTTTTTTTCTCAGAGGAGTTGGAGGGCAAAGCCTTAGGCCAATTCCATGCACAGACTATCCTTGATTTCTCTTCCAACAAAGACCACAAAGCTGGGTCATTTTCATGCTGTTAGTTCAGGGCTTGAAACACCCAGCAAAGGTAAACACCAGTTATTGCCCAAATGACTACATAGCATCTCAAGCAAGGTGATATGGGCTAAAGGAAGCAGGGTACTTTTCAAGGAGTGGATTGCTGGAGAATGAGGGTCTTTTTTCTTCTATTTTCCTAAGACAAGTGCAGCCAGAGGAATTGCTTATAATACTCTCCCTCACCCTTTCTCAAAAGCCTTCTATGAGCTCTAGATCATCCCTACTAGTAAAACACAAGTAATCAGGACTGAGTTCAGGGTAGTGGTTTAATATCACTTATGCAACTGAATTGTAGTCATTGTCACTGTCATCCCTTTGTCCCTCTTTCTCCTCCTCCTGGCTCCTCTCTTCTCCTTTGATGCTTGCATTTGTTGTATTTCTAGATTCTGAATCAAGAATCTCTCTTACCCTTCGGAATTAAATTAAATGGCCATGTATTAAAGACTGAAAATTCTTGAGCCTTGCTTAACTCCTTGTCCCACTGCTGTGCAAGACACAGTCATTGCCCCAGTGTCAAGACAAGGGGCTGTGGCTAAGAAACCAAGCTTATAAAATTGACAGCAAATAGAAACAGGTCCTGATTAGATATACCAGGTAACCCATTATTCCACACACACACACAGCTCAAACTCTGGTATGGAGGTTCTGTCACCAAAGATACTTCAATTGAAAACTATAATGTGGAAAAAATGATAAAGTAGCTAAAGGATTATTGTCCACATCAATAAACATTGGGTAAAATAATTCTGTAAACCTCACCAAGAAAGATAAATGACAACATGAGTGAAGAATGCTGGATGAAGTTCAGGTACTGTTTCCTCTCCTGGGTAGAGAATGTCTGTGGTTCATTCTCTAGGTCCTGCTCCATGAGTCTGGACTAGGAAAGTTTTAAACTAGAAACAACAGTTAAGGACCCCACCTGTCCCCTAGAAATGAGCTTCAGAGACAGATATCCAGACATGAGCATCCTCAGAAAGCAATCTAACCACAGTGGTGCAGCAGGGAGAGCTGAGCAGCCGAGAGCACTGCGTGCGTGACTGCATGCATCCCTCGTCCAGGTCTCCCCACTCCAAGGTGCACCTGGCAAGTTCTGCTGGCTCGTGTACTAGGAAGTCAAATTGATTGATGACAGAAACCCACAAAAGAGCAATTGTAGGCCTTTGGAAGAAAATCTAGCTTGAAAACAGTAGTAGAATGTTCTGCTGTGATGAAACCTTACATTTTATCAACTTATCTGCCAAAGCTTCCAGGGAAAAAGTTAAAAAATTACTGGCAAAATGAAAACTGATGCAGCTGCCATATAATTACTGGCAATCTCTGAGTTATAAACACCTGAGTTGTAAACATATCATGTCTACAAACTACCAGCTACGTTTTTTTTTTTTTTTTTCAAACAGCAAAGTAGAAAAACCTATTTGAGATGAAATCTTACTTGTTCAGTTTCCTCTGTGCCCCTCCCTCTCTGATCACAGCGCCACTAACAGATGCAGCCACAACTTCAGTAAGTCCCTTCATTATTCTTGGCTGCTTATTTCTAGGTAATTCACAAAAAAATGTCATTCCTTTTGCCACAAAAATACTATTGAGTGGGTGGGTGGAGTACTAGAGAGGACTAAACCAAGGGGTGCTCAACAACTTAGCCACATGCCTACCCCTTTTATTTTGAGATAGAGTCTTCCTAAGTTGCCCAGGCTGGCCTACTGTCTCAGCCTCCTAAGAAGCTGGGATTACAGGTGTGCACCACCACACTTGGCTACAAAAATACTACTTAAGGACAATATTGATATCACCCTTCTCTGCAGGCTTTGATCAAGAAGCAGGAGAAGGCTCTTATATATTTTGAAATAAATTAAGATCAGCTAAAATAAATGACATCAATGGATGTCATCCTTTCTCACATTCTCTTGAGGAGTGACATTTTGGTGGTGGTGGGGGGGAGCAATCTGGTGACAATTATCCAAATTTAAAGATGAGTATAATTTATGATATAGCAAGTTAACATTTAGGAATCTACCATATGGACTTACCCTAAGGATGCAGACACATTGGTACACTAAGATACAAGTACATGGATTTGTTTGTCTGTTTGGTACATGTGGTGCTGGGGAGTGAAGCCAGGGGCCTTGCAGATGTTAGGTAAGAGCTACACTTCCACACTCCACTATAGGGATGCTTGTAGTTTAATTTAATAGCATTGTTTGACACGATAAACAAGAGTGGAAACAAAAGGGATTGATATAAAATTATAATATACTCATGAGAGGAAATATTACATATCTGTTAGAAAGAATGAAGTACATAAGTAGTTACATCCTACTGAAAAGTGAAAAAAGCAAGTTATAAACTTGAGCTAGAGAATGATCCCATTTCTCCCCTTCTTTATGCCCACAAGGAGAATTCTCAGCTTTTCCTTCTCTTTATTCCTTCTCATTCCTACTCCCCTACTTGCTACCATACTAGGCATATTTAACAGATTGATTGGGGACTAAGTCTTCCACCACAAAGATGAGGAGAAGCAGAAAGTATGGAAAGGTGGAGGAAGTGGACAGTTTTGAAGGGAAGAGTTGTGAGGGTATGAGAGTAGCTGGATGAACAGTAAAAAGAAGGAGGGAAATAGGGGCTTTAAAGAAATAACAGTATATTATAAACACAACCATTGTTTATGCTCTTTGAAAGACCCTGAAAAATGTTAGGATTACTATCTCTCTCTCTCTCTCTCTCTCTCTCTCTCTCTCTCTCTCTCTCTCTCTCTCTCTCTCTCCCCCCCCCCCAGGAAAAGATGGAAGATATATATAGTCATGGGGAGTTTTAGAATATATTCACACTGGCCATTCACAGAAAATTTCAGTAAACAAACTTATAGCATTGGTTATTTTTAGGGAGTGGGAAAAAAGTCTGGATGAGAGTGATTTTTACCTTTATCTGGTATAGTTGCGTCTAAAAAGTCCCTCAAAGGCACAGGGGTTAAAGGCTTGGTCCTCAAGGTAACACTAATAAGACAGTGGGACCTTGAACAGATGGTGCTTAGTGGGTAAACTCCTGGTATTGGGAGCATGTCCTTGAAGGGAACTATGGGGCACCTGCCCATTTCTCCTCCTCATTCACTCCAATGCCATGAGGTGAACTGCTATTTGCTCAGTCACAATCTCCCACCATGATAGTCTGCTTTGCCACAGGCCTGAAACCAACAGGGTCAACTGATCATAGAATGAAACTTCGAAAACCCTGAGCCAAAATAAACCTTTTCACTTTATAAACCATTCATATTAGTCATTTGCTACTGTGTTATAAACTATCCTTTAGAAAATACCCTTCCCTGGAAGTTTCAACTATTCTCACAACAAAAATAAGCAGAATATGTGTGAACATACTGAAAGTCCCTTACCCGAGAAAGCCTCTGTATCTACTTACCACTCTCCAGTTCCTAGAAAATTCAAGTTTAATTAGTACTAAACCTAATATGCAACTTCATTTAAAACAACTTGTGCTCAGTTTTGCTTTTGTATTTCTGTCTCTCTCTCTTTTTAAAATTTACAGCATACCTTGGTGATATTATAGGGTGAGTAGATATTCCTGAGCTGGTCTACGAACTCCCCATGATAGATAATACTATCTTTAGGAGGAAAATGCATTCCATGTAGTAAACCATTTTTTGGCAAGCTTTTTTTAGAACCTGAGCTATCTTATGATTAAGATTTGACTGACTTAAACTTTTATATAATAAAAGTTATTAAAACTTAAAATTATTTTCATTATGTTTAGTGTGTTTAAAGTGAAAGGACATAGCAATACTTGTATACAACATTGGACACATACATACAGTTACTTTCAGAAGACATATTATCAGCTAATACTAAAGACTACACATTTCGTTGTACATGAATTATTTCCAACATGCTTTTTGAAACATAAAGAATTAAATTGTATCATAAAAACCGAGTAAAATCCATTGAGTAAAAGTAAATGACAGGGTAGCAGGAAGGATGCTGAGAGCAGTGATTTGGATAGAAATGGAATATGGACCCCATGTCCTTTAAGATCAGCAGCTAAACTTTAGCCAAGGTCGGAGTGACAAAGTGCTTGCTGGAGAATTGACCTCAATCTAGGTATTGGAAACAGTATATTAACATTGTAAAACTGTTAGAGCAGATGGCAATGAGTCACCTCTTGGTAACCCGTGCCTAGCTAACAGTCCACGTCCTTGGTGAAAGTTGAGCAAAACACCCACTTGAACTAGCTGCAGGTCACCCATGGAGATGGTTGACAGCACATAGTGTAAAGTCCCTCACGCACACAAGAGGGACAAACACCAGCTGCCAGCTTCCACATTCCTAGCTCACATTCTAAGACTGTTAGAGCGTGTACAGGGCATCAAATGGTTGTGCACAATCCTCACTTTCATTTTTGCCTGAGCTAAAGGTAAAAGGACAAAATATGAGGGCACCTAATGCTCCTGTTTCTCTTTGTTGGTTCTGGATTGTTTATAGTCTTTTCCTTGTCTACAACTTTGTCAGCAAATGGTTCAACTCTCATTCATTTGAAGTGGATCAATGCAGCTCATTGCTTAGCAACTCCTTAACAAGCCCCAGGGAAGAGAAACTGGGGGAGGCTGGGAAATTTGTCACCAGTATAAGAACAAAGTTCACATTTACAGAGATAATGTGACCTGCCAAACACCAGAAAAAATATACCCAAACATTTTCTGAACATATGGGGTACGTATATTCTGGAGGACTATGCCTCATCTATAAGAAAGACCTCTTTGACTCAAAAGTTGGTCAGTCAGACTGCCAGTTAATTAAGGGGTAAGTCGGTGCTTTGCAGAAGGCTTGCTAGGATACAAAAATAGGTGCAGAATGGGCATCCTTGAAGGTGTGTGGCCTTCTTTATGTAAGTGTGCACTGATTTAAAATTGCTGTGCTTCAGTGTGGTCTGAGCAAAACAGCCTGGACTCAAAAGGAAGGGAAGATGGGGCAGGAAGGGTTGGCAGCACTTGCCAGGAATGTGGGGCCAGCTGCTGCTGAGGTGGCCTGGAAGGAGGCCTTTCTGTCTGCAGCTCCTGGCTGGAGTCCATCCACTCTCCCAGCAGCAGTTTGGCTTCCTCGGCCAAGAGTTCAGAGAGTTAACGCCAACCATCCCCGATCTGCCTCACATTGCAACACCAAGGCTCTGAGAATGAAGCTTTATCTCTCTATTCAATTCATATTTTCTGAGAACCCACAAGATTCATCATACTGAATAGATATTTCACTGCTCATGGGAAAGTCTACAGTCTCAGCCCTCAAGGCAATCTCTTATAAGTTTGATTAAAGCTGACTCACAGTCTGGATTCCAAAGCTGTTCACCCACAAGGCAGTGAAAGAAACCACCTACAAAAATCTGAAAATTCCCTCAGGGTCATGCTGGTACCACAGCAAATGGTTCAGCTGGCTTATGACCTCTGCCGTTCACCTGGCTGATGGGGCCTTTGTCATCTTCAGGTTCCTCTCTTCCTGCACCAACTCCTGGCCCAGGTCTGGATTTCTGACCAAGTGCTTCATTTCTGGCTTTCTACCTTTGTCTGCATGAATATCCTAGACCCTGGACTTGCTTCTTTTCCTACAGTACAGATCCTGGCAATGGTGCCCCACCCCAAGTTGTCTCCTGAGGCAATTCCTCCAGTAGGACAGGGAT
Source organism: Marmota monax (assembly GCF_021218885.2). NCBI lineage: Eukaryota > Metazoa > Chordata > Mammalia > Rodentia > Sciuridae > Marmota > Marmota monax. The sequence continues at coordinate 7,203,323 of NW_026695219.1, forward strand.
GGCATGGGGTGCTGTCTCCCTCCCTCCTTCTGCTTCACTTAGAGCCACCCCTCTGCCTGTTTTCCATGTTGCAGAGGTCTAGACCTGGGTGTTCCTTCTGCTTGGTCCCTTGGGCTGATACTGTGCTTCCATGGTCTGCAGAGCTGGGAAATTCAACATCTTCCTAGAATGGTACTCCTGCTTTCCAGGGACTGCCCCTGCTCTAGTGTCAAGTGCTTTCAAGGCACCTTGTTAAAGTGACCTTGTTCTGTGCTGGAGACTGGGTTATTCCAAACTCAGATTATAGTTCATATGTTTCTGTGCCCTCTTCCTTGGACTGATCTTGGTTTCCATGTTCAGACTTGTATTTTTAACCTGGCAAACTAGAACCCCTCTCACCAGAGCCAACCCATCAGCCCTTGACTCCAACTCTGCCCTCCCTCCCAAAGCTCCTCTGAGTTACAAGAACTTATGGGGCAAAACACCCACCCCTCACTCTGGAGGAGCTAAACCAACAGTTGCTTCATTAGACTCAATGACAGCCTGAGCAGGGTGGTGTCCCTGCTCTTAGGCCTAGATCATAAGGTGGCTATGAGAGCAAGATTCAGGTGAAAGCATTCTGGGAAACATAAGGACTGAAAAATGGAAAGGACTGTCATTATTGCCAGACTCAAGATTACACAGCAGCCATTCTCACTGGGACCAGTGTTTGGTAAGGCTAGTGACACAATGTCCCAAGCCATGTGCTCCTCTCTGGTACCTTGTGCTTGCATCTGTCACTGTAAGCACACACTGTACCATAATCATCTGCTCCACATTGAAGATGTCTAACTTAGTCTCTGTCCAACCACCATGCCTGACATAAACACACAGTCAAATGCACAAAGGAATGAATAAAATGGGGTTTGGTGTTACACACTGAGAAGCAGCTAGGAACACCTGATATGAAATGGCAATCAGATAGAATCCACACTCTTCTTTTTTTTTTTTTTTTTTCTTTTTTTGGTACCAGATATTGAACTCAGGGACACTCAACCACTGAGCCACATCCTCAGCCTATTCTGTATTTTATTTAGAGAAAGGGTCTCACTGAGTTGCTAAGCCCCTCACCTTTGCTGAGGTTGGCTTTGAACTCTCAATCATCCTAACTCAGCCTCCTGAGCCACTGGGATCACAGGCGAGCATTACCACACCCAGCAGACCCCACATTCTTGATCCTTTGCCCAACAAAAAAATATTCTAGCTTGTGCTCTGGCTGTCTCCCTGGGACTCACCGGTAGGGTTCCATGGTCCGAATCCCATAGAAGAGCGCCTCTTCTAACAGCCCGAGGTTGATGCAGGCGTCCATGGCACAGTCGAGCACCTTCAGCTGGTAGATGTTGATATCAGGAAGCCGTTCAGAGTTGCTGCTTATGATCGCCTGGCACGTGGCCAGAACCTGTTCCCATTCTGTTATTAACCTTAGTTAAGGATTCATTGTCTTCATGGAGGAAAAAACAAAAGCAAAATGAGACTCTCAAAAAGGATGAAGAGCGCCCAGGCACAGGAGGGAAGGGAGTGCCCATTATTTTGCACAGATGAGCTGCCTGAAAACATTCTTGAGAAACAAAAACATGTAAGTGGCATCTCAGCAAAGTAAATTCTGTTTACATCAACAAACCATCTTCTAACCAAGCCTATGCTTTGGAAGATTAAAATTGCCAAAGAACAGTTCTTTCTTCACACTCCAACATGGACTCTCTTTAACTAGTCCTGAAGTGAATGAAGCTGCTAATTAAACTGGATTAAGATTTAGTTCCATATATAACTATTTATTACTTCATTAGCTTCTGTTTAAAAGTTTATTTGAAATTAAAGAAGATTTAAAGAGATTTCTTTTGCAAAAGGAGGAGCATATGTGTGCTTCTGTGCTGTGTGAGTCTTTGGCATACATGAAACAAAACACACAACTCATAGGCACATGCTATGGGCAATAATGCAAAGAAATTCATTTCCAATGTATCTTATATTTATTTTTCTTATAAAGCAAAAGTGACCCAAACCTAAACTTAACCAAATAAAGTTATTCTTATTTGATGAAATAAAAGCATTAAGAACATGGTTTATGCATATAAACCAAGTGAGGAGAAATGCATCTTTAATGAGGACAAGAGACCCAGTACCTGCTTCTGAGCAATACCATCTTTCCGATTAACCATGAGTCAACAACTGAACCTCATGGAGCCTCAGTGTGATCTCACTTTCTCTCTCTCTTTCCTTCATTCATTCATTCAAGAGTAGAGGGTCCTGCTATGTTGCCCAGGCTGATCTTGAACTCCTGGGCTCAAGTGATCCTCATGCCTCAGCCTCCTGAATAGCTGGGACTTCAGGCATATGCCACTGTGACCAGCTTTTAACTTTATCTTTTCAGTCAGAAAATATCAGAGGCAGCAAGAGGATGGAAGATGTGGTGTACTGAGCGTACCTTGAATCTCTCCAAGGTGAATTACCTCAGGAGCAGAGCGGAAGGCGGGATTGTGGGGCCCTGGGACCTCTCACAGTTTCTCTGCTACGCTGCTGTATTTGGCCTGGCAGAGCCGAGGAGGATATTATGTTGGCATTGGCCCTTCTCCCAACCCGATTCTACCTTCAGCCAGCATAACTCTGCATTCATCTGCTTTCATGTTGGGATTCCAGTTGGGGGGAAATGTTTGAAGATTTCAGAAACAGCAGAAATGGCATAGCCTTTGATCAGCGATAAAGCTGGATTCAAATCTAAGCTTGTTCTGTCATTTGTCAGATTTGAGGTTCTGAGAAGTCCAAGTGCTTTGAGATTGGCTAGAAATAGAAATGCCTAATATCGTTTTAATTATTTAATAAAATACTGTAAATAAATTGGATAGAGTCTTCATGTGTGCTACCATGAGCCGGACAGAGCTCCATGCATTATGGACACAGAGGGAAAACACCTATTGGCATGTACAATGCTACACAGATATTATTGCATTCCTCTGTCTTTTCTGTCAGATTTCTGAGCAAGACTAGAGTTAAGGAAAAGGGACAGAGAACCTGGTTTGATGGAACTTCCCCCACTCCTACCTCTCCATTCCCACAGGATCCAGTCTCTTGGCAACCCAGCCATCTGTGCTCCAACCTTGCCCCCAACTCCAGCCCTCTTCTCTGACATCCTGACACTGCAAGACCCACCCTGAACAGAGAGCCCACTGGGAACATACTCCTTTATTCCTCTCTAGCAAAATCTACCTTTCCAGTGTCCATACGCTTCAGACACTGCTTCCCAAGACTTCAGAAACTGCTTTTACCAAACCAATCAAGCCACTTGTATGAGTGGGCACCAATAGCTTTATGAACCCTCACAGGAAACATATTTCCTTTCAGCTAAGGCAGAACACCCTACCCTGAGGCATGACTTCGTTAGTGGGAATTTAAAGCCTGATAGAGCTTGGCTGAGGGCCCTTTATGTCATACCCTTATTATTTTAGGACAAGTCCTGCTCTAAGGAGTTGACTCTGGTCCCATAAGAGGTATATTTATTGAAGAAAAATGAGTTAGTGATTTTCTTTTGTATTCATCTGACATGGATGTTTAAAGTTTGCTGAATGTGTTCCCCAGGGACTGGGGGGAAGCGTATCTTAGGCAATGCACTGATTTTGTAACAGATTGCCTGGCTAACCTCTGTGGCTTTTCATTCCAGGATTAGATATTTGAGGAACTGTCAGGAGGAATGATTGTCTCTTATACAACACTAGACATTTCTGTGGCGAGACTTGTACCTTATTTTAACAATGTATTGCATGACCTCCACTGTTATTTGCCTATTAATTTCTATGTGTTCCAACTCATTCTAAAGAGGTTTGAGGTGACAAGCCTTAGCAGCTGGAACCAGATGTGATGTCCTGCAGCCACTCACAGGAATACATCCACTGCATTTCCCTGCGAGCTAGGAAGAACTACCTGTCATTCCCCTCCACAACCCTGGCAATCATCTCCTGGCAAGGAGAGGCAAAACCTTTCCTAGAAAACACCCCAGTGAGAGCAAAAAAGAGAGAAAAAAAGAGAGAATAACTTAAACTTTTTTTCTCCAAGTTAATGTGATGTGTATTTGCTCAAGGATTTAGTCTCTGGCATCTGCATGTTTACTATAAGTCACTTTATTCACAGTGAGCCCTGGACCGAAGCAGGGCTAGGTGGCCGAATCAAAGAAAATGGATCACCAATAAGCAGGATAGATACTTTACTTTTAAATAATCATAAAAGGATTAGGGGAAAACAGCAAAGGGAGCCAAGTCAATTCATTTGGGAATTAATCAACCTCTTGAAACTCTTAGACTGTCAGACCACAAAGCTCTTACCTAATTATATTACTGTCCTGCGTAAAACCACCAGGGTCCCCTCACCTTGAAATTCTGTTCTCCTGTGCATGGCATTGGAGGCCTTGCCACTCACGCTGAACAATTGGCCATCTCTCCACAGCGTGCCTCTTTGTTCTGTGCATCTACATAACTCTCCTCTCTATTGGAATCCCCCTTCTATAACTGGCCTGGCGAATGCCGCCTCTTCCTCCTTGATATAGCTCTGTGAAACCTTCTTTAACCTCATAAAATTGACTTCTGTGCAGCTGTTGCTCCTATAAACATATATGTGTGCATGTGTATGTGTGTGTGTGTGTGTGTGTGTGATATGTATTGTATTAGTCAGTTTGGCATCTCTATAACGAAATATCTGACATAGACTATTTATTAAGTGAAGACAGGTTTACTTTAACTCATGGTTCTGGAGGTTCACATCCAAGACTGGGCAGTTCCATTGGTTGGCTGCTGGTGAGGGATGGCAATGGTAGAAACCCACAGCATTCATGTCTGAGCCAGGAAGCAGATGGAGATTAAGAGACCCGGGTGCCATAACCTCCTTTAAAGGCAGGCCCACAGTGACCTGAGGACTTTTCACAGGTTCTCCTCTGAAAGGTCCATAGCATCTACCACTGCTGCCACACTGGGGACTGAGCTTTTTCAGATGGAACTTTGAGGGATACATATCCAAACTATAGCATGAATTAATTTACATGTTTATTATTCCATTTTGTGTGACAGATTTGAATGCAGGGCTGTGTCTTCTAACTTCAGCATGAATCATAAGGTGGATTATGATTTGCAAGGTCACTGGCATAGAGTCAGTTTTCAGTAAAACCTGTCCAGGTGAGACTGGGCTATAGTTGAGTCATTCAGAGGTCCTGATCCCACTGCATTAGACCTCAGAGAACAGGTCTCCACCTCTGCAGTGAAATAGCTCCTGGAGCCCATGAATGTGGACCTCTTGCTCCCAGAGCTGGCTGTTCTCCCAATCAGTATCTTCCATTCCATCTCTAGATGGGGTTTCAAATTCCACCTTGGCTCTGTTTCCGCTCCTCAGAGCTTATTTCCGTTTTTCTGCATCCCTCATAATATGTCCTATCCCAAACTGAATATAAAATTCCAGATATGATCAGACCAATGCTATCCCCTTTCTCATTTTATACTCTACATTTCATTGAATACATAAAATCAAAGTTGTCTTTTGGAGGGTTGGGTCATACTCCTACATTTTATTAGTATTCACTGTTTATCAGAGCCTAAAATCCTCTCATATTTTCTGCTTCTAAGCTTTCTGCATACATATACACTTGAACTTTTTGATCCAAAGAGAAGAGTTTACATATACTCCTGTCAAATTTCATCTTTTGAAGCTCAGATGCCATTCAGAGTTTCAGGGATCGATTAGGCTCTTGATGCTATCATTGCACCTCTGCTGTCTTTCCCATCTACACATCTTTGGATAGCTCATGAACCTGTGTTCGGTTATCTTCATTGAAGGCACTGAAACAAAGGTTGAGGAGGACTGAGATGGGAACAAAGCACTCCAGGATGACAGTGACCCAGGTAGCATCATTCTCTCAGTATACCTATTACATGGATTCTGTCAGTATCTAGCATAAATTTCTTGACTACTTGTTTTCAAGTCCTTTATGAAATTTAGATAAAAAACTTGTTCTTAATGAATCCATACCATGTCCTGGTGATTGCAGGTGATTCTGCTCTTTTAGTAAGCAATTCTAGATTCTTTAATGAGACTGTTAACAAACTTACTGGGCTACAGATTTCTGAAATTACATATTTCACCTTTCAAAGTAGAAACATCCACCTACTTACCTTTCTTATTCTTTAAGTTATTTAAAAAACATTGTTTGTAGATTAAAAAATTCTTTTGCAGATTTTCTCATGACCTGAATTATAATTAACCCAATTCAGCTATTGATCTTTTTTCAACCTTCAATCTTGTTCTTATCTGTGGTTTCCCTTTGTCACATTTTTGCTCACGTGAAATCTTCCACTGGGAATAGGTAGCCTCCCTCTCTGCTGCTATCTATCCAGATCCTGTCCTTATTTGGGACATGTTTTACACAGGAGAGCATCAATGGAGCTTCCCAGGGGACCTCTGTCACATGCTATCTCCCTTTGCTCTGAACTTTGACCCACTCATGGAGCTTACTATTTATGGTAAGAATTTATTATATAGCAACTCCCTATTGCTGCTGTCATTGTGGCTGATTTATTATGTAGCTTCTAAGTCTGAGGGTCAATGGCATTAAGTTATAAGGATTCTATTCTTTCCTAGAGATGAAGGTGGCCATGGGAGGAAGGCAATTAGAAATTGGTTACCTCTTTTATATAAAAAAACTACTATTTGCCCTCCTACTCTAACTGGTGATATTACCAGATCTTTCCCAGCCATTAACCTAAATTGCTGGCTGGGGTTAGAGATGCAGCTTATGGCCATGGAACAGAAAGAAACTTATGGAGAATTTAAATCCTGCTCTTGACCTTATTAATACCACACTTCCAACAATAAAGAAGCAATGCCAACAGTTAATCCAATCCACAGGTGAAAGGATACTCCAATGTGCCTTCAGTTCTTCAATTTTTTTCAGGGATTCTTGAACTTCCTTCCAGACTTGCTCATCGCCAGTTAGCATATCAGCATCCTGCTCAAGCCAAATTAAAAGAGAGCAAAGAAAAACAATCCAATTAAAAAATGGGGAAATAACTGCACAGACATTTCTCCAAAGAAGATATACAAATGGCCTACAAGCACAAGAAAAGATGCTTCACATCATTAGTCATCAGGGAAATACAAATCAAAACCACAGTGAGATATTATTTTACACCTGCTAACAGTTACAATCAAAAAGATAACAGGGAATAACTATCAGTAAGGATGTACAGAACTGAAAGGCTCATACACTGCTTGTGGCAATACAAAATGGTACAGCTTTGAAAAACAGTCTTTTTAGTCCTCAAAAGATTAAACACAGAGTTACCAGATTACCAGTTAGTTACTACATTAACAATTCCACTCCTAGATTTATAACAAAGAGAAATGAAAACATACATTCACAAACGTTCACAGTGACATTGTTCATAAAAGCTGAAGTAGAAACAATTCCAATTTCCATCAATTGATGGATGGATAAATAAATAAAATATTCATACAATGGAATATTATCCCACAATAAAATAAATGAGAGACTAGTACATGCTACAATATGGATGGACCTTGAAAACATTATACTAATAAAAGAAGGCAATCAAAAAAAGACCATATGTTGTATAATTCCATTTATATGAAATGTCCAAAAGAGGCAAATCCACAGAGACAGAAAGTAGATTAGTGGTTGCACAGGGTGAGGACATAGCAGGAACTGGGGAGTGACTGCTAATGGGTAAGTTTTCCCTTTTGGGATAATAAAAAAAGGTTCTAAAATTGACTGTGATATTGATTGCATAACTCTGTAGAAAGACGAAAAACCATTGAATTGCATGCTTTAAACTTAGTGAATTGTATTATATGTGGATTATCTCTTAATAAAACTGTGATTTTTAAAAAACCTAAAGGGAAAAGAGGTAAGAAAAAGAATTATTTGCTAGGGGGCCTTCAGATAGCACTTTCATTAAGTCTGTTATCAAGCAAGCTAGGATATAGGAAGATACATAAACTAGATCCATGTAAACCAATTCCAAGTTCCATAAAAACTAAAAACAAAACAAACAACCTTCCTTAAAAAAGCAATCAAAATAAAAATTTTAGTTTTTATTAAATGCCTACTCTCCCACTTGGTAAGGAGGTCTTCTATTTTTCTGTTTGCCATTGTATCTCCAGTATCTAGCACAGTGCTGAGCATAAGGCAGGTGTTCAATCAATACCTGTTGAGTAAATGACCAAAAAATATGTGTAATGGTACCAGTACTTTACTAATATTGTTCCATTTTATCTTCACATAATTCTCTTATGTATATAAGATCATTCCTGATGCAATTACACAGGTGGGGAATGGGCACAGGGTACCCCAGGTCAGGCAATGAGAGGGTACCAAGTCTTTAGAATGTTAAGAAATAAAAATAAAACCAACAGAAGGTAGATCTGATTTTTACCACCATTTAATAACTCCAAACAACTTAGAGGTAAAATATTCTTCCCCACCAGGTCAGAGGGCATCTGCTATTCCCTTCCCTGATATTACACTAAATTTGAAAACCAGATTCAGAGAGATTATGTGACTTGCCCCAAACTCACAAGCATGGAGCCAACACTTAAAAACCAGGTCTGTTTGATTCTGAAAGGCTGTGTTCCTGTCACATACATGGCTACTTCTTGTAGACATCATTATGAACTCCTTATCATGTTTGGCAAGTCTTATTCTTGGAAATAAATATTCGGCAAGTCTTATTCTTGGAAACAAAAAAGTTGGAAAGCTGTACTATCCAACATAGTAGCTACAAGTGGCTATTACATTTTTTAAAAATATTTTTTTTTAGTTGCAGATGGACATGATACCTTTATTTTATTTATTTATTTTTATATGGTGCTGAGGATTGAACCTAATGCCTCACACATGCTAGGCAAGTGTTTTACCACTGAGCTATGGCCCCAACCTACTATTTAAATTTAGGTTAGTCCCATTAAATACAATAAAAAGTCCAGCCCCTAAATTGTCCCAGCCACATTTCAAGAGTTCAACAGCTACAAGTGTTATGATAACCACATTGGACAGCACAGATATTGGGCAGTGCTGTTACCGTGGGGAGTTCTGATGGACAACACTACTTTCAATGTTACTCAAAAAGCAGGAAATGCTCAACAGATACTATTCAATCCAGATGTTCCATGTCCACATGATTTCACGGGAGTCAGGAAGGAGAACCACCCTAGGAAGTTGAATCATGGCCAGTGTGGGGTGATAGGAAAGGTGAAGGAGGACATTTTTCACATTACATGCATTTCCCTAGAGATCCTGAATGTGCCTACTGGGGGGACAGAATGGTCTCTGTGAGAGCACTGCCAGAGGAAGTCTGTGTTGCTAGTGGAGAGATACAAATCCCTCGGGTGTATTGAGACAGGGGAGAAAAAACAGGTCACTGAGAACCACAGAAGTGAGATCCCAATAGTAGGCGAGGCAGTAGCTGTACACATAAGGAGATGTGAGTGTTGTTGAGTGTGCCTATGAACCTGGGCTTTATGGCCTCTATGCATGTGTGCTAAACACAGACAAAACACAATAAAGTAGTTTTTAAAAAGATACCGTAAGTACATCTTACTTCTAGGAAATTCTAAATCCATACTTAGCTTTTTATACATAGAAAGGCAAAGGTAATCAAATGTCTTTGAGAAAGGAGGTATCAGTCTCCCTCTGAATCCCCACTCAAAGCCAATTTAGTGTCCGTTTGATCACCCTGTTCTCCTTACTCAACAATCACAGTCGTTCATAATTAAATGTTCCCATTTTATATTTTGTTACTGGCAGTCAAAACCTTAGGCTCTAGGGAAAATATCTTATTCAAAGGAAAGCCAGCCCCATTGACACCTTGATTCTGACCCAGTGAGACTTGTGTCAGGCTTCTGGCCCACAGAAATGTAAAATAATACATTTGTATTGTTTAAGCACCAAATTCAAGATCATTTGACAGAACAGCATCAAAAATCTAAATACAGGCTCTAACATACCTTCTGTACTACTTCTAACCATTGGAATTTCACACCTATCCCTCTCTGTAATTGAAATTAGTTAATTCGATCATTTATTTCATTAACATTTACTAAGAGCCTACTGTTGTAGGCAATGGGATGGGCAGTAAAGAATCAGTCATGGTGTTTACACTGAAGAGATAAAAGGAACACAGGTGACAGAAAACACACACATACACACACACTCACAAACATATTAATTATGGCAAAGAAAAAATACCAAATGGGGAAGATGGATCAAGATTAATAGCCCCCAGGAATTTGTAAACAGAGTGATCAGGCAAAGTCTCACTGAGAAGATGATATGTGAGTATAGCTCTGCAGGAGGTGAATGAGTAGGAGATAAGAGGCCTGGAGAGAGGGGACAGAGTGCAGTGCTAAGGCAGGAACAAGCTTGAATGTTCCAAGAACAGCATGGAGGCCAATGTGGCCGGAGCTGGTGGGTTGCAGTCACAGGCATTCCTATCTTCCCCACTTCAGTGTAAGCTCTCTAAGCTAAATATAGGCCTTATTCTTCTTTGCTTCTGCCAAATACCTAGCAAAGTGCTTCGTGTGTAACAAATGCCTAGCTAAATGTCTATAGAATCAATATGGAAGAAGAAAACATATATTTGGTAATTACTTGGAGGTCTCTCATATGTATCTCAATTATTCACAACATTGTTGGAGTGTATTGATCCCTATAACTTACATATAAGGCACAAGATAGTCCTGAAGCTTAAGAAAAAACTGGTCCAGTTGTCCTTCTATGCCTAACTGCCAGAGGCAGAATTCAAAGCAGCCAGGTTGGCTGGCTCTAAGCCCATGGCCTCTCCACAAGATTATTTTTATGCAATTTCATTTGTTTTTCTCTGGGGCTTACTTAGAAGGTGAAACCTGTATCTTTTGAGTTAATAAATTCAAAATATGGGGCTGTGGTTGTGGCTCAGTGATGGAGAGCTTGCCTAGCATGTGTGAGGCCCTGGGTTCCATTCTTAGCACCACATAAAATAAAATAAAGCTATTGTGTCCATCTACAACTAAAATAATAACAATTAAAAAAATAAATTCAAAATATCTTTAACTATGGTCCCTAAGATCTTCCTGGCACTAGCACTTCAAAAAGGACGGTAAGATCCCCTAACATGTCATCTCCTGGCAAATCTCATATTTGTCCACCAAGCAGGGTGAACCCATGGCTCAGAACAATTTCATACGGGAATTATATTCACAACTAAATCTGCTACCAGTGAACATAATCTGATTAGCTGTTCTTTGGGGTTGACCCTAAGCCTTTATTTACTTAACAGAAGAGCAAGCAGGCTTTGAAATTGCTTTCAAACACTCAGAAACAAACTGTAGCTAGACAAAACTACTCTCACTGCCAACCATCAGCTCCCTGGAGTGCTCCTCTATGGTAAATGTCCTTGCAAACTCAGGTCCAACCTCCCCACCCCAGGGGCTCCTCACATCTCTGCCTGTGTTGGGGTCTGTCTCACCTCTCCCCACACCAAGCTGGAGGAGGACATTCAGCTACATATGTATATGAGCAGGACATGTACACATAAATAGAACAATTACTCAGGGAAACATAATTTAAATCTACTTTTCAATTTGCAAATAAAAGAGTTAATTAATATGTTCTTTTTCATAGTCTCTGAGTTATAAAATTAGTAGATGTATGTCCTTGTTTCCATTATTTCTTATCTAAAGACATCAAAGACACTTGCTATCCTTCAGGTCAAAGTTATTTTAGGAAAAAAATCCTCTTTGAATTTCAGCTTTACTAATAAATATAAAAGATTCTTGAACAGGTCAGTCCTGTGGTTTGTCTTTAGAAAGTGGAAAACATTCATTTTATACTTACTTTTTTAAAAAATTTTTTTATTCTACTGTGTTATATATGACAGCAGAATGCATTACAATTCATATTATACATATAGAACACAATTGTTCATATCTCTGGTTGTATACAAAGTATATTCACATCATTTGTGTCTTCATCCATATACTTAGGGTAATGATGTCCATCTCATTCCACCATCATTTTTACACCCCTTGCTCATTCCCTTCTTCTCCCTCCTCTTTGTCCTGTCTAGAGTTCCCATGCTCCCCCTTCCCAACCCCACTATGAATCAGCCTCTTTATATCAATAGAGAAAACATTTGGCATTTGGTTTTTCAGGATTGGCTAATTTCACTTAGCATTATATTCTCCAACTCCATCCATTTACCTGCAAATGCTGTGATTTTATTCTCTTTTATTGCTGAGTAATATTCAATTGTGTATATATACCACATTTCTTTATCCATTCATCTACTGAAGGGCATCTAGATTGGTTCCACAGTTCAGCTATTGTGAATTAAGGTGCAATAAACATTGATGTGGCTGCGTCCCTGTAGTATGCTGTTTTTAAGTCCTTTGGGTATAAACTGAGAAGTAGGATAGCTGGGTCAAATGGTGGTTCCATTCCAAGTTTTTCAAGGAATTTCCATACTGCTTTCCAGATTGGCTGCACCAATTTGCAGTCCCACTAGCAATGTATGAGTGTGCCTTTGTCCCCACATCTTCGCCAAAACTTATTGTTGTTTGTATTCTTAGTAGCTGCCATTCTGATTGGAGTGAGATGAAAATATTAGTTTTGATTTACATTTCTCTAATAGCTAGAGATGTTGAACATTTTATCATATATTTGTTGACTGATTGTATATTACCGTCTGAGAAGTGTCAGTTCAGTTCCTCGGCCCATTTATTGATTGGGTTATTTGTTTTTTTGGTGTTTAGCTTTTTGAGTTCTTTATATACCCTAGAGATTAGTACTCTATCTGATGTGAAAGTGGTAAAAATTTGCTCCCAATCTGTAGGCTCTCTATTCACCTCACTGATCGTTTCTTTTGCTGAGAAGAAGCTTTTTAGTTTGAATCCATCCCATTTATTAATTCTTGATTTTAATTCTTGCGCTATAGGAGTCTTATTAAGGAAGTAGGGGCCTAATCTGATATGATGGAGATTTGAGCCTACTTTTTCTTCTATTCGATGCAGGGTCTCTGGTTTAATTCCTAGGTCCGTGATCCACTTTGAGTTAAGTTAAGAGAGTTGTTGCTTATGAATTTCCAGTTATCCCAGCACCATTTATTGAAGAGGCTATCTTTTCTCCAATGTATATTTTTGGCACTTTTGTCTAATATAAGATAACTTAATTATATGTCCTCTATTCTGTATCACAGGTGTACCAGTCTATTTTGGTGCCAATACCATGCTGTGTTGTTACTACTGCTCTGTAGTATAGTTTAAGGTCTGGTATAGTGATGCCACCTGTTTCACTCTTCTTGCTAAGGATTGCTTTATCTATTCTGGGTCTCTTATTTTTCCAGATGAATTTCATGACTACTTTTTCTATTTCTATGAGAAATGTCATTGGGATTTTGATTGGAATTGCATAAAATCTGTATAATTCTTTTGGTAGTATGGTCATTTTGACAATATTAATTCTGCTTGTCCAAGAACAAGGGAGATCTTTCCATCTTCTAAGGTCTTCTTTAATTTCTTTCTTTAGCATTCTTCAGTTTTTGTTGTAGAGGTCTTTCACCTCTTATGTTAGGTTGATTCCCAAGTATTTTTTGATGCTATTATAAATGGGTTAGTTTTCCTCGTTCCCTTTACACAGAATTTGTCACTGATATACAGAAATGCCTTTGACTTATGGATGTTGATTTTGTATCCTGCTACTTTGCTGAATTCATTTACTAGTTCTCGAAGTTTTCCGGAAGAATTTTTTGGGTCTTCTAGGTATAAAATCATATTGTCAGCAAATTTAAAACATAAAATGTACTACTGTGGGATGTAGCTCAGTGGGTTCTATCTCCAGTATCACAAAAAGAAAAAAACAAAACAAACTATTATTGTTTTTTTATAAATAATAAAAATAATTCAGAATACAGGCTGTGGTGCATGCCTGTAATCCAGGAGGCTGAGGCAGGAGGATTGTGAGATCAAAGCCAGCTTCAGCAATTTAGCAAGAGTCTAAGCAATATAGCAAGACCCTCTCTCTAAATAAAATATAAAATGGGCTGTGGGGATGTGGCTCAGTGTTTGAACGCCCCTGGATTCAATATTTAATGCCAAAAAAAAAAAAAAAAAAGAATATAAATTGAAGGATTCCTAAGAAAGTTCACTCTCCTGAGAAGGATCAAGAGAAATCAGAGTGTACTAGTTCTGGCCCCAGCAGCACCTTTGCCTGTACCTGCTAAATGTCCCCAGGAAAGCCTTTCTCTTCCTGGCCCTCAGGTTCCTCATCTCCAAAATGAGATTGATATTCCTTATGCTTGATCATTCTAGAGACTTAAGCAGTATAGAACCTATTTAGCTTCACCTCTAGTGACCACACTCTTGTATGGCTCCAGAAAAGTCTGTAAACAACAAGGCTTAATTTTAAACAGTAGCAACATGATAAGTTTGCTTAGGCCAAGCTGAGCCAGCTGTTCTCAGGTAAGGCTAATCTCCTTATTTTTTCCCTTTTCTCTCTGAGCACTCAAACTCCTTTCACACCCATTCCCAATCCATTCATCCCACTCCTTAACCCTCACAGCTCCACCCTGCACTCCACCCATGCCTGTCTGTCTCACTCTTGACTTACCTGCTTTTCCAGCTGGAACCCTTTCCCTGTGGATTCTGTCAGGAATGGCACTGCCATTTCCACCTCTTCCTTGGGTCACCACTCACTCCCTTACTGCTTTGGCTTTCTTCCCATTTGTCCTTTTAGGACTCAACCCCCAATTCAGGGGCCATCAGGAAAGCTCTAACACATAAAAGTCTCTCTGGGTTACTCTGGCCCTTCTGAGCCACAGTAGCCATTCAGCAACCTCTTCCAGCACAGAGATGTCATTAATTATCTACCTGATTGTCTCCCCAACTAGCCCCAGAACTCTCAGAAGGACCTCAAGCTAATCATACTTGTACACCCAGTGCCAGGCAAGTTTCTCAGTAAACATTTGACAGTAGGGAGAATGAGCAAGGAGAGATAAGTGATCTTCCACAATCCATGAGTAACAGTGTTATAAGATCAAAACCCTTAATTCCACAACAACAATGAGAATTCCAACCAGGAATGTGTTCTTTTCACATCACACTTCTACTTCAACTTGTTTCTAATATTACAACACCATGATTATGTTGGAAAACAATCCTGTTGTAGCTGTACGGTATTTGCCAAATGCCCAGACTCTGGTCATGATTTAGAACTTAAATGTGACCCCTTCTCCCAGCACAAGAAATCCCACACTAGCTTAGGATCCAAGCTCTCTGACAACAGCACCAAGGGCTTTTTGAGGAGTGAGCTAAGTTAACTCCCATGGCTTCTATTTCAGATATTATCCTAAGTCTCACATGGCTCTCTTGGTCAAGAGGTCCCTGGCTACATGTATCCTGAATGGATCAGTGAAGCCATCTACATTTCCTCATACATAACTGCTAAATCAATACTCTGCAGGGTAATTTCTTTTAACTGTAAAAATAGGTACCAGATGATATGAGATAATCTTACCACCACATAAAAGGGTGTCAGTCAACACAATTACATTCAATTGGCCAAATGCTTCCTTTGGGTTTCAGAGTAGGGAGTATACCTGCAGGTGCCAGTAGTTACTGTGAATTCGCCAAGTTTGTTCAATAGGTAAGGCTGGAATGCAGCAAGCCTGCCTGAGCACACTGCTGGGAAAGTGACCACTGGCTTCATCAGGTTGCATCGGATGCACTCATCCAGATCCACCTTGCATCTGGAACACTCAAACAGATGTGTTCATTTGGCTCACAAGCATTTGATGTTGCAACTCTTGCACTGGGCTAATTTCAGATGGTTCTCATTAAAAAGAAAAGAAAAAGAAGAAAGGCAATCTGCTTTCCAGTACTTCCTGTTACCCAATCCTCATGCAAACTCTAATTAGATTGGACTGGAGAGAGATGAGTATAGGATGTGAAATAAAATTAATGAACATTTATAAACTTTTCCAGTAATTCAATAATTCTTGCATCTTAAAAGGAGGAAAGGGATTATGTATTTTTTTTCAAGTAGAATGAGGTTAAAATACAGTGTCTGCACTCAGGAGAAAGATTAGGAAGAGCTGAAGTTCAAAATCATGAAGGAAACAAAGTTTAACTTGTAGTGTCTCTGCAGTCCTCTGGTTCATGGATAATATACTAGGACTAATAGATTAATATACAACATCATTCAGAACCTTTATGATTAACAGGAAACATCTCTCTGGAACCAATTTCCATTTCCTTTGGCAAAAACAACTGAAAGCAGTTCAGATTTAACTTGAGGGGAAAATGGGTCTTTCATAAAGTGGAAAAATAGTGGCTAAAAAGAGAGCATTCACTATTGTATCAACCACAAACCAGTCAATGGGTATAATAGGCATTACAGGCAGGAGAAGAAGGAAAAAGAAGAAATATTCTCAACTTGCAGCTTGATTAAATTTTCATATGTTCTAATTAGCAATTAATGAGCAAATGCATGCAATGATTAGGAGAACCAGTGAACGCACTGGGTTTAAAGTCATAAGATGTGAATTAGAATCTCTGCTCCATAACCGTGTGACCCTGGCAAGTCAGTCAACTTCCCTGACATCACTTCAGTGGAAATAATCCTCTGAGTAGATGCTCCTTCTAATCCTTTCCTTTGTACCTTTCTAGAAACACTAATGTCATGAATGGCACAATGGTCTGAATTTTGAATCCCTACCGTAGAGGGCAAGAGGCCAACAGAGGCTGACTAGAGTCATCTTTGCTTGGTGAGAAGGCGAAAAGCAGGCTTATTCTAGAGCAGGAGGGAGACAATTGCAAAGTAGTCAAGAACCAACGATGCCATGCCCCACAGTTCTGCATGTTCCATTCTCTTTGCCTGGAAGGCTCTTCCTCAACTAACCCATCCAATAAACTCACCCACCAAGAACCAGAACAAAGACATCTACAGGCACACTTTCCACTGGGCTCCATGCTTGCTTTACTATCTTGTTGCAATGAGAATAACTGTGATGCAGATGAAAAGACATCATCCAAGTGCTTGTTATCAGTCTGCAGATTATATAAAATTTGCACAGGTTACTTTTTCACCTATTTCATGAAATTGTGAGATCTCCAGGCCTGTAATAGATGCCCACAAGAAGGAGGTAGCAGAACTCTGAACTCTGGGTTCAATCAACTATTCACTCCCTTAAGAGCCCTAGTTCTAGGCTCCCCCTCCATTCCCTTTCCTGTCTGGCTCCAGAACAGAGTCCTCTACAGCCTTCTTCTTTTCCTCCAGGTGGCCCAGTCCTATCGCTGCCTTGGATCTCACTGAGGAACACTTGGGCAACTGGGGACACTAAGCCCCACCCAAAGAGATGTTGAGAAGAAGTACCCACAAAACAACTGGAGCCATTAGCAGTACAGTTGTTTAATCACCATTTGACTTTAAGTTCCCGCTGCAGCTGTCAGCCTTGCCAAAGGCCCATTTGGCTTTGTCTCTCAGGTAGAAACAGGGTTCTATTGCAGATGCAAATTTCTACAAGGACATGTATGCAACCCAACTGCAGGTTCAAGGCTAAAATTTCAGCTACACAGACTTGCCATGACCTGAGAAAGGGACAAGAATCTTACAAGTGTGAAATCAGAACTTCTAGAACCACCAAAGACCTTTTCCAGCTACAACCTCAATACCTTCCCTTTCTCTGTGCTGGTATTCCCATCACGCTGAATAAAACTGCTTCTCAGAGAAATAAGCTCATTTGCTCACATAAAATCAAGTCAATTAGAATTAAAAAACAGTTAGCATCTATACAAGTAGGAAGTTTCAGAGCCTACCCGTGTCAGTGGTGCTGGCTGCAGCATTTTGAAGGAAACTGGCATGGCTGGCTGATACACAAAAGCAGCTGAACACTACATGAAGACATTTAGGAAGGAGACATCTCCTTGCGCCCTCCCCCATCCCAGGAAGATGTGTTCCTGAGAACATATAATGGGGATTATAGGAAGCAGAAGGCTACTGGTGCAGCTTGCAAAAGCACATACAAGCGAATTCTTTTCACATTTGTGGAGAGACTATCAAATGGATGGTTTGTGCAGCTGTAAACTCATACAACCCCTGGCAGAGTCCTGCCAATCTCATTATGTAAACATCACAAGGTGGGAGGTTTGAAACGCTGGGAAAAATGCAAAGATTTTAAAGGAAAATCATTCTAATGGCAAAAGCCATTAAGATAAAGTATACCCCCAAATTTCAGGGTAGGATTTGTTTTAATAGAAACCAAAACCACAGGTCTCATCTCCTCTAGTCTGCCACACCTCCATCTTTTATTTTCTTTTCTGGAAGCAGTTGCTTTTACTCTCCTCTGCAAACAGAAGAAAATGCTTTAATCAGCAGAAGAGATTCAAGTTAGGTTTAAAAGGCAATGTCCAGATAGCAAAGGTTAGGACAACTTAGATACGGTTGCTTCAGAAGCTTTTAAAAATAGGACAAACAACAGTGTGGTTGGGGTTCCATGCTCCAAGTGTATGGAGTATGTGGCAGGCGACACCATGAAAGTGGAGTTGAGCCACCTGAACCCCAATCCCAGCTCTGCTGCTGGCCAGTTTGAGACCCAGAGGCTAATGGTGCCTCCTTGCTCAGCTTCCCCAGGTGAGAACTTGATTAAGGTTACCATGGAGATAGAAACTAATCATGACACTCCATTAGTCACCTATGTAGAAGGTGTCTGCTGTGCATGAGGAGAAACCTGAAATTCTGATAGGAGAGACATTAGGATTTGTGGCTGTACAAACAAATTGTAAACCCCTTCATTCCTTTATCTATTTTCCCTTCATTCTGTTTTCAGTTTTCTCATATATATACTACACAAACTGAAGCACAGATTATGCAGGACTGAACAAAAACCATACCCAACACAGTACTGCACTCAGCCAACCCAAGACTTTGACAATGATTGCTTAATTCATAGATTCCCTCTAACCTTTGTATGTATAATGATTACCATGGGCAACATTCCAAACTCAGGCGAGCACATAGTATTTGCTTATCTGCTAAAGCAAGCACATCAGATTATTTAATCTGTGGTTCTACACCAAGTTAGAATGGTTCAGTCAGAGTCCACACCAACAATTTCAGATAACAAGTCCTGGGATATGAGTCTAGACATACTTTTAAGGAAGGAAAACAAAGGGGTAACCAAAGGAAATTATTTAATTTGACATCAGAACCTGACCCTTACCATCAGTTAATGTAGTTTCCAATAGCTTTCCCCAGTTTTTCAGAGTTGGATCACACAAATTCCCCAGATCTTACTACTGCTTACTAAGGCAGAATATCCAAAATTTAATAAGGACCTTATCAGACATCATGTGTCAAATGAGTATGGCACAAATTGAGGGAAGGAATTAATACTGCATCCTTACTTTTCAAAAAAGAACCTATAATGCTATTTTGTCTCTCAGCAAAAAAAAAAGGCCAGGGTTCCCCCAATTATGATAAAACAATTCTGTAGCCTATGAATTAATCCACATAGAGACCCCTTTCTGGAGCCTGGGGCATGGGTCATTCCAGTGGGCAATGGCTCCTGGGCTAAAGATCTGGCAGAGGGACTGCTCCTTTCCCAGGTTTGGGAGGAGTGAGCAGGTGATCAGATTGCATGGTATAGCTCTTTTCACCCTGCCTTATACCCATGAGAGATCCTGTACAAAATCAACAAGACTCAGATGCTCTATCTGGCAATTGTGCATCCCATGGAAGCAAAGTACTGGCTGACTGCAGGCTGAGCCTTCCCCCTGGCGCCCCACCAACAGAAAGCACATGTCTGCGTTTTATATTCCAGTAAACTGGAGCCTGGCTCTCAGCCAGGGGACCTCTTTGTAATGTCAAAGATAAAAGCACTGGCCATGTTTGGCACCCTGCCCCCACCTCCATTCTCTTGTAACCATCTCATAAACCAAGCATGCATTACTGTTAACAGAGTCTTCCAGACAGAGGTCTGATGGAGCTTCATAAACATTACCAGATGATGAGCAGAGGTATCCCCACTTCACAGGAAGAGAAAGAGGTTCAGGGAGGGCAAGTGATTTCACACAGAACCCAGCATACTGGAAATCATGGGGAGAATTAAAAGTATATGCTTAAATATAACCTCAGAATATTCCTACTCCTAAGAAACTGTTCACCATGCCAGAATCCCAGACACCTTTCATTAGAACCCACCATGCTAGAAACATCAAGCCTCAAATCTGCTCCAAACAGTACAGGTATAGTTATAATCAGAGTACTGATATCTAATAAGGTCCTTATTAAATTTTGGATGTCCACAATGGCATTTAGGACATACAAGATGACATGATTCTCTCTTCTCTTCCCCCAGTGTTCTCTGTGTGCCCCCTGGAAGGTTATGATGCCAACCACAGAGGATTTATGAAATAATTATCTCTTGATCCGTTTTTGTTTTCTTTTAGGGTTATATTCTTTATGGATCAAAATTACATAGCTTTAGCAACTGCCTTTAACATTTCTGTTTATTATCTAACTTTCTAGATTACTTTGGAAATAAGATCTTAATGTTAGTAAATGTTCATAAACTAGAACATGTAGAGGTTTCTTTTCTTGAAGTAAACAAATATAAAAATCTGTCTTTGTGCAAGAATAGGGGGTAGACAGGGCCTCAGTCAGAAGGCTTACTATGAGAAGAACTCAGATTCTTATCACAAATGGGAGCTGGATTGTTCTGGATCTGCTTATTTTTATATATCAGAGGTTTTAATTCACTCCGGGAGGCTGCAGTGGGCTTACTTCCTCTCCCACCCTGCCAATAATGCACTAACACTTGGACACCCACATTCACACTCACCCCCACACACATCCCAAGAATGTGCTGTAGGAGTTGCTGAGGGCTCCGGCTTTCCTTCAGTCTGCAGACCTATTGTTTCTCTAGCTCCTTTCTCTTCTTTGTTTCCAGGGTCTAGTGAAGTGGCTGTACATTCAGAGTCACCTGGGGGGCTTTTAAGATCCCAGCCAGGCAAATGAGATCAGAATTTGGGGGCCAGGCAGAGGTCTGTATCTTTTTTGTAAGCTCCTCAAGTGATTCCAATGTGCAGTCAGGGCCAAGGACCTCCAGCCTGGTCTTCGCTGACTCACTTTCTGTGACCATGCTGGTACTTTTCATAGCAACACCAGTAAGGTTTGCTGCAAGTGCTTGTGGTTTCGGCTTTTCCTTTTTCCTATGTACTCAATTTATAGTAACACCTCTCATGTTCTCTTCTTTTGCACAAATTACTTATTTACAATAGACATAAAAAAGTGATCAAGTACATAGTACTGTGCATAATACTAGGCCCTTCAGATGGTCTTTAGTTTGATATGTAACAACATTTCCCCAAATGTACACGAGAGCCAAGCATTGGAACTGCAAAGATTTAGATGAGAAGTAACCTCTGCCTTGAGATGCTTACTGTGTAATGCTTAAAACAGCCACATACGTGTCCTATTTCTAAATATGGCATATGGTGACAGAGACCAGCCTGGGGGCAATGAGGGCACAGAGGCAAGGCCCTTTGCCCAAGTGGGATTTGAAGGCTCTAGAAGGACTAGTCCAGAGCAGAAAAGCAGGAAGGGCAGTGAGTGCAGAAGGAGGGAAGAGCGCAGGGAACAGAGGGTGGGGGGCAAACCTAGCAGGAGTGGTGTGGGAGGGTGGGCGAGTCCTGTCTGCTGCCCCACTGTCTGAAGTCACTCGATGCCCAGAGGCTGCTTTTTCAGAGTTAGAAGCTTCCCCTTACTTCTGGAGGCTTAATTCAGAATAAGTTCACAGGCCTGAAAACATAAGGCTGGGTTAACAGTTTATGGGGAGAAAAGAGAAGATAAAGGTTTAGACATGATGATGAAGAGGTGGACAGGGGCCAGATAAAAGGGTGAATTTGATCCTGTGTGGATAACACAGAGATATAGGAGGATTTTAAGTCCAAACACTGTTTTTCTTCAAATATCTATGTAGAAAATACACTGACAGGTGGAAAAACTGAGGGCAAAAAGAATGTGGTTTGGATATGAAGTGTCCCCCAAACCTCTTGTGTTAATGCAGGAATGTTCGAGGTGAAATGATTAGACTGTAAGAGCTGTAACCTACTTTGAATGGACTGACTAGGTAGTAATTGCAGGTATATGGGTGTGGATGGAGAAGGTGGGTCACTGGGGATGTGTCCTAGAAAGGTGCATCTTCCCTGGGGCCCCCTCCCCATCTGTTTCCTGGCTGTTGTGAATTGAGCAGCATTTTTTCTGCCATGTCCTTCCACCATGGTGTCCTCTCTCATCTTGGGCCTACAGCAATGGAGTCAGCCATCTAAGGACTGAGACCTCTGAAACTGTGAGTCCCAAATAAACTTGCCCCCCTTCAAGTTATTCTTGTCAGGTATTTTCATCTGATTGAAGTAACCAGTTAAGTAGACATTGCAACAATGTAGAAAGAGTTAATGTGAATCTGAACAAGGCAATAGCCTTACAAAAAAAAGACCAAGAGGAAGGGTTCAACTAAAGAGAGCCAAGAAGATGATGCCTTGGGAGTAAGTTGTCTGTGGAGAGTAAAGGAAGAGGACACTGGAACAGCTGCCAACCATTTGGCTCCAGTGACTGAGTGCATGGTGAAGCCTCTAGGTGACATTGGGATTTTAGAATGGAGGTGTTTAGGAAAGGCAGTTCACTTTTAGACATACCAAATAGGAGATGTCTGCAGAGAATCCAGGAGGAACTGCTCTGCTTAGGAAGACAGATATATGAAACTAGACCCAGAAGACAAGCAAAGATGAGACATATAAATTTGGAGGTCAATGTCATAAAGGCAGAATCTGAAAATATGGGGGGCAGAGGAGATGAGCCAATCCAAGAGAAAGAATCCCAACATTAAAAGGTCAAAGGGGGAGGACTAGAGGAGGTTATAAAAACTAAGGCAAGAGTATTCCTTAAAGGAAGAAGAGAGGGATTGATGGATGAAATGCATCAGGAGTGTCAGGGTGGAAAAGACTCAAAGGAGGCTTAACTGGACTTGGAATCAGAGGGTCGCTGATGACACCAGGAGACACAGTTTCCGTGGATGAAGATGGTGGAAGTGCTTCAGTGAGTGTTAAGAGAGAAGAAAGACATGGCGTCATTATGGCTATAGATGACTCTTACGAGGGGTTTCATAAAGTGAAGTTCAGGAAACAGTGGCTAGAGATAAAAGCCGAGCTGAGAAAAGAGATCATTACTTTTTACAATAGGAAAGTTATGAGCCTGTTTCTGCATTAGGAAAGGAGTCAGAGGACAGAGAGAGGCAGGCCATACAGAAGGAGTAGCTGGAGGAGGCAGGCCAAGGAGGAGGCAGGGGGTGGAGTCAAGAGCACAGGTGCTGATAGAAGTGTGTGGCAGGGACTTGGCTTTGGCAAGGAGGCCCCCACTTCCTCTGCAACAAGAGGAAGAGAGAAGATAATGGGAGCGTACACAGCTGCGCCTGGAAGCGGTTACAGTGGGGAGTTACATTCTGTCTCATGGACTTTATTACTGATCTACTGACATAAAGAGAGGACAGGGATGGAGCAGTAGTGAGGGTCTGGGAGTGCTATAGAGAATGGGGAAGGGGCCACCTGAGGACACATAGGACAACTTGGCAAGGCAGAGCCCAGCAGAAGGAAGACCTGATGCAACCGCAGTGTCCATCTGCAGGATCCTGGGATTTTCACCAGCATCACTCTGCATCACAGGTGCCCGACCAGCAGGAACATGCTGCTGATGTCATCCATGGTTGGGGCAACGTAAGGCAGGGGGCGGCAGAAAAGTGGGGCAGGGGTGTGTGTTTGAGGTTTGTGTGTTTGGTGGAAAGCAAACACATGGCTAGACAGAAAAGGGGAGATCAGTGTAGTAAGATTTTCAAAAGAGCAAAGGACCCTCCTTTTCTTCAAGTACACATAGTCTATGAAACTGTATTAGTCAGCTCTTTGTAGTGCCAAAACCCTGAGAGGAACAACAGAAGGGAGCGAGGACTTATTTTGGCTCACAATTTCAAAGGTTTTAGTCCATGGTCATCAAGATTGCAGCTTCTCTTCCACAAAACAAAAAGGGCATGGCCGTCATTGAACTACTGGAAAATTATGAGTTTGGAAAATCCTAGATAGTCACTCAGGTTTGTATTTGCTTTACTCATTGCTAGTTTGTATGAGGGCACAAGTTCACCTTCTAGAACAAAAATCTGTGAACAAGGATGATAAGATAGTTGCAAGTGTTTCTCAGCAGGAACAAGACCAGAGTGCCTAGGTCAGGAGGCTGGTATGAGGACCAAACCAGCTCATGTGTGCAAAGGGATTTACACAGCAACTGATTCGCAGTAACCACTGCCCACATCTGAGCTGTACTATCACAGAGGAGACAATAGCAGACAGCAAAAGGACATGGTCACTGGGAAAAGTGTGAGGTAGACTATGAGGAATGACTGAGGCACATTGGCTCTCTACAGCAAGGAAGAAAGCACATAGGAGACCACTCCTGCTTGGAGCAAGTGGAAAGGCATCAACAGATAACAGAAAACTGCCTGCCTTCTTAGTTTATTTTCCTTTATCCTAAGAGAAATAAGGTATTTATATAAAAAATTGGTTCTAGTCCATCTTTAATTCCAGATGGACTATAACCCAGGGTAGCAAAAGAACTTTGTAGATATGGTCATGAAATTATTACCATTCCTTTCTGAAGAACCAAGAGGAAGTGGCAGCAGAAGACCAGAGTGGTGGCAAATATGGTTTAAACACACACACATAATAAGGTGTGTGTGGGGAGGGGGATAGAATTTCATTGGATTAGACAAAAGGGAATAAAGGGAAGGGCTGGGGTTGGGAATAGGACAGACAGTAGAATGAATCAGACATAATTTTCCTACATTCATATATGAATACATGACCAATGTAACTCCACAACCACAAGAATTGGATCCTAATTAGAAGATATTATACTCCATGCATGTACATGTCAAAATACACTCTACTCTCATGTATACCTAAAAACAACAAATTTTAATATTTATTTTTTAGTTTTCGGCGGACACAACATCTCCATTTGTATGCGGTGCTAAGGATCGAACCCGGGCCGCACGCATGTCAGGCGAGTGCACCACCGCTTGAGCCACATCCCCAGCCCCCCAAAAAAGAACAAATTTTAAAAATAACCAAAAATAAAAAGAACAAATTTAAAAAGTGAAAAAAAAAAAAGAAAAAAGACAACACAAATAAAAGTTTGCATAATGGAAGCCTCTAAGCAGGCTACTGCTTAGAGAGACTGCTTAGAGAGACTGACTACTGCTTATTGAGACTGAAAGTGTATTCACTAGGGATGGCACAAGAGCATGAAGAACAAATCCTGTCAATCTGAACTCTAATTTTTTTTCATGGAGATTGTCCAGGTATCTCAGATGAATAGTCCTGATATCATGTTGTTTGATTTCAACAAGGATTTGATAGTCTTTCATGATATTTTGTGCTAAGATAATAAGAATGCAGGTATGGGGCTGGGGATGTGGCTCAAGCGGTAGCACGCTCACCTGGCATGCGAGGGGTGGTGGGTTCGATCCTCAGCATCACATAAAAGTAAAATAAAGATGTTGTGTCCACCGAAAACTAAAAAAAATAATAAAAATATTTAAATATTTAAAAATTCTCTCTCTCTCTCTAAAAAAAAAAAGAATGCAGGTATGTATTCCTGGTTGGCTGAACAATCAACCATATTTCAGGATTAACTGATGTGTCAACCTTGCACCAGTCTTCAATAAGAATCATTTTCCTTATTCTACAGATGAGGTTAAATTTTGCAGAACTGGGTAGCTGCAGGTCAAATAATTATAGTACAACATTTATTGAGGTTTATTGTGATAATCACTTTGAATGCTTTAATTCATTTAAGCATCTCAACAACGTGTAAGTTAAAAAAGCCACTTCAGTTCCTAATTTATAGATGACAAGCCTTTAGTTGAGTAAGATGAAGTAACTTCCTCAAGTTCAAGTAGTTAGAAAGTTTTGGAGATGGGTTTGAGTTCCCAACTGCATAATGTGAAGCCTGAGTGCTTTTTTCTATGTCATGCTGCCTCAAATAGTTCAAGTACATGAAGACTGGTAGGTGGAATAAGGGCTTATTTATGCTTTCTTTATTATTCCATGGAACAGAATCATGACCCTGTAATATGTTATAAGAGGCAGCTTTCAGTTCATGAGATTAATTAAGTGTGCAATCACAGTTGCCCAAGAGAAGAATGATCTTATCAAAGACAGTGTGCCAACATCTCCATTAAAAATGTCTACATGGAGTCTGACACTCACCTAGCAGAGATACTTTAGAGGAGATGCCTGCCCTGCATGGGAGGAGCATCTCTATCAAGATGATAGCTGGAAAAATACATCCTGTCTTGGTGTGGGAAAGTGGGCTGAGTCATGGTCAATGCATATAAACTATCATGAAATTGGTCTATGAATAAAAGTCACTGTGAAGCATCAAGTTAAACAGATACTTGGAATATCCTATCAAGCTTAACTCTATGCTAGTCGAATGATAGTATTTATTCACTTATTCACTCAGGCAACACGAGTTTATTAAGCATTCTGTTGGGTATTGAGGACACACCAGAGAATAAGAAGGATAAGGAAGATAAGGTCATTCTTACTTGGTGGGCAGCAAATACCAATAATATGTAATGTTTGTGCTACAATAAAGATGTAGCAGAAAAGAACAAGGTAAGAGGCATCTGATTTTCACAGTATGGTCAAGACTGTCTCCCTGGGAAGGTGAGGTGAGGTTGAAGTGAAGAGAAGAAACCATAAAGAGGCCAGCACAAGCTACAGGAAGACTGCTTCAGGCAGAGGGAAGCCAAGTGCAAAGATCTTGGGGCCACAAAGGGACCTGGCCTCTAGGAAAGGTGGAACTTCACTTGGAGGGATGCTGAAGAGGCCCTTTCGAAGTCTCTGGCTTCTGTGCAAAACAAAATTCCTGGAGCTCACAGTGGAAACCTGGAGATCACTCAGGACATTCTTAAAGTAGTCTAGACAAGAGAAAATGGTGCTGGAGAAATACTCACAAAATTATAGTTGTTATTGGAAGGAGAGAGAGGAAAGAAAGAAGCGACGGCAGTCTGCTGTCAATGATGAGGTCTCACTTAGTTCACTTCTGGTTGTCTGCTTGGGAAACACTCATCTCATCTGTTAACCCCAAACTCTGCTGCCTCCAAACAGCTGCTGCTACACATTCTCCAGGTTTTCAATAAAATCCCTCTATGCCTTAAATATTCTCAACTCTTTTAGTTATTCTTTCTTTCACTGGAATAAAGAGCCCATCTCTGACTTGAAGTTATTACAATAAGCCAAAGATGAATTGATAACTTGGGGTAATGGATCAAAATCTATTTCCAATCATTGGTGGTGTTGGGAAAATGCTGAGAGAACAAAGTTTGAGAAACTTGTAGTGAAGTCTCTGAGTCAACAATTTAATGACTAAAAAATAAATAAATGTGCAAGAGTACCCTTGGGTCCTGTTTTTTATTCAGTTACACATCTGTTCTGCAATAGAATGAGGGAGTTAATTACTTTTCTATGACATGTATGTATTTTGTGAGACACCATATTGCACAAGTTAATAATGATCTACCTTCTGTTGACATAAAATGTTTAAATTAATAAAAATCTAAATGATACATCTCGTAGCAAAGCATACTTAATTGAAAGGCTGGATGGCAGGAGTAGTAATTTTCCTGGGTAAAAATTATTGAGATGAGCTTATAGTAGCATGAAAGGCTCAATCAATATAGAGACTTATATGGGCAAACTGTTTTCAAGAGAACACACTTTATAGAGAGGTGGGCTGTGCTTCTCCACTCACTACCATAGCAGCGCTGTGATTATCAGAGAAACTGAGACTGATAACCAGTAATTGCCCATAATTGACAATATTAGTGATTTTTCTATTTAAACCTGTCTATTCAATCTTGAAGGGCTAAAAAGAAATGTGAAAAAAGTATAAACAATACCTTGAAGCTCTGCTATTAATATTAAAAATCCTTCTGTCTTTCATTGAATGTACCCTTGGTAACAAGATACCAAGCCTTCAGCATTGTGAAAATAGTTAATTTTTTTCTCAAACTATATAGTGGTTTTAGATTACTTTGGAAAAATTGAGATAACATCTAAAGTAGGCTCCCAGCACTAAGATGGAAGGGTATTCTCTAAATAAACTTGACAGGAGTACTTATTCAAACCCTGAAACCTCTCAAAGTCTGAAACCTCGGACAACCTATAACATTTGTGCTATTTTCTATATATTTGGGGTTAAAGAACAAATGGTCTGCCTCCTTTCTTTCACTTTTAATTTCTTTCACTTCTCATGCTTAAAAATAGAACAAAATACAAAATAAAACCAAAACCATATTCGAACTTGCTATAGTTTAGATCTTGAGTATCCCCAAAGACCCACCCATGTTGGTGACTGGCCTGTGGAGTTACTGGGCGGTGGTGGAACCTTTAGTAGATAGATGCAATAAAAGGAAGTTAGGTCATTGGGAGTGTGCCCTTCAAGGGATGTTGGGACTCCAGCCCCTTCCTTCCTTTTCTTTCTCTTTCACTTCTAGCTACCATGGAGTGAACAGTTCACCCTACCGTACACTCCCACCATGATAACTGTGCTGCCACAGGTCCAAAGCAACAGGGACAAGTGCCCATGGACTGAACCCTCTGAAACTGTCAGGCAAAGTAAATCTTTCCTTTTATAAATGGATTATCTCAGGAATTTCTTGTCTCAGTGATAGAAAGCCGACTAACACAGGATTTAAGTCAAAAAGTTTATTTTCTGAGTAATAATTTATTCCTTTTAGAGATACCAGTGCTAGAGGTATATTACTTCTTTCCAACCATTCAATACCTGTTGCTTTTCACTGTCCATAATTTAAAGTAGCCTTTATCCATGCAGGTCCACAGGATAGCATGTTATAGTTGGTAAGCTTGATAAGAATTTAGGCACAAATCTACTAGGTTTTATCCTTATCTCACTGTTGCCTATTGTAGCTTGCTTTTCAGGAAGCTCTGGATGGCATGGTCTTCTTTTTTGCCTTTCAGTGCATAGTAGGTGTTTTTAAATTGCTTGTTCTAAGTTTGAGCCATTTCCATCTTTATCTGTCGCTTCTTATGATAATCAACCAACAAGCATTTATTAAACACCTAATTTTAGAGAGTAAAAGTTTCTTTTATATATGCCACATTTTTTTTTATCCATTCATCCACTGAAGGGCATCTAGGTTGATTCCACAGTTTAGCTGTTGTGAATTGTGCTGCTATAAACATTGATGTGGGTATGTCCCTGTAGTATGCTGTTTTTAACTCAGCAATAAAAGAGAATAAAATCATGGCATTTGCAGGTAAATGGATGGTGTTGGAGAAGATAATAGCTAAGTGAAGTTAGCCAATCCCCAAAAAACAAATGCTGAATGTTTTCTCTGATATAAGGTGACTGACTCATAGTGGGGTAGGGAGGGGAAGCATGGGAGGAATAGATGAATTCTAGATAGGGCAGAGGGGTGGGAGAAAAAGGAAGCTGGCGGGGATTAGCAAGGAGGTGGAATGTGATGGACATCATTATCCAAAGTACACGTATGAAGACACAAATTGGTGTCAACATACTTTATATACAGAGATATGAAAAAATATGCTATATACGTGTAATAAAAAATGTAATGCATTCTGCTGTCATTTGTTTTTTTTTTAATCAATAAAAAAGTTTCTTTTAGGGGTAGAATGTCTGATTTTTATTTTTAATTCCAAAACATATAATTTATACAAGGACTTATCCAGCCAAGTCAAAGGATTCTAGAACTGAAGGAGTGGGAAGCTTTCTGTAAATTCAGAGTTCAGACCGATGGGAAAGACTCTATTCTTGGAAGACCTCCACAGAGGAAATGCCACCCAATCTTAAATAAATAAAATCAAGTCCCGACATTCAGTACATCTAATCCAAATACCCACAGATTAAGTCTTTTTTCTCCCAAATTCAGGGAAGCTTGAAAACTATAGGTCACCCTGCCTAGCCAAGGCCCCCATTCTCTTTTAGGCTTAAGTTCCTGTTTCCTGCCTTTTTTCCCTACAGTCTTATTCTACTATGGAACTTCTCTGGCAATATTAGAAGTTTTCTTTGTTCCTTTAAAGTTATAAGGTCATTGGAGATAGTTATAGTACATGTGCAGGAAAAAGCTTCTAAAGAACACTGCTCTGGGTCATTTGTCGAGCTGGAAGGCAGTGGTATAAAATTAAGGAAGTTAGTATTCACTATTTGTGCAATGATTTTAATTGACCTTACTCATAATATGAAGCTGTTGTATGATGTCAAACTAGGGCAATTTCCTCTCTTTGAGGCTGTGTTTGTTATCTCATGTTGAATACAGCCTAATTGTTCAGAAATAATTAATGTGTTTGTATTTCAATTGTAGAAAACACAATTTATTAATTGATTGTGACTTTATGTGTTCTGTCTTAAAAGGCACGTTATTGTAAAGAAATTAGCATTAGGAAGGAATTGAAGAAATGCCAAGATTAACTGAATTCTGAGAAAAGCAAGATGAGTACAAATGAAGGATAAGGTTATTTATTGCATAGGGGAGTTTACTGACAAATGTGAAACCACCGGTTATAGGCAGGAAGGCATTATCAATGCTTTTAATAATTCCAGGACTCTAATTTACATATCAAACAAAAGACAGAGAAAGCCTGCATCTCTCTTTGCTTCTTAGAGTTCTCAGGGTCTGCAAATGACTTAGCAATAAAAGCTGAAAGAGAAGAAAACAGAAGAAAGGCTGATGCCTGCAAAAGAAAACACCCAGTATCCTAACCACCAGGAAGCCCAGCTAGGACAGCCAGCACACCTCTCCCCAGCAGTTAATAACCCGGACAACTGGCAAATGCTCTAATCTGCAACTGAAGCACCCTATACAGCCTGAAAGCAGATGAGTATTTGAAACAAACCATTTGTCATATCTCCAAGGGACAATTGGGCCCAATACCATCTCTGCTAGGGAGGAAGAAAACTGCACCACAGATGTATAAAACTAGTTCTCTGAAAGCCCTTCTTCTGGGCATGTTGGTTTCCTTGACTGGCTTTTCCATTTTTGGTTCGCCTTTGTGCAACACTTTCTGACTTCCAAACTCTGCCTGGCATTTCTGCCTCTCGCCTATCACCACTAGTCGTACCAACCTTCATCCTTCAGTAATTCAGAATCATGTGTGGTTCGCCCATACAGTCCCTCTCGGCCTCTGGGATATTTTACAGAAGGTGTCCCCAGCCTAAAATGTTCCTTTTGAACTGTTCTCCCTGGAGACTCCTATATCGTGTTTATGTCTTAGGTCTAATGTCTCCTCCTCTTGAAGTCTTTCCTGACTGACTAGGGAGATTTTTTTTTTCTTTCTACTCCTACTGCACTTCAAGCAGGTAATTAAGATAACTGCTACAATGAAACAAATTGTGTGTCTAGGTATCTGCCTCCAAGAGCCACTTGCAGGAAGGGGCAATCTTTTTCATCTTAGGATCTCCACCGTGGGTTTATGGTAAGCTTCACCTCACAAAACACGTGAGGAGAAAAGGAGGGAAGGAGGAGAAAAGGAAAAACTCAAGCAGGTTTGCCAAAAGACTAGAGATAAATATGACCATTAAAGATGTTTAATAAGCACAAAAAGAGACTTCAGTCTATTTAAGTGTTAAGCAGTAGCAGAAGCCTTGTTTCCAGAAGTTTCATACTTAGGTCATATTAATCCTAATCATAGACCTTGTTGGGACATGTAAGTTAGGGCTCCTTGTACACCCCACAGTAGCTAAGGGTTTAGTCTCTTCTTAAAACATGGACCTAGTCTGATTTTCCCCAGGGGATGGTAGAAACATTAGCTTATGTTAGTCCAGGGTCATAAACAGACATTATAATTAAAATATGCTAAATTATTCAGTGGTACAACCAACTGAGTTTTCTAGAGTTCTGCTATCCAAAGGACATAAGAAATAAGTTTGGATAAAAATAACATTTTAAGTACTTTAAAATGAGGAGTAAGCAAATAGACTTTATATTCAAGAAAACTAGTCAACAGGGAAGTTCTAGACCAATTTATCCCTTTACCTTTTACCTTTGCCTTCACACCTAGGTATAGCACCCACCATGTTTTAGCAAGAAGACTGCCCCAGAAGTCCAAGATCTGGATTGGCTGGGTCTGATTGTCCAGTGTTGCTGAATTATGATGTAGCACAAGCCATTTGTCCTCTATGTAAAATGAAAGGATTGAGCTAGATGCTTCTTCCAGCTATTCCAGTTTAACTGATTCCTTCTGACACACCACTTAGCCTATGTAGTATCTGTTTACGAATCTAAGTAAAAAATATGCTCTAGGTCTGCAATCAGCATGTAGCAAGAAATAAACTGCCAAATTTATCTGATGTCATTTCAACAGGTTTTTGGGAGAAAATGGACAATTACACAAGCTCCATCTGCCATCTTCACTGGAGCTCAGTAGTTACTTTTGAGGCAGGGACCTAGTAAAGTGGAAACACACTTTGTAGCCCACTAGCCCTAATTCACACAGCTGCATTATATATCTTCCTGGAGCTCACCAATGCCACCAATTCCCCAGCTTCATCCCTCCAAGGAGGCAAGGTCTATGCAGGGGGCTGTCCCTGGCTAGGCAACAGTGAACACCAATATTGATGAAATTTGCTATTTCACTTCTGCCCATATTCCAACAGGAAGATATCACTAGAACTTGTTTGGCAAAGACCTGCAGAAAATCAAAGTTTTGGAAGTTAAGCATGCTATACTTCAGGGGATTTGGGTAGGGACCATGGACTGAAAGTGTTAGACTTCATGTTCTCTGTAGAGTCCTGTGAATAGATAAGGAAATGAAGGAAGGAATGAAATGTAATTTTTTGTTTTTGAGGGATGGAGACTGAACCTGGGACCTCAAATGCTATACCACTCAGTTGTATTCCCAATCCTAGAAGTGTATTTTTCAAGTAAAATAAATAAAAGTAATTTTTGAATGGCATTATGTATTCTTAATTTCTATATAGAATAAAAAAAATGAAAGCAGTTAGAATACTCCTTCCTCCCACCTCTGACTTTCAGGACATCCTTCCCACTGTTACTCTAATGGCTGGCTGCAAGTTTTAGGGCCCTCTGCTGCCCATGTCCACTGCACAGTGAGCTGCTCTCTACCCACCCTGGAGCCCTGAAGCTGTTGTAACCACTGTTTTCAGGCTTAGAGCCAACGAAGTGTGGGGGGTCCCTCCTCCCACTGTGCTGTAATGCATAAGGAATCAATGGCAAGAAAACCCTTGTCTGGTCTGTCCCATGAGTGTTTTATCACTTCTGTCTCATTGTGAGCAAAGATTTCAAGGGCAGTTTTATCCAGAAAGGGAAAACAATCCGTACATGGCAAACCCTAAAAAAGGCATCTCTCTCATTTGGGAGAGAATTTGAGTAAAGGGTGCAGAATGAAGTTTACTTTGTCCAAGGATGGGGTGAGGGAGGCAAGAAATGACCTGGCTTCTGCTCTGCACAGTGTCACTCATGCTGTGTTCTTACTTAGCCTGAGAGCCCCTCCCTGAACTACATATATATGTACATACCCTTTATGAGTGCAATGTCAGGAACTATAGGGGTGAACAAGGCAGCGATGTACCCCTAAGGTCTGGACAAGTTCAGGTCACTTCTCAGGAGGAAGAGCCCAGGATATTGAGAGGAAACATGTCAAGGAGAATACAGAAATGAAAGTTCCAGCTGTCCCAACAGATGAGCAGTAAAAGCACACAAAAGGCAAACAAAGGGGAAAGAAGCAGAGATTATTAAAGAGTAGATGCAGGAAGACTTAAAAAGCCATCAAGAAGACTCTGATCAGCAAATGATGGGAACCAGGATGCTCTAATTCTTGGAACTTTCCAAATAGACTATTTCCCAGATCTTTTGAGAACAATAAATGTTGCCACTACTGAGCATCTCCCATCTCTCAAGATACACATACATTACCTAATTGAAAACAAAGCAGCTTTGCCAGTTATGGATTAGTTTCACATTACAAAAGAAAAAAATTAAAACTAAGATACAGAAACTTGCTAATGACAAATGGTTAGTATGCAGCAGAAACCATCACCGTCTGCCTGGAAAGCATGTGCTCCTTCCAGTACATGAAGTGCTTGGTTACCCACTGCTCGGATCTACTCTTTCTTTCTTTCTTTTCTTTTTATTTTATTTTTTGGTACCAGGGATTAAACCCAAAGATGCTTAACCACTGAGCCATATTCACAGCCCATTTTATATTTTATTTTGAGAAAGGATTCACTAGATTGCATAGGGCCTCATGCTGAGGCTGACTTTAAACTTGTGATCCTCTTATTTCAACCTCCAGAGCTACTGGGATTACAGGAGTGCGTCACCATTCCCAGCTCCATATTTTTTAATAGAAGCATTATAGTTGTACATAATGATGGGATTTACTGTTACATATTCATACATGCACACAATTTAATAATATAATTTGGTCAATATCACTTCCCAGCATGGATCTCCTCTTACTAGAGTTATTGGTATTAATGTTAGAGTTGATGTTCCAGGATAGAACCCAACTTCTCCTATACCTAACTCTGCACTCTTTCTATGTTATCCTATGGCCTTATTGATTCAACAAATGACACTGGAATAATGAGACATCCATAGGCAAAAAATAAATCTTGTACTATAGACATAAGTTAACTCAAAGTGAATAAAAGACCTACAGGTAAAATCTAGAACTATGAAAATTTTAAATAGAAAATACAGGAAAAAAATCTTTGTTCTCTTGGATTAAGCAAAGACTCAGATATCACATCAAAGGACTGATCTATAAAAGAAAAATACTATTAAACCTCAAAATTCAATAATAAGAAAATATTCAATTTTTTAAATATGCAAAAGACTTAAGCAAATATTTTACCAAATAAGATAGAAAGATCACACACGAAAAAGTATATTATTATTTATTAAGGTAATGCAATTGTGTGTGTGGGGGGGCACGCATACACATGTACTTGTGTGTGCGCATGTGGGCAAGTTCCTAGGGTTGAATGCACGGGCACTATCACTAAGCTACACCCCCAGCACTTTTTACTTTTTATTTTGAAATAGGTTCTGACTAAGTTGCCCAGGCTGTTCTTGAACTTGTGATCTGATCCTCCTGCTTTAGCCTCCCAGTTGCATGGCCAGGGCTAGAGTAATGCAAATTAAAACCACAGTGAGAAATCACCAGGCAACTGTCAGAATGATTAAAAACAAAACAAGAACGCCTGTAATCCCAGTGATTTAGGAGACTGAGGCAGGAGGATCCTGAGTTCAAAGCCAGCCTCAATAAAAGTGAGGTGCAAATACGAAAAAGGGTTAGGGATATGGCTCAGTGGCTGAGTACCCCTGAATTCATTCCCTGGTACAAAAAAAAAAAAAAAAAAAGGAAAAGAAAAGAAAAAACATTTGACAAAATCAAGAACTAAAGTGTCCAGGGACTGGGGATGTAGCTCAGTTGGTTCAAAATGGTAATTACTATGGAAAACAGTCTGACAATTTCATAACAAGTTAAATGTATATTTACCATGTAACCCAGTAATTGCAACCCTACATATATACTCAAATGAAATGAAAATATATTTCACCCCTTGCATAATGCTGATAGTACAGCCATCTTCCAGCAATTTCACTCCTTGGTCTATATCCAAAGGAAATAAAATAAATATGTCAATAAGACATCTGTACTTCTGTGTTTACCACAACATTATCACAAGAGCCAAGAAATGGAAACAATCTAAGTGTCCACCTATTGCTGAATGGATAAAGGTGTGATACGGATACACTATAGAATAGTCAGCCATAAAAAGAAGGAAATTCTGCCATTTGCCAACAACATGGACGGAACTAGAGATCATCAAGTTAAGCAAAATCACCCAGGCATAGAAAGACAAGTACTACATGATCTCACTCATGTGGACTCCAGAAAGCTGATCTCATAGACTTTGAGAGTAGTATGGTGGTTGCCAGTGACTGGCGAGAGCAGGGAAAAGGTTTGGTGTGCTACTGCACAGCAGGATAAATATAGATAGTGATTGCATATTATATACCTCAAAAATCTTGAAAAGGGCAATTTGAATGTTTTTGCTTCAAAGGAGTGATAAATATTTGAAGGCTAGATATGTTTTACACGATTATATAATATATGTGTGTTGAAACATCACATGGTACCTTCATAAGGCTGTAGAGATTAAATGAGAGGAGGCCTATAAAGAACTCAGAATACCTAGTAAATAATAAATAAGTTGCCAAAACTTTAGCAGGCATTCTAATTTATAATATTCTTTGAAAAATCACCTTATTCCATAACACTTCTTAAGCACTCTTTCAGGCTGTGCATTGAGCAATGTATGGTGCTTGGTTCATAAGAAAATATACTCTCTGTTACAACATCTGTGGTCTATCCCCTGAGCTGGAGCTTTGTGTAGACCAAAAGAACAGTAGAAAAGAATGTTTGTACAAGAATTGGAAAAGTAAGGTGGCATTCATGTCATCACACATTGTGGAGAGAACCTCATCTTACCCCAGCTGTAGACTTTTGGACCAACCAGAGACACATGAAGGAGCCTGGGGGCCCAGCTGCCTGTGCTCTGGGGAGAAGGCAGTGCCCAAGCACCACATCCTGTGATGTGGTGAACAGCAGATTCCAAGGCAAACATAATAGCTACATTGTTTATTTTCCAGTCAACTTCACAGTCCATTGTACCATCCCCAGAAGCCTCTCCCTGTGTTTGGTGGCAACATTACAGATGGGATTATGTGGTTATGAAGTCAATGAGCTCCTTTCCTCATTTTAACATGAATGCCAGCCAGCCCTGCACTCATTCCTGGGAAAACCATTCTTCTGCTCATTTAGAGAAGATAAAGATAACACACAGTTTTGGCCATTTAAAAACTCATCCAAATGGGAAAAAAAAACTAACATACTCTCTCTCTCACTCTCTCTCTCTCTCTCTCTCTTACTCACACACTTCTTTGCTAAAACTTTCTAATCTTCCTGAAGATAACATACTTTGGTTATGATGAAAACTTCAGGAACAGGAAACACATTCTGCTTAGATTGTTAAAACTTGAAGTATAAAACAATTCTGAGCTGGTTGGGCTCATCATCCTGCCACAAGGCAGTTCTGCTCACAATTAATTTAGCAAACTAGCGGAAGGCAGCAGGAAAAAAATCTTGGTTTGCTAATGACCTTTAAGTAATTGCTCATATTTCAAACAGACTCACGTTACCATAAAAACTTTCTTGGGCAGAAAACTCTCATTTCCTTTGAATATAGCTTTAACTCTAACATTTCTTCACTACTTCTTTAGACAAGCTTTGTGTCTTTATTGAGTTCACCCTGCTTCCTTCCCTAAGCTTCAGAGTTTGTCAGTTATAGCCTTGCTGAAGCACGAAACCTAAAGAAATTGAGGCTGTTCTCCCATAGTGTCAGCAGGAGCAGCTTCTTTGTAGAATGCTGGGCTACTACTCAAGGCTCTGTAAACCACAGATTTTGGAGGAGGTCTCAGAAGGGACCTACAAAAGAAAATTCTGAGTTACAAAAGAGGATTTCTGGAAGAAAAAAAATTGAAATAATTACTAAAGACAATAGTTAATACTGCTTCATTTGTGCAGAAGAAAATAAGAGGAATTGGGCTTAGAATTGTAGCCTCAGGAAATGAGCAGGTTATAAAGGCTCCCCCACACCACAATCATTTATTGAACTGTTTCCAGAATGAATACATTTTTAGAGTGACTCTACTCAACCCTATCTCTACAGAAGGCCCTATGATAAAAGGAGATACAG
Source organism: Marmota monax (assembly GCF_021218885.2). NCBI lineage: Eukaryota > Metazoa > Chordata > Mammalia > Rodentia > Sciuridae > Marmota > Marmota monax. The sequence goes on from NW_026695219.1 coordinate 7,241,241, forward strand.
ATCCCTGTTCCGTAGACAGACTGGGGCTGGGTGAAAGGTGTACACATGCTTGGAAGCCCTCAGGAGCATTAGGTCACTGTTTATCCTTGCTTTTTCCCTTCCTCCAAAGATTCAGATTCTTATCTATGTATTTGAAAGGGAAACTACAGACTTTACTGCTAAGTTCAAACCTTGAAATGCTCCCCTCTACTCCAAACCCATAGGAATGATAGGTAAAACATAATAAGGGAAGCCAAAATAGCTTTGCCAGTTGAAAAAACAAGATAAGCACCTCCTTGGACCAGAAAGAGAAGAGAAATGCAAAGCAATAAGCAAAGCCAAAGCTACAAGGCCCGGGGTCTGAAAGCAGGCAGTGTGTGTGTGTGGGGGGGGGCACAAGTTCTGTTCCAGTGGTTATAAAAATGTTTCATGTTAAGAGTGTAGAGTCAGCCCCAAAGTTTAAAGCCAGGGAATGGACACACTAACTTGCTTATAAAAAGTGGTTGAAGAAAACAAGGCTGCTGGTTTCCTTTGAGCTAAATACTAATAAGCGGCTGTGAGCATGAGGTTAGAAGACACAGATCCAAAAAGCCTAGATCACCAAAACCGCACTAGTCTCCACATCACTGGGGTGCAAAAGATCTGAATATTAGTAAATCACAATTTTGACTTGGAGGTTAAAGGGTCTGGGGAGTCTAGACTACCAGGCAGAAGGGAAGAACACAGAAGAAAGAATACAACTCAAAAACTGTGCACTGAAAATGAGTCTGCCATACAAAATTCCAGAAAACTTAGTGAAATGCAATACTAAGGAAGAAAATCAACAAAAAGCATTAGGACAAAATTGCCCTCTGTAAAATAAACTTTATGGAACTAGGACTTAAAAAAGAAACATGATTAGATTTTTCAACTAGATAACTCATGTAATGGCATGCAAAAGAGGGAAGTAGATTATAAAATAAAAATAGAAATGAGACATAAACTGAAAGATAGGAAAAAAAGTGAATTTGAAATCCTGGAATAAAAAGCAGTAAAAACTTCCAATCCAGTAACAAAGAGCATCCCTAGCACTAACTTACGGGAGCTTTAATTTTAGAAACATGGGGGAAATGCCAGAAACAGAAAGGGGTTATCTCTAGGGGGCAGGACCTGACCCGAAGCACAAAGAGAAAGGGTTCTCATGATTTCAACGGTGTGATAAGACTTTGACTTCTCAAACTACATATGTGTGTCACTTTAATAAAAAACTAAAATGATTAAAAAATGCAAAAGCCTGGTTGCAAGAAATAACACTAACAAAGGATTACTGGAAGAATTTGCAGTCCTGGCTTTCCCCTATAGAGACTAAATTTTATTCTTGGAATAAAGCAAACCATCAGAGAGAGATGATCTCTGATTGCATCAACCCTTCTTATTATCTCTTTTATTAAGTTATTATTTGAAATTATGTCAATCAGCCACATTGAGGAACATTATAAAACCCAAATATTTCAGTACTTGTCTGATAAGAATATTTTGTGAGTGTTTCAGGCCCCCCTGTAAGGAAAAACTGTAATCTGACTGAAAGACACATGTGTGTTCAAGCCTTTGGCTTATGTGAATTTTGAAATTAGGTTTTTAGCTTTGGTTGCTGAGAAATTTAAGATTAAATCCATGAGTTACCTTGGCTATTTAAAAAAAAAAAGATCATATGGCATACATTTTGGGCACTAACCTAATTTTGTCTTATTTCTTGTCACTTTTATTTCTCAAATTTATTTATTATTTATTATAAATTTGTCTTATATGTACAAGTACACCTACATACAGGTGCATTTGTTTGTGTGTGTACCAATGTGTGTGTGCACTACTTCAGAATCTTTTGGATGGGGAAGGGCACAATTAGATAAAAGAAGTTGGTTATTTTGAAAAAGAGAAGAAATCAAGGTTTGGATCATGGGATCATGACTATGAAGGACAGTAAGTGTCAAGTTAAGAGTTTTGAGTATATCCTGAACACTAATGATAATGAGAAGAGAACAGTGGTATTTGAGAAAGTTTTCTCTAATATAGTGTGTGGGTGGACAAAAGGAGAATACTGAGGGCCAGGAGAACAAGTAGGGGTTATTTAATATCCAGGAATGAGACAACAGAGCTTTGAGTAGACTGATGGACATGATGTTTTGAAAGCAGAATTAAATATGGCAGGCCTCGAGAAATGATGTGGCAAGTAAATACAGAAATAAAGCATGTGACATTGAGGGAAGCATGCTATGCACTATTTAGAAAAAAAAAATGGCTTTGAGTAGAAACTTATGGAAACAATCAATTCCATTTGGTCTGTTCTGCTTGTATTGCCTTAGATTCTGACTTGGGCAAGGCTTAAGAAAGCCCAAATCATTTCAGAATTTCCTTTAGGTGATAAGTTTTATTTCTTCCAGGAGTTAGGCTGCTGTTTATCACAAATGGCAATTCCACACGTGCAAATTAACCCACTATTAAAAGGGTTCCATCTTCCCGAAAAATGATACCACACAAGTCCACTAAAATGCAGATGCAGGCACATAATAAATATTGCTTGATGCAGAGACCTGGTAAGATGAATTCTCTAGGTTCCAGGAAAAGCAAAAAATAAGCTTGAATCTTTAAATCTAAGAACTAAACTACAATTAATTTTGACTAAACTAAATTGTGGATTTATAATCTTTGGAGAATACACTAAGCTGGACTTACCTCTGTATTATTTTTTTCTAAGCAAAACAACAATATAGAGGTTTCCAAAGGGATGTGCATATCATCAAACAGAACAAAATGCTCAGTTCAGTGAAAACTTGAAAATATAACTAATTAACTAACTGCAAACCAAGTTTATATTCCCATCTAAGCACATACCCTGCTCCTTCCACTGGGAAATATTTCATAGAATCATAGAATAATGGAGTTAAAAGGGGCCTAAGGTCTTCTATTTAAAGTTCCTTATATAACAGATGGTAGAAAAAATTCAGAGAGGTTGAATGACTTGCCCAAGACCACTCAGTTTGTTAGATACAAAATGAACTAGAATCCTGCAGAGTAATCAAGTACCTTTTTGTTGTTGTTGTTGTTGTTGTTGTTATTCCATTTGGCCCATCTCTAACATAATATTTGTGCAGGTTAATGTTATATGTCAACTTGACTGGCCACAGGGTACCCAACATTAACATTTGACCCAAAGACTGAGTAGGGGAAATTGCTCTCCCTGATGTGGGTGGCCCTCCTGGAATCACTGGAAGGCCTGAAGAGATCAATAAGGCTGACTCTCTCTCAAGTAAAAGGGAGCTTCTCTGGACTTACTGCTTGAGCTGTGACACTGGTCATTTCCTGCCTTTGGTCACAAACTGAAACATCACATTTTCTTGGGTCTTGAGCCTGACACATTCTAGACTGCAACTTACACTGCTGGTCTCCTGGGTCTCCAGCTTGCTAACTACAAATCTTGGGACTTCTTAACCTCCATAATCATATGATCCAATTCCTTACAATCAATCAACTCTCCCCAGAGCCCCTACACACACACACACACAGAGTCATGAGCTACAAATGATTTTTTTGGTCAAGAACAGATCGTGTTTAAAACAGTGGTCCCACAAATTATAAGGGAGCTGAAAAGGTTCTATGTCCTAGTGATGTCATAGCCATCATAACATTACACTACAACCCGTCACTCTGTGGTGATGCTGGTGGAAACAAACCAACTGCACTGCCAGCTGTATAAAGGTATACCATAATTATGTATAGTATAAAACAATGACGATAATAAATGACTCTCCTAGTGTTTTATGTATTTACTATACTGTACTTTTATACTATACTCCTCCTACTTACAAAAAAATTTTTGCTGTAAAACAATATGTTGTCTACTTTTGTACAACCACAAAAGTGCCTAACAACACATTCTCAAAACGTTTTCCCCCACAATAAAGCGACATGTGACTGTATACATGTGTGTCCTATTGGTTCTGTTTCTCTGGGGAAACTTGACTCATACAACATCCAACAGTTCTTAAGCCTGACAGAGTAAGAAAGTAAAGAAAATGGTCTCAAAGGAATGGAGAAAATGTGGATTGGCTTTCCCAAAGCCATTTGCACCTCTTTCCTTGCTTGTCTTTCTCTTGCATCAAGTCTGAAAAGTAAACTACAGTTTCTTAGCTCTTTTACAGCTATGGGTGGCCATGTGACACAGTTTGGAACAATAAAATGATAAGGAAGATCCCTAGGAGGACTTCCTTTTGCTCTCTGCCTTTTTATTACTCATTCTTTTTCCTGTCTAGAGACTGGACACACTGATTGGGTGTGGGGACAGCAGTTATCTGCGACCATGAGAACAAAAGCCACATGATAGGAAAGGCTAGGAAGAAAGACAAAAGGGCTTAGGGGTTTATGATGAGTAGCTACTCTCATCTCAGATTACCTCTCTAGATTCCTAAGACAAATATGCCCCACCTACTGAAGCTAGTTTAAGGTGAGTTAACTTTTACTTGTAGCCAAACCCTTTGGTTTCCTATTGCTGTCCAGGTCTCAGCTATTATAATAAAACAAAAGTGAACAGACCTTCCCCACCCATTTTGCTTTTCAGCACTGGGGATGGAACCCAGGGCATCACACATGCTAGGCAAGCATTCTATCTCTGAGCTATATCCCCAGCCCAGCATAACCCCAACTTTTAATAAACATTATCATTCATTTATTCAATAATTTTTTAAAGATCTGCCATACTTAATGGTCCCTAAGAGGATCCAAGTGCCCAGGATGCTGGTGGGACACTAGTTTGGAGCCATTCTGGATTATAGTATGGGTTATCCGCTCTGATTTTTGGTATGCTTCCTGGTGACAAAAGGCTAACATTAAAGTGGATCCATTCTTGGAGGGCTATCAGCAGTAGATCCAACTTTTCCCACTTGTTTCTCAAAGTTCTTTTAATGCAAAAATAATTATGTTCCCCAATTCCTGCAGCATTAGGGTGAACTAATGGTCCTTTTTCATGCAGTGACAGCAATTATCTTTCTGCTTTGATGTTATTGGTAGCTGTGGGTAAGTGCAAGAAGTACTCAGTTTAGTCAAAAGACTGGAGTGAGAAACTTGGTTCTGCCACTTTTTCTTCATTTTTATCCCAGAAGCATATCTCTGAACTTTCCTAAATTCTGTTTCCTAATTATTTGTAAGTACTCACATTAAATAAGATACTAATTACGAATGAGATCTGACAATAAGAACACTTGACAAAAATAAGATTTCATCAGATAACAATCTGCAGATGATGTAGCCAGATTGCAAACTAAAAGTAGGTTCAAACAAGGAAAGTATATGAGTAACAGGAGAACACTTCATTAATTATCTTCATAACATTTATTTTGGTTCTTCTTCCTTCCTCTGAAAGTAAAAGTTTTTGATAAGTGATTTCCATCTGATAAAGTACTATGGTAAAAAGGCTGTATGGGACAAAATTAAAGAAATAAAAACTAGATACAATTTGGTGTATTTATTACTGAGCAATAACTGTTATCAATCATAATATAATTCAATCCTCTTACTATATGGTCTGGTCTTCCATATCCTTTAATCACATGTTTAAGTATATTTCCACTACACTCTAAGCTCCATTGATCTCTACTTATGCTTAAATCTCAGCTTAGTGGGTAAGAAAAGATTCCAGGAAATAAAATGTATGCAGCTCAATGCTCTTTTATTTATCCCTGTTCCCTGCCATTCACTAAGGGCTTTTACTTTGGGATTAATAAAATAAAAGCAAAATTCTCCAAAAGACCATTAAGTAATTGAGTGGGGAGTGCTCATATCTGATTCCACACAACATACCTTGTCCTGGGTTTCACACCGGAAACAGTCACACTCAAAGCAGTACTGGTCCCTCAGCTGCTTCCTGCGCTCCTCGCTGGTCATCAGCATATCCAGGTAGCAGATGGTGAGCTGTGGACACCCAAGAGAGGGAAGAGTTCATATGGCTGTTGTGCTTATCTTCTTTAACTAACAGTTATTATTAATGATAGTTATTAGGCTAAAATTTGTTTTTATTACACACCAATGAATATAAGGGAAGGTACCACTTATAGTCTCTTACGCAAATAATTACATGTCAAACTTTAATATATTTCCTTCCAGTCTTTGTTAAGTGTAAGCACATATGCATCATATACTTATTTTAAAGAACTGGGCTCATGAACTCTTTGTACTTTCATACCTTACCTTTTTTTTTTTTCATTTAAAAAACAGTAAAATATCAGAAGCTATTATATTCTTGGTATTACTAAAGTTTAGCCATAAATTCTATAACCTTTGGTAGTCAGAGAAACCAAATTCATTCTGGCAATCCAATGGGTGGCAGATGATGCATCTAGATTGCTCTTAAAACCTAATCAATTCTATAGCTACCTCACAGAGGTTAGGGCCATCCAAATTTGGTATCTGTGAAATTAGGAAACAGTTCTCTTACTTGTACAAGGTAAAGTATGTGAAATAATTTCCAATGAGAGGGGCATTTAATGTCAGAGTACAATCATTGATGGTGGCTCTGAAGTTGATTTCTTTGGGTCCCTTTGAATACAGTAACTAATTCCTGCCTTGGATGGAGAAAGACCAAGATGAGAAGACATCAGAGAAGTCCAAGAGTTCACTTCAAGTCACGGTGAGTAAATGTTTGTTTTACTTACCTAGATCCCCATTGAAATGAAAATCAAATTCAGAATATATAAAACAAAACTCTTGATTTTTCCCTACCTGTTTCATCACAAAGCCTTCACAGTCTTAGGTGACAGTATTTCCTCTTTTATATTACACAAGCTGAAACCTCAGAGACATCCTGGACTTGGGTCTTTCCTTAACAATGCCATCCAGATCCCAGGAAACTCTGTTGGATCTATCTTTAAAACATGTTGAGAACCAACCACTTTTTACCTTTTCCAATTCTACCATCCTGATTTGAGCTACCATAATCTCTTGCTCATGATTGGTCTCCCTGCTTTTTTCCCTAGGAACCTGCATTCCATCCTTTAGCCAGAGTAACTCATCAAAACATAAAATCAGTGCTTTTTTCTGTTGGAAATGCCCCAACAGAGCCAGCTTTTCGTTGAGTAAGGGCCAAGTCCTTACAATAGACAATGGACTCCCACACCACAATGCAAAGTGTGGTCCCTGGACTGGTGCTAGTCCATGGTATGGGCTGTAAGTCCACCATGAAATGCAGAAAGAAACGCAAAGACAATATTTAGAAACTTGTATACTAATTTGGTAAGAGTAATTTTGTGATTTTAATAATAAAACACTGGACTTTTATGCCCACTTTAAGGCCCGTGCACTGGCTATTTCCTCTGCCCTTCTCCCAGATCCATGATGGTGACCATCCTCATCTTCTGTTTTGGTCAAGTCTCACTTTCTCAGTGAGGCCTAACTGATCACCCTTTTTAAAATAGCAACCTGATTTCCATGCCATCCCAGCACTCCTAATTCCCTCATCCCTCTCTCTTTTTTTTCAACCCTGTAACATATATCAGCTTATACCATACTGGATAAATTACTTCTTTATTTGCTTTCAAATGTAGAAAGTAATTATGGGGGGGGGGGTGTGTGGTGGGGGAAGAAGGGGATATTGTAGAAGAGGAAGAAGGCAGGATTACCTACTGAAGGAGATGACAAAAACTCCCTAGAGCAAGCGCTCCATGTGGTTTTTCTTATACTTAAAAGAAAGCATCTCGTGTCTACCAAACATGAGCTTACTTGTTGAAATTTACAGTGGGGCAGACAAGGCCGTCCTCTTAAACAGAAACCAGCTTCAAGAAGGCGTCACAAAAGCAGCCTGGGGAGGAGGAGAAAGCCTGGCCAGACAGACCTGTAGGAGGCACCACGGCCATCACCAGGGTGCCAGAAGCCACAGACTGACCTGGCTGGCTAGCTTTCTATAGACTCTTCACCTGTTGAGCAATTATAACATGCCACCGTACACGCAGGAACAAGAGTACCTGCCCTTACAAAATGTAGTCAGTGATGTTACTGACTATCTAACTGTGTGCTGGGCACCTGCGGAGGGCATGTTGCACACCAGCAAAGGTTGAGGGTTCAGGTAATGCTGGAATTTGTACCAGTAACTGCTGATTCAAGCCTGATGCTCTTTAAACAGGAACAGCTGCTCCTCATATTCCTGGGGGCTGTGGGAGAGGCTAGTACACAGGAGCTGCAGCCGCACCCTCAAATTGAAGAACTCAAGCCTGTGCGAAGCAGTGTTCCGTCGCAACTGGGCTCCTTCAGCAGAGACAGTGGTCACTTTTTCACTCCCTGACTCTCTTGCTTCATGATTCGAAGCCAGAGTTGCCTCTGAGATGCAAAGGGCCATAATGTTAGGTAAGTTCCTCTGATTTCTAGAGAACACCAGTTTCTACAATCCACCTGACTCCTCAGCACACTATTTACAAAGCCTATTGGTAAGTTCAGGGCAGTGTACATATTCATCTTACATCCTCAGGCTCTCCAGGTCATAGCTTCCCTACGTGAGGTGAGGGGAAGTGGTAAATTAGATGATCTCTATATTCTCTCCTGGGTTAATTCTAGGATCCTAGTTCTCATTCCAGCCAAATGGGTCCTAGCCATCAGCCCCACCACCAGACCAGGCCAATTGGCAGCAGTTATTGGGTGATTACAACACACTCAGTGTGAAGTTACTGACTCCAGGGTGCTTGACTAACCCAAGACTTTATTCCAAGAGCAGAACTCATGAGTGATGGTGCCAGGTAGTGAATGGGCAACAGGAGACTAGTTGTTTCATTTAACCCCAATAAATAGACTCTTACAGCCTCTCTTGGGGTCTTATAACTGCTTGTCACCATTACCTGGACTATGCAGTGGCTCTCTAACAGGCCTCCATGCTGCCTTCTGTCTACCTTTCATCTTCTAAACTGCTCTGAGAAAGAGCTTCCGAAAATCCAATCTGATCCTATCATTTCTCTACATGATAAGTTCTGGAGGTTTCTACCTGCCAGTGGGATAAAGTCACACAAGGCTTTCTGCTACTGCTTTTAGATTTGCTTTCTAGTCTCAACATCTTCCCCTGCACTTTATAGCCTGTCACCATTATGCACATTTGTGAATCCCAGAAACAATGCACCCACACCAACATGCAAATATACACTGCTGCCTTGGCTAGCCCGTGCCCTTTCCCCACATTTATTCTTAAAGCTGAGGGGCTCTGTGGCAGAACATCTGGAAAACATAGCAAGATTATGAACTGGTAATGACAGTGAAATCATTTTATCGTTCAAGATAAGAATCTTTATTAAAGACTCACCAGTTTCAATGGAGTATCTGCTCACTAAACATAGGGCTCATTCAGCAGAAATGTACTTAAAAATCTCAGTCATTGATAAACTGATGCTTTAATGGCATAGAACAAAGCTACATTAAAATATTAACACCACTGAAAACTGCTCTGACATTTTAGAGCAGCTCTTGTAGAAAATATATTAAGTCATTTTAAACATTACAGTTACAAGATAGTTTATGGATCTTGAATATGTTGCTTATACTCAAATCTCAGGCAAAATGAACCCCTTATCCATGAAACCATCTTTCCCATCTACAACTGAATAGATAATATGACCAAATTAAAATTAGACCTTGTTTTTATTTCTTGAATTATATTGTTGTAGTTAAAAAATTTTTCTGCCAATAATGGCTCTGATCTAAAATACAAAAAGAATTTGAAAAATCTCATGTCTTTTTAAAGTCAACCCTGAGTGTCAGTTTTGTCTCTTTGTCTCACAAATCCCGCTAATTTTGGTTTCTAAATATTATATTTCTCAGATCCTCCATCCTGAGTCACCACCTGACCTGGTCACATCTGAATTCTTCAGTCCACAGATATGAACCGCTCCTTGTCCCCTGAACTCACCCTCTGTTTTTGACCTCTGTGTCACTATCTAGAATACCTTTCCCTGCCTTACTCAACTTTAATTCCATGGATACTGTCATATCTAGGACTCATTTCTCTGGAAGTCCTCCTTAACTTCTCCCTGACTCCTGACCCTTACAATGCTTTGAGTGCCGTGCTTTGACTTCTGTAAAGCCCTGTGCACACTGACACCATTGCTCTTCTCACACTGCATTGTTGTCTTCTATTCTGTGTCACTTTCCTCAGCTTGAACTCCTGAAGGTAAGTCCAGGTCCTACTCATCTCTGAATTCCTCAAAGTTTCTGGAATTGCAATTCCAGCTTCTATCACCCAGTAACATTAGTGAATTTGTTAAACAATTTAATAAGATGACTGAGCAAAGAAACAGACAGCTCTAATCTCAAAACACTTTAGATTAAAACTGACATGAGGGATATGGATATGTTCTATTCATGCAGATTACATTCCTCCCAAGTGATGATGCTCCAGAGAATGGTGACAGCCAATGGCAGTATTTGTAACAGCTACAAGTTCTTTTAACTAGGAATTCCCATGAGGGTGGCCTGGACTGTCCACCTTTCTCTGTTCCATGTTTTATAAGACTATTAGGCCATCAAATGTATGTCATAGCTTAACATAATTCAGAAGGGGCATCCATCAGCAATCCTGGCGTGAGAGTCACCATGCAGAAATCGAGCGCAGGAACTGTGTAACCATATCAAAAACATCTTTCTGTAGGAGGCTAAACCAGGAGACCAAAGCAACAAAAACAGAAGAGGCACAACAACTCAGAATGATAATCCTTAAATTTCAAAGTGTTATAATTGGTGCTGGTTTGAAAGGAAAAGGTGTTCCAAAGGATGGTTTTATGTGGAGTCCAAGGGGAAGAAATGTTCAAGATCACTCTTATATTATGGAACCTGCTGCAATTTTCCAGCTCTCTTTGTGTGAGGAATGTAATGTTACCATCTCAAACTGGTGATGAGCTAGCTTTCATGTTCCTTCTTTACTAGAGCCATGGGACATACCTATGAACTGTTGGTAGTTTAAAAATAGCTCTAAGATTCCATTCCACCTCTTATTTTGTCTTTAGAAAGCCTCATTCATTTCCTCGACAAATGCAAGCTAAGGATGTTATATTTAAGGCACTGCTAGGCCTTGCTCATGGAACCCATATTCTGATGCTTATGTCACAGACAACCCACATTAAAACTTGGGATGTTTTAATGAGTGGTGAAGACAAAATACAAAGTTGATGCCATACAAATACCTAGCTATCTAAATTTATTCCCTTAATCAATTGAGCCAAAACTAATTTTGCACAAAAAATAGGAATTAGCCTTCTTAATCAATGCCTCAAAATGTCTTTTCTCAGGCAGTTTCTTCAATAAATGATGTTAGCAAAATTGGATATGCATATGTGGAAGAATAAAAACAGATCCTCTTCTCCCAACATACACAAAACCAATTCAAATTGGATCAAAGACCTAAATCTCAAACCTGAAACTATGAAAATACTATAATAAAACACAGGGGAAACCCTATAAGACTTTGGTGTAGGCCATGATTTTTTTAAATAGAACCCCAAACCACAGGAAATATAAGTAAAAATAGGCAAATGGGATTGCATCAAATTAAGAAGCCTCTGCACAGCAAAGAAAATGATCAACAGGATTTGGAGATAACCAAAGAAACGGAGAGAATATCTGCAAATGGTACATCTAACAAGGATTTGACATTCAGAATGTATAAGAAACTCAAAAAGATGAATGCCAAAGAAACAAACAACCCACTTAAAAAGTAGACTAAAGAACTAAACAGATGCTTCTCAAAAGACAACCAAAAAGCTCAATTTAATTTATTATCAGAGAAATGCGAATCAGAACCACAGTAACATATCATCTCACCCCAGTTACAATGGCCATCACCAAAAAGGCAAGCTGGTGAGGATGCAGAGAAAAGGGAGCTTTTATACACTGCTGGTGGGAGTATAATTAGTATAACCATTACAGAAAACAGTATGGGAAGTCCACAGGAAAAAAAAACAAAAAACAGAACAACAAATGAGCCAGCAATTCCACTACTATGTATATACCAAAAGGAGTCTTTATACCAAAAAGATTTTTGCACTTCCAAATTCACTGCCACACTATTCACAAGAGCCAAAATATGGAATCAACCCAGATGCCCTTCAGCAGATGAATGGATAAAGAAAATATGTATTTACATGATGGAATACTGCTGATCCAAGAAAAAGAGTAAAATTCTGTCATTGACAGCAACATTATGTTGGATGCAGCATGGAGAACATTATGTTGAGTGAAGCAAGCCAGACACTGAAAGACAAATACCATATGTTCTCATTCATTTAAGAAATCCAATAAACCAACTTGTAGAAGAATGGAATAGAATTGTCATCACTAGAGACAGAGAAGGGAAATGGGTGGTGGTGGAAGGCAGAAATTAAAAGGGACTTTTAGGGACTGCGAGGCATGTTGGTAGGGAGGGGAGGTTGAAGGTAGAAGGAGGGTATTTGCACAGATGAATGCATAATGTATGCATGTATGGAAATATCACAGTGAGTCCCAACAATTTGTACAATTAACATAAATAACTTTTCTCTTGGTTCTCTTTCTCCCAATCTCTGCTCCAAGGGGTCAGATGCTTTTAAATGTCCATGATGTTAATTTGGTTGTTGTTGGTGGCTATAGGCATTACCTGGGCAGGGACTAAAGACACAGTCTTCTTCAGTGATCAATAGTCCCACACAATGAAGAACTGTTCCATGCACAATGCCAACAATGCCCTACTGAGAAATACTGCTGGTCTTTAAAGTATGCTCAATTAACAGAGAGTCAGTTCAACAAAGGTATCGAATGCCTCTGGAGTACAAGGCTAAGTGCTGGGAGATACAGAAATAAACAAGACCCAACTATGTGTCATCATGCAGCTCATAGTTGAATACAGAAATCACCAAAAGAGCCAGAATAAATGCCAAATATATATATTAATAACCACTAAAAGGAAGAACTCAGAGGAGAAGACTTGTCCGTAACATGGGAAGTCAGGAAAAGCTTTACAGAAGGGATGGTGTTTGCAAAGGCCTTGAAGGATACATGGTGTTAAGACAGGAAGAAATGGTGGACAGAGAGAAGGACAACCGAGCAGAGGACTGTCATTCACCCTGATGTATGTTCAGTAGGATAGTGAAAGTTTAATTCTTGCAAAAAGCTGATATCTAAGAAGGACTTATGGTTCACTATTTAAGTTGCATATTTCTATATATTCTGAACAATTTTAAGGTTTTTTTTTTGTACTAGAAAATGCAAGCAGTGTTTTCACAAAAGTAATGACTATACAGTGATTTGAAATACAATAAATGAAGGTAATGCATAGTCTTCCAATAAAGGATATTTGAAGACTAAGGGGAAAAAATGAAAATAAAAAAGGACTTAAGGGCAGAATCCTCTTGCTGTTGAGAAGATGCCTTGAATAAGTACCATAGAGAAAATATCTGAGTCTGCAGGACCTAATGCTGAGCAGAATTGTTTTGTTTTACGCCAAAGGAAGGATTTGCTTGTTGTTCCAGAGACAGAAAGAAACTGATGCGAAAAAGTGAAATAAGCACCAAAAGACGAGGTGTTCTTTCACCAATGTGAAAACCAGCCAAGAAGAATGACTGGTGAGTATGGCTAAAAACATTAAGATATAAGAGTGTTTTTTTTTTTTTTTTTTTTTTTGAGAACTCTAACCATTCTAAGAGGTTTTTGTTTGCTTGTCAAGTGATTTGTTTGGGTGTTGTGCTGGAAAATGAACTTAGGACCTCATGAGTTAAACCTAGGCTATGTTGGGCAAGCACTTTACCACGGAACTATGCCTCCGCCCTTGTTTGGTTGTTCAAAGTTCACTAAAATACCACCAACATCATCAATAATAACAGTAGCAGCCACTCTTCAGCCTCTAAACTGATAGTGCCAAAAATAGATGGTAGTTCACTTTCTTACCTGCCTTGAATTCACATATGGCCCCAAAAAACTAAATTCAAATTCTCCATATCATTGACAAATAGCCTGATATACTTAGTGAACTGGTCTTAAAAACCGGAAATTCACCAAGTTGCTGTGTAAGAGGAACCTTATTTGGTTGAAAATCAGTTTGGAAGGAGTCTTGTCAAAGCCAAATCCCTGTCTTCATAAAACATGATACCTCTGAATTTAGGTTTTATGGGCTATATGCTGAGTAAGTGCAATAAAATCTCTGTTTTCCTTACAATAAATATCCACTTTAGCAAATTAGAAGGTAGAAGGAAACTGGATCCTACAAAACATAAATATCTATAACCAAGAACTAAACGCAGGTGGTAACTAAGTAACTCCATGCAGGTTCAGGTTCAGTAGCCCTGGAACAACCTATATGAAGACAAGATATCTTGAGTAACCTCAGGCTTCTACAAAGTTTCCTCATCAAAAGAGGCTGGCTTGGCTGTCTATAAAACTGGAAGGGTCAAGAACAATTTATTGCTGGAGGTCATATTCCCAGTCCTCCATTCCCTCTGCATCTTTGCTTAAACAATTATCCAGAGATGCTGATGGGTTTGTGAAGCCCCAATGACAGCCAAAAAGAGTAAAACCTGTCTGCTTTCTTAACATGGGATTTTAAATGTGTAATTATCTTCAAAATGCAATTAGCAGCCTTGAGAATAAGTATGTCCTGAGCATACTATTCACAAGTTGGGCCGCTTGCCCTACCCACAGAAGAATGATCATTTGCAGAGATGTGACAGGCTGCTGAGCTGTTGCTATTGAAAAGATTTAATGACTCCTGTGCATGTGCATAAAACACACACCCTCTGTCACACACATAAACACTTCTCATATATGTGCAATAGAACTATATCATCATCCAGAAATATGACAATTGAAAAAAAAAAAGCCCTTCCATCGTTGGCATATGATAGGTTGCTGGACAGAGGAGACTGTATTACATATCTTCCCATTGGCTGAAGGAAAATGGAAAGCTTCTCAAGAGCACAAATGATTTTAGGATGACCACACTGAAAGATTCTTTAATAGGAAAAGAGGCTGGGTAATGGGAAGCACAGATTTCCTTACCTCCTCTCCCACCTCAATGTCTCGGACGGCACGAAGTAAGAGGTGGGGCCCATTGAACACAATCGAACAGTTGGGGTCGCAGCTGTGGTTGAGCAATGACATACTAAAGGAAAGAAAAAATTAAAACAAGGGTGACCATCATGGATCAGTCGATAGAGTCAAACAGCTACATTTAATAAATGCCATGTGCAAAGACACTATAGGCTGGTATGGGCAGAGACGGGTTAGGTTCAGAGTGCACTGAGGGCTGAGGATGCATTCACAGAAATGTCACACGCCCACTTCATATGAAGTAAAATGCTTCCCAAGATGGAGGATAATTAGGGAAGTTGGTTAATAAAAACTTTTTGTTTTTAGTCCTTTCGGGGATAGGGGTGAGAAGGCAGTTGTTTCATTAGGTACCCAACATGAAATGGGGGAAAATTGGACTGGCAAAGAAATTGTCTCTAAGATAATAGGTTGCAGCAGCAATCACTGCAGCCAAGGTTATACTGACCTTGCCCCCAGAGGATCTCATTTGTTGAGCTCTGTTGGAGGAACAGCAGCCTATGCTAGTCTTCCACACTGAAGAATAATTAGGAGGACTTCCTCTAATATAGCAAGCTAAGGCAGTCTTGCTATATAGATCCTGCTGCATTCTGAACCACAGTCTAGTCATCTTATTATCTTGGAGGTACATTTTTTTTTTACCACATGGGAAATGGAATGAATTTACATTGCCACTATAAAGTGATAATCAGAATGAGCATTTTTTATGTAGAAAGCACTTCAGCATGTTTTTATAAATTCAATCATCACAACCTTATAAGGATCACTTATAGTTAAAGAGACTGATACACAGAAGTTAAATGACTTAGCCTAGAACATACACCTAGTAAGGCAGTGACTGAATCTGAAACTCGTGGTCTAAACTCAGAGCCAATGCTTTGAACATTCTATGTTCCTGCTTTTTGAGAATCACTATCAACAGAACTGATCTACAGCTAATGGCACTAGAGAGAAACAAGAAGCTGAATTCTCTTATTCACAGTTTCATTATAAGAAAGGGTGTTTTATATATGGGACCTAATAGTAAAAAACAAAACAAAAGTAGGAGTGATTGTAGAAGAATAGTCTAGTAGCTTGGGGAGAGAGGTCACCATAGTAGAACCCTCCAGAGGCCCAACCTTGAAAGTTTTCTTGCCTCCTTGAGTGAAGAAGCTCAAAAGACAAAATTAAACCCACTGGTACAGGACAGCAAATCTGGTGAAAACATCCTGTGCTTCAGCCCAGGAGGTTGGGAATAAGATAAGGGTAGGAGTTGGGGAAAAAAAAAAAAAAAAAAAAACCTCAGCCTGATGGTTAGTGAGCACCACAATCCTCAACTTCCTTCCCCAAACCCCACTAAGAACAAGAATTTGAGTCTGAGATCCTCCTCTTCATGAATACCACAGCATATAATGTGGTATGGAAGTTTTATGACTTAACATTTTTATATCTTATAATTTATCATAAGGTATTGAGCTTGACTCATAAGCCAGCTGCTACGACAGCCTTTCTACCTCCAGAAGGCTGGGGAACTGGGTAGGAATTAATGATGTGACTTCTAGTCAATGAAATACCATCAGCCATACCTAGGGTATAGGCCAACACCAACTTCCTGCATCTCCGCGTTACAGATGGTGAAAGAGTTGCAGATCACCTGCAAAAACAAAGGGGAGAGAATCAGTGTGACTAAACTTCAGTAAGAAGAGAATAAAAATATTCAAAATAAAACATGGAACCTTTTAATAGTTCTTTTGGAAAGATCCAAGTCGAACATCGATGCTCTTTGATTTGCAAAAGAGCTCTGGGGCACACTCCCCATGAAGACACCAGGTGTTTAAGTATAGAAATATCAACATCCTGGGAGAAGGAGAAACAGGTTTGAATCATCCCAGCAACTATTAACTGTAGTCTCACCACCCCAATTCCCAAAATTGGATGAAATGTTCAAAATTCAGAATATAAGTAAGCTACTTATTGAGAACTATACTCTATTTATATTTTTCACTCAAACTGCCTACAGTTTCCAAATGCCACCGAGTCTGAAAACTACAGCAGCCTTCTAGTCCTACGAAGAGTGAAGCACACTCTGAGTGATTTTATGACCCAAACTGATCACAGACCATAAGCACAGGAAGTCATTCAGTCAAGCCATGACCTTTACTAGGGACCCCTTTACAGGGGACCCCTCCTGGCTATGTGTCCCTTATACTTTGGGGGATACAGAGAAAGAAATAAAAGACATGTGGGTATGGTGACACATGCCTGTAATCCCAGCTACTCTGGAGATTGGGGTAGGAGGATTGTAAATTGGAGGTTAGCCTGGGTCAACTTAGCAAGACCCTATCTCAAAATAAAATTAAGAAGAACTGGGGATGCAGCTCAGAGGTAGAGTGCTTGCCTAGTATGTTGTGAGCCCTTGGGTTCAATCCCCAGTACCAGGCAAGGAAGGGAGGATTACTGTGCTCATTTGTGTAGTAAGGTCAGTGTATGAGATGCCACACAGAATCATGGAAAGACCACTGAACTTTGAATTAGAAAATCTAGGTCTTGGCCACACAATGTTGCCCAAGACAGATGTCAGGGCACGAGCAATGAAGAAGAGAACAAGGTACTTGTCTTAAGAGAACTTAAGTTCTGTGGAATGACAGATTTTTTTTTTAACCCAACAACAGAAAAATATCACATGTGGATAAATGCTAAAGAGAGAAATAAGATAAAGTAAAATGGATAGGGGAAAAAAAGTGAAGAAAGCTCCTTAGGGTAAGGTGACATTTAAGCAGTGATCTGAAGGGACAGGAGAAAGGAGCACATGCATACTTAGGAAGTCAAAGTTCATGTCAGGAGAAGGAGCAACTGCAAAGGCCTGTGGTGAGAGCATTCATGGGTACCCAGGGTAATGGTAGGAAGGTTGGGGTGGACAAAGCAGAGCGGGTAAGAAGAAGGGTAAGATGAGATCAGAGAGGTATTTAGATCATACAGAGCCAGACAGCCGTGTTTGGATTGTATTCTGAGCAAGACAGAAAGTCCCTGGATTGATTCAGAGCCAAGGAATGAGTGGATTTCTGTTATAAAAGGATGACTCTGGCTGTTGGGTGAAAATATGCTATTAAAAGGCAAGGATGGGAGTAGAGAACACAGTCACTGTAATAGCCCAGGTGAAAAATGACGGTGGCTTGGATGTTGGTAGCAACAGAAGTGGGAAGAGGTTGGTTAGCACTGCCAAGAGGATTTGCTGGAGAGCTGTTTATGGGGAATAAAAAGAGTCAAGGATAATGCTTGAGTTTAGGCCTGAACAAGTGAAAAATATAGCTGCCACTCATGAAGATGAGGAAGGATGTAAAAGGCATGGGCTTGGTTGCAGGGAGTAGGGAGAATGTCCCATGGTTCTGTATTAGTCATGTTAAATTTGAAATGGCCCATTTAATATCCAAGTCAAGCCTAAGAGTGAGCCAATGGAGTCCATGGGGACAGTTAGGGCTGGTGACATAAATTTAGGATGGAACATAATAAAGCCTATCAAAACATAAAGCAGAAGAGGTCGTTACAGACTTGAGATGAACTAGAGCCACAAATGGATGCTGACTTGTTATAAAGTTCTGTAAAGGAAAAAGCAGTAACAACAAATTTCTCTGAATCAAGTTTATATGAACAACACAAAATATGAAAGTGTCCTGTCTTCTGAGGCTCTTCCACTATGCCAAATAGCTCTTACATGAAATCCAGTGCTACCTACCACAATTGGGCGTTCTTCCTGTAAAAGTCTAATAAAATTGCATTTTCAAATCAGGAAATAAATTGGTATATATGCACATATTTTAGACAAATGCCACTTAAATTACTTTATGAGCATCTGTTTTGCATTAAACTGCAACAGTGTATTGCATATACACACACATTTATATGTTTATACATATATATATATATATATATATATATATATACACACACACACACACACATAAAATGGATGATAAAAATACAGGACAAAAGATTCTGTTTTTTAAAATTTAAACATTTTAAAATGGATATGCATATGCATTTTGGAGGGGAGTTATGGATTTTAACACATATTTTAAAGCATACTACAACTTGAGCTGAAGTAATCCACCATCAAAAAAACAGATCAAACAGATCTAATTTGCTAACTTTTGAATCAAACCAAAATTAATTTTTTGAACTATGAAGCAAATTAAAGTTTTTTCCAAAATAGGTTTATTCTGATGGCATTTTCAAAGAGGAAGAACTAATGGGAAAATATCAAGGTGGTGGTCTCTTCCTCTGGTAAAACTCTTCTCTTCATTACATGGTTTTTATTTATCCCTTTAGTAGCAGGGCTCATACCAGATCATTTACTTGCCACCATACACAACCAGACTGTAAGATACTCAAAGGGAAGAGACAGTATTTCACTATCACCATGCCTGGCACAAGGTCTGGTACGCAGAAGACACAATAGGCCTATTTCAAATGGATGGCTATGTGGATGTGGTCCTCAGCATCTCCAGAGGACCAACATCCAGAAAAGGGTCAGGGAAGCTGCCAGAAACCACTCATAGGGACCCTGTGGATGTGGAGGGGGAGAGACGGGTAGAGTTCTGGGCCGTGAATGGGAATGGGTAGAAGTCAATCTTCCATCCTCTTGTCCTTAGGTGTCCCATCTTTGTATGAAACGGGTCATATCTCTTTGTCCATTCTAGTCTAGCTTATTGTTTGTTTCATCCTCTTTTCTACTAGTCCAAGGGATGAAATGACAGTCTTATTCATGAGATGAGCATAAGGACTTGTTTGATTCTCTTGTTATTACCAAGAGCCTTATATACTAGGCACGAAGTAAATATTTACCAAGTGAATTAATGAAGAAATCAGTGAATGACACTCCACGTGTTTGGAGTTAGTGACACTCCTTCCCTTTGGCTTCTCTTGCACTTTCTCCTTTTATTCTTTACTTTCCTCTTTCTTTTTCTTTGTCTATTTCCACTATTATCAATCTGTCACTCCCATCTTTCAATTCCACAATACAAATAGGGACAATCATATGTTAGTCTTGAGCCGGTGAATAGACAGTGAAGGTTTTTTTTTTGGGGGGGGGGGGCTGCTTTCACTTTTATTAATAATGTTGGTTCCATTCTGTACTACCCGAATTAAGAACTTCACAGAAAATATTTTTGACATGTACCACTGGTAGCCATGATGGGTATGAGGTAGCTCTCAGGATTTTTCTTCTCTAAATGAAAGAGTAGGTAGATAATACGTCCATGTGTGCTCAAGGAATTAAGTTGAAAGGAATTATTTCCTTTTATTAAGAAATAAAATAATGAAAATAAAGTCTGTAAATAAATATTACACATTTTAAAAGTATTAACTTTGTACAAACAGCTTTTTAAAGGAAATTGTCCTTAGTACACAATAAAGGAATGAATACTTCACACAAAGACACATTTAGAAAAGTATATCAATGGGATTATTTTGATTAAGAGCAGTTAGGCACCAATGAGCAATTAGATTAAAGAATTCTTTCTAGGGGTTGTAACTCTGTGGTAGAGCACTTGCCTAGCCCATGTGAGGCACTGGGTTTGATCTTCGGCACAATGTAAAAATAAATAAATAAAATAAAAGTATTATGTCCATCTACAACTAAAAAAAAAATCTTTTTAAAGAATTCTTTCTAAAAAATGAAGCATGTTATTTCATTACTATTAAATGTGACTTTTGTTTACTTTTCATAATTTTTCCTTTAAAACAATGCCACAGGGCATGGTATTGCATGCCTGTATCCCCTTCGATCTGGGAGACTAATGCAGGAGGATCTCATCTTCAAGGCCAGCCTGGGAAACTTAGTAAGATCTTCACTCAAAATAAAAAATAAAAAGGGTAGGGGGTATAGCTCAGTGGTGGAACATGCTTGGGTTCAATCCCCAATACTGGAAGAAAACATCTTTATAATACTGCAGCCTTGCTGGATGACAAAAATCTAAAATCTAATAAGCTAGCCACTTTGTAAAACAATATGGAGGTTCCTCAAAAGACTAGGAATGGAACTACATATGATCCCACTACCATGTGACCTTGATATTTATCCAAAAGAACTAAAATCAGCATACTATAGTAATACATGCATACCAATGTTTACAGTAGCACAATCCACAATATCCACATTATGGAACCAGCTTAGGTACCCATCAACAGACCAACAGATAAAGAAAATGTTATATATACACAACATGTATGTTATAATAAATAATATATAATGTAATATAAATGTTATATATACATAGCCATGAACAAGAATGAAATTATGTCCTTTATAAATGAATGGAAATGGAGAACATCATATTATGTGAAATAAGTCAAACCAAGTCAAAGGTCAAACATTTTCTCTCAGATAACAGCTAAAGAGAAAAAAAGGAATAAAAAAGGGAGCTCTCATGAAAATAGAAGGGACATCAACAGAGTAGATGGGGGAGGGAGGACGGGATAGATGGATATAGATAGACAGACAGACAGAAGAAAGACCCATAGAAAAGAAGAAGGGGATCAGGGGAAAGAAGTAGGAGAGAGAAAGTACTGGGAATTAAAATTAAGAAAACTATGTTACATGCATTTACGAATAGATTGAAATGAACCTCACTATGTATGTATAACTATAATGCACCAAAGAAAATCTAGTGAGTACAAGGTTACTGAACCCTTATATTTTATAAAAACAACCAAAGTGAAATTTAAAATATTCTATGAAACAAAATTCTTATGTCATTTGGTGCAGGTAGATGCAGAATCCAACATTTTCGTTCTGAGGTGGAAATTCCCCTGGAGAGTAGATGCAAATAGCAATCAATACCAAACACAAAGTGAGCACCTCAGAGACATACATACTCATGTTAAATACCACACGTTCAATTTTCACATTTTTCCTCAAGTTTATGGAATTGTAGACTTTCTTGTGGCAGCACATAAACTGAGATATTTGAGACACAAGGAAAATTCACCACTGTACCTTGCAGTAGCTGAATCTATAAGAAAACTTACAACCCAACCACAGTAGAGTCTCAATGACTGACTTGACACAAAGCCCATGTCAAAGAATTCTTCCAATTTCAAAAAACATAATAAAATCCAAAACAAATAGAAGGAAACTCAGTTTCTGAACACAAATGTGTAGCGGTTTCCTCAATGCCCATCCATGTTGTCTTTATTTCTCTAATTACCTCATGAGTAGAATGTTTGGCAAACAGGATTTTAGACACAGAGTTCACTGACTAGAGGGACTACAGGTGAATTTTCAGAAGAGTTTATTGCACCTGGTTTCATTAAGCTGGGTGGATTGAAGAAATGGAAGTGGGAAGAACTGGCAGAGATGAAAACCAAAAGCAGGAATTTTCATGGAAAATGCCCCCCCCCCCAGACCTAGAACTCATAATTCTGAAACTAGAAAAGCACAATAAGTATTTTAGTCAGGGTATATTTTTCTCTTCCCACAGAGTATGACATTTTATTAAATTCTGATTTTTTTTCCTCCAGAATCTTAAACTTTAAGAGACTGAAATTTCTCCTCAATCTCTCCTATTTGTGTGGCAAAAATTTATCCATCACTCAGGACTCAGTTCAGGCCTCCACAGAGTAGATGGGGGAGGGAGGACGGGATAGATGGATAGATTGGATTTCATTTCAATTTGAGTAAACCTGAATGGTGGATTTGCTGGTAATCTCAAGCAATCCTTGAAGGTATATAAGCACATGCAAGCACCTTCTCTAAGAGCATCCACAGTCGTCTTCACAACCTGCCTTTCTGCGTAACTGGCATAAAATACTGATTTTTTTTTTTCACATTGGAGGTTTGCAATCTCCAAACTAGAATTAACAATGGCAGAGAGTGGGGCTGGGGAGGAAGGTCTGCTCAGGAGAGAAGAGGCAGTGTTTCCCAGAGGATGGTAAACACATATCAAAACACTGCACTGTACTCTATAGATTATTATTGGTGAATTAACAGAAGTGTTTCCAGAAGGTTTATAATGGCATCTGTTTCTATTTCAATTTTTAAAAATCAATAACTAAAACAATTATATTTAGTCTTTATCAGGAAGTTGCTAGAAAACCTTCATGTTCCATCAATGGGCATGTGTTAAGGCCAGGGGTGCAAAGGACTATGCTTATTGACTCTGAGCTGCCTCTTTGTGGTGGTCTGACATTATAGAGTTTTCTATTGTTTCTTAGTCACATGTGATTTAATTTGCAAACCTAATGGACCACTGGTTAAGGACAAAGAACAAGTAGACATGAACCTGAAAACACAACAAACAAAAGCAAAAACCAGACCAGTGGGACTGCATCAAATTAAACTGCACAGCAAAGGAAACAACAGAGTGAAGCAATGTCTTACAAAGAAAGAGAAAATATTTGCAAACCATACATCTGATAAGGGGCTAATATTATAATACATATGGAATTCAACTCAATAGCAAGAAAACAATCCCATTAAAAAGGGGGTAAAGACTTGAATAGATATTTCTCAAAAGAAGATTATCTGAATAAAAGGTTCATGAAAAAATGTTGAACATCAGTAATCATTAGGAAAATTTGAATTAAAACTACCATGAGCCATCACCTCATACCTATTAGAAAAGGTATAATCAAAAAGATGAAAGATAAATGTTAGTGAAGACATGAAGAAAAGAGAAGCCCTGAAAAGTGTTGGTGAAGATGTAAATTAGTACAGCTATTATGGAAATGGTACAGAGCTTCTCAAAACACTGAGAACAGAATTAGCATATAATCCAGAAATCCCAATTCTGGGTATACATTTAAAAGAATGGAAATGAGAGCTATCTACACTCTCATGTTCACTGCAGCATTATTCATAAGAGCCAAGATACAGAATTAGCCTAAGTGTTCATCAATGAATGAGTATATAAGGAGAATGTGGTATATAGACACATGGAATATTATTTAGCCTTAAAAAGGAAAGAAATTCTGTTATTTGTGACAACCTTGATGAACCTGAAGGACTCTGTTAAGTGAAATAAGCCAAACACAGAATGATAAAAACTACATGATCTTACTTATATATATAATCAAAAAAAGTCAAACTCATAGAGATATAGTAGTTGTATAATGGTAGAGGGAAGCAGGATGTTGGCATGGTCAACAGGTGCCATGTTTCAGGGGAGAGATATGTTTCTGAGATCCACTACACAACATGATTATTAATAATAATGTATTATATGTTTCAAAGTTTCCATTGGCAAATTTCAAATGTCTCATCCCCCCAAAATGATGTGATATGACAGACATGTTAATAAGCTTGATTCAATCGTATATCAAATTATATTCACATGTGATATACCACATTGAATACATAAACCAAAACACTACAGTGTACCTCCTAAATTGTTATTGGTGAATTAAAACTTCAAAAGAATTTAAATATAGAAAGTAAAGGTACTGAAAAACAAGGATGAACATAAAAAAAAAGATAATTCTATAAATTTGTTTCAAGATGCCTCATATAATGACTTATCTGGTTAGAACCTTTATATAGCATCTCAAGACTTCATTAGTATTTTTAAAATGTTAGAAAGAAAACATAGAATGAACACATAATTTTGTGTGGATGGCATGAAGATTATTAAAGTCTCCAGTGTGTCATTTTAAATGTGCTTACATCAAGCCTCCTAAAATTTCTCTCTTACCTCATTTAGAAAAAGAAATGTGAAAATTATAAAACATAACCTAGCTGGCTTCTTGACAGAAAACCTGTAAGAATATTGAACAACAGATCATGAGTGCAAAAGACTACCTAAAACCCAAATCAAAAATAGTTGATTTAAAAATTTGTGTTGATAAATAATGTTTCTTGATACAAAAACTAATTTAAAAAGTCAAACTACATAGACCATTTATTAAATGGGAAAATTTAAATTTTTTTCTTTACATAATTTTTAAAATATTTTTCTTTATATGTGAACATTATTGAAGATATTTTACAAATTTCCTTCATCACATAAGCAAAGTAAAATAAAATAATCTTAGTTAAGAAAACTTCTTCATCTCAGTGACATAACAATATACTTGGACATACGTCCCTGGTACACTCAATTGTTTCTACAACTGCAATGATGTCTGTCACTTTGCAAGCTTTGACCACAAGTAGATATGTAACACATGCTAGGCATACAAAATAGTCAACAATAACTTACCAAGGCTGAAATCAACATCAAGGCCAATATCATAAGTGAGGGAAGAGCAATCAGAAAACTGTGCCTATTATTTTACATCTCTCCCAAGGCCCAAGTGCCAAACTTAGCAAATGGAGCCTCTTTAGATAACATGCTTGCTTTCTAAAACTCATCCACATTTTCCTTTCCCAAGGGCTTTACTCACCACAGAACTTATTATACTTTAAACAACTGTCCTTGATAATAGAAAGCTAAACAGGAATGATATTCACAAATTTGTCCATTGTTTTTTTTTCTGAGTCTATTACCTGGCATTTCACCTCTTTAAAATGATTTGATGGAAAAAGCACTTACTATAGATGTATGTCAAATCTGTATAAAGTAGAAAGCTCTATAACACAATTTTCATTGTTTAATCTTCCTCCCACACACATCCTGAGGTTTAGAACTACTTTGATACTCTTAAATAATTTATTATACTATATTGTTGTAGGTTTCTACAGCTCTTCCAATATGCCTTTTCTTTTACAAGTTTCATTTATACATGTTCCTTCCCCAAAAGTTTATCACAATAAACTCAACTTTCTCCTATAGATCTCACTTAAAAATTCTTTTGTGCAGCTTCAATTTCCAAAATATGTTCCCTTACATGATAATCTAGTTTCATTATCCTTTTTGCACATAATTGGTGTAGAAATTCACCCCTGGGGCAATGCCAGTGTTCTTCACTGTAATTTGTCTTAGTTCCAGTACTGAGTTCCCAAATGCACTGTGCTAGGTGGTATGTACATCATCCAACCGAGGCTGAATTGAATGTAGCAGAGTGTGTGGCTCAAATCAACTGCATTTTCCCATCAAGCTAATGGAGAAAAGAAAACTACAGAAAAATGGTCCATGTGAAAATTAAGACTGATCACCAACAACTGCTTAATATAATTCCCAAATGAAAGATAAATTCCAGACCATTCTGGGGTTACCCTTGCTATGTAGAAATTAAAGTGAATGTTCTCTCACAGAGAATGGTTGGCAAACAAGGGCTTTTTGTACTGATGGTACTTGACATCTTGGGAGTGAAACCCAGAAACATACATATTTTACGTTCTAGTATATGAATGGTGCATGACTCATTTACAACACACATGAAGCTATTTTCAGGACTAGGACTCAGGGCTTTTGCAGACGGGTTGGGTGGGGTGGGGGGCACCTTAGCAGGACAGTCCTGTGACTGCCCATGCAGACCCAATACCTAGACATTGTCCAGTGGGCAGGAGTCAGGGAAGAAATCATATTAAGTCATAGCTTTAATTATACAGTGCAAAGGCTACAAGAAATTAGGCTGAAGTCAGATAGTCCCTCTTATGATCCCTCAAGGCACACTTCTTTATTTTCAGAAATATGAAAGGAAATAAAAAAGAAAATAAACCATGGCTTCCATCCCTGCTCCATCCTGTTCCTTCTTCTTCCTCCAGCACCTCTTAAAGGCTGGGTACACAGAACAGACTGGGGCAGGGGGCTTCTATACAAGGACACAATTTGATCATTATCTTCTCAGCTGGCACCATTTTAAACCAGTCACTTAATGCATACAGGGCACTATTCCGAAGCTTTCTCTTGAGGAGATTCCTAAATTGGTGGTGAAATAGAATAACAACTCAGGGAGCTGCACCCCCTCAGGAGTTCCTATAGGAATCCACAAGAGAGATACCCTCCCTCACCCTGAGTTCAGCAGAATGTGAAGAGAGGAGGTAATTTGGAAAAATAGCTTAAGCATACCTTCCCTTTGGTAATGGACATTGCTAAAAGGTTTTTTAAAAAATATTTATTTTTTAGTTGTAGTTGGACACAATACCTTTATTTTATTTATTTATTCTTATGTGGTGCTAAGGATCGAACCCAGGGCCTCACACATGCTAGGCGAGAGCTCTACCACTGAGCCACAACCCCAGCCCCTGAAAGTAAAGTTTGATGACTTTTTTGAATAGATTGGTGGGATGTTAATGAGTAAGAAAACACTGCAGAAGCATAGCTCAAAAGTCAGACAAGCCCCTGCCTGTAGGAGAGAGGCTGGCTGCTGAGTGTGGAGCTGATCCCCTCACCCCAGTTCTTCCCTTCTCTTCTCGAGTTTGCCCTCTCATGCTGCCCTCTCTCTGAATTGTCTACTTTTCATGCCTTCAAGTCTCTGCAGGGCTGGAAGGTCCCTCAACCTTGAATAGCCTCTTCCCTTTTCCATATTGAACTATCACTGCTTTTTTGATGTCAGGGCCAAAGTCCCCTCTTGGGGAAAGCCTTTATTAGATCTGCTCATCTGGAGAAGAAAGATTTCTTGGATCGTGCACCCACATATCCACTCCAGCATTTGATACACTATAGGACACCTATTTCTTTATATTTGAGCTCTAAGAAGGTAGAAATTCTATTTTATTCTTACTGGAGAGCATATTAGACTAGTATAGCATACTGAGTGCTCAAAGAATGCTTGCTGGGCTGGGCCCAGTGGTGTAGGCCTGTAATCCCAGCTACCTAGGAGACTGAGACAAGAGGTTCACAAGTTTGAGGCCAGCGTGGGCAACTCACTTAGGGAGATCCTGTCTCAAAATAAAATAAAAAAGGGGCCAGAGGGCTTGGGTTGTGGCTCAGTGGCAGAGCATGTGTGAAGTACTGGGTTTGATTCTCAGTGCCAAATATAAATAAATAAAATACAAATCCATTAATAACTGAAAATAAAATTTAAAAGGTGGGGGGTGGAATGGAGATACAGTGGTAGAGTGCTTGTCTAGCAAGGGCAAGGCCCTGGGTTTGATCTTACTAAAAAAAAAGGATTAACTTTCTTTCTTTCCTTTTTCTCTTCCTCTACTCTTTTTTTCAAACACTCATTCAGTAACCCACACAGGCCATGTTCTGAAGCTATACGAAGGTATAATGAGAACCCTACCCTCAGTAACTCTGAGACTAGTATGACAATGAAATATTAGTTTAAAAAGAAATCACATGCACACTGTTATAGTGCTCAGCAGACAGGTCATTAACTTGGCTGGGGCAGGTCAGAGAAAGCTCCTCAGAGAAAGGATGCCAGGAAGGAGGTACCTGGGATCTAAAAATCACAAGTCTAACTCAAACTTCCCATTCCTTACGTGTCCTAGTGAGAAATACCAACTTAATAATAAATTCTAAAAACTTCTATTTTTCCTTAGATTGAAGAGACCTGGCATAAATTTAATACCTAGACTTTCAAAAGTTGAAGGTTGTGACATCTTGATAATATCAGACATGGCACTAAGAAGTAAAAGGAACAGGGACATAATAAGGTTTGCCACAGGAAGAAGAACACAATGCCCACCAGGCTTTCTCCCTGGTTTGAAAGACTTATAAACCTCTAAAATGTGCCCTGTTCTCACTCCACGTCATTGAAAGTGGAAAGGAGGAAAAAAGCACCACAAAAAAGATAGTGCTGCCTAAAATATCACAATTTCACCTTTTGTCTCTGAAAAACCAGAAAAGAAACACAGGAAGAGCTGGATGCAGGCAAGAGCAAATCTAGAGAGGACAGCAGGGAGGGTCTTGGGATGTTGTGCACCCGTCTTGTCCTCAAAGCACTCCTTCTCAGGAAGCTACCTGAAAGTCACACCATTAAACCCATTGTTTTTCATCAAAGCAAACATCCTCATGAAACCTGAAATGTTTTGCTCAAGAGAAGAACATCTATTTCAACCCCACTGACATTCTGAAGCAATCCATATTCACTATGTCCTTTGGTTTTCCAAGCCCCTCAACAAAGGACTATTAACACCCTGTCTTCTATTTTATTGAAAGGCAGGCTAAGAACTCCACAGAATTTCATAAGCTACAGAGTCACATGCTCTTAGACATCAGCAAAGGTTAAAGGTTAGTTTGTCAAGATAACCTCCTCAGCAGACCTGGTGCTGTACCCTGGGGCCATGAGCAAGAGACTTGCTTATTCATTCATTAACCGCCAATTATATATCTGCACAGCACTAGGGAACAGAGGAGGAAGAAAAACTGTCCCTTTCACCATTTTGCCTTATTTCACTCTCCAAGTAAGTCCAAAACAATGTAAAAAATGTCATGTTTCTCTCTCATTTTGACAAATTTTAGATTTCCTCAGCCAAAGATGGTTTTCCTGACTATTGGCCATATTTCTTTGTAAGTCACTCTGTCAAAATATAAGTCACAATAATGTGGGGTGGCATTCTAACCTGTCAGATCAATTTAGAAACATGAGTCCACTGCTATTCCAGGGCCCTCTGATCATCTGCAGGAAGGACTGCTGAGGATTACTGAAGACCAGCTGGGAGGCAGAAAGTAAAATGGATGACTTCTCAATTTTCCACTCTCCCATTGTCCAACTGCAGCCACCATTCCCAAATTAGCACCACAAAGAGAGAGACATTTGCCCCCAGCGCAGGCTGGAAAGATAAATCCGTTACAAAAGAGCAAATGTCTAAAAAACAAAGAAAATGAAGCCCTGACACTTTGTCACGGTAGGTGTGGTCAGTCACACATGGAATGATCAGAGACAAAACAGAAAGAAGCCTCCTCCCATCTCTTCCCCAAAGAAACCCAATTGCTTCCTCTTGTTTCTACCTCCTCATATTTAAAATTGTCAGGGAATAGATTGCCTTACATGGGATGAAATGAGCTCCATGGTACATGAGCCTGTGTTTCTAAACCACTGGCCAATTCGTTTTGATTAGGAAGAGACCAGAAATAAAGTTAATCAGAATTGACCAGAAAATGATAAGCCAGAGGTATTGTGAGGATTAACTGAGAAAAGACACGTAGACCTCAGAGTGACTCCTGGCATCAACTCTGAGACACTCTTAATTAGTAATGTGTATCATTATGTTAAGTACACTAAGAAAAAACATTAACAGTTGAACTTTCTCAGGCTATCAGTTGTAAAACAGATTCCAATTTTGGGAATCTTGGAATTGATAACATATCACCAAACAAGAAGTTGTAATCTCTAGAAGTGGTATCTGAGTACAGGACATTTCTGTCACTGTGGCCACATTAGGCCCTGAGTTTTTGACCACCCCTGTCTCTTGGAACCTGGCCAACTGAGCAGATTGGGTTGCATGGCTCTCCCCCTGCCTTTTAGCATCACCCAGGGCAATCAGCACCTTTTTCAGCTCCAGAGTTCTCTGTTTTCACCATTGTCTGAGTCAGTTGTCATATAACAGACTACCATAAGTCACTCAAAACCCAAAATACAACTCCGATATAAAGTTACACTGCTTGTGCCAAGTCAATGGGCTGGCTGAATGTGGTTACACTCTGGAGGTGAATAAATGTACATGTGTTTCCACCTCTTCTTTCCATACTAAGTTAAGCAGAGCAATTTCCCTTGGAACTGAATTTAAATTAGTTATTTTAAAATTCAAGTTCACATTTCTTTTCCACTTATTACATGGTGAATGCATTTCTGTGGACAGTTGGTATAGAGGAGTGGGGGATGGATTCCACAGCCATTCATCATTAGCCTGACAATTGGAGGGTTAGGTACTGAACACTCTGGCATCTTAGATGGCTATTTGTTATGGAGAGTCAAGATCACTGAACATGAAAGGGGACTGAAGAAGGATACACGAAGATATTTACAGAAAAACTACAAAAGACTTGAAGGGAAACAGAAACATTGTTTCTGCTTCACTCTTATGATCTGCAAGCCTAGGGAGTTGGTGACATAAAACATGAGCCAGAGTCCATGGTGGCTAAGAGTTGTTGTATCCTTGGCACATATGCTCTTCATATAACTTTTAAAATATTTTTATGACTATGCAAAATACCTAATTAATGAGTCTGATTTTGCTGCCTGTGTTCTGACCATTCAACCCCCCTGCTTTTCAGCTGTATTGCCCTTTTTAATAATCATTGCTCAGTATTATCTTCACCAAGAAGAGACATTTGAATTTCCTAATGGGAGATTCAACCAATTACCCTGCTTAATATCACAAACAAAAGAATCAAGTTCTCCTTTTCTTGAGCTACACAGATTTAATGATTTTTAATAAAAAATAAAATCCCCAAATTTCTTTTCCTCCAGCTTTATTTTGCATACATTCTCTACTCATTTCCCCCAACATCTAAATGCAAAACAGAACATATCTGCTAAAGAAAGAAGGGTTTGATAATTAACAGCCAACATAACTGAATTTGCATATGTGAGGTTTCCAACTTTTAATTCAAAGACAATGAATTGCATAATAGAACAAATGAAAATTAATCTCTTTCTAAAAAAAAAGTTATCAATGACAGGAAAAGAAATGTTGGTTTCAAAGAAAATAAAACAAAACCTCCTAAGTAAAGATGATTTTGTATGCCAATTTTACCTCAATAAAGCTGAGGTAAAAGGTTATTATTGGAAAGCCTATTTGAAGGGGAAAAAATAAACCAAGTATTATAAATAATAGATAAGTTTTAAAAAATGAAATGTAAGGATCACTGGGAAACAGAGCAAAAATGAAACAGAAAGAAATACAACATGAAAAGAAGAGGATTAAGAGAACAAATGAGTTGACAACAAAAAAGCCCCAAAAGCCAGGAGGAAAGATAAGCATGGGAGTTACTGACTCTCAGTATATATCTGAATTGTCATGAAGAAAAGGAAAAGATTGACAAGAATGGGGAAAAAAAGGTACAATGATTTTATGTGGCTGCCTGATGACAGTTCATAAGTTCAGTCCATTATCAACCTAAATTGAATAAATCAAAAAGTTGATCATCAGAAACAAGTGACTAAAGGGTCACTCTATAGGTAAACATTGAGTATTAATTGATGAGTACTAATATCACCATTGTTCTCATCAAACTAACTTGAGAAGACTGTGATTCTATCTCCCCAAATGAAGTTAATGACCAATGAAAGGTATGCACCCTGCTCATAGGTGGCTAGCATTCCATGCAAAAAAACATAGGAAGTCAGCATGCAGTATGACTGATAGTGTAATACAGACAGATCAGGCTTTCACTAAGCTGAAGGCAGACACAGCAGTGGATGCACTGCTGCAGAAGTGTAAAAACTCTTCCTAAAATGATGAGCCTGAACCTCCCAAACGCCCTCAAGGGAATCTAGAGTGTGTCAGTGAAAGTCTTTGAACAATCCTTAAGCAGGAGATGGTACACATCCTGATGCTGTATCCAGATGAACACTAAATATCTTTAGTTGTAGTACGACACTAGATTTCCAGCAGAAAGGTAATTATCGGACAGAGCAGGTAGCAATTAGAGGCTGAGCAGGAGGCTGTACGAATTTAAAACAAAGGAACTCAGTAAGCATGTAATCATAAAATCTCCCAAAACATCCCAGAAAGTGATTAAAATAAACACTGTTGGGTAAAGTGTCATTATTTCCCCCAAAGAGAAATTCAAGATCTCTTTAGTCATAATACAATTATTATCAGTGCATCAGGAGAAACAAAGCAAGATAAGATTATCTTCATTTCCCCTCCTTCTTCCATAGTTTAAATTTGCCACATTGGGAGATTTGATTATATATTGATATGTATACCAATTAAATCAAATCTTAAACTAAAAATATTTTATCAGGATTTTACTCTGAAGAGAGGGGGTGGGGGAAAGCAAATCTTAAGAAAACTAGCTAACAAGTAGGGTTTAGTTTTAAAAAGTGAACAGCAGTAACAACAAAAAAACTCCACACATACTTTACAAATTATGTTCCATAATTACTCTTGTGTCTTTTTAAAAAATGTATTCATTCTTTTTAGGTATATATGACAGTAGAGTATATTTTAACATATAAACATGGAGTATATCTTATTCTAATTGGGATCCCAGTTTTTGGTTGTACATGATGTGGAGATTCACTATGGTGTATACATATATGTACACAAGAAAGTTGTGTCAGATTCATTCCAATGTCTTTCCTATTCCTATCTCCCCTCCCTTCCCTTCATTCCCCTTTGTCTAATCCACTAAACTTCTATTTTCCCCTAACCTCTTGTTGCATGTTAGCACCCACATATCAGAGAGAACATTCAACCTTTAGTTTTTTAGGATTGGCTTATTTCATCTAGTGTGATAGTCTCCAGATCCATCCATTTAGCAGCAAATGTCATAAAGTCATTCTTATCAATGGCTGAGAAATATTACATTGTATACATACTACATTTTCTTTATCCATTCATCTTTTAAAGGACACCTAGTTTGGTTCCATGGCTTGGCTATTGTGAATTGAGCTGCTATATATACACACTGATGTAGCTGTGAAACTGTAGTATGTTGATTTTAACTCCTTTGGATATCTACCAAGAAGTAGTATAACTGGGTCAAATGATGGTTCCATTCTTAGTGTTTTGAGAAGTCTCCATACTGCTTTTCAGAGTGGTTGCACCAATTGGCAGTCCTACCAGCAATATATGAGTGTATCCATTTGCCCACATCCTCACAACATTTGTTACTTGTATTCTTGACAGTTGCCATTCTGAATGGAAGGAGATAAAATCTCAGTGTAGTAATGGGCTGGGGATGTGGCTCAAGTGGTAGCACGCTCGCCTGGCATGCATGCGGCCCGGGTTTGATCCTCAGCACCACATACAAACAAAAGATGTTGTGTCCGCCGAAAACTAAAAAATAAATATTAAAAAATTCTCTCTCTCTCTCTCTCTCTCTCTCTCTCAGAAAAAAATCTCAGTATAGTTTTAATTTGCATTTCTTTAAATGCTAGAGATATTGAATATTTTTTCATATATTGGTTGACCATTTGTATTTCTTCAACACAGTACATCTCAAAAAAAGAAGGCTAGAAATTTAACAGTAGGATTATAATGTGTTTTGCAAAATTGTGCCTACTAAGGCACAATAGAACCTCAGCCAAATTTTCAACAATTATTACTGAAATAAAAGTCGGATTTTCTGTTTAACATTTTTTATCCAATAATTCTCTTTACTGTGAATGATTTTTTAAAAAGACAAGCTGACACAGTACTTTTAAGCAAAAAGAAATCAACATGTAGTGTATCACCCACTTTTACTTGTTAATTACTATAATTAAATTACAAATAAATGGTCAATATCTTGAGGAATTAACATTGTAATTAGGAAAAGCTTATTCTTTCTTAGTTATTATATCAAACATTGCTAGTTTTTCCAAAATATTTAAAGATGATAGCTAAAATGCTGTTAGCACCCCCTTTCTTTAGTACATAGACACAGATCAAGATGACAGAGAGGTGAGGAATAGGCCAAAGCAAAAAGATAAGAAAAGGGCAAGGTAAAGAAGGTGGGAGTTCATTTCAAATTCAGCTACCCACCATGTCATGTCTGTGTCACTTTCATATTTATCTCTTCCTTTCCATTTCCATTGCTGTTATTTATTATATTTTGCTTGCAACACTTTGAGACAGTCTTTCTGGCCTCATGTTTTCTTTAATCCATTCTATAAACTGTTACCAGATAAATCTTTCTTAAGAACAGATCTGATTCTTCAAAGAGAAATATGAGATCTACCCAGTGGTTGCAGAATGAAGACAAAATGCTTTAGAATGGTGTTAAAATGCCACCATAATCTACTCCCAGCCTATCTTTCCATCGTGTACAACACTTGCTGTATCTTT
The DNA here is from genome assembly GCF_021218885.2 of Marmota monax. Lineage (NCBI taxonomy): Eukaryota > Metazoa > Chordata > Mammalia > Rodentia > Sciuridae > Marmota > Marmota monax. The sequence continues at coordinate 7,276,033 of NW_026695219.1, forward strand.
CAGTTATACTGTCTTCTGTGACATTCCTCAGCCATGTCCTGCCCTCATGTGGTATTATACATTTGTTTAAAGTGTTTCCTCTTTTAAAAAATGCCTTTCTAACCATCTACCTCTCATAATTTTACTCATCCTTCAAGATTAGATGTCGTCATCTTTTTCAAGAAACTTTCCTAACATCCCATTAAATGTATTACTATATACCCTCATGACACTTCATTCAAACATTAACTATCCTACTTACCACATTCTGCCTTAAATAGAAGATAATTATGAAAAAGTCAATCTCTACCACTGAATTATAAGTAACTGAACCTTGACTCCTATCTCCTAAGCATTTTGTGGCATTTATTTGCTTATATGTCTTTTCTTTTTCAATGAACTGTAATTCCTTGAGGTCATGATCCATATTTCCCTTTAAGAATTATTTTAAATGAGAAATTAAACATATTTATAATATAAATATGTTATATTTATATTGCTGTATTATGCTATGATATTTATAATATGCCAAGGTTCCATTAATCTCCTATCCCTTGAAGAAACAACTTCTGCTACCCTCAGTATTGATAAACAGTACAATATCCTTTGTGCTCCATCCAACTCACTCCCCTGACATCTTCCAAGGGTAATGACTATTCTGATTTGGTGTTTCTTATTCCCTTGTTTTTATAATACTCTTATCCTACATGTGTATAACTCTAAGCAGCACATTGTTATGTTTGCCTTTGAATGCTTTTAGTTTCCTATATGTACAAACCCATAGCACCTTTCATTATACAATTTATTTTTAATTTTTACTTTTGGTTCAATGTTATATTCCTAGGGTTCAAATATGTACATGTAGTAGTAGTTTATTCATTTTTACTTAGAGAACCTCTTGCAATGTGTTCCAGGAGGCACTTAACAAAAAGAACATCCACAGTAATGCTGTAAATGAAAAAAAGAAAAATAACCTGCAACGATTCAAATTATTCCTAAATTATATATAATTCCTAAATTATTAGGAAGTTATATAAATAAATCATGGTATTTTCTATAATAGCATCTACATGTTTGTGGAACATAATATGCCTTATACACACTCACATTTTAAATAAACAAGTTTGAGGAAAATGCTATATTTTGTCTGATTCACTGTGGCTTCCTCCTCCTCAGAGCCCAGCACATGCCCAGATTGTCAGTAAACATCTGAGACTTTCTTCCATAAAAATAGGTTAGCCCTAAGGCTTTCAGTGGATGGACAGATAATCCAAGCTGAGACATGTGAGGGAACAAAATGGCATCTGTAATGTGTTGAGTGCCTACCCCAATCTAGGCAGGCAGAGCATCATTTTTTAATGGGGTTAATTCCATTTGTTTACTTTTGAGCCCTACAAGACACTAAAGTTCACAAGTATCCTTTTCTCCCTCTCCCTATCTGTTTCGTCTCTTTCTTCCTCTTCCTCTACTATCACCTCTGTAGGATATGAGCTGTTATGGTTCTCTGGGAGGGATCAGGAGAAGATGGTTAGAACTCTTTGATTTCCCTTCCCTGCTGGACTTCCCATCTCAAGCTCTGATTTCATCCAGCGATGATATTCTGCGGGGCAATGGCTTGTGTCCCACTCCGCCATCACTTGGTTTGAACAAGGCACACTCAATCTAAGGCAGTTCAGTTACCCTGCTTGTTTTTTCAATATACTTGGTGCCAACTCCTCATAAGAACCAAATCCCTAGGGCTGGGGCTGTAGCTCAGCAGCAGAGTGCTTGCCTAGCATGTGTGAGGGACTGGGTTCAATTCTCAGCACCACTTAAAAATAAAAATAAAAAAGGCAATCTGTCCATCTACAACTACAAAACAAAAAAGAAAGAAAGAAAAGAAAAGAAAGAAAGAAAAGCAAAGGAAAGGAAAGAAAAGAAAAGAAAAAAGAACCAAACCCATAGGAAAATAATCACCAACCCACGGTGCTATTAGTCTATTTCTCATTTCACTGAAATAGAAACTAATCTGTAGGATAACACCGCTAGTGAAGATGCAAGGAAAGACAAATCACACCAAACCAAATGATTATGTGTTTATCTGCAGCACTAGACAATTACTTTCAAAAGAACTGGTACAGAAAATTATGAAAAGGAATTAAATTCAAAGGTAAACAGAAGACTGTCAGCTACGGACAAGTTTTTTCTATGAAATTGAGTATTATTCACAGAGGTTCATCTCCCTCTGACTTCATCATTTTCCCATGGTCACAATTTAGACCTATCTATTTAGTATAAATAAATAATAAATAAGGAGTATAGGGCTGGGGAGGAAAGAAAAAAAAACCACATTACTCTGAACAGATGTACAAATAAAGCCTCCATATCACCCTTTCATTCCTATTCCATAGTTTAGCTTCCCCCTTTCTCTTTCCCATCATTTCACTGAATTCACTCCCTTCTTCCATATTTCTCTTCCCTTCTTGGAAAGTGGCTTTCCTCACTCTCTAACCTTAACTTTTTTTCTGGGCATGCTTTTTTTTTTCCCCCTTTCTCCTTTCTAATTTGAGCTATTGCTTCACTGCAAATAACTCAACTCTCTTTTACACCCTGGATCTTTCTTAGCATTGCTATATTTCTTACATCTGTTTTGACTGATGCAAACCCTCTGCTCTAGATATATTGCTTCTGTATTTGAGTAGGCTCAAAACTCTACTTCAATCAAAATTTATCTGTCATATCAATACTGTCTCCTCCATAGGCATCAATCAAATCCAACAGTTTCCTGACTTTTCTGTCTACTTTCTTTCTCTTCCAACAATCTTCATCATCTGACTCTTAGTTTGTCTGCTAAAAGCAGGATATCTGGAAAAGTCATAACTTCCCTTCCTAATCACTTTCTCTCTCTCTCTCTCTCTCTCTCTCTCTCTCTCTCTCTCTCTCTCCCTCTCTCCCTCTCTCCCTCTCTCCCTCTCTCTCTCCTTAGTAAGTAATATTTAGAAACTTTTACTTTGGACTTAATTTAAAAATGTGCAATTGTGTGGTCAAATTAAAAAAAATGATAGAATCCTTGCAAAAAAAAAAAAAAATCTCAGCCTAATGTTTGAGTTCACAGTAGCAAGGTCAGGACTCTGAATCTAGGTTTTCCTGATCCTTATGTTCCAAAGCAGGATGAGTTAAATTCAAAGGCATCATAAGAGGGCTGAACCTATAAATTAATATTCTGACAATACAATCAAACTTGATGCAGACTACTTATCAACTAAGCCCTTCACATTCTGGCTCCTGCAAGCCTTCCTCTATCCCTGCCACAAATCTCCTTATTCCAGTCCTATAGAACATTGTACTGTTCTCTAAAATGCTTTTTGATGATGATTCTGTGCCTTCCCATAGGTTCTTTCCTTTGTGTGAAATATCCTTTGTCTTGCTTCATCTATCCATCTCATATTCCAAAATTTAGTTCAAGGGTCACCTTCAACAGGGTAGTAGTTTGACTTAGATTCTCCTCTTCCATCACAAAGTCCCTATCCCTCCCATAATACTGATCCCACTGGACCAAAAATTGCTGATTTGCTTTTCTATTTCTCCTACTATCCATTAAAGTTCCTCCTGGAAGGAAGGAACTACATTTTATTTGACTTTGTAGTTCTATATGTGGCACAGTGACTGATAACTCATAGGTGCTCTGTGGTCCCAAAAAAGAACTGAGACAAACTGAGAGAAATCATAGGGTAGATCTGGGATCATCCTTCAAAAAGTCTTTGAAAACTTGAGTGGGCTGTCTCAGTGTTTAAGCAGAGGCTAGACAAAAATATACCTGAAATGTTAAAGGAAGTCTCACTCTTGAGGAGGAACACTATAGGACCCATAATATTCATTCTAGCTCTGCATTCTATAGTTCCAGACTGCTCCAAATCAGGGTTTTCTGAAGTAGATCAATTAATATCTCAGAAGTTGGTGTAGTGCAATAATAATAACAGACACAGAATCAGAAAACGGGGTTTTAGTCCTGACTCTGTTGTGTGACTTTTGGTTGATAGGGATGAAGCAGCTCATCCCAGTTTCCCATTTTATAAAATAAAAGGTGGAAGAAGAACTGAGGTGACCAATGAGATGGCTTTTAAACACCTTCCAACATGAACTCTAAGAAAAGTATCTTGTTTGTTTCCCCATCATACAAAGTGTTCTCAGGACACATGGAGGCTGAAAAGCCCTTACCAGCTTGACTTACACCAATGCTGTCCTCCCTACCCAAAGGCTCATTTTTTCTAAACAACAGAGCATACGCACAGAGAAGAAAAGAAAAAAAAAGTAAATATACTTTCTATATGAGTCCCCTGGACAGAGAAACTTATTTAAAAAATTAATGAAAAAAAAATAATGCAGGTAAAATCTGAGTCTAGAGGGAAATCAGTATTGACTTACAAAATTTAATCAGTGAACTGAACTACATGCTTGGTATTCATAAATCTAGCTCTTGCATATCTAACTTTGATGCCAAAGGTCTGTGATAATATAATCGCTTGTTATTTTATTAAGAAGCATATTTGAATTCCCCTTATTGTGTAGTTGATGTCTATAGGGGAAAAAAGTCTATTAACTAATGCTTGTGATTCACATGGCTTTGTTATTCTTGGCTCTTTGTTATGAAAGCAGAAACTTGGCTAAAGTGACAAAAACATTTTCTGGTTGACATGAAAATGATCCTGACATGAAAATGAAATGATAGTGCTAGTGATACAAATGAATCCACCCAAAAAAAGGGTAAAATTAGCTTTATAAATTACTTTAATTCTGAATATATAGAATCATTGCATATCTGGAGGAGTCATTTAATTTTTCCAGTTATACTTTACAGTTTCAAGGGGAAAGGAAGAAAGAATTAGGCATTTTTACATTCTGAAATTCATAACTGTCTTGGGTCCTGTTCTGTATGAATGCCCAAGGTCTCCTGTGTAGTACGCAGCCCCTTAAAATAGCAACAATTTAAAAATCTAACCACCTACCCCTACACCAACTCGATTAGTTGAAATTCTACCAGTTGCCTTTAAAAATTCCACAGGAAATGCAGAGTTGGATAATGTTTAAATGCTTGTGGGTATCTGAAAAACAATGAAAGGTGATCATAAAACAGAGGTGGTATGCAGCTCACTGGCTTAGCAAGTATCAGGCTATGAGTTTGATCCCCCACACCACACAAATAAATCCTAAAACAGAGTTCATTATCTACTCTTAATTACAACACTACAACAAATACACTATAACAAAGATATTCCTCTTGCATCCCTCTCAGCAGAGCTGTGTACATTCACTCTTCTGATATAAAGAAAGACAAGCTGATTCTTAGGAACATAATTTTTAACTGCACAATTTTTTTTAAGGTTTCCACTTGACTCACATCAGCCTAAGAGAAGGTAATTGGATCATAACTTCATTTTTAAGGGGAATAAGCCTTTAAAGAACACATTTTATCTTGTCAGCACTTTCGATCCCAATTTCCTTCTCACCCTAAATTATGAGTTTGCATAAGATGCTATGCAAGACACAAGAGTTGTAAGCATTCAAGATGGTCACTAATTAGCTCTGCAAACTGGTCTCCAACATAGGAATTATCCTTGCCTCCTACCTGTCATTCCTGGAAGAATGTAGGTTGGCAATGGAAAATGTGCTGAGGATCAAACCCAGTGCCTCACACATGCAAGGCAAGCGCTCTACCACTGAGCCACAATCCCAGGCCTGGGAACCTATTTCTTTTAAACACAATTTTACTATAATTAACATTTATTACAAGAATGTAGACTCTGTGAAAGGTGGGATTTCTGTTTTGTTTAATGCCACAGCCCTGTGATTAAAACATGGAATAGAATTTAGAAAGTTGCTTGATAAAAGTTTTTGAATGAATAAATGAAAGAACGAATGGACTACAGGCATTGTCTAGTTAATTTTCACAGCAACCCTATGAAGTATAATGTTAGCTTTTCCTTATTGTCATAAAATATGATGCAGACAACTTATAAAGAAAAGGAGGTTTATTTAGTTCAGCTGTGGAGCCTGAAAGTCCAAATGGCATAACACAGGTTTTGGCTTCAGGAGATGGTGGATAGCAGAGATGTAGTGCAGTAAGCCAAGTCACAGCAAGCTGGGAGGAGCCAAACTCAGACTTTGATGACAACCATCTAAAGAACCACCAAAGAGTCCTGAGAGAGCCATCTTCAGGAGACACCCCTACCTCTAGCGATCTCAACACCCCACTAGGCCTCACTTCTCAAATGTCCCACACCTTCCAACAGTACCCTCCCCAAACCAAGCCTTAGATCTCGGTGGACCTACTGGGAATGCAAACCCTATTCAAGCCTACCAGGTAGTTACAATGGTTATCCCAACTTTACAAATGAGGACAATGAGGCCCAGAGACCCAGGAGTCCCACTCCCACACACTCCACCACACCTCACAGCCTCCCACATGGGCCAGCTTCTTTTTTTCATCTGCTTTACATATGAGGTTTCCTATACTTTGGCTGAAGAAATGGTTGGTGTTAAATCGAGAAGGGAAAAAATGTTTAACTACCACTGACTTCATAGTGAGCTCCAAAGACTGCAAATAATGAATCTCATTTCTTTGTTTTTCCTCTACCCTTGGGACTTTCAGCAAGCAGGTTAATTTTTCACTGCTTCAGGTATTCTTCATCTTATTTTATCACTTGTCTTGCAAAATTACTAAACATAAAATGATTAGAGAATCTTGATGTCAGAAATAGAATTTTTTTAGTGTTCACTCTAAAATTATGAAATAAGGACAAGGTCTAGATAATCACTAAGCTCCTACTAAAGGTCATTGCCTCTGTAATTGAAGAGCTTGCACAGTGCTTGTCCACATGGTTATTTTATCCCCAAACATCTTTTTCAACTGAACAAGCCATGTGGCATTAGGTCCAGTTGCCAGGCAGCCTGGCCAAACTCCTATCAACAGGTCAGCCAGATGAGGTGGAAGGGAAGCAGAAACACAACCCTGCATTTTGGTCACATTGATTAGTACAGAGAAAATAGGCACACAAAATCTTGAGCCCTGGTTTGCCCTCAATAGCTGCAAAACCAATCATCTCTGTGTTTCACTAAATTTCTAGAACTATCCATATAGGGGGAAAAAAATCACTCAGTATCCCTAATAATGCCTCTCACAGGCTTATTTCTGGTATGATACTTTAAATAGGTAACCAGAAAAAAAGAGAGGGGAGGGAGGGAGGGGGAAGGAGAGAGGGAGGGAGAGAGAGGAAGGAAGGAAGGAAGGAAGGAAGGAAGGAAGGAAGGAAGGAAGGAAGGAAGGAAGGAAGGAAGGAAGATAGTTTCTGATTTTGCCAGAAATTTGGATTTTACATGAACTATAAAAGAATCAAGGAGCTTTTATTGGCTAGGACATGAAGTCCTTCTTTATACATTCTTATCACTGGATTGCCAAACAGTTTCTGTTGTTAGCATTGTGTTAAGAAAAATAACAATGTTCAAAGTCCTGTTTTAATAACAGGATAAGACTTTCAGCTTCCAGCCTGGCATGTAAGGAGCTTAGAAGTCACTACTGTATCCTAACAATACACAAAAGCTGAACAAACTGAAAAATCAATAACTCTTCTTAGATCTATCAGAGACATAAGGTCATAGAACAAACTGCTGCCCCCCAAAACCAGAGTGATAGAAACCTCCACAGGAACCAGTACCAGGGTAGGAAAACCTGCACTATAACTGACAAATTGCTGGAGACTTACTGTAGACAAGTCTCTGAGTTAAAAACTCCAGAGATATAACACATTTTTGTGAGTTTTACCACCAAGAGCTCTACTAGATTCTCAGACTAAATACTGGAGAAAAATTCTCTTCTGCTTCCCACAGGTGGAGGGGAAATGTATAATTTTGAAAAATGCCAGAGGATTCATTCTGTTACTAATAAGTCCTGACCTCAGGAGAAACTGTTTAACCAAAGCCTAATCTGCTGGGGTTAGGGAACTGCCAAACTCAGCCCCCTCCAGCCATCCTGAACTGCCTAAGAAGGAAAAAACTGAGACACACTGATGAAGCTCACAATCTAGGACACAGGCTCACTGAAAGGCCAAGACCTTGTCATAGTACCACACAATGTCCTCTCACCCCACACTTTATCGTCACATCACTAAAGGTCCATTCATAGCAGTTCCTTTTACCCAGTATTTCATGATATCTACTTGTCAACATAGAATTAGAAGGCATACTGAAAAGCAAAAACCACAGTTTAAAGAGACTGAACAAGCATTAGAGTCAGATTCAGATATGGCAGGAATGCTGGAATTCCCAGACCATAAATATTTTAAAACTGACTAATATGCAAAGGGCTTTAATGAAAAAAAGTGATGATACACATTTCTTTTATCTAAGAAAAAAATGAAATTTAAACAGAAAGATGAAAATTCTAAGAATAAAAAAGAAATGCTAGAGATCAAAACCATTATGAAAGAAATGAAGAATGCCTTTGATGGGCTTATTAGTAGAACAGACAGAGCTGAGGAATGAATTTCCTAGTTTAAATATACAACAAGGGAAACTTTGAAAATGGAAAACCAAAGAAAATAAAGAACAAAATAAACAGAACAAAGTATCCAAGAACTATAGACAATTATAAAATGTGTAACATACATGCTATGGAGATGAGAGAGAAAGGAACAGAAGAAATACGTGAAAAAGTAATGACTGAGAATTTCCTACAAATTAATGTCAAACACCAAACCAGATGCAAGAAACTTAGAAAACACCAAGCAGGATATCAGAAAAGTATACTAGACATATCATACTTAAAATTCAAACAATCAAAGATAAATTTAAAATCCTAAAATAATTTAGAGGAAGTAAGAAAAAAAGTTATCTATAGAGGACCCGAGACTTCTTCTCAGAACTACACAAGCAAGAAGAAAGAGAAATGAAATATTTAGTTTTGAAAGAAAAAAAAAAAAAAATCTACCAACCTAGAATTCTTAACCTTGCAAAATTATCCTTCAAAAGTGAAGAAGAAATAAAGACATGCTTGGACAAAAACAAATCAACAGACTTTGTTGACAGTACAAATACCTTGTAAGTAATGTTTAAAGAAGTTATTCAGAGAGAAGGAAAGTGATATAGGATAGAAACTTGGATATATACAAAAAAAAAAACACTTTTTTTCTTAATTGAACTAACACAACAATTTGTTCAAAAGAATAAAAGCAACAATGTATTAATTATTTATGCACACATACATATTTACTCATATGTATAAGTGAAATGAATGACAGCAATAATATAGGGGCATGAGGGAAGAATTGGGAACATTTGTTATTGTAGGGTATTCATACTACCCATAAAAATGTTTAATGTTGCCAAGTGTAGTGTGCACACCTGTAATCCTAGCAGCTGGGGAGGCTGATGCAGGAGGATTACAAATTCAAAGGTAGCCTTGCAACTTGGCAAGGCCCTTATTAACTTAGTGAGACCCTGTCTCCAAATAAAACATAAAAAGGGCTGGGGATGTTTCTCAGTGGTTAAGCATCCCTGGGTTTAATTCCTGGCACCAAAAAAAAAAAAAAGTTTAATATTATTTGAAAGTGAACTTAGATTAGTTATAAGTATGTATTGCCAACTGTAAGTGAAACACTAAAAAAAAATATATATATATGGTTGACATGTTAAAAAAGGAGAGAAAATGCAATCACATAAAATTTAACTTTATTCAAAACTGCCAAAACTTATACTGTGTGTGATGATACACATTGGTAATTCCACCTATTTAAGAGGCTGAGGCAGGAGGATGACAAGGGTTGCCTCAGCAACTTAACAAGACCTTGTCTCAAAATAAAAAATAAGGAAAGGATTGGGGATATAGCTCAGTGGTAGAGAGCCCCTGGTTTCAATCCCCAGTCCTACAAATAAAAACAAAACAAAAGAAAGAAAATTCTTTAACACTTGCAAGCAACCAAGATGTCCTTCAGTAGGTGAATGAATAAACTGTAGTAAATCTAGATGGTGGAATATTATTCATCACTAAAAGGAAATAAGCTATTAAGCCATGAAAAGGCATGGAGAAAACTTAAATACATATTACTAAGTGAAAGAAGCCAACCTGAAACAGCTTTATACTATATGATTTAAACTATATATTCTGGAAAAACTATGAAGACAATTCAAAGATCCCTGTTGATGGGTGGAGAGTAGAGAGGGCTTACTCAGCAGAGCACAGAGGATTCTTAAGGCGGTAAATCTACTCTATGTGAAATTATAATGGTGGATATATGTCATTCTACATTTGTCAAAACCAATAGAATGTACAACTCCAAAAGTGAACCATAATGTAAACTATGGATTTTGGGTCCATAATGATAATGTTGATGATAATGATGCATCAGTGTAGGTTCATCCACTATAACAAATGTGCCACTGTGATGGGGGATATTGATTATGGGGGAGGCTCTAAGTGGGCAAGGGGTAAACATGTAGCAAATAACTGTACTTTCTGTTCAGTTTTTGCTGTGAACCTAAAACTGCTCTAAAATATAAGGTCTACTAATTTTTCTAAATAATAGGATGATTTTTCTGGAGTGTATCAAGCCTTGATAACCATTTTTCCTTCTTTCTTCTTTATCATAATTATTATTTTCTGTATTATTTTACTATTTTCTAGCATGGACAGATTATGCATTAAATAAAATATGAAGAATAGAGACAAAAAGATTATTATTATCAACAGTTGTCCCACTGTGACTAAAATTATGGAACATTTCCTTCCAAACTCTTTTGTAGGCACTGAAATGTTTTAGTCAATGTAGAGCATAATGCTGGCTGCTGAAGTCTGGCCTTCAAAGAGACAGACTTTCAGATAACATAATCACTATTTCTTCCTCATTTCCAACCTCACTCTGAAGGTGAGGCAGCACTGGCCCTGGTTGTAGGACAGGACTTTATGCAGTCTTCTGAACACTCCTTTGCTTTAAGCTCCACATATCACCCATCCTCCTCAGCACTTAGGTTCATTAATTTCTGAGCCTTTCCTGAGTTCTGCAGGAAGAGCTTGCTTCCATTGATGCCCACCTCTGTAGGCACTCAGTCCTCAGCTAGCTCTGCACTGTTAGTTCAAACCTCCAACTGCTTTCTATTTTTATCTTTGGGGATCAATGCTCTAGATGACTCTTGGTCTCATCAAAAGTAGAATTGTGTTCCTACTCCTTATTTCCCTTGCCATCCTAGGTTGATAAATGATTCTTTAGAAAAGAAACAGAAAGGTCCTTATTCCACCATAATTTTTACTCTTATGCCATTATCTAGTGCTACATTGTCTCTATTAATATAACTTTATAATATATTCCACTGTTTGGTAGGAATGCAGCCATTTCAAACTTGACTGAATATTTCTGGAAGAGTCTTTTTTTTTTTTTGTCTTTAAAGCTACGGACAAGTTACTAGAAGAATAAATTAGAAAATTCAGTATTCCAAACACTAGTTTGTACATGTGGACTTTCCCCTATCAATTCCTAAAACAATTCCAAGCTTGTAGCTGGTGATCAATATCTGTGCCGTGAGTCTAAACAAGGCATCCCATAAAAGACAAAAGCAAGTGGACATTTAGTATAGGATTTTCCCTGAAAACCTGTGTGACACAGACTTCCTGGGGCCCTGAAATCAGGGGTCAGGTAAAACCCAAGAATTTCTCTTAAAGTAACAGATCCAAAACCTAAACAGAGTGGTGATGGCAGAGCATTATAAAGTGGATACATCATTCCCAGAAACAGTTCCATATGTGACTAATTAACCCAAACAGCCAAAGGAGAAGTCAGATCTCTTTGGAATGGGTGGCTAAGTAACACGCAGATGAGCTACAGAACCAATCTTTCCATATCTCCATTGTTTACTCACTACTTCTAGACACTCTTTAATTTTTGAGCAACTTCCTGTGGCCAAAGGTGTTCCTTAACTATCCCAAACTTGCATCCTTCATCAGTACAGTACATCAATGCCCTGGGAAACATCTGTGACAAAGTTAATGACTCTTGAACCAAATGAATGACAATCTAGATCTCTCCACTCCCCGACAGCTCCCAGGGTTTCCATCTACATGATGCTGTCAGAACAGTCTTGGGCCCAGCACTTTAATCGTCCCCACAACTGCGACTTCTCGGCTCTGTGCCTTTGCCTAGCTGTGTCCACCAGAAATGCCTTCAATCAGACTACTGAAATGACAATTGTCCTTTAAGGCCAAACTTTTCTTTTTTCAAAGAAGGAATGATTAAAATTTTTCATTTCAATAAAATGATGCAGAATTGACCTTACATTGAAAAAGGACACCACTGAGGTGGTGAAGGAAAGTTCAAGGACAAGTAAATTTTGCTACCAATGCATCTTATGTAAACCAGTGTGAGGCAAAGAAGAGCACATAGACTTGGAAGTCAGATAGATACACATGGGCTACCTCCCGGCTCTGGTGCTTTTTAATCTCACAACCTTGGAGATTCAACCCTCCTGAAATAGTTTTCTCTCCTTTATAACAAAATCAAATGATACATATTTTGCAAGCATAGACTGTAGATACAAAACACACTTTGAATATTCCATTTAACAATTCCATGCTGTCCATGTCTTTCCTATCTTGTAAATTTCAGCCTTCTTGGTCCCAGCTCTTTTTTCCCTTACTATTCACCAATGGAGGCTTAGTTCCACTGACTTTAGGAGGAAGGGCTCCTTCTCCCCATCCCTGATAATATCACAAGACTGAGATTTCCAGACTTCAGGGACTGCTGCTGTGTCCTGTGAAAGCAACCTCTAAAAAGTATGTAATTTTGATTTTTTTTAAGTTAATAATTTGTTGCCCTGGTACTGTTTAAATTGATCTCTGTTTTTCTCCAAAAAACATAAGAACTTGTGAATCCTCTTAAAGCCAGGAGGGAAGGCAAAATAAAATAAAAATAACTTCTAGATTTCTTATTTAAACTAAGAAATTGAGAGCCTGGTATCAATTAAAATTAACACAGGATTGCTGTGAGAAAAATAATAATCTAATTAATGACTACTCAGCAGACAGAACATAACAAAAACAGCCAGTGTTAATCATGACAATTGCACAATCTCCACTGACAATAATAATGATGGCAATGTTCTGCCAGCTTACAGGACACATGCTTTTGAGGCCTCAGCCAAGACTTCTCTCTACCAGAGGGGAAAACGCTACCAAGCAAAGCCTCCCTTGCTGGCGTCAGCTGAGTCTCATAGCTGGGTCTTTGTCTGACCCTGTTTTCTAAACTGCGTTTGCCATCCTGTTGTAAATCAGTCAGCACAAACCCAGAACTACACTCTGTTCATTTATTTAATAGCGCACAGTCCTTCAAAGGGCAAAGGGGTTTGAGGAAATCCAAACTAACCGAGGGGGAAAAAAGACACCAGGAATATAGATTCCCTCACTAAAGATAAATGGTATCTATTAAATGTGCACACAAATCCCTGAATAAATACTGAGAGCATTCCTTTGTGTTATTTTGAAATTCAGAGTACATTAAGAAAAGAGCAAGGTGCCTCAGTCTTTGTCACACCACTACATCTTCACTCTGTCAGAATACTATTAGCATTAATGGGAGATTTTATTACCTCTCAAAGTGTGTGTAAAAACCAAGTGTCTCTAAAAAGTATTATTTTGTTGACATTTATCATCAGGACTATTAAAACAACATATAAAAACGTCAGTGTTTCATTTGAATACCTCGTTGCACCCGAGCTGGCTATGTCCCATTCCAGTTTACAATATCTATTAACAGAACACACACTCTAGTTTGATTAGACTAGGTTATTCCTCCAGAGGGATCCTGAGTATCAGTTTTCACTCTGTCTAAAAATATCTCTGAGGCTCTTGAGGACTCTATTTTTCTTTTTTTTTTTTTTTTTTTTTTTTTTTTTTTTTTAATTTTTTATTGTGGGTTGTTCAAAACATTACAAATTTCTTGACATATCATATTCCACACTTTGATTCTAGTGGGTTATGAACTCCCACCTTCACCCCATACGAGGACTCTATTTTTCATAACTGACTCTCCAGAGCCTACCTTGGTGCTTGGCACACAGCAGGCACTCAATTCGTGGTGCTGGGATTGCTTTTGTCTTTCAGTAACACCTACCATTTAACTAGATGCTACTTTGTTGTGGGCACTTTGCTTACCTGACCATTAATGCTTGAAACAATGCTGGGAAGAAGTTTACTCAGTCCTAATTTACAGATGAGAAGTCTTAAGCTTAGGAAATTAAGAAACTTATCCAAGATCATATGTCTGATAACTGGCTAAAAGAGACTTCTCTATAACTGCATTGGGTGTACAGAGGGCACTGATCTGAACATACCTGACTTCAGGCCATGCCCTGGCATGTTTTGGTGAGTCCCTAATACCAGATTATTATCTTGTCCTCACCTCTATCTCTTGAGAGAACCATGAAAGGAAACCAATTTTGATTCATTAGCATTATGCATAACATTCATTTTTTTACTAGGACTTAAGTGCCCTTATCTGCCTAGGAAAGTCCAGCTTGGTAGATGGAGACCCGCTACTGAAGCCATAAACAAGTTAATGTCTGCAAAGTTGTACTGGAAACTCTAACAGGCTCCATGACAATGACACAGTGTTTAATGCATTGTAGTGGTGAAAGAGCACAGATTTTGGAATCAGACACAACAGGGTTAGAACCTGTACCTTCCCACTTATGACCTGGTGATCCAGGGCATCTCCTCAAAGTTCAAATTCCTCATTTGCAAAATGTACAGAATAAGGTCGACATTGCAGGGTGTGGTGGAGATCATAGCTCTGTACCAACACGTGTTTGCCACTGCTCCTAGGGAATAGGCCTGAAACTCATCTGGGCACCTCCCCATCCCATGGAATCAAGCATAACCATGAGTGAGTTCTTTCCCATGGACTCTGAGAGTGTAATAAGGACTTTCAGGCTGCTTTTGCTACAAGTACTAACTCTTCATTTGAGCTTATAGATGTCTGATGGGTAACCAAAATCAGCATAAAAGCTTGACATCTCTGCTTTCATTTTGTATCTGTCTCCTTTCTCCCTTAAACTTTTGGTCAGATTCCTGCTCAACTCTGCATACAGATGTGTTAATCACTCAGGGTGTGTCTGTCTAAAACCTGCTTAAACGGTTGATTAGTGTTAAATTTACCTAGCCTCTCCCATTCCCCTTCAAGACTAAAGACACCAAGATAAGAGTAGCTGAGATATTTTCAAGATTTCAAGAACAGTAAGCCTTGTAGGCAGATCAATATATGATGCCAGGAGCAATTAGCCCATGATGGGTCCTGAGGCTGCCCCCCTAAGCAGGAGCAATTATCTCATGAAGGAAACTGAACTGTCCCCTCAAGTGGCAAAGACTTCCCTGGAGCCAGCAGAACCTCACAAAACCAGAACTGAGATAATGACCAACCAGACCACAATTTAATGGAGATTGCTTAACTATGCATGCTTCTTGTCCCTTGCTTCTGTTCTTTCCTCTTTTGATCCCTGAAGACAGGGCTGAAGACACTTGGTCTCCCTTTTTTTCCAATTATGACTATATTGAATAATTCCTTTCCTGCTTTTCATGATCACCTTTTCTATTTGGTTTGGGGGCAAGTTGCAGGACCTGGTCAGTTGGGACTCCCCAGAGTCAGTCTCAGTCTCTGGCCTCTTGTTATTAAGAGCACTGCAAACTACTTCTGGGCCTATTCCTTGAGACTTTGGGCTGGCCCCTTGTGCTTGCTTGCTTCTCATTGGATGGAGTCTTTGAAGACAAGTCCAAAAGGGATGGTAAGGAAACATCATAGAAAAAGGCTGGGTCCTAAATAACAAGAATGAAAGGAAGCTATCCACCAACCTGAACACATATTGAACTCTTAGCAAAGAAGAAATAAATGTCTATCTCCTCTAGAGCTGCTGAATTATTGTTCCATCACTTGTTATAGGAGTCTGGCCTTACCTTTACAATGGAGTGTATTACCACCCATCACAATACCTGGAACTAAGTAGGTACTCAATAAATAAATGATGATTCCATTGCTGCTGCTACTATAATTACTGCCACATTTATCATGCAAAGCATCTTCTTTCCACACAGGGTGAAAGGCCCCATGGCCACAGACCCCATGGCTGCCTTTAGCTACAGAAAGGAAAATTAATGAATTGTGGATGGCTCTGGAGAAAAACAGAAAAAACTTTTAGCTGTAGCAGAAACAGCTTAAAGCATACACTTATTGCAGGATACACCATTTGGATAAAATACCATAATCTTTGTTGCTTTTACTGGGTGTATTTTTTGAGGCTATCATAGGAATGCTTATAGATACAGCTCCAGAAGAATTTCAGGAGGTCATATAATGTTGTGCACAGGGCTCTCAGTCAATTTACAGGTATCTATTAAACATCAGCAATATACCAGGTATCTGCAAGGTGTAGAAATGAGCCTTTCCTGTTTCATAAGAGTTTTATCCAAATACAATCAAGAAGAAGTAGGTAGTTATTGTGGCCTGTGGAAGGGGAAGAGAGAGGGGAGTGATGATTGGCCACTTTGTGGTAACAAGAGATTCTTAGTTTTCAGTGAAAAGAGTTATAGTCCATCTATCAGCTACTCATGTAACCTGATACTATCTCAGTAGCATAGGCCACCCCAATTCAAGGACAATTATCCCAATTAGCTTTGGCTAAGGAATACTGACTTCTCTCAGTGACATTCTTTGATCTGCATAAGGAACTCTACTAAAGGACTTCACCCCCCACCACCCCCTAGTTTTTTCTTTTTTGGTTCACAGAGAAAAAATATATTTTCTCAGTTGAGAATCTTTCTATAAAATAGTCTTAGACATTTTAACAAAATCATCATCATTAATACCTGCAATTATAGATCTAAGTAGTTTCAATCAAGTTCCAAAATCAAATCATGCCTTTCCTTCAGACCTCTTTGCTACAAGATGCTGCTACTGGTTCAGGCACCATTTCTCCTTTTGCCCACATCTCTCAGAACCCTCCTTCTCACTGTGATTAATTTTCTTACTACATAAGATTAATTTTCAATAAGTATAAATCTCTTTTTAAATGGTACTTTTCAAAGCTAACATAACTAAGTTCTGCCCCAAACATATTCCTCCTTCCCTCCCATCTCATCCACCTGAATGCTCAGGCCAGAAACTTGAGAGATATTTTGGAACCTTAGTCTTTTTCTCTCTAGCCCGTAACATCCTGTCCATGAGAATTGTGATAATTCTGTTCCAACAATGCATCTTGAATTTATTTATTTATTTTTGAGGCAGGGTCTATGTTGCCCAGGCTGGTCTTCTAAGTCCCAGACTAGGACTATAGGCACACACTACCAAGCCCCACTTGACTCTATTTAATTCTTTCCACATCCCATGCCAACCTCCTTGTGAAAGCAATCCTCTTCTGTCCTGAGGTACCATAACAGCCTTAGATTCATTTCCTACTCCCAGTCCCTTAGATCAATTCTCTACATAGTATCAGAATCATCTTTTTGAAAACATCAATTAGATTCAGTCACACCATATTTCCCACTGCTTTGGAATAAAATCTAAACTCCTACAAATGACTACAAGGCTCTCCTTGATCTTGCCTCTGTCTACTACCCAACAGCCACCCCACACTTCCGTCTCTTGCTCCATTATGGCATAGCTTAAATATCAACCTCTGGAGAGAGCCCATTCCTAAAAAAAAAAAAAAAAAATCTAAAGTAAACTACCCCTTCAGTTATCTCTCCATTGCATGATAATCTTTGTCTTCCAGTTATGGCAATTTATAGTAATGCCTCAGTGTTTTCATTGCTGATCTGCTGCTAACATCTCCAAAGCAAAGTTCCAGAAAGGCAGGCAATTTCATAGTGTCCTTGGCTTGTGAGCACACATGCGTATACACAATCTCTCTCAATCTATGTGTTAATGTTCGTGTGTGTGTGTATGTGTGTGTGTGTGTGTGTGTGTGTGGTGTGTTTGATATTAATACTATCCCCATTATACAGATGAGGAAGATGTGAGACCACAGAGGTAAAGCACCTCCCTCAGGTCACACAGCCAATACCACCCAGGCACGGCAAGGCCAGCCAGTCCTGTGCCAGAGCCCCTGCTTGTCATGCTGCCATTTATAATCTTTATGTAGCAGGGTGCCTGGTCCACTGTAGAAGCTCAGTGAATACTGGCAGAAAGAATAACAAAGTAAACTCTTCCAAGTCTGAACATCCAGAGCAAGGTGATAACTTTCTAAGTTTCCTGACCCATCCCCGGTCCTATTATTTATGCATATTCTCTCCCCTTCTAATTTATAAGCTCCTCTAGGCAAAAATCATGATTTATCCATCTTCATTCCTCTGATGGACTCAACATAATAGAAGGTGCTTGAAAATGTTTGCCTAATGTCTGCAGGCAATTAAATGTAACTAGAGATAAACCACAATTGCGATAAACTAAAGTTCAACCAAATAGTCCTATAAAAAATAAGTACTCCAGTTGCTCTTCATCATTTTCGTCATTTATAGAGCTGATCTGATTCTCAAGGTATTCTTTGTGTCTCCAGACTTAAGAGCCATTTTTATGGAGTGTGGCTTTCTACTTCAGAAGTAGATAGGAGACATCTTTATTGGAAAAAAATAAGGGGGAAAGAGGGGGGAAGTAAGAACTATTTCGAAAGCAGGAAGCTCCAGATCCTTTTTTTTTACAGTTTGGCTGGTCCCTTGTGATGAGACAGAATCACCTCATTCAAGAGGTTTCTTGCTTCTTTCAGCACTGCTACCTGTGCTGCCCCCTCCTACTTGCTTCCAGCCAGGAGACTCCCACTTCCTATTCATATTCAGTGAAAAGAATAGACTCAGCTTCTTTCTGAAGGAAATCTAGATGACTTACCACTACCTACAAAAAATCTTAAAGCAAGGAACATGCAACTCTAATGGTAAAGGAGACCAGTGGCAACAGAGATTTGTGAATCTCTTTTATGGTAAAATAATGGGGGATGGGTTAGGGGTGAAGAAAGATGTCCTGACCTCTCTACTGGTTCTCTTATGTGTTGAATGAAGTCCCCTAGAAAAGACATGTTGAAATCAAAATCCCCTTACTTCACTTGGAAATAAGGTTATTGTAGGTGTATGTTTTAGTCAGCTTTTTTTTTGCTGCAGTGACTAAAAGACCTGACCAGCACAAATGTACAGGAGGAAAAGTTTATTTTAGGGCTCACTGTCTCAGACCACAGAATTATAGCACCATGCCTCAGGGCTCCAGGTGAGGCACAACATCATGGCAAAAGGGTGTGGCAGAGGGAAGAGGCTCACATGATGATCAGAAAGCAGAGAGAAAGAGAGGCCTCCACTTGCCAGATACAAAAATATACCCCAAAGCCATGAACCCAATGCCCACCTCCTCCAGCCACACCCCACCACTTCACTTACCACTCAGTTAATCCCTATCAGGGGATTAATTCACTGATTGGGTTAAGACTCTCACAACCCAACCATTTCTCCTTTGAATCTTCTTATATTGTCTCACACATGAGCTTTTGGGGGACACCTCATATCCAAACCATAACAATGTAATTAGTTAAGGTAAGGTTACATTGGAATACAGTGGGTCCCTAAACCAGTGCGAGTGATATCTTTACAAGAAGGCAGTGACCTGAAGACAGACACAAGGAGAATTCCAGATGAAGCTGGAGACAGAGATCAGAGTGATGCCAAGGATTGTCCCTGTCTCCATAGATGGAGAGAGGGCTGGAACAGATTCCTGACACCTGATTTTAGACTCCTAGCCCAGAACTGTGAGAAATCATTAATCTGGGTTTATTTAAGGCATCCAGTTTGTAGTGTTTTGTTATGGAAGCCCTAGGCAACTAATAGCGTGTCAAAATTCAGATGTAAAACAAAAACCCTGGGTTCTCCAAATCCAGTCCCTGGCAGGGGCAGTCAGGCTGCCTGAAATTCTATACTTACTATTCAAATGTTTTTAAAGCTCCCCCCATTCCCCGCGCGCGCGCGCGCACACACACACACACACACACACATTTATTGAGAGCAGAATTATCTTCTAGGGCCCAGAGGTGGAACATGGATTCTCCAGTCAGACCTCAGTCACTGAGGTCATATGCTAGCCCTGCCACTCACCAGATATAGGGCACTGGGTTCTTTGTGCCTTGGTTTCTTCATCTCTAAGTAGCAATAATATTGTAATCTGCCTCACAAATTAGAATGCACGGCACACTGGGAAGCCTTCTCAATGATACAGAGGAGGTAGAACGCAGAAATACAAACAGTGGACTCCCTCACTGGCTGTTATCACTGGACTGCATTGCATTGTGCAATGTTTTCCACCTGCTTTACTGTAATGAGGACAACGCTAGGCCCCAGTCACTCTTATTTTCCTTTGCATATATGTGACAGGTAGTCAAACACCAGAATTTGTTTCACCTACTTGACTCTTGTGATTGTGAGAACTCCTGAGGGCAGTATCCAAGTCTTATGCCATACATAGTGCCCAGTGTCAGGTAAGTGGCTCTATGAAAAGCAAGTGAAAGTCTTTCAGTTGGAAGGATGTCAGTAGTTTTAGGATGGAGGTGGGTATTAAATGCTTCATTCCAAGTTCAAGATTTGTGTTTGCCTATTTCTTTTCTGCTTATCACACACACAACGTGGAGAACAAATCAGGGTAATGCTTCCTTATGGAGAATTATGGGAAAACCTATTAAACCCAAGGCCGAGAAAATAATTCAAGAACATGACAAATGTAGCAGTCAGTAATTTTGCAATAACCAGCAGAAGCTTAGGAAATGCACTTATTCTCTACGGCTGTCCCATGCTGACTACAGAGATGCTTTACAGTCTGGAAAGCAAACCCTAGTCCAGACATGAATGCTGACCCACTGGATTGGCATTCTCTGGACTAAAGTTGGTCCACAAACTACAGCCTGGGGTACATTAGCCACCTGTTTTTGCAAAAGAAGCTTTATTATTATTTAGTTCTACCCATTCAGTTACATCTTGTCTATGGCTGCTTTGTGTCAGAAGGGCAGAACAGAATAACTGTAACAAAGATAGTATAACCCAGGAAGCCTAAAATGTTTACTAAGAGGCCCTTTATAGAAATATCTGCTGAGCCCAAGTTTGGACCCTCCCATTATGGCTATACGAAAAATTAAGCTCTAAAAGGATAAAAATCTTGTCTCTGGCTGAAACCTACATCACTGATGTCTAAAAGAGTATCTGGCTCTAGCAGGTGCTCAATAAGGCTCTAAGTAAAGAATGAATATGTAGCCATATAGAGATTCTCTGGTGGGCAGAACAGACAGCACACAGTGCTGGTGGCATGTCCACTGGGCTAGAGCTGGGTCCAGAAGCTCTATGCTCTCTGAGAGATCAAATGACAAGGATTGATGCTGCCACTGGATGTCCCCTGGTTAACTAATTAACTGGCTGGACAAACAACCAGGACATAATCATTAAGAATTCAATAATACTGTGCTGTCAGGACAGATTAAATCTAACTAAGAATAATCTTTCAAAATCCTTCTTCTATGTATATACATTTACATTAGAAATGTTTTAAGGGAATAAACACTTGCAAAATAGCTCAGATTCAAGGGTTGCCTCACACAGTTGAATCCAAAACAGCTGTCAGAAGCCAAACATTTATAAACACAAATGCTCAAGGTACCTAGTGGAAAAAAAATTTTTTTTTCAGATCTGAAAGAAAAAGTTCAATCCATTCTACCATAACAAAAGCAAAGAATGACACAACAAACCCAGACACTTCTGAGAATGATCCTTCATGTTCATATTAAAAGCATGTGCAAGTTCTGGCTCCAATAAAATTGTTTATGGTTAAATTCAAGTTGTCCTTTGACTTGGAAACTTGTAGCATAAAGGAAGAATTTGATACTATTTGTCTCATTCTATATTTTCCTTGCAGGCTTTGGGGGAGACTCCCCCTAGCCCTCCCAGGCTGGCTCTGGACACACCATGGTCACTAGGACCTTGAACATTTTGCAGTCTTCTTTCTATAGTGATATAGAGCTGTAATTTTTTACATAACCCAGATATATTTTTCCTTATAATTTTTTGGATAATACTGAATTCCACTGTCGAGAGTGGAAAGAGTTTTACATAGTTATAAGATCACATTTAGACTTAAAAGTAGCATCTTATCTCCACTGCTGATCAAATAAGAGACAAAATGTCAGTTTGAGGACTATAATAAGAATTTTTAGTGTTTTTTTTAACTCCTCCCCTTCTAAGCCCACCTAATCCCCATTTAATTCATGTTCCTCATCATAAAATCCAGGTGCTACAGAAAATGTGCATGATCCACCAAATGGTTTTTAAAATATTAAGAAAGTTTATTTATTTCATAGGATGAGCCACAATTCAGACAAGTGACTCACTGGACTTGCTTTGAAGAGTGTTAGAGTTCATTCAGAAATAGGCTTGCTTTCCTTCTTTGCAGTCACACCTTTAGAGATTTAGCCACACATTTCTTCCATGAATCTTTGAAGAGCTAGGGCATGATGACAGGTGACTTGCAGCTAGACCTTTGCTCCTGATTCACCAGCTGAGAATGCTGATGTTGAAGGTCTCATAACAAATCTTGTTTTCCTTGCCTATCTTGTTTGGCAGTAGCTTTTAGGACACTGTATTCAGTTACAACTTTTCAGACTCACTCCTTGGGCTTCTTTGCCTGTGTTAGAATTACTACACACTGTAAATGCATTTTCATTAAAAGAAAAAAAAATGAATGGCTAATCCCAGCAGAGTCGTCATTTTTCCATAAGAACCAAACACACTGATGTGCTGCTTCTTCATCAAAGTCCTTGACAATACTGAAATCATAAAATGAAATGATACCACCTTTTTATGGAAGCTAAGAATCACACTGGGGATCAAAAGTTCAGCACAAGGCCCAGTGGGAGACCTGGGACCAGATGCCCAGAGAAGATTTTGGGGTTGTTTGACTTTTTTCCTTAAAATCCATGTACTGTTTTTCTCTTATTGTTTCAAACCATCTGTGTGGGAGTGCTAATAAAATTTCACATCCATAAACCTCTCTTGGTATGATGAATGCTTACTCAAATTTTTTTGCTTATTCTGGTTCTGAATGATGTGATTTCAGCAATCTCCTGAAAGTATCCAATGATTAAGATCAATGATGAAAAGTACCCAATGTCTAAAGGCTGAGTCTCCAAACGCTTGGTTTGATTATTTTATGATTATTTATTTATTTATTATTTACGATTTTGTTGGAAGGAATCAGTTGCCAATAAGTAGAACAGTTTACTTCCAGTGAGAAAGGGTCAGGACCAAGAATGGAATGAGGGAGGAGGAAAATAAAAAGAAATATTTCAGTTTGAAGTATTGTATTCTAATTCAATCGGAAGGCAACATTTCCAGAACCTTTGTATTTTTTTTTTTTTTTTTTTTTTTTAGAGAGAGAGAGAGGAGAGAGAGAGAGAGAGAGAATTTTTTTTAATATTTATTGTTTTTAGTTTTCGGTGGACACAACATCTTTGTTTGTATGTGGTGCTGAGGATCGAACCCGGGCCGCACGCATGCCAGGCAAGCACGCTACCACTTGAGCCACATCCCCAGCCCAGAACCTTTGTATTTAAGCAAATGATATTTGAATGGAGTCCATCAACTGTATTTTTATCCCAGGCCCTTTCAAAGGACAAAGCTGATTCCTATTTTGGAAAGAAAACTTATACAATCATTGAAGTAAACTTTATCGACTTCAAAACCATCTACCACCTTTAAAAACATCAATTTGCACCTGTCCCCTGTACAAGTGCCTCCCCACTAACTCTGTGTGCAAGGTGTATGCACCACCCACCTGGGCCCTGGATCCCACTCCTCCTCTTCCAAGGCAGCACTTCTCCAACTTGAGTGTGCAGCATAATCAGCTGGGAGGTTCACACCCAGGCTGCTGAACCTCAAACCCAAGTATCTGACTGAGTAAGTCTGAGGCTAATTTGCTAATAAATTTTCAGGCGCTGTTGATACTGCCAATTTCCGAGCAGGCTTTGAGATCCACTGTTCTAGGACCTACTACAATGGTTTCCTTCTTATCCCAGATTTCTGAGCCTCTCTCTCTCTCTTTATTGTTTCCCTTCTCTGAGTGTATAAACATGTTCAAATTTATATCATCTTAAAATACAAACAAAAATCCCCCTTGACCCTACTGGGAATGGGTGCAGTATATTTCTCTATCCTTCTGTACACATTCAAATTCTTAAGAGAATTGTCTCCATACATAACTTCCTTCCTTCCCATTTGCTCCTCTGTGCTCTGCAATCTGCCATCTGCCCTCTCAAGTGTGTTGAAGCAGCACACCCTATGGCCAGCAGGAACTTATTTCCTAAGACTCTATTGGACTCAATTTCTCTGCAAAGTCTAGCACTCACCTGGCCTACAGCATTCCCTCTCTGCTTAGATTTTATAAAGTCTTTCCATCCTGGGCCTCCTACTAATGCTCTTATTGCCCCATGGCTCTCCTTTTCTAGAATATTTGCTTTTCATCATTTCCTTAAGTGTTGATAATCCCATGGGCCCTATTCTTAGCTCTTCTTGTCAGTTTGCATGTCGAGTCTGAAAATTCTTATCCATGCTTTTTCCCTTCTGTAGTCTACATCCTGATAACTCTCAAAGCTATACTTCTCTTCAACTTCAAATATATATAATGATCACCAATTAGACAATAATTCCCATTTGCCCAATAGGCACCAAGTCATCGATGCCTAAAAGTTATCCCATTAACTTCTACCTCACTCTTGTTCCTCTTCCTTTATTTTCTAATAAAATGGCTCCTCTGATTATGCAAACCAATTCTTGTCTTTTATGCCTGAACATAACCACAGTCCTGTCCAATCCACCTCCCAAGACAATCTTAAATCTGTCCCTTTGCTCCCATCTCCAAGACTGCTGCTCCAATACTGGTCAACGTCATTCATCAGAACCAATGTCCACTATTAAGGTCTCTCCTAATCTCTCTCTCTTTAATCTCTATATTGCAGATATAGTAATGATGAAATCTTACATAATCCTCCATGTAAAATTCTGCAATGGCTTCCTATTACCACTGAAATAGTTTCCTACTCTTTTACAAGACATTCAGATTTCGGCTCTTCCCTTTCTATCTTACCCCATTTCTAGTCACCTCCTCATATTTTAAGCTCCAATAATACCAAGCTATTTAATTACACCTATGAACAAGTCATGCTCTCTCATATCTAAAAACCTTTATATATTCTACTTCCTCTGCTTGGAAAATTATTTCTTATTAAAATTCTTGCAACAGTATTCTCTTTTTTTAAAACATCCCCCAGTTTCTCTTGGATTTGAGCCCCTTTCTGGCCCACTTTCCACCTTAAATCTGCCCCTACCAAAGCAATTATCTGCTTATAAGACTATCACTGCACCATTCAAAGGTAAATCCTTGAATCCCTAGTGCTGAGAATAATACCTGGCCCAAAATATGAGCTGCACTAAGATTATTTTAAAATAACATATAGCAGAAATTCTGAACAAGGGAACACATTTCCCTGGCAGAGTAATTAAGAAAGTATCATAAACATTTCAGGATCATTTTAGTTTTTAACTTCACTAAATTTTAGTCAACCAACATCATATATTTATTCCCCATCAATTGGAATGTGCTTGATCTCTTCTTCATTTATTCAAGGAATTGAGGAGGATACATTGAATTTGGATTTAGGGGTGGTCAGAAATCCTTTAAAAGATTTTTTGGAAAAGTTTTCTCATTTCAATAGTTTTTCCTCCTCTAGTCATTAGAATAAGAGAAGTTGATACTTGGATATTTTCCATTTCCTAACGTATCTGAGTTTGTATTTCTGACATTTTAATCAAAGCCAACTAGCCCAAAGGACATTTCTGTCATATGCAACCGTGCTGTTATTTCTGGTCCAAATTTTATAGATTACTGACACAGCCCCCTAGTGAGCACAACTGCTCTTATACAATTAAGATACCATAAACAAAATTATGTAAAATTTTAAGGACAGTAGTAAATGCCTCAATTAGCTGACCAGAACTTGTAGCATTTTGGCATTTTCATGGTCTTCAATGAAGACTTTGCTCCCTGAAAAGCCCACTCTGTACACCATCAAAGAACAGAAACTCTCCCTTTACCCACTCTTGGTTCTTCCAGTATAAATGGCGCCCACCTACACCCAACAGCAGTAATGGCAATAACATGGTGTCATCAAAGAGAATATGCTAAGTGCCTCAACAGGCTTTTCCAGACTTCATCATGCTGAATATAGTCACAATTTTGCCTTGCAGATATTTTTTAGAAAACTGGTCCAGGTAGATACATCTAACAGATATATATTTGAGAATCAAGAGAGTCTCAAAAATAAATATAATCAAATAGTATTTTATGTAAATGTCAGTACACAGGTTACAGAGCAAGTTAGCTCTCTACTGGACAGTATCCCTCATTTCAAATTAGTCATCACTGATGGCTGAATAGGGAAATGCTGACACATAACTATTAGATAAAATGGATCAAGGTAGTCCTGGAAACAACCCACTTTTATGATGAAACCCACTCAGATTCATGCCTCCAGCACAGACATGGGACCAAGTTGAAGAGTATCCAGAAAATCTTGAAGAATGCAGAGGTTCCTGTAATCACCCACTAAAATTTCCCAAGAGGAAAGAATTTAAATGAGGATGGGACATTCCAAGATGTTTAATATCCAGAGAACATCTATACCCACAAAATTTTGCCCTCATACCACGAGATGTTATAGTCCTTGGGTTCACTGATGTGGTCAGACATCTGGAGTTTTGCACTAGCATCTGCTCCCACCACTACCCTTTTAGAAAGTGGAGGGGAATCAGATTTCAAGAGAAAAATTAGAAAACACCAAAAATTAGAGAAAAAAAGGGACAGGGATCCAGAAAACACACTAAAAAAGAGCTTGAAGGGACAAGGAAAGTTCAACAATTTTTGATAACAAGTAATAACCACTGAAACCTTTCTGTACACTAGAACTTGACGTGTTTCTTAACTTATTCCACACAATGTTATATATCATTGTTCCCACTTTACCAATAAGAAGGTTAAGGCTTAGAAATAATAAGAGACTTGCCCAAGGTACTGTTACCGTATGACTTAATAATAGAGATGAAATTTGAACTTGATCTTTCCCATTCCAAGCCCTGGCTTTTAGGCACACCAAAACCTAGGAAGCAAAGGCCCATGGGAGATGTGCAGCAGGTTTCAGTATGTGAAGGTCTGCAACTTGGAAGACAGAAGAGATTGTTTGTCTTCAAGCAGGGGTTCCCAAACCTGTCTGCACAGACCTGGGATTTATCATCTCTGTGTCATGGGAGAAGAGATGTCTCTGGAGAAATGTACAAGGAATGCCCAGAGAGGATGGGGAATTCAACTCAGGACCAGAGGGATTCTTGACACACATGACAGAAAAGAATTTCATCATGAGTGAGACAAAGTAACAGACAGAGGTTTATTTAGGAAGTAGACACACATTCAAGGGAGAATGTGGGCTATCTTAAAAGTAAGAAGCTCTGCATTGGGCTGAGGGTCCAAGATTTATAGAAGGGCTATATTAGGGGCTGACATGGAAGTGGAAACCAAGTCAAAGCTGCAAAATTTCATGCTAGTTTTCCCTGTTTGTGGAATTCCCTCATTTTACAAGGGCATGAGCCAAAGGCCATTTGCTCAAGATTTACAAGTGTGTTTTCTGCATCTCAAAGACTCATGGACATTTCCTTTTATATTCTGTATATCTTGCTCTTTTTCCTAAATCCTATCTTATAAGGGCAACTTAAAAAAAAAAAAGTTTCTAAGATCCCACCTCCAGTTTCTGATTTCCTGGGTAGAGGCCAGGAAACTATTTTTACAATTCTCTGCTAGGTTTGAGGTCACTGTTCTATAGCTCAGAAGAAGAATAAATGCAGAGGAATTACTAGGAGGTGGTCACAACACACACACACACACACACACACACACACACCCCAGTCCTAACAATCAGAGCTGCTCAGAAGTGGCAGCAGCTACACCAAGATATAACGGAAAGCCTAATCTCTGGAAACAGAGCTTGCCAGTCCCATCCCCTTCTCAAGTTATTTTCTCCTATGAGTCCCAGTTTTCTGAATCAGAAATTACCAAATAATAGTTACTGCAAAGAACTGTTGTTAAGAATTAGAGATAATTAGATAAAATGTCAGACACTGTGGCTGGCATGTGGAAAATGCTCAATAGCAAGTGACATCTATCTTCTTGAAAGTTAACCACACACCGGTCTTCTGTGAGTGGACAGTGTTGCAGCATCCATCTTCCTTCTTCCCACCACTGGCCCACCTTTTGCAGTGGTTATGAGATACAGGAATTCGGATTCAAACCCAGCTTTTAACAGTAGGCTCCCACTGGCCTCATCCAATCAGCCCACAGCTGGCTTCCCTGCCTCAGCAGTGGGCAACCACAAAGCTGAGGCCAATGAGCAGCAGATGATGCTCCTCTAGCCAGAGTCTGGCTTGGGAGGGAGGCTGGGCCTGTGTCCTAAATTGGGCCAATCAGAACTAACCCAAGGACTTTTGTTTGAAGTTGGGAGGAAGGATCTCCTCATCCAGATTGTGTAGTGTGTCAACAGGAAATCTGACACTCAGTAGCCATTTTGCTACCAAGAATCTTTTTCGAACTCTACCTGAAGCCTGACCAAACTCTGTGCTTTTGAGATTTGTGAACTGATAAACACCCTTAATCTTATCATTTAAGCTGATTTGAGGTTGTTTTCCTGTGGCCAAGACTGATAACACTGTAACTTACTCAGAATCCCCTGGATAGGAGTGGTCAGATAAAACCACTAAGATTATTTCCAACTTTATGACTCCATGAGTTCTTAGACTATTTATATAATCAATACCAGTCTTAAATTTTACAACATTTAATGGTGTCTTCTTTCTTCAGCCTGCAACACACTATCCCCATTCTCCTCTTAAGTTCTCCTCTTAAGTCCTCCTCATGTTTAGGGCCCAATTTGAATGCCTCCTCTGCTGAAGGTCTTTCAAATGAACCAATTATCAAGCTTTCTTTGCACTCCTCCAGCACTTACTGTTCCTCTTTTTCATTCTTAATTTCATTGCGAATTTTTCTCATGCCTATCTCCCTCTAAACTAGGCTGTGAGCAAGCACCTGAGGACATCATCACCATCCCTCAGCATTATTTGTTTACAGGCAAACTGAGCTGCAAAGTAGCACACAGCTAGCTGACTGTGCAAGCCCAATGTCTCATACAGGGTCTGACCTGCAGCAGGCCTGCAATAAACAACCACAGAGCCATTCAATGCTACAAAATGGTTTAGATACGTGGTGAGAAAATTAAGAATCAAAGGCTTTTGCCTTAGCCTGCTAGGTTTCTTATACCTTGTACCTGGAAGGAATCAGAGAAATATACTCTCTATCTTATAGTGCTGATTTCCAATTACAAGTGTTTTGTTTTTATATTTTTCCTCCAGAGGCTTACAGTTCAATTTAGGTGTGATAAGGTCTATGGGGCTGAAGATGGTATCTAGTCTTTTCCAATTTCCTTACACTTATTCAGAGCTTAACACAAATAACAAAACAAATAAAATTTTCTCTAATAAAGGTAGAAAACTCAAGTCCTACAACACTCTGCCTTAAGGTATGAAAACTCAATTTTAAAAAATATTATGCACACCAAATAAAAGACATCTTTTCCATGACCTCTTCTATAACACCTCACAACTCTATAAATTCTAACATTATCCTAGATTCCTGAGGGAGTTGGGTGGTGCTTCTTCTGCATTTGTTGTATTTTGTTGCCTTTGTTTGTTTAAGTGGAAAAAAAAAAACTGGTGAGAGATCTCCTTTCTAGTCCTACTTCTACCTGCTCATATAGTTACATGGACTTTGGATGAAATTTCTGGATCTGATATGGTTTGTAATGACTGTTCAACACAAACAAGGAGTAGATTGGTCATTTGCATTCCAATACTCAATCACATTCTCAGGAACTAGGATAAGTAGGATATTTCCTGCAACCCAGACACCTGAGAGCTGAATCATCTTGGTCTAGAGGGAGGGGCGCCTAGCCAAGGAACACAGGGGAGTGGCTTCCAGGAGTTGGAAAAGGCAATGAAGGGAATCTTCACCTGAACCCTGTGGGAAGGAATGCAGTCCTGTGACACCTTGAGTTTTAGTCCAGTGGGGCATGTGTTAGACTTTCGACCTACAGAACTGTGAGATGATAAATTTACAGGTTTTAAAGCCACTAAGTCTGTGACAATTTATTATAATAGCAAAAGAAAACTTAACATGCTGATTTTCCTATACAGGTGACTGCTAAGTTTTTTGATATTTATAGTAGCTCCTTCCCAAATTCAAATTGAATAATGTTTTTTGTTTTTGTTTTTGTTTTTCCCTCTCACTGGTACTGGGGATTGAGCCCAGGGGTGCTTTAC
Source organism: Marmota monax (assembly GCF_021218885.2). Classification (NCBI taxonomy): domain Eukaryota; kingdom Metazoa; phylum Chordata; class Mammalia; order Rodentia; family Sciuridae; genus Marmota; species Marmota monax. Next base: position 7,306,499 of record NW_026695219.1, read on the forward strand.
TAAGTTACACCCCCAGTCTTTTTTTATTTTTTATTTTAAGACAGGGTCTTGCTGAGTAGCTGAGGGTCTTACTAAGTTGCTTAGACTGGCCTGGAACTTGTGATCCTTCTGCCTCAGCCTCCCTAGTCACTAGGATTACAGCATGTGCCACCATGTCCAGCACTGAATGTACCACTTAAAAGAAATTGTTAAGTTTATAATACAAAGCTTGATAATAAGGCAAGATCATTAAGTTAGGTGGAGAGTCACAGACTTCCACAGGCATTTTTGGCCTCATTCCAAAATGGGAAAGATCCTAGTCATAAAATGAAATTTTATGTCCTTAGTTAAGACATGTTGTTTAATTCACCAACCACTTCCCGTTATTATCCATCCATAGATCACAATAATGGGTAGGAGGCAGTGATATGTAGAAAACAAAACATGAAGAAACTCAAAAAAGAAAAAGATGCTATTTAAAAAAAGCACAGGTAAGGCTTTACCTTAAAAAATTAAAAAAATTTAAAATATAAATAAATAAACCACACTATTTTCCTAAATGTTTCTAATGCCAACCAAACAAACTGTAAAAGTGTGTTAATGCTACACATCAGAGTGGTTTAGTACACCTCAGGAGATGATTCCTGAAAAACATTGTGCTCCAGAAAGTTCCCAGGCTAGAGCAGGAACAACCAGATGCAAACTCTGAGGCTATGACTACTTCATTTATTGTCTGTAGGACTTCCACTTGAAAGTTAAGTATTTAATCTAAGCCTGTTTATACATCTGAAAAACAAAGACTAGTAACAAACCCATAAGGTTGCTGTGGAGACTAAATAGAAAATTTATGCCAACATGTTTGGTAAATCTTTATGGATTATAAAAATATGAACTGTGGCAGTGGATAATATCATGAGACATTAATCTATACTCCTGTCTTTGCATTGTCTCTTTTTCTTTCATGGAGCACTCTGCTCAGTGCCTCAGGGCAGTATGTGGCAATGCAGGAAGCTGCTAACTATCAGAAGAGTGGGGGAAGGGGAGGACCAATGAGTCCAGGAGGATGGCAAGAGTAGGGGCCTGGACCCTGACTACTGGTAGCATTGTCTCTCTGGCAGCAGAGAGTTCCTGAAGAGGAGGATGTGGGTAGACCGAGACACATATAGCCCCTGAGGCCACTATGTGACAGGGAAGAATTACACAGCCACCAGAATTGTGGTCCTGGGGATGATTCCAGAACCTCAAGAGGAAAGATTAAGTTGTCCACCATATCAATAGAAAGCAGAATCAGAATCAGAACTAAGCAGTTTTATAGAAAAAAAATATTATTTCATGCACATTGGAGTTTTTGGACTGAGATTTATACCCATTGCAATGTCTAATTTCCTCAATACCTAAAAACTTTCTGGCAGTTAACAATGCTCAATGTAATGAATGTTAAATACATTTTCTGGTTTTACTTTATAAATATATATGTATAAGCCTTAAAAAAAAATAAAGCACACATAATGTGCTGCTCTAATGAAAAAAGCATCGGCAGAGCGTACATCCTGAAATGATTTTCTGTGTCCTGCTGGACAGAGAGAGGATGCTAAATGAAAACCTGTTGGCCTATGGGTGACAAATTATCCAGAGCAGCTCACAGCTTCCTCAGACCCTAATCATCAATAGCACATGCCTGCTAACTGGCTGGCTGAGATCAGGGGTCTATAGTGTGATGAATAGACCTTTTCTTCATGAATACAGTAGCAGAGACGATATGTGGGTTCCTTTAAACACTGGGATCTAACTACTTGAAAATGGAACATATAGACTCACTAGGCCATGGCCTTATCTACCTAGTTACCTAATGGGAACACATGCAGTCAACAAATAGCTAAAAATTAAGTGACTGACAGAAGACACAAAACTTCTACTTCCATGTACGAAATACTGAGTAGAATGTCTCGAACTTGGGGCACCTTCAGGGACATACAAAGCCCAAAGCCTGTGGAAGGGAGAGTAAAGGCATCTGTTTATCAGCCTTAGGTTTAAACTTTTTCTGGCTCCTTCTTATTCTTTAACAAGGTGCCTCTGTGCTTTGTATGGAGAAGTATGCCCCACATGACCTTATCCCAGGAAAGTCTGATTTATGAATTGGCACCGAGAGTCTATCAGCTGGTGCAGAATGCATGCCACATGTCTGTTTTCAGGGAAGTGCACAGGGAGTGCTTCCCACAGGTGCAGCACAGTCTGCTGTGGTTCTTTCAGGGCTTCTGAACTCAGTTCAGGGCATGGATTTTAATCAAAGAAATGACACACTGGCTCTAAACAACTGGACATTTAATGCAAGTATTTAATGATGTCAAATATGGGGAGCGCCCCTTACATGAAGAATCAAAAAGAATCAGAGGAGAAAGAAGACATCTCAGCAACTGAGTCACCTGAGTCCAAGTGGAGGAGAGTGAGAATCTGGTGGACAGATTAAACACTGGAGAATCAACTTCACCATGATGGCAGAAGTGTGAGCATCTTTCTCTAGACCGGATTTATGGAAAAGCTTTCTCAGCACATTTGTCCTCTGTGAGACACAGAGGACAGCATGCTTTCTACTCGACAAGCTTTTAATGGAGATCATGAACAACAAGTAACATTTCTGGTGAGCAGTGAACTTTCACCTCACATGATCACATTTCATCTTGGCTGTGAATTAGTGGTGGGGATTATTTTCCATGACAAAACCAAGATGTAGGCTGGCAGGACAGGTGGGGAGCAGGGCTGTGCAGTGAGGGACTTCCTCAGGTCCCTCAGCTATACAAATAGCACATGTGAGCAAGGACTATAGCCCAAAATCATCCCCAGAAGACTGTCACCCCAGCCTATCCCCAGAATCTAAGCAATAGGAAATATGCCACAATTCAAGGCAGCTGACAGCAAAGGAGGAAGCACCAAGCTAAGAGGTGAGTACAGAGACCTTGAGAGTAGGGAGTGATCAGAACTGCTGGAAGGGGGACCAGCCATCACCAGGTATACTTGCAAACCTAAACCACAGTGAAGAGATGACACCTTCCTCTGGCAGATGCACAAACAAGAGGTGATGCAAAGGCACTATTCTGGCAGACAAACCAAACACTCTCTGGTGGTTTGAAAGGTTTGACAATAACAGAATTCTGTGGACAAGGAAACCCAAATCATGGTGTTCCTTCAGGGAAAATGCTGTGCCAGGTGGGGCCAGGGCTGCCAGTGAACGAGCCAGTAAATTCTAAAAGGACAGTCACAGGCGTGGCTCACTGGATTTCATCAGTAGAAATGAAGATAAGGAAGTGTCTTCCTGCTAACAGCACCTAGTTAGGTAACTCCACTCATCTCTTATGCTTCTTTGGAAAGGATGTGGAGATCCTTAACACCTGGGTCAAAAGTACAATGAAACTTCATTTCTGAGGTCTAGGATTTGGGAACCTGATAGCTACAGAGACATGATTTTTATTGAGTAAATAATTCTAAGTCAGCAACCTAACTAAGGATTCATATCTGAAATAGAGTTTGATGTCTTTCATTTTTATTATAAATCTGCTCCATTTTATTTATCAGCTAATATTTCTATTAAGAGACTAATGTGACAACTACAATGAGACACCACTTCTCACAACAAGGCTGGCCGTTCTTTAAAAAATGGAAAAAAGAAGTGTTGGTGAGGATGCGAAGACACTGGAAACCTTGTGCTTTGCTGGTGAGAATGCAAAATGAGGCAGTTGCTGTAGAAAACAGTCTGGCAGTCCCTCAAAAAGTTAAATAGAATTATCACAAGATCTAGTAATTCTACCTCTAGGTATATACCCAAAGGAAGTTGAGGCAGCAGATTGAACAAACACTTGCACATCAGTGTTCACAGAAGTATCATTCAATCACCATTGAATTATTTGAAAAAAAATGGAAACAAACAAATGCCTATCAACAGATGAATAAACAAAATGTGATCTGCACATACAATGCAATATTAAGCAGCCACAAAAAAGAACGGGCTTCTGACACTGGCTACAACATAAACTTTGAGGACACTATGCTAAGAAAAAGAAGCCAACAAAAAAGGGACAGATTCTGTGCAATTCTACTTATACGAGGAAATGCAAGGAGTCAAATTCAGAGACAGAAAGTAGAATGGTGGTCACCAAGGGCTGGGGAAGATGCGAATAGAGGATTATTGCTTAGTGGGATAGAGCTTCTATGTAAGGTAGTGAAACATATAGTGGTGGTGGTTGTACAACACTGTGAATGTAACTAATGCCACTGGAACACTTAAAAATGGTTAGAGTGGGGGCTGAGGATGTGGTTCAGTGGTAGAGTATGTGCTTAGCATGTGCCAGTCTTGGGGCTGAATTCCAGCACCAGAAAAAAAAAAGGTCAAAACAGTAAATTTTATGTTTACATATATAATCACACATATGCATGCAAAAAAAAAAAAAACTTTAAAAAAGCAGAGAGAGACTATATGATGATGACATACTTCAAAAGAAATGTGGCTCAGTGGTAGAGCACTTGCCTAGCAGGCACAAGGCCCTGGGTTTGCCAAGGGGGTGGAGGGGGGAGTCAGAAAAATTCCCACACAAAATGACGATATAATGATAGAGTTAACAGTGCTATACTGACCACATTTACATATTACCTGTGCCAGGAGCTGATTTAAGTGCTATACATATATTAAGTCATATAATCTTCACAATAACCCTGAGAGATAGGTTTTATTATTATCCTCATTTTAATGATTCTGAGTTCCATAGAGGTAAATTAATTTGCCCAAGGTCATTACACAGGTAGGAAGTGCCAAAGCCTATATTTATACCTGGGTCTAGACCCAGAAACTATATTTCTAACAGCCTCACTCCTTGCTAATATAAAAGATATAAGGGCGAGTCAGGAAAAAAAGGAGGTTAAGCATAGGAAAGTATGAATAATTATGGAGTAAAGCAAAAGAAAGAGTGGTAAAGGCTACCAAGAGCCAAATTTTCTTCTCATTTCAAAGTCAAACAGTAATTGTTGAATAAATAATATAGTATACTACCCATCTTTTAGACTCATCCAGGTCCCTTCTAGGAGAACAAATAAGAAAGAAAAAAACAAACAACAAATGAAAGAAAGAGTGCTGGATTTGGAGTTGTAAGTCCTGACTTTGTCCTGACTCTATGGCTTACTTCATTTACTTTTTCCTTGGCATTTGTTGACTATCTGCTGGACACCAGCCAATATGCTGGCCAGTTCACTTAAAGCTGTGGATCCTAGTTCCTCTGCTATTAAAACAACATACGCTACCTACCTCCTAGGGCTGTCAAGAAAGATACATGAGATAAGGTATGACTATTCTTCATTGGCACTCAGTATAGTTGACTGAAGACATTTTCTCTTGCCTAATTCCTCTGAATAAAAATTCTTGATAATGATAAGATACATAAATCTTGGTGTCTCCCTGTTCAATGAAGGCATTGTGACTGCCAGGCTGCAGAAAAATATATACAGACAGCTACCTGGTTCCTTGTGCTCCACCCTGTTTCCTACCCTCAAGCTAGCCAGATGGTGACACAGAGCAGGACCCTGATAAGAGTCAGTTTTGATTTTTTTTTCCCTCCAACTCTTCCCAGAAGAGGAGGGAAAAGAGAAGAAAAAAGAGAAAGAAAAGAGGAGGAAAAAAGGAACAATGGAAGGAGAATGTAGAGACAGTTCTTTCCCTTCTCTCCCAGTGGGGAATGGAACTGTGGGCTCCCACCTTCCCTCTCTCTCTACAGTGACCCATAGCATTAACTATGCCCCTTAAACAAAGATGTCATGAAAATTCTCCAAACCCTGAAAAACTCTCTTTGGACAACAAAGATTTCTTCCCTATTTCCCTTTCTCCCTGCCACCACTATACACATACTTAAAAGCTGGTCTTTTATTTTGCAAATAGCCAAAACAGTTATTAAGGGGTTTCACCTTCAGGGTATTTACTAATTGAGATAACAAAGAACTCAAATACCAGGCTACAAGCCTGACATTGATCACTGGTTATTTGTCTTATCTATAGAACTGTAAGATTCTGGAAGTCAAAGGACATGTCTAGCATAACCTAGTATCAGTGAGTATTTATTAAATCCATATCTTATGCTTGTGATGTACACAGAGCTGGAAACAGACTATAACTTATATCCCTCATAGACTGAGTATCCAGGTAACTTAGACACTGCTTTATTTCACCTGAGTAAGATTATACTTAAGTTTTAAACACCCACCAATAAATAACATATTTCTAACACTTCACCCAAGTCTTATGAAAGAGGGTCAGTGTCCTGTACTTTTCTGATGAAGAAGGTAAGCAAAGTTAATGCAAGTGATACCCCAAAAGTCACCAGGCAGAACCACATCTAGGGTTGTATCAGGCCAGTTCCAAACACTACCTTCCAACCTATGCACCTGAACTTACAACTTCACAGTGTAAATTAAATGACATCCCAAAAAGTGTTGCATCTGCAGAGTGAAGATTTATGTCAATAGCAGATGAGTTGCACCAAGAAGAAAAATATGCCAGACAAGTCAAAACATGCCTGCTTTCATTCCAATAAGCACTTTCTCCTCCTGCCAACCCACCTTCAACCTTCTAGGATGTAGGTGTTTTCACAGATCTCCCTGCTCTGGGTGTTATGGAAGAGAGAGAATGTTTAGCTTCTCTAGAAACCCAGGGTGTAAGGAATTCATCAGGTTGTGGAGATGGGAAGTTTTAAGTTAGGTGTCCTGGATAAAAGCTAAGAAGTTTGCCTATTTCTGATCATGTGATCCCTAGTTTTGCAAGCTGTGGTTTGAAGATGGAAACAATAATAATCCCATACAGCAATGACTAACATCTCATGAGGAAGACTGAAAGTATTTTAAATGTTTCCATGATCGTCTTTTGGAACTACAAATTACAGTCATACAAAGGTCACGACGCCCCTGACTGATAATCTTCAGAACTTCAGACCCTACAGTAAATAATACCAACAGATGGTACCTTCCTTTACATGGCAGATTTCTCCTTGGGAGCTGGCAGCTACTCAGCACAGAGCACTAAATGGCCTGGAGGAGATCTAAGATCCTCTAAAACTTTCATTCTTAAAAAAAAAAAAATTGTTTCTCTAAGCTCTCTTCTGGCTCTGGTTCTGGATGATCCTCAAGAGTATCCCAAATGCAACATCCCACTGCAGGGTACTTTCCCTTTTTATGACTGTACTTGCTAGAACCAAAGCCAACATTTTTGAGACAGCACTTAATTCACTAGAAGGACAAGCATGGAGGGGAGCCCACTGAGGAGACCAGCCAGGTAAGAGGAAAGACTCCAGTCCAGAGGGCAAGAAGACCAGCTCCCTTAAAGTAGCCTCCCTCACCTGGTCCTGCTGCAGGGATTGCATCTGTTTACCATGGACAATGCCAGTGTGTTCTACACTCATCAAAAAGAAAAGGAGTGCAGGGGAGAGAAGAGGAAAGTTATGGGGGGGGAGGACTGAGAGGCAGACCTTAGGAAAAGATATGCTGGAAGAGATAGAGGAAAAGATGGTAAAGGGGCAAAGAAATACCAAGGGAAGATGTGTGGACACAGAACTGGAAGCAGGACCTGAACTGTGAAAAGTTCTATCTTACCATGGGGCTTTTATTCACACTTCATTGGTCTTTGGGATATTCCAAAAGAAAGTTCCTATTTACTTCTCAAACCCCTGATGGGGGCATCAGGTGTATCTATGCTACCGCAGCGCCATCTAGTGGAGTGGTGGAACTTATCATGACCTCTCCAGATCTGTTTAGGACTGATTCTGTATTCTAAATATTCCAGGCAATAAATACAGCTGTTAGTATGTGTTTCTAATAAATAGGTACAACTAAAGTTCATAGGTGTTATGGCTGATGGGTTAGCAGATGCGTTGCACCAGAACAAGTGGAACAAATTTTATAGTCCATGTTCCTAAAGATTTTTTCCTACACCCCCATTTTAATCAATTCAGTTGAGATTTTCAAATATTAATATATTACACTTTTAAAGAAAAATCTATCTTTTGGAAGAACCTAGTGTCACTTGCCTATAATCCCAGTAACCACAGGATGAAGCAGGAGGACTGCAAGTTCGAGGCCAGCCTCAGTTACTTAGCAATGCCCTAAGCCATTTAGTAAGACCCTGTCTCAAAATTTGAGCGTATCTTTAAATTACAGAGAGGTGTTATGATACACCATTGTTATATATAAAATATAAATATATTAGATACCTAGTCATTAAATACTAATACAAATTTTTGTTTTCTGTGTTCTCCATAGTTTTCCCATGAAACTCTCTTAAGAACAAATACAATAGTGTAAATGTCTGTGATTTGTTGTACAACTGGTCATACCAGGATATGGAGCTCTAACTGTGTTCCTAATTCTTCTGTGTCTTGGGGTGTAAGTTCTGGGAGGCAACATAGGGTGGAGGCAAAAGCATCTGCTTTGGCTTAGATCATGACTGGAATGCAGGCACCACCACTTACTGAGAGACCTGGGACCTGTTCATTTCCCCACCCTGTCCCATTCCTATCTGTAAAATGGGAATGGTAATATATAATAGGGTTGCTGTGATTATTACATGAAAATAGGTATGAAAAATGCATAGTGCTGACATTTAGAAGGTGCCAAGCATATATTAATTCTTTTCTGCTGCCCTTGCCTGAAGAGATTCAGCAAAGAAATAATAATTCTATTTTTAGTTAACTTACCATAGTAAGACTTCTCATCTCTGATTTGTTTTATTAAAAAATGCAAAAATGAGAGAGAAGAAAAGCTTTCCAAGATTCTGATACCTCCCACCCCAGTTTTCACTTAAAAGTCAACCAATTAATAAGCACTGGGGTGAGGATGGAATGCTGCCAGCCACGGTACCTGGAAGAGTTCATAACACACTTGACTTTAATTCATGTGTACTATAATCCTGTGGGTTAAAGGGCCATAAAAGTTGTTCTGGTTTTTCTTACACTTCAAAGGAAGCAATTTAATGGCCATGAATTACAGTCTCCCGATTACATTGTAACTATGAAACAGGACTGTTCTGGTATGATTTCCAGCCTGGTTTCTTCTCCAAGGGAACTTCAAGGAAAGAATCTAAACAAAGTAACCTTTCCAGGCTTTCATCCAGCTCCCTCAAGCAGGAGGCGCTATCCTTGGGAGCCCAGAAAATATGCGCCTACACCAAGGGTTAGGTAGGGTTGAGGCACGGGTGAGTGAGGTCTACAGGGTTGAGCTGAGGCAGGGCAACCCATCAAATGGGAGCGGTAAACATTGATCCCTGGAGACTCATGTGATACAGACTGCTAGAAATAAACAAATGGGGGACTACAATTTAAAATTTAAAGGGCAAAGAGTTACTACACTAAGAATGTTAATTCAGAGAAAGGTTTCTCAAATATGGGCTCTTTCTTTTTGCTATTTCTTTCATTAGCCTGATAGGGCAAGTCTAAAATATTCCAATTGCCCTGAGACTGAGTGATTAAAGTAGCAAAGCAAATATATATATCCTATAGCTACCTCTAGCCACAGCAATCACATATGGTGGAACAAGCGCTTCACTTGGACGTGGATTTGACTTTCAATACTGGCTTCTCAGATAACTAGCTGTCTGGCTTTAGGCAACTTCCCTGAACACTGTTTGCACATCTGAGATGGGTATAGTCACTTATCTCTACGAAGGGCTCTCACAAAACTAAAATTAGATGATGTGAGCACAGAAGATCAAAACTGACTTGATATGTTCTACTCAGTACTTGTCCCTGCTGAAATGAAAGGGAACTTTGGCAGATTCTGTTTTCTGCAACTAGTTCACAAGGTTTGAGTACATAAAGAGGCATCTTCATAATAATATCACAAAAGTAAAAATAAGTATTTACTTGCTATTGAATCCTCTCACAAACAGAATTTATAGAAACTGCAAAAGAAATAAAGAAAGGAAACATAGAAGAAGCCAAGCCCTTCACCCTCTAGTCAGTCATTATGCAGTGTCACAACCATTAGTGGTCAATGGATGAGGGAATATCAGCATCAGCGCATGGATGCAGCCTTGGTTGGAGGTGGAACACAAATTCCTTAATGTTCAAACCTATTTACCTATAGTCCCTCCATACTGAGCTGGCCTCAGCAGACATGGAACTGGAGAATCCAACTGTTCTCAAGCTCTGTGAATAGGTTTTATTTAGGCTGAAAACAAGTAGCTATTGAAAAGGTGACAGAAAAGGAGAAAGGGAAGGTCCTAACTGGACACTTGGGGATCAACTATATTACAATGTTTTAAGATTGACTTAAAAAAATAAAGAGTATGCTTTTGAGTGTTCATGTTAGAAGCACAAACATATCCCCACTGCTAAAAGAAATCTAACAATATTCAATGGTGCCCTGAAATAAAATTTAAAGTTAGGGAATAAAAATATACTTTGTAGGAAAAGCGAGCCTTGCTGTGCTACCTTATACCTAAGGAGAGTAAGTGCATGTGTGCTGGGCTGGGGTGTTGGAAGGTTGGGGTAAGACTGTGAGATAACACTTGTAGTGAGGGACAGCTCTGGAATGCGTGGGCTGGACCCACCTGTATGACTCTTCCCCCAACCTACCCCCAGAGGCAGCTAGAGCCTGCTCCCTACTTCCCAGATGGAAATCCTAGGTGGTAATATGAAAAGCTCTGCCTCACATCCATCTTTCGTCATGTATTTGGAAAAATGTACAGGGAAACTGGGAAGTGATAAGAAACCCACCTATAATCCTGGTTACTTTTAAGACACCTTTTAAAAAATTAGGGCTAGGATGTAGCTCAGTGGTATAGCACTTGCCCAGCATTTATAAAAGCCCAGCACAGCAAAATAATTTAGAAGGAAACTGAATTCAGATACAGGCTTCCTGATGTGTGAATCAACAAATAGGCAACAGGTGTCAAACACTGACCAGTCCCAGGTACAAAATGACTTAGCCCACTAAGAATGCAGATGGGGCACCAATAGCAGTCTCCAAGGAGCCCTCCATGCAGACTCCATGTCTACCTTAACTGTACTTAACAAAGAACACAAAGGCAGGGCCATTGGTGACTTGAAAACAAAAAATATAGAGTGTGGAGCCTCTGGAACATAAAAACAATGAACACTATAAAATTCAAGGAAAAAAACACAGAACTTGAGAAGTCTAGTAGAGCTGCTGGGAACTGGATGATTTTTTCCCGACGTTTCTGCCTTTCCCACTTGCTGTCAGTTATATATACTGCTGAGAGGGGCTTCCCCTATGGCCCAGAACTGAGGCTAAGGCCCAAAGCTGAGGCCAACACTGATAAACTCCCCATACATTAAAAAGAGTGTTAAGAGAAGCTGACAACAATTGATGCCAGACCTCCTCCAATAGGGCTGACCAAGCAGAAGTCGGCCATTATTCCTCAGGATACATCTATCCTCAACCTGTAGATGGCAAGGGTTTGAAGGGAGTGAGTTTGTCTTTGGCCTGTGGGAGGTTTGTGTTCAAGACGAAAGTGATTCCATAAAGGATGGGAGAAAGCATTTCCCCTTCCCAGAAGGGAAAGATCTATGGCACCTAGTAACTGGTGGCTAGCCTCAGGTCCCTGGACAGTCTTCTACTGGGGACTACTTTCTGATCTCACTTGAGCAGGGAATAAGAGAATAGGAGGGATGACTGGGAAGCAGTAGTGTAGGTAGCATGCCACCACTTGCTTTGTCCCAAATGCTTGTGCATGCCAAGGGACAAATGGATACCCATTAGGAACTTAAAGTACAGTGATGCCCCCGGAGGACTGCTGTCCTAGTGATGGGGACAGACAGATAAGAGTGGTAGGAACACAAGGTTAAGGGAATAAATCTAAAAAATGGGCCACTGTGCTGACTCCCACATGCTTTCTTTTCTAAGAAGCAATTTACCTGCAGCCCTGCCTGGCCTAAGTGGACAGGTTATGTCACATTCCTCAGCAAACTACCTGTTATCTGTGGAAGAAATGCAGGCCCAAAATAATGTAGCTAAGAGGAACCCAAGTTACCCTGAAGGAGGACACTTTCATGACTCTTTTCATAAAACACATCCCAGAACTCAGGGAGATAAGGATAATTGCTCCTAACCAAAAAAATCCATAAGAATTTATGGTTAAGAATCCAATTAGAACCAGTCATCATGGGCCAAGGTAACCTAGAATTGTCATGGCAGTGGGCACTTGAAAGTTTAATGTCACCCTGCTGTCAGTCAAAAGTCAAGAAGTGGATCTGGGTGGGATTCCTTGGAAACTTCTCTGGGGTCCCCAATGAAACTGGAGTGCAGGAGAGGCATACTGTCCCTCTTTTCTCTGAGAGGACCTACTGTCTTCCTTGAGAGTATTCCCTTCCCCTTTTCCTAGCCCTTCAAATAAATTCATTCCTGTTACTCTGAGTGACATGCCTAAAATCTTTCTGATTTGATCTCAAGAATTGGAGTTTGAAGGGGGAGAGTTATTTGTGCTGCCTCAGTTTCCCAGAAGGTCTCAACTCTGTAACACTAGGACAACAGCTGCCAATGGTATTATAAGCTGTGTGACAAAACGGAAGGGTCCCTTCATGTCTCTTGGCCTTTCCTTGCTGTGACCAGGGCAGCAGAGGAAGAGCTAAGTAGTCAGAGGTTCCAAACCTTGATAGTAATGATGATGCTAAGGTCTGCTTAGCATTCCAAGAGGCCTTTGAGAAACAGTGCCCTGCCTTCCACACACTTAGAGCCTTTGGTGGGAAAACATCAGTTACCTCTTCCCTGTATGATGTCTAAGAATTCTTTTTTTAAAAAAAATATATATATTTTTTAGGTATAGATGGACACAACTCAATACCTTTATTTTTATGTGGTGCTAAGGATCGAACCCAGGCCCCACCCATGCTAGACAACCGCTCTACTGCTGAGCCACAATCCCAGCCCCTAAGAATTCTTTATGCATCCCATAAGTCTGCATAAGTAAGAAATAAAAGAAGGCCTCTGGGAAGGCCAGAGCTCACAAGGACTGGCCCAGCCTGCATCTCTGGGAAGGGGGCTGTGCTCTCTTTCCCTGACCTGGCCATGAACATTTCTGTACTTTCAAGTCTCCCAGGATCCCAGAGGGTATAAGGGCTGTGTGTATGACACCACTATTTTTCAAATTTTGAAAGGTAAATACTAGAAACTCTGGCAGCCACAGTGCTTTGGGAGCAGCTGCACCTCCGAAGTTCTCCTTCCCTCTCTCAAGCCACAAGAGGGGCTGTGCAGCAAAGGGGTGTAGCACAGGGAAACAGCAGTGGAGTTCACATACACACACAGGCCATGCTGGTAGTTCCCTCAGTCATGTTTTTATGAATGCTAAAATCATTTGTTTTAAAAATAAGAGCCTCTCCTTTGCCCTCAGCATCCCTGTTGAGACATTAAACCACAGGATTAATTCTGTTTGGGCCTGCAGGATGTGGGCCAATCCTCTGAGACAGCTCCTTCTCCAAGTGAGATATTCAAGTATGAAGAATTAGGTCATGGACTCACAGGTTCAAGTTCAAGTACAAGCCTTGCCACTTGCCAGCAGTATAATTTTGGGCAAGTGATTTAGCCTCAGTTTCCTCCTCTTGGCTGAAAAACAAGGAAAAGAGGGTTACTGTGAAATGCCTGGCCCCTACACAGCCATCATTCAGTAAATGTTAACTATTCATAACTTAAGTAGCAAAATTAACAGTCTGGAGGAGTGTGTGAACTTGAAACAGGATGTTTACCATGTTCAAATGCAGTATCCTTCAGGATGCTCACTATGTAATGGGCTACAGTAACTAAGTTACAAATACTCTATGGGTCACTTTAAAGGGGTAGACACTAAAGTTTAGAAGGTCTGCCTAGTTTTTTTCTGATGTAGAACAGCCTGAAACTAGAGGTCTTGATAAAAGTATACTTTCCTACTTTTATGTAAAGTGTCTTTTCCATTTCTGAAAAGATTCCACAATCTTAACTTTAATGCATTTTCATCTAAACCACAAGATTTCACTTTTAAGTTGTAGAAATATTTATGAGTACACATTAATGGGAACTTTGATTACTCTATAACATCTCTTTATACACAAAGACAAAAATACACATGAAAAGGCAATAAAGCAAAAAGTAATATTTTTGTATATATAATATAGTGAGAAATATCTAACATTACAAGTTAGACCACATGCATCCAATATTAAAGATGACAAGAGTCTTAAGGCAAGTCTCAGCCTCTGTGATTAGGTCTTGGTATTCTCATTTAAAAAAGAGAGACAAGCTGGGCATGGTGGCTCCTGCCTGTAATTCCAGTGAATCAGGAGGCTAAGGCAGGAGGATCAAAAGTTCCAGGACAGCCTTGGCAACTTAGCAAGACCCTGTCTCAAAATCAAAAGTAAAAAAGAGCTGAGGGTATAGGTCAGTGGTAGAGTGCCCCTGGGCTCAATCACTGGTACTGCGAAAGAAAGACGGGGATTACGAGATTTCGAGAGTACTGTTGTAATTCCATGTTGAATACCTAGAATGAAGAATAAGTTATTACTGGAAGGTGACACTGTATCATATAAAATTACTCATATTATAAAATTTGTCATAAAGCTTTCTTGGTATCTTTTTCACTAATAAGAATTTGAAAATATATTAACTTAAAAAATAACAATGGAAATGATGTTTTGGATGTTGTAAGTTACATTCTTTTATCTGTGAGATTCACAATACTTATTTTCTGTCTCTTAAGGGCAACAACTTAAGTGAGTCAGAATAAAAATGAACTTAACAAAAAACAGACCCCTGCTCTTGTTTTTCCTATCTTTACCAGGAAAATAGCAAACCTCACACCAGAGACAGACACAAGTTCTGGCATGGTGCACTCGCCAGTAAGAGCTATACCTAGCTTCAGATTCTGGAGAGAAATGTCTGCTAAAGCAAGCAGCCAGATCAACACATATCCAAGAGCCCAGGGATGCCAGGAAGAGAGTCTAAACATAATCCAATAAACTCTTTTCCTATTACTTCAGTTTACTTAAAAACTAAGTGCTTGCAGGAGAAACCTGAGTGCATTTTTGGCAAGCAGTTAGTGAATTATCTTTGCCATGAATAGTAACATGGAGAGAATCCAAGTAGGAAAGAGAAGTGGAGACAGAGAGAAAGAAAGGTTCATTTCTCAACTTAAAATACTTCTTGAATTAAAAAAATTATCCGCCATTAAGGTTTATACTTCTAAAATGTTCTGAGGGGCAACTGTCAGAAGGCATCAGATATTAAATATGATATGTTCTGATGGATATCATCTGTTTAGATGCCATGGGTTGAAAATTTAAAATAGTAGCCTTAAGAACATTAAAGGATAATAGTGTTTCCCCAAGGAAAGCTCTGTTTATATCACTATGAGCATTTTAAAGAATTCCATTCATGGGAAGGATAGATAACATGAAGTTATGCTTTGAATGTAGTCTGTCCCCCAAAAGGTCATGTGCTGGAAACCTGGTCCCCAGTGTAATGTCAATGAAGGGTGGTGGGACCTTTAAGAGGTGGGGCCTGGTAAGAGGTGACCGCATCATAACTGAAGGGATTCATGTTGGCCCCTCAAAGTGGGTTAGGTCTGGCAGGAATGGATGAGTTCCCTTAAAGCACATAGGTTGGTAAGAGAGTAAGCCTGCCCCATGCCTGCTCTCTCTTGCCTCCTCTCTCTCATTGTGATCTCTCTTCCATGCAATCCTGCCACATAGCATCATCTATCATGTTATGACACAGCCAGAAAGCCCACCCCAGAGGTCAAAGAGACGAGGCTGCCTGACTTTGGACTTTAAGCTTGAAAAACTGAGGTAAATAAAATCTATTTATAAAGTACCCAGTCTCAGATATTTTGTTGTAGAAGAAGAAAATGAACAGGACACAAGCTCCCATGTGATGGGGCTAGAAGAGGACTGAAGAGGTCATTGTGTGACAAAAAATAATAAGAGAGCATTTCTACTACTGCATTTAGATTAGAAACCTGAATTATAAATATTATTATAAATGCAGAGATCTAATAGCATATTAGCAACATAAATTCATAATCAGATACACACAATGATAGATAGAAAGAACCTCAAATCTTCTGATCTGACTTGAATTTCATTGCAGGGGGGAACCACGATAGAACTTATCAAAAGTTGAAAATTACCCCTGAAATGTCTTTTGCCTTCCATCTATAACTTCATCCTGGTTCTACATTTTCTTTCACTATTCTACCTGAGCTTTCAGTTTCTTTAATTTGTAGGTGTCAACATCAAAATCATCAGGTGCTATCAATCCTCAATGAGATAAAGCATGGTCACAAGTGAGGTGTAGCTTGGCCTGTGTGCACATGAAATTTAGAAGAGAACATAGAGACAGGGAAGAATTCAGAAAGCCATGCAGGCTTCTGTCGGTGCTATAGGTGAGAATTCCTATTCACAAAGACCCCAGTGCAAGGCCCCTAAATGTTAGCATGTTAAGAAATGATCTAAAACATAGTAACAGCGTTGGAGCCTGAATCCGGTGAGATGTTGTCTCTTGCTTGGCCTTGTACTGCCTTCTGACCGAGCCAACTTGGTTTTCAACAGTGTTCTCTGATTGTTGAAGCCACTGATTATATTATAATTCATATGGGGGAACTATAACTAAGAACTAAGAGTGAGCACTGGCCTTTCACAATCAAATTGGTTTGATAACTTTCAAGACTCACTGAAACCCACACACTCATACATTATTGGTTGGAAAACCCCCTCTTTCAAAGTTCACTTTTGCTCCGTTACACAAACTTAATACCAGCTGTTAACACCCCCAAGAGCCACCCTTTTCTCCCTGCAGAAGGACTGAGCTCCCAGGAACAGAGCAACTCCTCTGATGCCCAAAGGAATCCAAGTGTGGATAACAATAAAAGCAACCTGTATTAGCTGTCAATATCATTATCCACTGATATTGGCTATCAATTGCTTGTTGGATGACAGAAAGCAAGCCATTATTACTAGTCCCAAACACTTTCCCACTTTTTAATCTGTCATTCGCAGCTGTAAGGAAGAGAGATTTCTCTTTTGTTTCCTTGAAAAAAAGGCATACAACATGGAGTTCTCTGACACCACTGTATGTAAGAAAGTGTTAAGCCTACATATGATGTCAACAAGCATCCCATGAGTGTGTCCCATAGATGATATTCCTGTGCACAGTGAAGACCCACACCTGACAGCCAGTTTTATAATAAGTATATGCAATTATAAACAAGGAGTTGCAGTTTCCACTTGAGCAGAGAAATCTACTCCTAGTGTTTGTCCTGATATTTGTGCAACTGAACTTGAAGCACTTCACAGGTTTAAACAACAGATGGCGCTGTCATTTCTATCTTTTCCCTGGCAGGAAACCTCTGCTGTTTGTGATTTCACCTTCCAGGGGGCATTCACAGTTTCTGTAATCACCTCTGTTGACAGCATGTACATATGTTCATACGTGACAAATGCAAATGCAACAGGAAAATGGTAGGATTTGTGTAAATGCAGATCTACCCCTCTCCATCTTCCCTCTTCCCACGTGCTCATTCACACACAGGCAGGAATTATTTTCTTTAAGGAAACACTGCAGCAGGGAAAATGCTGAAGGGGAAACAGACTCCATTGCATATGTTCTCGTCTTCAATTATCATATACAATTATCATATACTCATCCACCTCCAGTGTGCAATAAGAGAGGATACTCATGGCATAAGGTCCTGGGGCACATTTTAAGCAAATGACAGAAATCTAAGACTGGGGAAACTGTTGCGTTTTCAATTCACATCAAGAAAAAACATGCGCGTGCACACATGCACACAAACACATACACACACACACACACACCTACTGTCCAATTTTAGTAAGCCCTGTCTTCACTCTTTCACCCCTAAAGAGCATGCTTAATATCTGGAAGGAACGAATAGGTGCAGGAATTACATTTTCACAAGGAAAACACAGAATTCAAAACCGTTTTTCAAATGTGCCAAGAAGACAGATTACATTTCATGGGCTTTTTGTGTGTGCTTTAAATACGAGAAAACTGCCATGTCAAGAATCTCTCCTTCAATACCCGCACTCGTTTTATCATTCACAAGTGTAATTTTATCATGTATCATCAGGTACTATATGATTTCTAGGCTGCAATGTAACAGTTATTGGTTTGATATATTACATTTATTTAATTTTGAACTGTGGGTTTTTTTTAATTAGGGTAATTTAACAATGCAAATCTGGCCAAGACAGCCAGGATGAGATCAGACTGATGGGCAAATCACCAACCTAAAGGGACATGCCAGGTATGACACAGTCTGACATGGGTAGCTGGAGAAGTGCTCAAAAACATTTGTATAAAAGTGGATGAGTGGGTTGAGGAAAATTAACACTGAAAATCACAGACTATGCTACAAAGAGATGATGTGCTTTTCTTCTACCATTTCTGTTTTAGACCATTAAATGTCCAAATTCTTGCTTTTAGAGAACATGGGGCTGGAAAATTCCACCAAGAAGCCTTTTCTGGTATAGAGTCTACACTATCTTTTCATTAATTTATAAGTAAAAAGAAAGAAATAATACAGAGGGAATCAAAATTCTATTTGATGATTGCAAAGTATTGGAGAGATATGGCTTTCATTAGCAAATCTGTGTTAAGAGAAAGAATCTGTCCTAAGCAAAAAATTATGGAGTACAGTCCCTATGACTTCCTTGGGATCAGGCAGTGCTGCATTTGATCTTTCAGGAGGAAGTGTGGTTTCATGAAATAGCATGAACTATGAACCAGGATTTGTGGACTCAACCTGGACTCTAAAACTTACTAGCTGGTTAACCCCGGGCATGTTATTAACCTCTCCAAACCTCATTTTCTTTATGTGACAAATGGTAAAATAACAGATCCTTTGTAAAGCTATTGTAAATTTTTCTTAAAAGGATTATTGATTTATAGTATTTAATAAAAGCTAGTTTCAAGCCTCGTGGACTTCAATAATGCTTTTTAATTTCCTATTAACATACAAAGATACAGAATCTAGCCACAGACTAAAAACTAAAGAGCAGATTCCAAATTCAACAATCTGAAAAAAAAATTTCCTTTAAGTACATTACTGATTAAAGCATATTCTTTCCTTTATCAACTGGATAGCATTTAAAAATTTTAATTGAGGTTAAACAAATATAACATAAAGTTGGCCACTTTAACCATTTTTAAGTGTATAGTTCAGTACAACTAAGTATATTTAAACTGTTGTGCAACCATCATCACTAACCATATGCAGAACTTTTTAATCTTCTAAGCTGAAATGCTGGACCCATTAAATGTAATTCCCCACTACTTCCTCCTCGTTAGCCCCAGAAACCTCCAATCAACTTTCTGCATCAATGAATCTGACTATTCTAGTTACCTCTTCTAAGCAGAATCAAACAATGTGTATCCTTAAGTGTTGGCTCATTTCACTTAGTGTAATATCTTCAAGGTTCACACATGTTGTAGCCAGCATCAGAACTGCCTTTTTAAAGGCTGAACTCCATTTACTGCACATTTCACATTATCCATTGATGGACAAAGAGGTTGCTTCCACCTTTGGGCTATGGTGAATAATGCTACTATGAATATTAATGTGCAAATATCTGTTGGTGTCCCTGCTTTCAGTTCCTTTGGGTATCTACCCAAAAGTAGAATTGCTAGATCATATAATAATTCTACTTTTAATTTTTTGAAGAAATGGACAGCATTTTGAAGTCTAAGATCCAGCCCCAAGTACATCCCTGCTAACATGAAAGCTGGGGTCCTGACAGGGTTCATAGACAGGGCCAGAGTGATCCTATCTGTGGCAGACACAGTCTAGAAACAAAAGCATTAACCCAGGGTCTATACATAATTAGCATGGCTCAAGGGAAAGGAAACATTATGCTAATATCATAGCATAAAAGCACAAGTTTCAAAATGCTTCAACAGAAGCAACAGAAGAAATCCTGTTAATAAAACAAAAGAAGGCAGAGCCCCTGGGAAGAGGGACGGGGATGGGCTGAAACCAAGGCAGAGAGGGAGCACAGTGAGGTAGCTAAGGTGAAAAAAGAAAAAACAGATGAAGGATGAAAGGAACAAGAAGGACAGAATAGAAAATAAAGAAACTAGAATTATCTTAGTGGGAATAAAACAGACACTGGAAAGAAATAATGGGAGAATTTCAGCCAAGGTAAGGCCATTCAGAGACATAATGCCTTGTGGTTCTAACATTAAGAATGGTGAAGTAGGAGAGGACTACAGTCCCTTGTTTATCTTTTTGTAGGTGGTTAGGCCATTGCATACACAATTATTAATACAACTTTAATTCAAGTGTCTTTCCAATTTTTTTCTAACTTAGAACAAAATGCACAGATGTCAGAATAAGAGCATTTTTAAGGCTTCTGATACTGTCAATTTGTTATGCAAAGGGTATCAGCAAGATATGAGCCTATCAGCATGACCACTATTAACTTTTAAATTTTGTTTAATTTGAAAGAATCTCAAACTTGAGAGTAACTATACGAATAGTGTAGCTTATTTTTTCTTAATGATTTTAAAATTATTTGCCAATATGACAGCCCATCACCTCTAAGCATATTTCTGTATGCAATGACAGTGTCCTATGATATAGCCATGAAAACAGTAACACTAACATATTACTACCATGTAACACTTAGATGCTATTCAAGGTTCACCGACCATTCCTTAGTGATCCTTTATCACAGCAAAGAGAATCCAGTTCAGAATCAAAGCTTATGATTCATTGACTTTCATGAGCTTAAACATTTAAACAGTAGAGGCCAGTTATTTCTATAAAGTTCCTCAACTGGAGTTTGCTTGCTGTTTTCATGATTAGATTCAGGTTATGCATCTTTGGCAGGAACACCACAGTAATGATGTGGTGTTCTCATTATACCCTATTAGGCAGTACGCAATTCTAATAAGTCCGATTTCTGTTTGTTATTAAATTTGATCTCTTGAAGATGGTATCTGCCAAGCATTACTGTTAAGTTACTCATTTTCCCTTTGTAATTGATAAGCATTTGGGTATTGGGGGGAGTTACTTTGAGACTGCATATGGCTCATTCCTCATTACACTTAGATTTTGGGAACTGATTTATTCGGATCAGTATTGACTCACGAATCCCTATTTTACTCAATGGATTATAATCTATTACTATCATTATTTTGAATCTCAGATTGCCCCATATTTGGCTAGTGAGAGCCTCTTCAAGCTGGCTCCTGTGTCCTTTCAATATATTCTCATCTTTCTTTGAGTATTCTCCTACTTTTGTGTACTTTTCATGTAGAAATCAATCAGTCATTTCTACAAGAAGGACTTTTAAGTGGAGTATTTAGAAACCAAAGTTTAGGAATAGGTCTGCACTAAGTATCACTGATCTCAGGTCCTCAGAGGTCAGAATGAGGAAATACACCCACATACATTAAGATATGCATCTTGCTTATTTCTATACATCTCTTTCCCTCTACTGAATAACATGGGTTCATGTCAATATCTCCAATGAACAGGGTTAATTCTAGTTTCCTCCCTTTACCAAATAAGTCATACCTCTGTCACTCTCAAGGTGAACTTCTCACTTTCCCCCAGATGACAACCAGCTCTAGGCCATTGTAGCTCCCCTCTCTTCCAGGACCTGCGCATTCCCAAACAAGGCTCCTTATTTGCCCTGCCTCATACAATGACTTTTGAATTGATCTATGGAGAACCATAAGAACAAGAGATATTATCAATACTACATTTGAACTTGAATATTTTACAAGTTTATACTTGTGAGGAAAATTGTGCTTCACATATGCATTATCCATTTACCTATATGGCTTGTGTCAATTCTTATGATTAGTTTATGTTCTCTGTTGGTGAATGCATTAATTCTTTGCCCTAAGTATTGAAAACCATTTCTTGATATTTGGTTTTTAATTTCTTTTAGTTTTAAAATATAAGCCTTTTACTTTATTGATTTAGAAAGGCTGAAGCCTTTGCTGATTTTTTACTGCCTTTGAGCCCTATTTTTTTCTGAGCTTTTTGTATTTATCTATCACTCTCTACTCAGGTGACTCTCAATCTGGGAGGATTTTAGGCACCTCCCATCATCACCATTTGACAATGCCTGGAGACATTTTTGATTGTGATGACTGGATGGAGGAGTGTGATTGTCACCTGGAAGGCAGAAGCCAGGGATGTTGCCAAACATCCTACACAGGCACAGGACTGCCGCACAAATAATACTCATCCAGTCCACAATGTCAATATTGCCAAAGCCTGCCCTAGAGTTTCTGTACTGCTTTATAGTTGTTCTTTTGATTTCTTCTAAAATAAGATATTGGGGAAGAAAAGGCTAAAAAGAGAAATACTGTAAACACAGGCAACAACTTTCCCTATATCCTACGTTTGATTTACTAATGCTGGTCATAAAAGCCCAACATAAAGAGACTCAGCTTATCCATAAAGTTGTAAGTCCGTTTTTGTCCTTGCCAAAAATTCATATCTAGTTTATCTGGGTACATTTGTACTCTCTTAAATGCCAGAGGAAAAATAAGGCAACGAGTAATTTCAAATCCTTCTACAGCCAAAATGAGAGGACTAAAAAAAAATAATAAAATAAATAAACAAATGTGTGTGTATATATATATATATATATATACACACACACACACACACACACACACACACACATACATAAAAATACACAGATAAAATAAATATTTTTAAAAATTGGTCTGGGGATATAGCTCAGTTGGTAGAGTGCTTGCCTCACATGCACAAGGTCCTGGGTTCAGTCCCCAGCACCACAAAAAAAAAAAAAAAAATTAAACAACAGTGTCAAAAATCAAATCATTGCATTTTTGGAATTCAGGACTTTGAAAGAAAATACTTAGCAGAAAAACATAAAGAAATGTAACAAGCTATATATATCAGAAGAAAGGAGATTTCACAACATTTTTCTCTCCACACACTCAACGCATATCTTCTTGCGTACAGGACTGTTATTGGCCTGCCAGAATAGTTTACTATCATTTTCACAAGTATTCAATTCTTAGAACCTAGGGATTTCTAAACCTTCTCTATCCAATCAGAGCAGTGTCTTTGTCCCAGCTCCATCTGAACATAATCCTATCCTCCTGACAGGGTTGACATCTACTTTCTACCATCACCTCACAGGAATAAGCCCAGTGATGAATCCAATAAGACTTATCTACAGCCAAACAGCCAAATGCAAAAAATCTATGCTGCTTTTCTTTATTCTTTTCTTTTCTTTCTTTCTCTCTCTTTTCTTTTTCTTTCTTTCCTTTTTTTTTTTTTTAAAGCACAGTACCTTTTAAGAAGAACCACAGGCAAAACAGTACTCTCAGGACCTGTGGTTTGCAGTAAGAAACTGCTAAACATGTTAGGGAGGCTTCTTGAGATTTAGGTTCCTTACTAAAAAATGGAATGGACACAAAGAAGAGAACTCTTCTTGGCCTATTTCAGTTTAAAATGCCAATGTATTCTATAAATTTATTCTATAAATTTTGTTTCCTTTCCTACAAGCACTAAGGCATTTGAAATCTTGGCCAATCCATTTCAAATGCTTTAGGCTCCTTTCAACTCGTTACAAGAAAAGAGTCTGTTAGAAAGACAAAATAATAAGATTTGTTAAGTCACAGCAACTAATTATAGTAATAGCTAATATTTATTGAGGCTTACTATTCTAGACAGCATTCTAAATGATTTACATGTGTTATCTCACATAATCCTATGACAACCTACAAAGTAGATACTTGTATTACCATTAGTTCCATTTCATAAGTAAGGAAACTAAAGTTTAGGAGTTTGAATAATGCTTTCCAGGTCAGAACTAGGACTGAAATTAGAAAGTCTGAATGTAAAACATCAATGGCCTTAACCACTATTCTGCCTCTCTATTCCCATCCTGTCCAAAATATTATGGTTTCTTTCAGGTTATATTTTTATGCTTAAAGAACTGTTAGAAAAGTATGAAAAAATGACAAAAAATGAAAAAAAAACCCACCAACCTTTATACAACTTGATCGAATGTGAAACCCCTCATTCATATGGCACTAAACTCATAACCCTTTCTTTATCAGATCTGACTGCATGACCATGTTCCTGACTCTACATTTACACAGTTTCTAGGCTTATAGAGATCAATGACAAATTTGATCATAAAAGTAAAAGCTAAACAGAACATAATTTGTTTTGTTAAGATAATGGGTAACTCTTTCTTAATACTAGTAGCAGAAATATGTGACTATCACTAGGTAACTAACAACTTACCTGAGAAAACTGAACACAGTGTACCTGGCCAACATCTGATGGAATCTAACCTCTCACTGTTCCTCTCTTCATCTTAGACAAAAGTCAGAGGATCCCTTCTGTTGCCACTGCTGCTACCCACAGAGTTCAGGGAAGAGAAGATTTATGGCCTCATGGCATGGTTACAGAATTCCACTATGTCTTTCTATTTTGTTGCAAAATATAATTTTACCATGTTTAGAACTGCTAAGGGGTAGGGGTGTAGCTTAGTGCTTAGCATGTGTGAGGCCCTGGGTTCAATCTCTAGCACACCCCAAACTATTTAGAGTTAAGTCTTCCTGTGGTAGGGATGGCCTATTCTGATTCCTGATCACCAGCAGTGTCCTCAGAGACTGCCATGGAGCAGTCTTTGGTCAAGAAATGGGAGACTGGGAACTGAAGTCCATGGACTTTCATTCCTCCAACTCAAAAATACTTGCCCAGCCAGCCAGCCAGCCAGCCACCCAATCTAGTATAAAGATCTATCACATCAATTTTAGGAAAAAAAAAAAAAAGAGGTCCCGAAGATGCTTTTGGGGAGGCAGGAAATTCAACTATCTATCACTATATTATCGATCAGCCTCCACACTTTCTGATGTAGCAATTAATCACTCCATTGATGAAAAGCCATCTCAGTTTTACAATTCTATTGCTTTCTCAGCAGACAGGCAAAAATTTCACAGACCAAGTTTTTTGTTTGTATGTTTTTTTATTTATTTTTCAGCAAATCAAAACCCACTCAAATGGAAAATGGAAAAATGGAAAATGAACTGTGCATTTCAATGAGACACGGAGGATAAGATATCAGCACCTCACTTTCTATGTGTGTGTTATTTCCACATTTTGTCTGTGACCTCTTTGAAGATTTGACTCTCTGAGGGGACCCCAAATTGTTTCATAATCAGGGTTTCCCACTGCTGAGATGAAGGACACTGAAAGCCAGATACACTAACTCTAGCAGCAACTGAGAGCAAAAACTAATGAATGTTGCCGAAGACTGGCCAGCCTATTGCTAAATAAATAAAAGTCTAATTAAGTGACAGGAGAATTAAAATTCATTGTCATTATCGAGATGATACATGTGCCTAAGGTATCAGCTCCTCTGGAGACAGGCTGTGACCTCTTTGCACAAGTAAATATAAACTAAAGTAGTTTTTAAATCAAGTTGGCTCTCCAACATTAATATGTATATATCATAAAGAAATGCTTTCACAAGCATTTATGTTCAGAGATGTTCATTATAGAATTATTTGTTCTGGTAAAAAAAATGAGAGAATGACGACTCTGTCAGGGATCAGTTGCATGAACTGCATAGTGAAGGGATTCAGGAACCACACAGCCTTGTGTGTATCTGATTCTGCCATATACAAATTGTGTGGCCTTGGGGAAGTTGGGTAATATCCCTGAATCTTAGTTTCCTTGTCTGGATTTTAAGAGTTTCATATAATGCCTGACACAATAAAAGCTCAATAAATACTAGTCATTATTATTAGGTTACATTATTATTGTTATATATGTGGACATTTAAAAAAATTTTTTTTAGTTGTAGATGGACACAATACATTTATTTTATCTATTCATGTTTTATGTGGTGCTGAGGCTCTAACCCTGTGCCTCACACGTGCTAGGTGAGTGTTCTACCACTGAGCTACAACCCCAGCACCATATGTGGACATTTTTTAAAAAGAGACTTCTGTATCTATTAGAATAGGAAATAAGATGATCATGAATCATTATATTAATAAAATATGTAAGTTACAAATTGTAGATGGGTATAAGTAAATAGCTTTCCATGTGTGCTTGTGTGCACACACACCTGGAAGGTCTGCAGGGATACATATTAAACTGTTACAGTAGATTCCCTTGGAAATGAGGAGTGGCCAGGGAGCAAAAGGTTTTCCTATTTAGCCTTTCCATGGAGGCTTCACAATAGTAAATAGCAATACTAACAATTTTAACCCCAATGTTTCTCATCTAAATTTTAATTTTGTAAAGAATTTTCTACTCCCTTTTTTCCTCATAAAGATGGTAGGATGACTGAGGTCACTTGTTAGCCTACAAATCTTGGAGGCAGCAACAGAGCACACCACTCCCTTTCTCTAGCAGCATGTTCTCTTAATGCCTCATCCAGGTGTGCCTCTCCATTTAGGACACAGGCAGGTTTTTGTTCCTGACTACCTAACTGGTTAACTGGCCTGGATTCAGTCTCCCCAGGGAAGGAGAACAGCCAACAGATACAAGTGCTAGGAATTAAAGAATATCTACTTAGAAAGCAAACCCTTCCTAATCAGAGAGAAGAATCTCAAAAATTATATGCTGAGGGCCCTGATGGAGAGCTTTGTTGGAAAGCGTGTCTCCATACAACCATGGTCCTTAAAATTAGCAACTAGAAAACAGAAGATTAGCTGACAAACAGTGTATCTTGCTGCTAGATTAAGAATTCAAAGATATGATAGAGAATATAAGATGTGTGAAAATGGTCAAGTGAACCTGCTCGAACCACCTCCTTCCTCCCCACCTCACTATTCTACTAGAAAAGTATCATTCTTTGTCATTTTTCCAAAGCCATCACTACTTTAGTTCTGTCAAAGAAAAATATATACTCTCCCTCCGCCCCCTGCTGTAAAGGATGATGCTGAAAATGAATTCTTTCACTTTGGGAGCTTGACATGTTTAGAAAATGAAGTAATAGCTTTCAACTTTGAAACAAGACAGGAAGATAGCAGAGCAAAAATGAAAGAACACACCCAGGAGCTCAGGTGCCAGGGTTCAAATCTGGGCTCTCCACTTTTTTTAATCTCAGAACACCCTGAACAGAACTACTCCAAGGATGATATGAATTGCTACATATGCTTGCTTTAAAACATTGACTGGGCCAGGTAAGGTGGTGCATGCCTGTAATCCCAGTGGCTCGGGAGGCTGAAGCAGGAAAAATTCAAGTTCAAAGCCAGCCTCAGCAACTTATGAAGACTCTGCCTCAAAATAAAAAATAAAGTAAAAATTTTAAAAAGAGCTGGGGGTGTGGCTCGGTGGTTAAACATCCCTGGATTCAATCCCCAGTACCAAAACAAATAAAAAACATGCACCTAATACCTATTAACTACTGTTTCAGAGAGACTTCTGTGAATGGCAAATAAATATTGACCATTTAGTAAAAGTAAAAAGAGAATAATGCCAGTCTAACTAATTCAAAGTTATGAGTACCACAATACAGTGGGGGAAGGGATAAAATAACAAATATAGAGGCCCTTACATTTACAGCAAATGTCTTGGGCCAGGTGATTGAGGGGTTAACTTAATAATAAAATCTGGTCTTAGAGTTCAGTAATTTTTCAACTACTGCATCAGATTCTACTTTTACTAATATGATATGGAAGAGAGAATTTAGGAATTATTCTAGGATACAATCACAGATGCTTACACTTCATCTTTTTCAAAAGACAGGGAGGGAGGGAAAAAGAGGGAGAAAACTCAGTATAATCTCTGCCTGAACAACAAAAAGTGAGGAATATTTTTGTGGACAACATCTAGAAAAAAGAAATGAAAAATCTGATCCACCAGAAAAAATGAAAAGAAATAAATCACAGCCAAGAAAGGTGGCACACACTTGGAATCCCAGGGACTAGGGAGGCTGAGGCAGGAGGATCACAAGTTGAAGGTCAGCCTCAGCAACTTTGTGAGGCCCTGTCTCAAAATAAAATAAAGTGGTAAAGAACCCCTGGGTTCAATCCCAGTACCAAAACCAAAACAAAACAAAAACCACCCTGAACATGAGAGTGTGCATTGGAGAAGCTCTGTCTCTTCCATCAAAATGTCCAAACATAGAGCCACAATGTCTCTCTACAAACTGAAAGAGGAATTGATGACTGTGAGAAGAAATCTCTGAAATTGACTGAATCACAAAGAGAATTATATTAGGTCAAAGAGCCTGTAACTTAGAAAATGCTAGCTAAGTCCTGTACATTCTGCTAGCCTGTACCATGAAAGCAACACCACAAACAAAAATTTCTAAGACCCAGTACACTCAGTATGTACCATCCTCAACTTTAACAACATACCACCTTGATAAAGACCATGAATATAATCTCTTCTTTTTGTCAGCTTAGTGAATTTCTGATAGGTAAATCAGATATAGATATAAATATAGATATAGATGGATATAGTGATGTTACTGAGAGGAGCAAATAGAATTTTCAACAAACTCAGGTGCCATATGTGAAAGTTCCAAGGAAACCTATCCCAGAAATGTGATTATCTTTTCTTAAAAAAGCAAACAACAACAACAACCAAAAAAACAAAACAAAACAAAAAAAAACCCATTCTTTTCTCTAGCCTTCCCTAAGTCCTATAAAGAACACTTGGATCAAGAAATCTCATTTAAATCAATGCTTTATAAATACCCACTCATCTAGAGAATTACAGGGTTTAACCACAAAACCTAAAAAAAAAAAAAATCAGCTGAACAAATAATAGTTTTCTCTTTGATTTTGGGAGAAGACAGGTTGGGCAATTTTTTTTTTGTACATCTTTACTAATTGTATATATAAAAATCAGAATTCTATAAGGCATGCAAAATCAGGCAGCTACTTAGATCTCTACAATTACATTCTAGGTAGCCAGTAACCTATGTAATCTAAAAAGAATCTTACAAAACAAGTTTCTTTAAAAGTTCTATGGTTGCCAAACCTGCTCTATAGATCATAAACACATATAAACACACAAATTATGTCTTATTTACTATTTACTATTTATCATTGATGACAGAGCTCCAAGAAGCCTTACTAAGCATCTTGACTACAGTTTTCATTTTTTTTTTTTTTTGCAGTGGAACCTTTATATCAAACAATGTTACATAAACCCCAAAATACAGAATCCCAAAATAAAAGTGGTGTGATGTGGAAGAAGGCTGTGATGTGTGTGTGTGTGTGTGTGTGTGTGTGTCTTTAGTGAGGATGCATGGGTGGGTCTGTGTTTGGGGGGAAGCTGGTTCCCCACAATGTTGTTTGAAAATCACTGATGCAGTATAAGCTCCTTATTCCCAGACAGAACTAAATATGGGATCACCTGCCAGGTAGGCAACTTTCTTATAAGTAAAATGAGAGGTCTGATTTTTCTTCTCTATGCTTCTAGCAATAATGTATTAAGGCTTCATTATCTAGGTTCCTCATAGAAACTCACAAAAACAAGGAAGATCATTGATATGATAATCATCACAATAGATCAGACTAAACAATCTCGGTAGCATATTATCTATTTGCCAAGAAAAGAAAGAGTAATAGCTTAGTCAGATTAACTTCTGCAATCTTATTTATGTGTTTATGAAATATTAAACATTGAGATTAGAAACTGAGTGAAATATTAACTGGAAAAATCTGATATTATAATAGAAATAATACTGACCTTTGGATATAAACATTTATTCAGGTTAAAAAGAAGTTAAGTTATAAAGAAGCTGATTTTGAAAAGGCTTTACTGCTATGAACATAAAATTAGGTTGTTTTCATTCTAGCTTCATTGTAGTCTGCAGAGACTAAACTGAAATCAGCCATTTTAATTCAGAAACAATATTTAGGCTGCAGAAAGCAGAGCGGTAAACACCCTGCCTTTGTTTAAAATCTCTGAAACAGAAGGGATATTTCCTGTAATGGCATAAATTACACAGCCTCTAAAGTTATGCTGAAAAGACCCTTTCACTCTTGCAGCAATGTGCAATTTTGTGGCTGTAATTTACTAAAACTGCTTAATAAAACCCTCTTCTTTTATCAGAAAAAAAAGAATAAACAAAAAGCCAATAGCTCCATAAAAATGTTCAGGTAACATCACTCTACTTATGAGGCATGAAGTATTAATTATTAACTATTGGTCAGGCACAATGAGTGAGCACTCTTCTCCCACAGGACATTTTCCTGTCAAGATGTCACCCAGAAATAACCCTTTAGATTATGGGAAAGGGCTGCAATTCCCCACAGTCCTTCTCCATAACCATAAACACCGTCAGAGTTGCAGTACCTGCCATGATCAGATCATCCAATACCTAGTTACGTCTCTCTCTGCACTCCCTTGCATCCACATCTTTCCCACAAACACAGTAATAATTGATAGCATCTGTCTTTCAGAGGATTGCCAGCTATCAAGCTGCCTGTCCAGCACTAGAGGCTGTCCAAGCCAAAGAAGAAAGGGCATCCAGATAGAAAAGGGGAGAGCTTATAGCTTATGTCTAAATACTGGCCCTTCCCTTAATTCACTGGAAAACCTGTTCCAGTTCCTCAGCCTCTCAGCAAAGATGGGATCATAAAGATCACTTCTTTATATTAAAGTGCTAGGAATCCTAATGTGATCATATCTACCATCCCTCTGATGTCTTCTGTACTGACATTTTCTTTCTGCTCTTTTTAGAGAAAAACATGCAAAACAGTATTACTATAAAATCATTTCCTCATTTTTAATGATTCAAGATCAAGTGAAAACAGAAAACCAGGGAAGGCCACATCATATCATAACACAGTTCTTGATAGAAAGGACTTGATTGTAGATTTGGAGAGTCAGACAGATCTGGAATGAAGTCTTAAGCTCTACTTCTTACTAGCTATCTAATCTTGGGCAAATTAACTACTCTGGGCTTTAGTTTCCTCATCTGTAAATAAATAAATAATAATAATAATAAACAAGATGCATGCTTCAGAGGATCACTGAACGTTGCATATTATATCAGTTTATTTTGTGTTACTAAAATGAAATATCTGAGGTAAGCTACCTATTTAAAAAAAAAAAAAAAGAGGTTTATTTAGCTCATAGCATGGCACAGGTTCTGATGAGGCCCCCTTTTGGCCAAAGCACCTCATAGCAGATGGCAATGGCTGGAGCAGGTCCTGGAGGAAGGGTCATATATCAAAACAAGAAGCCAGAGAGACTAGGTTCCCACAGTCCCTTCTGAGGACACACTCCAATGACAGAAAGACTTTCTACTTGGCCCTGCCACTTACAGGTTCAATCACTTCCCACAGTGATCCACTGGGGACACAACTCCCAACATGAAACTTGAGGGATAAACCATAGCAAATGCTAAATATCCACATATTGTCCAAATATTTTTTGCTCTAAAATTAATTGAGTGAATATGTATTTTAATGATCAAAACCATGAAAATTTGCTATGTTAGACTCTCACTAGCCACGTATTTGAGGAGCATAGGTTTTCAGAATGGCTCTGACTATATAAATGCCATCTTGTTACAAGCCTTCCAGCTAGATGTGTTCCTGTAAGCTGTTATTCCTGACTTGAAGAAAATGGACGGAAAGGAGGGAGTTCCCAGGATGCCTCCTGTGCCGCTCACTAAATAAGCCCTTTGACTGACTCCAACAGCAGGACAGGACTGTCGTTTCATGAGGTGAGCTACTGGCAGACAGATGCATCCGAATCACATTAATTGGAACCTCTTGTCACAGGATAGCACCATTTCAATTTCTCTATGGATGCTTGTGTGCTACACATGGTATC
The DNA here is from genome assembly GCF_021218885.2 of Marmota monax. Taxonomy (NCBI): domain Eukaryota; kingdom Metazoa; phylum Chordata; class Mammalia; order Rodentia; family Sciuridae; genus Marmota; species Marmota monax. Next base: position 7,338,270 of record NW_026695219.1, read on the forward strand.
TGGCAGGTGTAAGAATCTCATCTCTGATTGCCTATATTCCCAATCTACTTTCTTTGCCTATTTTCTTACTGCAAGCAATTATGGCTGAAAATCAGTTTGCAACATGCGCTCATCCATATTCAGTTCCTTCCACTTCAGGCAAGTCTTGCCCAGAAAAAAAATAAATAAAAAGAGACAGATTTGAGATATTCACATTTGTTCCTATATTTTGATCCTCTGATTGTCCAAATGTTTGCTTGTTGATAACATACAGCTTGCTCCATGTCAAAATAAATATTCAAAAGACACGGCTCCAAACAACTAAAGTATATATGTAAAGTGAATCAAAAGTCTCAATACATCAGACTTACAGAAAGGAGCAGCCTGAATTAGCTAATGCAATGCTAGAGATTTAAAAAAATAATGTTGAGGAAAACAAAGATTTAAGAAGCAGCACCTGGTACTAACACACCAATGACAAGGTTAAGACAGGGTTAAAGAGGGCATATGGCTTTTCTCTGTACTCTTAACAATACAACTTAGTGTAAATTTCATAGGAGGCATAGTTTCCTCATTCTTTTTGTATGGCTTCATATTATTCCACTGAATGGGTATATAGCATCATTTATAAAAAATAGTCCCCAATTGATGGACATTTAGGTTATCTCCATTCTTTTCCTATCAGAAAATAAAATGCAGTTAATAGCCTTATATACTTATCCTTTCGTGCATTTGCAAAAATATTTGTAGGATAAATTCCTATAAATATAATTGCTGTGTCAAAGTGTATATACTTTTATAATTTTGAGGGACATTGCCTTTATACACACGTATATCTATACCTATAAAGTACCTATTTCCCTATAACAAAGTATGCTATTAAATATCTTGCTCTTTGCCAGCCAATTATTAAAAGGTGACATTTTTTGTAGCATTTCATTTGCACTGATTTTATAATATTGAATTGAGGATATTTTCATCTGTGTTACAGGAGGCTAATCCCTGAGGACAGCATCACCTGAGTTTTGTTGGCTGGTAGCTTCTGGGAGGAACCAGTAGGAAACTGGAAGTTGGGCAGAGGAAGATCAAGGTATTTCTTTCCCATTTTTTTTTCCAGTGCCTATTTCTCACAGTGCCTACATGCTTCCATAATACAGTCTCCTCTGTCCTCCCCCACTCCAGTTCCCAATGAGTTCAATAACAGCATTTTCTCTCTTTATGGTTCCAATCACAGACATTCTGTTGGCTTCTTGAGCTTGCTGGTCTGGGAGCATCACATCATCCCGTCTCCCCCCCCCCCCCAATACAGTTCTGCCCCTACAGGTTACCCTTCATTTACATCTCTTCATTTGAACCATATGAGGAAAATGTTTGTTTTTGTTTTGTTTTGCTGAGACACTAACTTACATATCTCTTGCCTATTGTTCTATTGGATTGTTGATATTTTCATGTTGATTTATAATTAAAGCAGTTCATTATTCTTTAGAGCAAGAGTTGGCAAACTTTCCTGTAAAGAGCCAGACAGTAAATATTTCTGGATTTGTGGGCCAAAAGATTTCTGTTGCAACTACTTGATTCTGCCACTACTAAGTGAAGGCAGCCACAAACAATATGCAAAAGAACGAGTGTGGCTGTGTTGTAATAAAACGTGATTTACAAAAACACTCAGCAGGCTTGATCTGGGCTTTGGTCTGTAGCTGCCAACCTTTGTGCTAGGGAAATCATTCTTTCTCTTATGATATGAACTGCAAATACTCTTCTCCCAGTTAGTTTTTAACATTTCCTTAGAGGTCTTGCCATGCAAAGTTTTTTTAGAATTTTTATTTTAACACAATGCAATTTATCTGCTATTTATAGTTTCTAGTTTCTATATTAGAGTTAAGAAAATCACGAGAAAAGAAAGATTGTACTTTAAATGAACTTGTTAGCCCAGTTGTCTTCTTAATGAGACTACTATTCTGCCCTCTAAGACTTAATTAGTGAAACCTGTTTCTTAAGGAAAATCATTCATGGAAGAATAAAGCATAAAATAGAGTCAGAACCTGACTACAGCAGAAGTTTCTACTCCCAAGGTATCCTGGGTAATCTCAGGCCATTTGATTTTAGACCTTAAAAACAATTTCTCTCCTTAGTCTCCACTAAGGACTCTAGGAATTAGAAAAAACATTCCCTTACAACATATTCATGTAAATATTCCAGGAATTTTCCATTCTATCAGGGCTTGCCCATCCCCAACATTATTCAACATCAGTGAAAGGGTAACTTATGCTATACTTGGTGTTTCCATTTCAGACCCACACTTTGATGCCCACATGATTCTGCCCCAGGTCTAAAGACTTCAGGTTTAGTTTGTAGTGAATTTAGTTTTCACCTTCTAGAAGTTAAACAAATATCTTTATAAAAATTTTGTAAGTAGAAATAGGAAAAGTAAAACATTACCAATTTAAATACCTGTTATTTACATAAACTAGATGAGGTTTTCTCTGGGAGGAAACTGGACATTCAATTTTTCACTGGGGGCTAGTATTTAAAAGTCATAATGAGTTTTGCTTACTTTCTCCTGCTATAGAAAAGAAGACACAGTTATAGGTGAAGGAAAAAAACACAGACTATAGAAATTTGGAGGTTTTGGATAGATTTGCATCCTGAGGAATACAAATAGCAACAGGCAATAGCAATTTGAAATTTCTCACTTGAGTTATTATAAAAAAGGATCCTTGAAATTGTAGACAGCTGCTCTGTCCGTAGCAGAACAAATTTATTCCTAGTTAAGATATGCATATGCACATATATGTTTTTATTTATATGTTCATCCAGATGTAAACACAGGTATATGCAGACATACACTTTCCTCATCTCACCATATTGTCTTTAGAGTTCATATTAGAAAATGCATATTCACCAAAACTAACATAAAAAACTAAAGTAGTAAAGGTAAATATAAGCTTTGGGGGAGAAGAAAGACATGGCTCAACAACTAGTACAACATCTATGACGATCTCAGGCAACTTCTGAAATTCAACCACGTTGTTCCTATACCTGTATTCCTCAAACTGACACTTAAAATCTGGTCAGAGACTTCAAGTCTCCATTTACTAATTGATTCAATAAATTCTACCAAGTATCTCATGTGCAAGGAAGCCACTTGGGATTAAGAGTACTCGTAACTAGTGACAGTATAGTTTAAAGATCATTTATGTGGAAGTAAAGAAAGGCAAACCATCAAAATAGAAGCCACAATAGAAGTTTTCTCAATTGATTAGGTCATGTTGTAAGGGAGGCAAGGTCAAGGTTCAGTTCTCTCTTTACCAATTACTTTTATTATATTTCAAAGACACAGGCTTGATTCGAGAGCTCACCACAGCTTACCATTACATCAAAAGAGATATGAGGAGCTGGGGACGTGGCTCAGTGGTGCAGTTTGCCTGGCATGCACAAGGCTGTGGGTCCAATTCCCAATTCAACAACAAAAATAAATAAACAAATAAGAGATATGAGGAAAAAAGAGTGGCTGAGCCTCAATTCTCTCCAAGTACTGGTGAAGTAATAACATCAATTCAGGGTGGACCAATGTCACTGTCTTAATATAAGTTACACTTAATGTCCAATGTGATCTGTGACTGTTAAAATAAAGACACTTATCCTGGGTAGTATTAAACTGAATTTATTCAGTCAATCTTACAAGATGCTACAGTGAAAGAGTATCAGCTTTTGGAATCAATGTACTCTAATGTTTAATGTAGTGCTCTTTGGATGTTTGCTATACCATATTCTCAGTCAAACTATTATTAAGATACAAAGATTAAAATGGATTTATTGATAAGTGAATTTAATTAGCTCCAAGAAGAGGAATTAAAGAAATAGAAAAATACTGAGAGGAAAGCTTTCTGGCATTGACACCCACCATCCCAACTTATTCATAAATCACCTGCTATGCTTCATGACCATAAATATAAGGATTGCTTCTGTTCATCTTTTTCTTATACAAGTATGATTTTGGGCCTGGAATGGCACTGACCCACTGTTTCATTTCTCTCAAAAGAAATATCCCAATAAAGCTGACACTGCCCTCTAAACACAAATTTCAGTAGGAATTTGCTAAATTATGCAAAATCCAGACCCAAAGGGAAACTACCATCTGCATTTAGTCACACTGGGATGAATTCTTCTGGTGTGAAGGTTTTCAACTGGCTTGTGTTAGACCTGTAGATATAAACAAAGCTCCCAAGAGCCTCCCCTCAGGTCCAACAGACTGGAAAAGCGAGCACAAAGGAAGAGGAATCCATTTGGCAGGTTCCCTCTCTCCTGGCACAACCCAGCAAGAATGTATATAACCTCACCAACACGACTTGCTAAGTTCCTGTGTGTTCTTTCATTTAAAACATGGGTTTCATATTAAAATATGTTGAAAACTCCTGTACTCTTTGATTCCTAAGCTCCTATAGAGCTCTAAAATATTATGGTATATAATTCACTGATTCTACTGCATCTTAATGTTTGCTGCCTAGAATTTTGTTTGAAAATCACGTAAAATATTGCACAAATGGCAAAAAAAAAAAAACCCTGGAAGATAGATGGTTTTTCTATCTCTGAAGTATAATTGTTAAAGAATTACATGGTAGGACAAACACAGGAACATCTACCATCCTGAAGGTGGGAATAAACTCATACAAAGTGAAAAGATTTTATGTTCTTCACCCTTTCTCCCAAGTGTGTTTTTCAAAATAAAGCCAATATGAAATATCAAAGGACAAAATTTTGCAACTGTTGAAATTAACACATCTTTCTAGAATTTATAATACTAAATTTCTGGTTACTTATTCAGAGTTGAACTTTTCTGTGAGAGAGGAGTATTATATACACCTAGCATCTGTGTATGTATCCACGTATTGCTGGGGCCCTAAGCATGCACACAATAAGCCCTAAAACTATCCGGCACACAATTCAACAATTATTCTGCTCTCTAAATAAGAAATCCTAAAGGCAGAGGAAGCAAGCTATTTATACCAAGTGTGGTCCAATATAATGCATGTATCAGAAAAATCATCAGTTCTAGTTCTAGAAGAGAATGAGACAGGTTATAATCTCTTTTGCAGTGAATTCAGATAGTGGTATAGTGTTTGCCTACCATGTGTGAGGCACTGGATTTGGTCCTCAGCACCACATAAAGATCAATCAATCAATAAAAATTATTGTTTCCATCTACATCTAAAAAAATTTTTTAAAAAGAAAAAAAGTATGACCAAATACATATGCTTTAATCATAATTTACACTCCCTAGACAAAACTACCAATAAGAATGAGGCACTTTGGGCAAACACTTTCTCTAACACCCTCCACCACGAGACTGGTTTTATTCTACTCATTTCACAGCTAAAGAAACTGGGCCCAAAAGAAATCTGTCCTAGGTCTTATGACTGATAAATAACACTGAGAATGTGACCCCTAAGTCCATATGATTCCAATGCCTGTGTTTAAACTATAGAAGGCTATATATAGAAAATAGGTAGCCACATCCCTCTAAACTCTGCCATTACATTGATCATACATTGTATTTCTGGCCATCACCAGAGCTAACTAATATTTATAAGATGATGCCCTATATTCACAGATATACAGTAAATATTGTGACAATTGGGAAAGTTAAGATAAGAAACAAATTAATATGACAAGAAAAATGTAGGATAGAGTGAAATTCACAGGAAATTTACCAGAAAAACAGTAAGGAATATATATAAATATGGCCCAAAGCCATTATATATAGGGGGTGGGGGCACGCGCTGAGGCAGAAGGATTGCAAGTTCAAAGCCAGCCTCAGCAACGTAGGGAGAACCTATCTCAAAATTTAAAAAAAAAATAAAAAAAGAACTGAGGGTGTAGCTCAGTAGTAAAGTATCCCTGGGTTCAATCCCCAGTACCAAATAAATAAATAAATAAAGGGCTGGGGGTATAGCTCAGTGGCAGATTGTTTGCCTAGTGTACACAAGGCCCTGGGTTCAATCCCTAGCACTACAAAAATTTTTAAAAATAACCATACATTGTGTTCACTTTGGCAGCACATATACTAATTGAAATGATATAGAGAAGATTAACATGGTCCCTATACAAGCAGGTTATGCAAATTCATAAAGTGGTCAACATTTTTGTTACAGTTAGAAGCAAGAAGTACTGGTGTGCTGTTGCTCATGAGTGTGATTACAGATAACAATAAGGAACTGTAAATTTCAAAAAGCTAGAAAAAAGTATATTAAAAGTTTTTACCATAAAAATGATTAAATGTTCAAGGAGATAAATGTTTAACCTCATTTAAAAATTGCACAATACATACATGTATCAAAACATCACATTACCCCATTAGATATGTACAATATGTATTTGTTAAGTATCAGTTAAAAATAAATTTAAATTTTTAAAAAGAACCATACACTCAGACAAATTATAAATTCCTAACTGAAAATTAAGCAACAAGGAGTATAGCGGCTTCAACTGCTGCACACGTAAAATATTCTATAGTAATTAATTTTTGTTCTTTGTGAATAAGTGTTCAATCATCTACAATACTTAATGATTTAACATTATCAATGAGCCAATTCTACAATAGGCACCTTAATGTCTTAAGTTAAAAAATGTTTTGCCTATCCCTCTAGAAGAAACCAAAGCTGCATTCATCTATTGTTCGTTTATGCTTTTTTCTTTTCATAGAAACTCTTTTCCTCCCTTTTCTGGCAATTTATCTCTTCCTTTATCTTAAAGATTGAGCCTCAAATTCAATTGTTAAAAGCCTTTCTAAACTCCATTCAGTTTGTCTTTCCCTCCTGTCCCCAGGAACTCTACATTTACCTTTATGCAAAGTCTTAACCACCTATTTCCCTGGCATCCCTTTTGCCGGATTAAGTTCTTTTGGGCTATTTCTGGGCCTCTGAATGGTACCTGCTCTATTAATAAATTATTCTCTGGAATAAATAAAAAATCTCATGAATCAAATGCCCAAATAAAATTTACAAAATGCATGGGGGAGTTTTTCTCTTTTTTCGATCATTCTCCCTACTTTAACCTCACCCTTAACTACATGCAAATAATTACATACCATCACACACATACACACACACACACACACACACACACACCACATTCATTCTGTCCAGTCCATGGAGTAACTGCCTTCACTATCTTTAATATCAAAATTAGACAAAGGAGAAACAAAAAATTGAGATTTTCTAGTAATTCACAAAAATTACATAATATGCTAAAAGTCTCGCCATGTATTGTAGCCATTCAATTAAACCAATATTCCCTAAGGACACATTATTATGTAAAGAACTACAAGTAAAAATTTAGGCACTCATGTATTCTATACACAAAATGCTTGAATAAACACAGAGATATCCAGAAAGTTCCAGAAAAGAAGAGTTAAGTACTGCATATATTGAAATTGTATCTTGGGATAGGAGCAACATTACCAAAACAACAATTATTTTAATTTGGGGGATGGCCTGAAATACAGAGACTAACTCAATAGGATACATGTGTGGTTCTCATTCTTTGGACAAATAATGGGACAAAAATTAAACACACATGTTCTCCTGCAGGGCACAAGTTTGTGAGAAAGAATCAGGCCACACTTGGAGTGAGATACTAGATGATAATTTGATAAATGCTGTTTACCTTTAAAATGTGATTAAACAGCATTTATAATGAACATGCTTAGAAAATGATGAATAATGTATCATATGTGCAGTAAAGGATAATGGGAAGTGATTGTCTGCGGGGGTAGTTTTTCCCTGGCACTGGCCCAAAGCCATTACAGTGTGTTTCTTATGAACACTGAAGTTAGAACTCTGCCAGAGGCAAAAATCCTGAGTACAGCACAGACTACAGACTACAGAAAGATTCCTACCCACAACTTCTGGGATCTTCAGGTAAAGGCAAATCGGTAAGAACACTCATTTAGAAATAGTCAGTATTAACTATCACTGATGCAGTATCCTTAGGTGGTTCCTGATGAGATGAGGAAGTCCTTCTAGGTGTGCTCTGCTATTCTCCAGGACTTCAATGAGATTCTTTTATAATCTGTCTATTCCAAGACTTGATTGTAAAAATGGAAAGAAATCATTCCACAAAATAACATATATTCAAATTTTCTTCTAAACCAATAGTATCATAAAAAATTAAATGCATACCTAATCTGGGCTGATTCACAGTGTATATTTCTAAATTAAGAGGAATTCATTGTGCTGGAAAAAACATAACTTGGATTTAATTTTTAGCCACAAATTATGACTCATGGTCCAATCTATAGGAAATAACTTCAGCAAGTTCATATCCATACATACTGACCTAACATGTTCTGGATGAAGACATTGGTGTTCATACTATAATGAAAATTAGAACTCCATGTAAAACAGAAATATTATAGGATGTCTACTTTGTCTTCAGAGCAATGTACACAAGCCAGTTGACAATGCCAGTATAAAGGACTTAATATAAATGGGTGGTATAGAGTCAAAATTTGTAGGTATATAAAAATAGAACTTATTTAGAGAAGAGTGGGTCTCTGTCTCATGGTTGGCAGAGAGGCTAGAGGTCACTGAGAACAAAGCACATGCAAAATAACTTCACAGGACACAATTTTATGAAGCATTTCCTACTCTGAGCAAAGATGTTGAAGAGGTAATGAGGTCCCACATTTACATGTAACAAAGGATGTCTATTAAAAATACTTAAATAAAAAAGATGAAGTTTGCTTAAATATGATAAGGTGAATTTAAAAAAATTCAATAGCAAATATAAGACAGAGTTGTAAAGTGTTAAAGCCATTGTTATTAAAATGAGATGTTTTACAAGGGTAACTATCATTAATTCCTTTAAATGTTGCTTTAAATACTCTGCCTGGTATAATAAGAAATTACTTAAAACATATACATGACATGTATTTATACATATACAGGAAGCAAGTATCTTTACTTGCAGAAAAGATTATATACTTTGGTGCTGGGGCTGTGTCTCAGCATTAGCACAATTGCCTGGCATATGTGAGGCACTGGGTTTGATTTTCAGCACCACGTATAAATAACTAAAGGTCTATCAACAACTAAAAAAATTTTTAAAAAAGATTATATACTTTGAAAAATCAATCTCTAATAAAAATACTAAAAGTAATAAGCAAATTTATTCACATGAATAGATGAAAATAATTATGAAAAAATCACTACCTTTATACTGAAAATAAATAGGTAGCAAATGAAAACCACTTAATAAAAATTAGCAATACATAAGTAGGATAAATTTAACAAAATATAACTTTAACATAAAAAATAGATATTATTGAAGAATATAAAAAATACAGGAACAAACAGATAAACACATGTTCCTATAGAGGAGACTAATCTCCAGTTATAGTTGCAGATCACGAATTGCCAATGTATGTGTGTGGTGACTTCATTTGCGGATTCTGAAAAGCATGCAGTACATATTTAATAAAATCAGCTGAACAGGGCTGGATTTGTGGCTCAGTAGTAGGGTGCTTGGCTAGCATGCGTGAGGCACTGAGTTCAGTTCTCAGCATTGCATATAAATAAACAAAATAAAGTCCATTGACAACTAAAAATCTATTTAAAAATCAGCTGAACTGGGCTAGGACTCTATCTATCATGTTAATTGGGAAACAAATTAGCACTTAATATAAAATGGGCAGAAGATATAAAGCCACACTATAAATTGACATTTTCTAATAATAAGCCTATGAAATTCCTCTCACATTTACTCAATGAATGGCTCACAAATCCTTAGGAGAAGTTAGTATTACTGCATAACCCATCTAAATGTTTCAGGAATTAATTACCACTTAAATATCTCACTGGTAAATACTGGCCTCAATCAAGATGAAACTATACAAATTTTCAGATAAAGATGGTATATACTGGACAATGTCAAATAGAAGTTGATTATAATATCAGTAAAGAAAACAATATTAGAGAGCAAGTAGTCAATGTTTTAATACAAGTAACAGACAGCCTTCCACAGAATCATAGATTATAGCCCAAAATTATAAGACAGTACTCTTTTCATTTCAAAATAAACGAGAGGTTTACTGTAGGCTTTCATTAGACCCAAACTCATGTCTAGAATTTTCTTTCTTACTATAATTAAGAGCATCATCTGAAAGTCCTGAAGTAGTAGCCCTCTCATGATTTCCAGCCAGGCAGGCTCTCTCACACACAAAAACACATGCATACAGATACATAGAGATAATTTTTTGCTATGAATTCAAAAAGGATCAATGTACCATATACTTATCAAGACAGTTACCAGATAAAGAAGAGGCCATGGTGCATAGGAAGCTGGACAAAAGATGAGGGTCTCAAAGCCATGCCAGACTGGGTCACTGTTCACCTAGAATACTCTAAGGTAGTCTACCAAGAGGAACAATATTAATCACTAATGATGAAGGGAGCAAAGACATGTGAATGAAAGAAGTGTTTCTGAGTGTCAGGTCCAGTGTACAGAATCATAAAAAGCAAAAAGAATTCCTAGGATAGACATGAAGATCAGGAGTTAAAAGCTATGACTACAGCAAAATTGGTCTTTGTAACTAATTTAGAATGCAAACTGTGGACAGAGGTTGTTGTAGGCTTTTGTTATGCTGTACCCGTTGCATGTTGTGTCTGTATGATTACACAGTTGCACACATGTATGTAAACAAACCCAGAGGTAGCAAGAGAGGGGCTGGTTTCATGACTTAAAGAAGTTGGGTAAAACTAATGTTTCAACTAAATATTAACCATGAACCTAGATTTTAATACTGTCCCATACAGAGTAACAATTCAGAATTGCTTAGGACAAAATAAATTATCCAAGTAGAAAGAAAACTTAAATGTCATTAGAATTATATAATCAAAGCTATAAGAGCAAATTGAAGACTACTGATATACCTTTATTTAGAAATAGAAAATTATGAAAAGAAAGACATCTTAAGTACAATTCTTTGGAAAGATAAGATTTTTTTCCCTAACCACAGCTTAATATTAATTTTTTAAAACATAACAGGCCAGGGAATTACAACAAAAGTTGGTCATCATCTAAAATATGGGAAATTACTCTTTTTAATTTTCAAAAACAGCTTTATTAAATTGATATTTTCAACAACATTTGTACTAGGGTTTCTTTATACCCATGCTCATATGCTCTGGATACCTACTATTATTTAGACTTTTTTCTTTTTTACTTCTAAGTATTCTTTTTATTTATCTATTTTTAGATGTAGATGAACACACTACCTTTATTTTATTTATTTATTCAGGGGAAAATTACTCTTAATCTTTGCATAGATTATGTGACTAAGACTATCAAGAGTCACTTTCTCTTTTCAAATCCAATCCATTTCTATCTTAGATATTTATCACTGATGCTGGAAAAATTAGCAATTAAACTGAGGGCCATAAAACTAATTTCTTCTACAGTATAAAAAAAACACAGCAAAGAAAATGTAATTTCATATTTCTTTGAAATAGATCATGCCAACTACTTTAGATTTTTTTTATTTCCCATATGTATCAGAACACCATTCTCAAATGGTACTCTCTCTAAGCAATAAACTTCTCTTATTAATTATTTTGAACACTGCATGCACACAGAAGTAGGCAAAATTGGAAGGAAGAACTTTCCAAGAATAAATGAACAACTAAATCAGAAAGGCAGATCTGAAATTTTATTTTCATCAGGCACTGCTGGCATGATCACAAAATTTAAAAGACCCAAATGATTCTGCATAAATCTAGCTCATCATCTTTCTTATACAAAGTCCAGCTTTAATGAAGTCCATAATGATCTGGATAAAATGCATTTAATTAGATTATAAACTGCAACATAAAACAGCTGCACCATGCCTTTTAACATTTTCTTCTCTGAAGATCAGAGGACTGAAAAGGGGTTATAAAACAGCCCATTCATTTTTCTTGTCTTTTAAAAGGAGGAGAAAGAACCATTAGGCACAACTAAAGTTCCAGACAACTTTTATCCAGTGAAATCCAAGTCTGCCATATCGTGAGACCTCACACAAGGGCATGATGATGGTGTCAGGTGACAGACACATCAATAGGATGGCATGGGATTACACAACTCTGGGGAATTCTAATGATTTCTCATGTGATACTGATAGTATAAGACATGTTTTAAGCTTGATGGTATCTAAATAAGACACACAAGAAAGAAAAAAAAGACTAATTAAAATACATTTCAGAGATAATCCCAACATGATTCTTTATCAATAAGCAAGTCTACTGTGAATTTGAGATGATGAACTAAAGCTCACTCTATTCACCCACAGATGTATCTATCCACTCAGATAGGTCCTTTATTTAATTTTGATTGTAGGATGACAGGAGGTAAGAAACAGGCATACAAAAATGGTTTAGTTCCTCATATATGTACCTACACATGTCCCAAAGGTATTATCTTGACTACTAGAAACTAGAGCCCAGGCTCTGGAGTGAATAGCTCTCTTCTGAATCCCAGTTGCCACATTTATTAACCCTATGACTCAATTGCTACATCTATATACAGTGAAAACAGTACATATTTGTAGGGTAATTATGGTGGATTAAGTGCATAGCATTTAGGATTTGGCCTGGTTTATAATAGGTGTTCATTAAGTTAAATCACAATCCAGAAAGGCAAGCATAGTTAAGAGAAATTAAATAACATCTTTAAATAAATGAAGAGATATACCATGTTAATAGATGGAAAGATTCAAAGTCAGATGTCAAAATTCACCTAAGTGATCTACATTCAATTCCACTGCAATCAAAATAACAGCAAGCTTTATAAAAAAATATTGAGCTGATTCTAAAATTTATATAAAAAGAAAAACAATTTTAAATATCCAAATCGGTTTTTAAAAAAAGAAAGAAAAACTTATAGGGCATTCACTATTTGATTTCAAGATTTACCAAAAAGCTACCCTAATCAAGATGGTGTGGCATTAAAGAAAGAATTGAATGTAGAATCTAGAAATAAATCTATACAAATGTTATATCAGTCAAGCTGTGAACAAAGTACTTGACAAGATCAACTTAGGGATGAAAAGTTTATTTTGAGCTCATAGTTTCAGAGATTTAATCCATGGTAAACTGACTCCATCCCTCTAGGCCCAAGATTAGGCAGAACATCATGGTAGACAGACATGTCAGAGAAAAGTTACTCACCTCATAGCAGCTGGGAAGCAGAGAGAGAGGGGAAGGGGCTACAGAGAAGATGAACCTTTTCATAGAATTCCTCCAGTCATCCACCCTGCTACCCATGCCCCACATAACTACAGTTACCACCCAGTTAGTCCATTCAAACTAGGATGACTGATTAGGTTATAGCTCTTATAATCTGATCATTTTACTCCTGCATTAACATAGCAGATTTTGGGGGAACACCTTATATCCAAACCATAACAAATATGGTCAATTGATTTCCATCAAAGATGCAAACATAATTCAGTGGGGAAAAGAAAGTCTTTTCAACCAATGATGCTGGAAATTTTTTCCAATTGGGATACATGAATGGTAAGTGAGTACCAGCTCTGATCTCACACCATATTTAAGAGTTAATTGCAAAAATGGATTATAAATCTGAAAGTAAAAGCTAACCCACAAAACTCCTAGAGGAAAATCTTTGTGACTTTTCAAAAGAAAATAATTCTTAAGTAAAACAAAAAAGGGGGAGGACAGATGGATAGACTGATGAGAGGGTCAGGAGGTGAGCAGCATGACATATGCTCAGGGCACCAGGACAAAAAGACTGCTACTACTATGATGGAGATGTTGAAAAGTTACTATCATGAAGAAGGCCACCCAAAGAAGCCTCACTGAATCCACGATTCTTAGTGCACCACTATAGTCTCCATTGAAAAATGGAAATCTATCACCCTCACAAAGCCAATGCTAAGGAGGTGGCCAAACCACAGCAATAATTACACTAAATTCTTGTGCTTCATCTGTTCAAACAGGTCCAAGGTGGCCAGCAGATGCAGAGGTTTTGTATTGGTAAGTATTCTTCAGTATCTGATAGCCTATTTGAGTTCTGACAGTTGTCTACCAATGGCTCCATGGCAAGTGATATGAAACTTAATAAGCATCACATAGTCATCACTGTGAACTGAACCTGGGCCTTCATCATGCAAATAAGTCACAGGGATCTGGCTCCTATTAGGTTAACAATATCATCATGGTCATCTAGGAGCTACTGAAGTACCACCACAGGTTGCTGTATGTTGACACTGATATTCGCATGGCAATGTATAGAAGAGGTCTCCTATATAGCACAGACCCACTCATAACTGTGTTCCTCAATAAGTACAAACAGTACTTTGTGCCCCTCAATAAATACAAACAGTACTTCCCTGGAACTGGGGACTTTGGAGTACTGGGACTGGCATAGTCAAGTATTATAACTATCAGCTCCATGATGGGCATGATGATGAGTCTGATGAGGTCATTTTCAGGTTGGTCACAAACCAAGTAATGGAGATGTTCCAACCTAATGTGGTGGTCTTATAGTGTGATTCAGACTCCCTATCTGAGGATCAGTTAGGTTGCTTTGATCTGACCATCAAAACAATACCATGTGTCTGAAATCTGTGAAGATCTTCAACCCGTCTGTGCTGACACTGGAAGTGGGTGCTAGACATACTTAACGAATATGTCCCTGGACATAGAGATTCCTAATAAACTTCCATACAATGGCTAATTCAAATACTTTACACCAGATTTCAAGCTTTAGATCTGTCTTTCCAACTTGACTGACCACAACACAAATGAGTATCTGGAAAAGATCAAACAGCAGCTGTCTGAGAACCTGAAGATGCTGACTCAGAGGAAATTGGCAAAGAGGAGAAAGGAGACCCTGACAAGTTACCTTGACCTTTTCCTCAGGAAGGAAGGAAGGGAGGGAGGGAAAAAAAAACTTGCCTTAGACTCTGATAAGGAGGGAGAGATTGGCCACAAGAACTCTTCTAAATACAAAAAAGCCAAGACAGCCAGGTGCCATGAGGCTGTCTTGGCTCAGAAGGCTGAGGCAGAAGGATCATAAGTTTAAAACCAGTCTCATCAATTAATGAAGCTCTAAGCAACTTAGCGAGATCTGTCTCAATATAAAGAATAAGAAAGCCTGGGATGTGGCTCAGGGGTTAAGCACCTCTGGATTCAATCCTCAGTATTAAAAAACAAACAACAAACAAAAACAAAACAACCAAAAAAACCAACAAGCCAAGATAGCAAGATAGTCAAAACAGAGAATGAAAAAAGAGAAAGACCCCCCAAATGTATAAGATATAAATGTTCCCAGATATTAGACAGAAATCAGGATCCTGAGCCCAGTGCAGGATCCAGTGCAGGACTTAGGACCCTGCAACTGTTAACTCTTGTATCAGCTACCTTACCACCCTTCCACAGCTCAGCTTTTTTTTTTTTTTTTTTTTGGTGGAAATTGAACTCCGGGCGTTGTGCATACTAAGCATATATTCTACCAATGAGCTATACCCCAGCTTTCCCAGTTTAAGTTCTTAATTTTGAACCATAAAAGGTGCCAGGTCTGAGTGAAAGAGATATTTTTATGTAGTCATAAGACAAAATTTTGAAATGCCAAGTGCCTATTTAGTAGCTTTGGAAAAGTGCCCTAGTTGAGTGCTCTAGAAGGGGTGGCTGGATCTTCAGGGACCCCCTGTTCTTTTGAGGTTCCAAAAATAACATAAGTCATTTTAAGATTGGTTCTGTTCTCATACCTTCCCACTGACCTCAAGTGAGCTAAGAAATTCATATTGCCTGCCCTCTGTCTTCTCCTAATTCTGCAGGTAATAGTTTAGTTTCTTTTATGAGATACTATTTTCTTTTTTGTGAGACTCTCTATAATAAAATGATACATTTCTCTAAACACACACTTTATAAACACGAACCATTAAAGAAAAAAATTGATAATTGGACTTTATCAAAATTAAGAACTTTGGTCTTCAAAAGGTACCATTAAGGAAACAAAAAGGAGTTGGCATGGAGGCACAGAGGCTGAGGCAGAAGAATCGTAAGTTCAAGGCCAGCCTGGGCAACTTAACCAGACCCTGTGGCAAACAAAAAAATAAAATAAAAAGGACTGGGGATGTGGTCCAGTGGTAGAGAGCCCCTCAGTTCAATCCCAGGTACTGCAAAAATAAATAAACAAATGCACAAGAGGTGGGGGGATAAAGAGAAAATATCTGTAATGCATATCTGACAAATGACTTGCATCCATATTACATAAAGAATGCTTAGAACTCAACAAAATGAAGGCAAACAACCAAAAATAGGTCCAAAACTGAAAAATTACTTTGAAAAATTACTTGGAAGAAAATATACAAATGTCAAATCACACACACACACACACACACACACAGAGGATGAACTGCACCCAGATCCTCTTGCCTCAGCCTCCCAAGTGGCTGGGATTCTATGCAGCAACAGAAAGAAGTAAATTTCTGACAGACCCAAGAACATGGATGTGTCTCAAAACCATTATGCTAAGTGAAGTAAGGTGGATGTAAGGGCATATAATGATTTCATTGATGTAAAATAAATTAATAGATAGTGACAAAAAGGAAATCAATGAATGGCAGGACCTAGGAGGAAAGGATGGACTGGAAAAGGGTACAAGCAGAAAAGTACAGTGGTCTCCCCTTATCTAATAGTTTCCCAGTCTGCCATTTCAGTTACCTGAGGCCAACTGTGATCTAAAAATTACTAAATGGAAATGAAACAGAAATAAACAACCCATAAGGTTTGAATTGTGCACCTTTCTGAGTGTGCAATGAAATCTCACACTGTTCGGCTCTGCCCTGATCATCTCCTCATGTAGTTCGACCCTGCTGAAGATGCTACCTGCCTGTTAGTCTTTCAGTTTCTGTGATCAGATCAACTGTTGTAGTATTACAGTGCCTGTGTTCAAGTAACCTTTATTTTCCCCAGTAATGCCCCCCCCACAAAAAAAAAAAAAACAAGAGTAGTGACGCTGGCAATCTGGATAAGATAATCCATAAAGTGACTACTTTACGCGAAATGGTTAAAGTACAGTAAGATATATGAAAGTTAGACTACATCCACATAACTTTTATTGTGGTATATTGTTAAAATTGTCTATATTATTATTGTTACTGTCAGCCTCTTCTTGTGACTAATTTATAAATTAAACTTTATTATAGGTATGTATAGAAAAAACAGTTCATACGGGGTTTGGTACTGTCTATACGTCAGACATGCCCTGGGGGTTCCAGGCATCCCCTGTAGATCCTGGAAGGACTCCCTTACAAAAAAGGGGGAACCACCGCATACAAAGGGTCACTATTATGCACATGCAATGAAGCTCAACATCAGTAATCATTAGGGAAATGCAAATCAAAACTATAAGATACTACTTCCTATCCATGAGGATAACTATTATTCAAAACAACAAATGATGGTAGGGCCATAGAGAAAGTGGAACCTTTGTGCACTGCTGATGGTTATGTAAAATGGGACAGCTGTCGTGGGAAACAGTCTGGATGTTCCTTTAAAAATGTATCACAGAATTACTCTATAATGCAGCATTCCACTTCTGCATGTAAAACCAAAGGAACTGAAAGCAGAGACTCAAACAAATATCAGAAAACCAATGTTCACAGAAGCCCTAATCACAATAGCCAAAAGGTAGAAATAATCCAAATACTATCTGTCAACAAATGGATAAATAAAATGTGATATATACATACTTATTCAACCTCAAAAATGAAGCAATTTCTGATAAATACCACAATGATGAACTCTGAAGATATTATGCTAGTTGAAAGAAGCCAGACACAAAAGAACAGATATAATTCCACCTATATGAGATACCTAGAATAGTTAAAGTCATAGAAAGAAAAGATAGAATTGCGGTTGCCAGAGGCTGGCACAAGGAACCGGGAGTGACTGTTGCATGAATTGAGAGTTTCCGTCAAAACGTCTGGAGATGGGTGGGAGTGGCGATTGTATGACAAAACACATATCCTAAAACTAAACTGTCTACTTAAAAATGGTTAAAATAGCAAGGGTCATGTTATGTATATTTTACCACAATTTTTAAGAATCAGTATAAATGTGGGTGCAGTGGCTTGGACCTGTAGTTCCAACTACAGGCTAACACAGGAGGATTGCTTGAGCCCAGGACTTCAGGGTCAGCCTGGGCATCATACCAAGATCTCACCTCAAAACAAAACAGAATGGGGAAAAAAAAAAACCCACAAGACTCTAAATGTAACAGGGAGTCTTCTAAGAGTGATGGAAATATTCTGTGTCTTAATTGTGACTGTGTGGTTTCATGGGTGTGTGAAACTGTCAAGACTCATCTAATTAAATAGATTCATTTAATTGTATAAAATTATTGCTCAATAAAGTTGATGAGGGGAAAAAAAGATACCAGCAAATTAGCAAGAATATAATTTACATCTCTCCTTCCTGCCTTCCCCCATTTCATCTTACCAAGCATACTAATTTTCTTTTACTTGGGAAGTAAGAAAAGAAAGTGGAAAAAAAGGAAACTCGTTCATTCAATAAATAATTAAGGAAAATCAATTTCAACTGTTACTCTAGTAACAGTGTTACAGGTTTAGGATGAGAAAACTGAGGTTTGGCTTGGTGAAGTAACTCATCTAGGGCACACAGAGTAAATGATGAAGCTCAGTTTGTCACCACCATCTGTGGCTGGAAGTCTTCACAGATGTGCATGGCTGAAACTTTCTTTCTGTGATTTCACCAGGCCTATAAACACCAGGGGAAATAATGACAGGTAAAGCCCTGAGAATTGTGCATGATCAGTCAAAATAACATTGAAAAATAGGCATTTCCATTCACACTCAAGGACCTCCTGCAAAACATTCCAAAACTTTTGTCTTTGGGAATTTCTCCTTCACTCAACAGTTTAATACAGAGATTAAGAGCTCATGCTCCAGAGTCACACTGTAGTTCCCCTCCCTGGTGCTGCACCATATATGACCTCTTCTTATGTTTTTCTCAACTGCTAAATGGAGATTTTAACTGCATCTATCTCAAAGGACTTTTATGATGAAAAAAAATTAAACAATGGATATAAGTAGAGTTATATGAAGAAAGGAAGGAAGGAAGGTGGGAAAGGAGGGAGGTAGGGAGAGAGGGCGGACAGACAGGCAAGCAAAAGCTAGTTTTCTTAGGTAGTAGTTTGGATTCACAGATGTTTCCTTCCTTCCCTCCTCCCATCCTTTCTCCCTTCAAATACATTAATGTTCCTCAAATATAGTTGTTGCATTAAAAATGTATAATGGATACAGATGGCAAATAAGCATATGAAAAGACATTCCACATCATATGTCATCAGTGAAATGCAAATTAAAACAATGAGATACCATTACATGCCTATTAGAATGACCAAAATCCAGAACACTGAAAACACCAATGCTGGTGAGGACGTGGGGCAACAGAAATCACTGCTGGTGGCAATGCAAAATGATGTAACCACTTTGGAAGAGCTTAGTGGTTTCTAACATAACGAAATGTATTCTTTCCCTATGATTTAGCAGTTTCACTCATTGTTATTTACCTAAGAGTTGAAAACTCATTTCTACACAAAAAATCTGCATGTGAATGTTTATAGCAGCTTTATCCATAATTGCCAATACTTGGAAGCAACAAAGATGTTCTTCAGTAAGTGAACGGATAAGCAAACCATGATGCATCCAGACAAGGTAATATTACTCGATACTGAACATAAATGAGGTGTCAAGCTATGAAAAGACACGAAGGAATCTTAAATGCATATGACTAGGTGAAAGAAAACAATCTAAAAGGCTATTCAACTATTATAAAATCTAAAAGGCTATTCAACTATTCAACTATTATGATATTCTGGAAAAGATAAACTAGGGAGACAGTAGCAAGACTGTTGGTCACCAGAGATTATAGGGAAGGAGAGATGAACAGATGGAGTATGGATGATTTTGAGGGTAGTCAAACTATTGTATATGATACTATAATGATGAATATATGTCAACATACATCTGTCTGACACAGAATTTACAACACCAAGAGTGAATGCTAAGGTAAACTATAGACTTTGGGGGATTGATAGTAATATGTCAGTTCAGGTTCATCAATGGTAACAAATGTACCACTGGGGCGGGGGTGTTGATAATGGAGGAGGCTCTGCATGTATGGAGCAGATATGTCATATTTCTGTACCTTCTTTTCAATTTTGTTATGAACCCAAAACTTCTCAAAAAAGTCTTTTAAAAAACATGTATGATAAAATTATGAATGATGGATGCAAACCCCAGGCAGTAGCCTGAAGCAGTATATTATCTTATAAAATAATAAATGATTCATTTATCTTTGGCAGAATTGGGCCTTTTCCCTGCCTTTTTCTTTCTAGGGAAATAAAAATTTTACACTTTTTCAAACACTTGGAAGATTCCCTTTGAAAAACCAGAATGAGCAAGCTCAAGGAAGCCTTTTTATAGCCAAGTATAACAGCTGGCAGTCTGAAGGACTGTATAAAAACACTTCGCTATTCTACAGAACTTAAATTGTAGGAGCTCAGAAAAGCAAAACTATTATTATTAAAGAAATAATAAAAATTGTTGGAAATTTTCAAAATTACATAATACCATGAAGGACTTTAAAGTATAATAAAAATAACGTATTGATTTTGCTTCTTACAGTTAACAAAAGTGTGTCTGTTACCTACTCATATCTATATTGCTAACAAACTTCAAAATCACTAGTCAATGACAAAGGCACTGCATCCTTTGGGTTTGATGTTCTAGCCTTGTCAGATGGCATGCTTTTGCTAGGTTTTCTAAACCAGCAGCCTCTGGGATAATAAAATGCATGCACTTAGGGAAAAAAAGAACTAAGTTTAAATGAATATAAATATTATATATTAATGGAATTTTAAATGAGAAGACATTAAAATCACATTGCTTTTAAAACTGTACAGAGGTTTGATCAACTGGAGGTGTTTCATCTCCCAATACTCCACTGGCATAAGGAACATTTACTCACAGTTTATTAACAAGTCAGTTGAGCCAACCATTGCCACATCAAAGAATTGCATAGTTTTGAAAACAAGCTAAAAACTATGTATCTCAGAAGTTATCAGAAATTATCATACTTGAAGCTGAGGGATAGGTGGATTTAAGGGGAAAAAAAGTTCCTTTCCCTTAAAAAGTCCAAAACTTTTCTGAAAAGCATTTTTTAAAAAATGGCAAATAAGATATAATTATTCTGTGGCATAATAATATTTCATTTTCTGGAACTCAATTAGAATTAATGAAGAAGAAATGTGTTGCTTGCAGAAGCCAGCTTAAACTGGTAAGAGCCTAATTACTAGCAATATTTGTTAAGCAAAATCCATTTATGTTGAAACAGAAGGCATTTAAACATTAATATGAAAGTTAAAATAGAATAGACAGTACAAACTACTTAAGTTGTAATTTCAAATTTGTCAGTGTTAACAAATAGAATCACTCCAGAGATCACTAAATATATTGCTTTAAACTAAGAAAGGTTATTTTTTAAAAATATTACATATCTGACAAGAAATGCCAAATATAAGTATCTCATTTTAAACAGCTGATTTCAGAGTTCTATACATTTTCATGAGAGAATATTTCATGAAGTTTTATCCTATCCTAATCACATCTTAATTCTGAGTGTTTTTCTTAATGATAAAAATGACATGGCATTCCCAAAGTAGTAAAATATCTTTCTTAATATCTGGAGATAAGGAAATAAGAAAAGGCAGTAAAGAGACACTGATTCTTGTTTCATTTTTAATACATTTCTAGTACATTTTTATGGTCACTCAGTCATGACAATTCCTCCTTCAAGCATCATTTTTATTGAAAACATTTTAGTTGCCTGTTATTTTTTCCTAATTTGCAGAAAGAGTCCTAAATCTGAGTTCTGATGTAAGCCCTCAGGCTCCCACAGAGACAGACATCCAGGACCCACTCTGTCTTCCTGGTATTTTGAGAGGTCAGGCAATCAAAACCTGGGGAAATGGTCACTCTTACCCACTGCTACTGAGACTACAGCTGGTGTACTGTACATATCGGCTGCCTACTCAGCATCCATTCCTTCTTTTTCACTGCTAACCAAATCCTGGTTTTATTGAGAGAAAAACACATTTAAAACTCTTTTAAATTCTAAATGATAAAATAATAGATCAAGAGAGTTGTAATAAGACGTATGAGTGGAGGTGAGTGGGTACCATATGAGTATTTCAACGAACATACATCAACTGAAAAAACATGTTGACATGCTCTTTGAAGACCAAATGTAGATGGGTACAGAGGCACATGCCTGTAATCCTAGAGACTCAGGAGGCTGAGATGGGATGATTGCAATTTTTGAGCCCAGCCTCAGCAGTTTAGCTTGGCATTCAGTAATTTAACCAGACTCTGTCTCAAAATAAAAAATAAAAAAGTATGGGGGTGTAGCTCAGTGGTAAAACACCCCTGGGTTCAATCTCCACTACCCCAAAACCCAAAAACAAAAATAAACCTAAATGTGGGGAATTCCCATACCACATCCAGTACATCACATCCAATACAGTGGTTAAAAAGTATTAAGTTTAACAAGTTTAACAAAAACAAAATAAACCTAAATGTGGGGAATTCCCATACCACATCCAGTACATCACATCCAGTACAGTGGTTAAAAAGTATTAAGTTTAATGAAATAAGCACTAATATGCAAAAACTGAGAAACAATAGTATGAAGTGGACCCTTTGATTCATTTGCCATGAAATGAAAATAGACTTGATGGACTTGACAGACTGGCTCTATTAAAAAGATGTGTACTGCCAGAGCAAGTGGCCCTGTGGCTCATAGTTTTCAAACCAGAAACTAAATTTCTGTTTTTCTTAATTGAGGGAAAAATAGGACATAATATTAAAATCTAAAAATCTGAATAAGAAAAATGTTTCAATGATAAAAATATTCACATTTTCAAAGGTGAAATAATCAATCATATTCCTAAGCATCATTAAGGTCATTAAAATGCCTAAATGATGCCAAATGTTCAATAAAGTTTCAGCAAATATTTGCTGAATGAAATAATGAATTAAGTTATGTGAAAAAAATAGATTTTCCTAGTAGATTTATTTTTAGGAAGCAACATACAATCAATAACTAAATATTAACTCAAAGTAAACAAGTAAAGCACATAGGCAATTTTCTAATTTAACTAAATTAGAAATTTTACAGTACAACATTATCACTGCTCCCATTCCCAAGCCAGCTTAATCACCTGTATCAACAGGCGACTGTGTCAGGAGGAACATAAGACCACTCTCAGTTTCAAGGATTCACTAGGAAGACTCACAGGACTTGGCGTATTAATCTCACTCATGACTACAGTTTATTACATTAAGAATAAGCAAAGTTAGCAGAGGGAAAAGGTGCATGGGGAGAAGTCTGAGGGAAACTAAATGCATGTTTTCAAGTATCTTCTAGTGGAATCACAGGAGGTACTTAATTCTTCTAGCAAGGAGCAGTGAGAACATGTGTGTGGAGTGCTGTCAACCAGGGATGCTTGTTAGAGACTCAGTGCTCAGGGTTTTTATTGGAGGCCAATCACATAGGCAGCCTCTGTTTAATTTTAGACTCCCGGAAAGACAGCACGTGTTCAACATGAACCACATTGCTTATACAGTTTCGGCACAGTGAGCCACTTTTAAAGGTTAGTAGTGGAACCCTCCTGAAATCTAAGTTGCCAGATGCAGCCAAAGGCTGACACTGCAAGCAGGCATTCTCAAGGACAACAGCTTAGGCTCCCTATGTTAACTTTTTGATGCACAGTGACCATGCGGGAAAACAAAGAATAATCTCCATTCCTACTCCTTCTGTCTCTCATCTCTTCAAGGCCAAATCCCATTGGTTTTGCTCGTTAATAAGGTGCATATATAACTCTCCCTCCATTCCCACCATCACCGCTGTAAGCCAGGCCTCTGTCATCTCTTATTTGAATCACTGCAGTAGCCCCTATCTTGTCTCCCTGCCCATCCTCCAGTCCATCTGCTACAAGTTGCTGAAGGGCGGTTTCTCACTGCTCCTAATCTCCTGGCATAGCCTTTTTCTGATGTGCCCAGTTAATTTCTCTCATTTCTCAATGCTTCTTCTTTTTTGTACTTTCTGTTCTGTCAAACTGAACTATCACATGCACTCTGCAGATGGCAGCACACTTTCTCACCTGTTTCAGCCCACTACAATGCCACTCACCCTCTCTACTTAAAATGCTTTTTGACTTTTGCCTTCGGTAAAAAATGTGGATCGGGGCTGGGGCTGGGGCTCAGTGGTAGAGTGCTTGCCTAGCACATCAGAGTCTCTGGGTTTGATCCTCAGTACCATATAAAAATAAATAAATAAAATAAAGGTATTGTGTCCAACTACAACTTAAGAAAAAAAAAGTATGGATCACTGTCACTTAGTTGAGGCATCAACTCAAACCATCCCAGAAACTCCCCCTCCCCCAGTCTGAATTAGGTATCTTAAGACCTCATACTTGGTCCTTTCTGTGGAATTCATTGCACTGCACCACATACTAACTGTATTCTTAAGGTATGGACTGGGTATCCTCAGGGTCCAGCACAGTAACTGACAAATTGTTCCAGTTTGATACTTATTTATTGACTGGATGAATGTCACACTTTTAGTGTAGGCTGTCACACCCTGTCATTGGTACACCAATCCAAATTCTGATTTTATTTTCCTAACCTCTTATGTTGATTACTTCACTTACACTTTATTTTTGTCTTTGCAAGTGTGTGGCAGTCACGTTTTTCAAAGCATTAATTCTTTTTGGATCATGGCAGGATGAATGGATAGGTAGGTAGGCAGGTAGATAACTTTCAAGAAATGAAAGCATTATTCTCTCTCTCTCTCTCTCTCTCTCTCTCTCTCTCTCTCTCTCTCTCTCTCTCTCTCTCTGGAATCCCAGTCCTGGAGGAATCCACACTGTTTTAATGCACAGTGTAACAAAAGGAAATATTTCCTATCTGGTTCTAAGCTCAGCTACTATGCAACTCAGTGAGCCTAAATAAAGGAACACATAGGTATGCCCATGTTTTTTTCACAACTGCAATGAAGCTCAAAGAAGTGAGTCCAGTCCTGCACCTTGCTTTATCCAGTCAATGTGCTACTGAAAAGCTATGTGTAGAATGAGTTATTTACAAAGAAATTATTAAAAGGAACACAAGGATAAATCAATGAAGTAATTTTGAGGTGAAAGGAGAAATCATGCCAAAATTTATTTATATGGTAATCCCATATAAATTTATATGCTAGGTAATTTTAGGTGGACTATTAGAACACCTTGCTCAGATTCTACTATGTATAAACATACAATCCTCTTCATTTGTTTTATAACCTCTAAATATAATTCAAGTTCATAACCAGACAGAAAAACCAAATTAATATTAAATATTGAAACACTATTATCACAAATGTACACCAGATATTATTAGCATTTCAAATGTGAGAATGCTCTCAAAGCCCTGTTAATTCCTCCCCTGCACCCTGATTTGACGAACATTCCTTGACAACTTCCTGAGTAACATACTATTCCCTGGGTGTTAATGGATTTGCTATAATTAAGGCAAAGTTCCTGCTCTCAGGGAACTTACTGCCTCCTTAAACAGTAAACTCTCTTTGTTCCTTTTCCCTTTTCTTCATTATTGCAGGATTATCTGCAGGCTAGGGATGAGGCTGAGTGGCAGAGCACTTGCCTAGCAGGCATAAGGACCAAGTTCCAGGTCCAACATCTCACATACCCATGAAAAATGTTTATTAGATCTCAGACTTTCTTCTTCCTTAATCTTTTCATTTTATTTTTCTCCTTTATATCTGATTTTGTTTTATAAACTACCTGGCATGAGACAACTGTCATTAACTTGCTTTGTAAGAGTTAAAGCTCCTCACCATATAAATGTCTAAATTTAATACTAGCTCTTACTACTCTTTTGGATTACTAGATGAAAACTCCTTGTGAATTCATTACAGATTTAAAATTTTAAAGGCTATTCAGTTCAATTATCTCAAGTACACATACAGTCATTCAAACCGGGTTACTAAAAGGTGGCTCAGAAACCCCCAAAATTTTTTTTTAAAAATGACAGAAATTTTTAAGTTTAAAAAAGTTATAAAAGGTGGCTTGTGGATATCCTAAAAGGTTTAATTTTAATAAATTCACAAATTTATAATTAGTTTCTCAATAATTTGAGTATAAACAATACATTTTAGAAAGCATCTGAAAACTGTTCTTTCATGTGGGCTAGGAATTAGTCTTTTCATGTTTTTTTTACATTACTGTTTTTACTGTTGCTCAATAAAATCTGAGCTGAATTCTAAATTTACAAGCAAATACTTTCCAGAAAGTCTCATAGATCAATGTTTTAAAATACTTATTAACTGCTTAAAGCTTTCCTTTTTCTGTCATCTGTCCTGTTGAGTGTACTTACCTTACTCACAGGTATTTACGCTAATTCATTAGCTCCCTCAGGGTGGGCAGGGCAGACTTCATCATCTTAAAGCACTGAGGCATAGCTTCCTGGGTCAGGGACAAATAAATCTTTCCGTATAATTACATGTTGCTTTATGTGCTGCTGTCTCCCTGCTGGGGAAAATGTTTAAATATTTAAGGTTTACTATCTGGTGTGATTGTGGTTTTATAATTAAAGTCTGGGATGGGAAGAGAGAGTGGCAGAATTCAGAACTTTATTTCAGTATAAATAGTCTTCCTTTCAACTAGCAAACTTTTGGAATGAGTAAAAGTTCTGATGAATGAAGAGCTGGGAGAGTCATTTTTAAATCAATATAACAGCCATATGAAGACAATAGAGTTGAATTAAGACAGAGTTAGAAGAACAAGAGAGATAGAGGATGTCATAAAGATCATAATTATCCTCAGTGATAAAATAATAGAAACTTTATTTCAATGTGGAAATGCATCAAACTCTAATATAATGTGTGTTTTTCACAAGTGTCCATATCTGTCTATACACAGACCGTCAGTGGGGGAGAATGACTTTATTTTGTTCTTAATTGGAACACTATTTTGAGCTCAGACTATCTGATTGGCAAGTAAGCCAAACATTCCCTCATCCACTCAGACTCCCCCTACTAGTCTCTTACCTCTTAACTCCTGGGCTAGAAGATTTTAAAAATCCAGTCAGAGTTTTATCACTCAGTGTTTTTTTTTATCACTTGGTGTGTCAGGATTTGTAGTTTTTTCCAGTTCTAAATGTTTCTCTGCAGACTCGTGCCTCCTGGTACAAATAATAGACACTCCTCCACCCAGTAATGCTCTCCTGCAGCCCACAGCCCCGGAGCTTTCTAAGGAAAGTAAAGCTCAAAAACTTTACTTATGACAACTTGCTCCTGGACATGAATCTAGCAAGAAAGATTATTTGCATTACACATATAATTGTATAAATGGCTTGAGTTAAATATATTCTATTATTTTGTTTGAATGCAAAACAGATGTGTAGCAGCAACCTGGAAGAGAAATCAGAACTCTGGGATGCATGCTACTGTATGTGCAATATGCACACAGAGGTCTAGACCAAAGAGGCTCATGAGGCAGGAAAACCGCAGCTAGTTACCAAGGCCACACACTCCAGCACCAAATGGGGCTGGTGTTGCTGGAAAAGAACAAGTGAGCCTTAGCAAGACCCTATCTGGGTTGAAACAGAGACTGTGAAAAGGGTCCATCAGCATGAATTTGTGGTTTGCAACTGACTAGTCACTTCTCAACATAAGTGAATTCAATATATGTGACTGTTTAGAAAAGCAATTAAGGATGGTTAAATCTTTCTCAGTTAATTAAGTAATTTTCAACTGGAGGTGTGGTTGGAGGAAGGAGCCTCCTGGAAACTGGGCTCAGAATGAAGTGTTTAGAGTGGAAAAAATCAGTTCCAGATGATTTTCGTTTATATGACTTGTGTTTAAATTAAGACTATGAAGTCTGGACAGTGGAAATTAAAATACAGGTCAGCAAGAAAAGAACACCCAAGTAGTAAAAACGTTTCATTTCACAGTTGCTTTTACTAAAAGGGTATATAAAATGGTCCCCTTAATTCTATACTTTATACCTTTCTTCATAACAAAGCCTCTTCTGATGATATAGAAAAGAAAAATTAGACGTAACAATACAAAATTATATGTCTGATGATCAATGCAATACTCAGGAGGAGGATGTGACTGGCAAGGAACCAAAAAATCTGCGGGAAGCATAAGAGGGTAAAGCCAGAATCCCTAGCCACGGTGACCTCGCCTCTACACAAAAGTACAATAACATACATAAGTATATTATCAATAGTATTGCACTCCAAAAGCATTTTTTACCATTACACTAACAACCACAATAAGAGGCTAGGGGTGAAATTCAGTGGTAGAGTGCTTACCTAATACCTGCAGAACTAGGAATTCCATCCCCAACACTATACACAGACAACAAAAAATAAGTACACTTCTCATTAGTTACAAACGAAGCACTTTCCTTAATATGGAATCTGGCTTTTTGAAAGGGCACTAGTTCTGCAGGTAAAACAGCCACACATTTGCAAAGTTATCAATTCAGAATAACCATTCACAGAGCAGGGAAAGGGTCCATGCCTTATCTTGATGGCCTCTTCTGGAAAAGTAAAAATAAAGATGATCTCCCTTTCAAAACTTAAGCTACCAAAAATCAATAGAGGAAAAAGAATCCCTAACAAGGTTCTGTTCACACAGAAGACAAGGGTAGCTATCACCTCAAATAAAATGGGGGAAGCCAACATTATTTGAAATATGTCCATATTTTTCAGATATTACAACCAAGGCACAGAGATTATAAATAACTTGCCCATAGTTACACAGCTTGGCAGCCTGGTTTTGTACTCTATTTTCTTCATCATGACCCTAAAGCTATGTCCCCCTCGGTCTGCCAGAAAAGGAAAGTTTTGAAATAGATGTCTACATCAAAATGTTTCATTTTGTAATAAAAGGAAAACAATTGTGAGATTTGTCAAAGGTATAAAAATTTTCTTCTGTGTATGGAAAGATTCACGCCATATAACCTTCAACTCAACATTCATAGCCAACACATTTCACATAAAACAAAAGAACACCCTCATGATCATTATGCTCCTAAATTAGATTTTTTAAAACCTCAAGAGTAGGCCTATCTGAAGATGTTAATCAGCTAACCCATAATGCAGTGTATTTGTTCTTGACAATAAACCATGCTAAGCATTTAAGGCAAAAAATGTTGCCAGAAATTAAAGGTACATTCCTACATGAATGCGTTATTTTTATAATTATTTAATATTAATAAGTCAAACTAAAAATTACAATCCCAAATCAGGGAACAGCAGCATGAAAGAGAAAGATAGCTTCTGTTTTCAGTCCCCCCCACCAATCACCGTCCCATGCTGGGGATCCAACCCAGGGCCTTGCACATGCTAGACAAGCGCCCTACCACTGAGCTGCACCCACAGCCCAGCGTGCTGCTTTTACACATTGCTGTCTCCTTTGAACAAGATTCAACATTTTCCGCAGGCTAATTCCCGAAGCAGAGGCAGCAGCATTCTCTCACCACCCCAGTCACCTCTCAGGGCTAAACTCCCGTTGGGGTTGGCAGAGAACAGAAAAATGCTCTAATTCTTCCCCGGGAATGCTTAGGTGGGCAGGTGATTACATACAGCCTCTGAAGCCAACATTTCCCCCTGTGTACTACGTATTGCTCTTCCCCCACAGGAAGAAAAATGAGTCACAACAGGCCCCTGTCCTCACCCTCCCAGAAGCATGTCCATGGATGAGGTGGCCATTTCTTAGCCCTGCCCTTTTTAAAACCATCTTCAAGGCTGCGAGGCCTGGGGATCTGGAGTCACCAAAACTACCAAAGAGGCACACTAAACACTATGGGGGCTGGGGGAGAGCTGGCAAATTCTATCCCACAGCAATAGCACTCTCTCTTTTCTTTACTCTCTCTCTCTCCTGAGGAATGAACTGGTAACATTCCCCTTACCTCTTTATGGAAGGTGAAAAAAGACATCACAAATGAGTCTAATTCTCAAAGAAGGAGAAAAAGGAAACAGTATCTAATACTGATCAGATCCGATTATACTTTCCCAATATTTAGCAAGAAATACATATGGGCATTTCTGTAGTGAATGAAAGAGACCTTAAAAATGCATCCATTTCAAAATAATATGCTTTTAGTTATTAGTTCTCTGACACATCTGTTATGGTTTAAATACAAGTTGTCACCCAAAAGCTTCTGTGTTAATGAGGAGTGTTCAGAGATGAAATAATTAGATTATAAGAATCGAAACCTGATCAGTCTGTCCATTAGTTTGAATGAACTAAGTGGATGGTAATTGTAGGCAGGTGGGACATGACTGGAAAAGGTGGGTCACAAGAATTTGGCCTCCCTGCAGCACCTCCCCCACACCTTTCTCTCTTTCTCTCCCCCTCTCTCCTTCCCAGCTGACATGTCTTCAGTAGCTTCCTTCTGCTATGCCTTTCCACTATGATGTTCTGCCCCATCTCGGGCCCATCACAGACTAAATCCCTGAAACCATGAGCTAAAATAGTTTTCCTCCAAGTTGTTTTTGTTGGGTATTTTGGTCACAATAACAAGAAACTAACTAATACACACCATTAATTCCTATTTTGTCTTTAGAAAAATAACACCCAAAATGATGAAAACCTTCAGGTTAATATAACACAAAACGAGAATGCTCCTGGATTCCCTCCTGAAGTACCAATGATTGGTGCAAGGGGACTACTCCTCACCAAGAGGTAAAGTCCTGATTCAGAGATCCTAAGGGGCTCTAAATAGAAAGCAATAACAAAGTAAAGAGTTAGGATAAAGTGGGAAGGGAATGAGCATATACAAATTCACATATGCAGAGTCCTAATAGTGATGAATCTGATTATGGAATTATTTTAATGGCATGTACCTTTTATTGCATTCAAATGCTCAGATTGAACAGGACAAGCTACTATGTTGTTAGATAATGAAACACACATAAAAAATTGTGTGTAATTGGTATATTTAAAACTGGTGTTTAAAAGCTATTTATCTTTTAGTTGGGAAAAATTTTCTTTAAAGTCATTAATTGGCAACCATAAATTTCAATTCTATGCTCAGCCTAATTATCACATATTTCAAATAAGTAGGCTCCAAAACAATGAGGCTTTACTAGTTCAATTAGGAATACAAGTTGAAGGATTTCATAAGGAGATCACAATAGGATAAATTAACTCTATTAGTAGAAACACTGGAGTGTATGATATCAAATATAGTAGATCTGAATATAATGAACATGGAAAGATATTGAAGATATATTAGTATGTAAAAATAAGGATGCTGCTGATGTGTATACAATAAAATGCTAGTTATCAAAAACATTTCTGCTTTTCATGGTGTGTGTGTGTGTGTGTGTCCTTATTTCTCTTCTCACAGGACAGGTATGAGAAGAGGAAATAAGGATTAAGAACAGTAATCAGAGGGAATTTTAGTTTTGTTTAAAATGTTTTATATTTTTTAAAAAAGTATGCCAATACATGTTTTTGCAATTAAAAACAATTTTTAAATTTCAGATTATTTTTATCCTACTGTAATTAATTACTAAGTATTGAAGAAGCCTAGTCCTTAGAAGTACTAGGAAAGTACTATGCCAGATGCTGTTAAAGGTCCTAAAACATGACACCATTCTTCTGCAACCTTATGAGCTCCATGCCTCAGGCACAATTTTCCAAGGAGAAATAAACTGTAATAAGTAACAAACTGATCTTAACTGAGGTTGGTAATACCAGAGGGATATCTAAATAGAATCACACTAAATTAAGAAGTGGTCTGCAGCTCCAGAGCATTTACTTCTAACAGTACTTTTGAGTATTTTAGGCTAATTCTGAACAAGATGTGCTTTGAAAATTTAAAAAGAAGAAAAAATTATCTTTTCTTATTGCTTTGTCCAAAGGGACAAATAAACCTTGGGCTTGACTTGGGGTATAAAATTTGTACCTGATGAGCAAAGCGCTCTCTCTCTCTCTCTCTCTCTCTCTCTCCTGATCATCATGTCCTGAACTGCTTTCCACCACCACACTCTTCCTCCATGATGTTCTGCGTCATCTTAGGCCCAGAGCAATGGAGTCAGTTATCTATGGACTGAGACCTCTAAAACTAAGAGCTCCAAATAAACATTTCCTCCTCTAAAATTTTTCTTATTAGGTCTTTTGGTCACAGCAGCACCAAAGCTAACCAAAACAGGAGCACTATGCAAGTCCACATTCAAATGCTAGAGAACTTTGAGTATGAAGTCCAGGGGTAACAGTACCAACATGCACACACACAAGCTGGGGTAGAGAGAAGTGAGCAAGAAAGCAAGCTTCCAATTCTTCCAATTTTTTTTTTCATTCTATACAGGTCCCCAGCCTATTAGATGGTGACACCCACATTAGGATGGGTCTTCCTCACATGCCAGTTTTCTCTGGAAATACTCTCACAGGCACACCCAGAAGTATACATTACCAATTCTCTAGGCATTCTTCAATCCAGTCATTTTGACATACAAATTACCCATCACAGTGAATTTTCTGTTTTTAAAGTCATTTCGGCTGAGCCAGAAGCCATATGGCTATCCTAGCAGGGGAACTAATCTGGAATAGAAAACTTGCAGTTTCCTGGTTTGAAGAAAGTTAAGAGGAAAACTGCCAGTGAGAGTCAGGAGAGGAAACCCTGGTCAACTCTGCCTGAACCTCTGGGTGATCCCTGAAATCTCAATCCACTTGGCAGGTGTCAAGCAGTCTAGCTCAGTCTAAAAGAACTGAAAACTTATTTCAGTTGCTGTTCAACTGTTAACAGGGGTAACAATTTGGGGCCATGTATCCAGCCAAGCTAATAGCCTGTTAGAGCAAACCAACTAACATCAATATTCTTCAGAGGAATAAAACTGAATCTCAACAGAATCTCAAAACCTGCAACTTAAAAATGTTCTGAATAAAATCCAAAATTATTAGACAAAAAGAGAAAAAGTTAATGGTTCTCAAGGAAAATTTTAAAAATCAAATCAATGGAGACTAACCCAAATGATCCATATAATGCTATAACTAAATAAAGATGTTATCAATCAGCTTATTACTATGCCTAAGAAAGGAAAGAGAAATATACTTACAGCAAATGAATGAATAGGAAAAAAAATCAAAACATGTATTTTAAAAAATGAACATAAAGAGTACCAGTTGAAAATTTTAAATTTTAAACTAAAAACTCTAATATCTGTAATTTTAAAAAACTGTAGGATAGTTTAACATAATATTAGAAATAACAGAAAAAGTTAGTGAAATAATCTAATCTTATAGATCATAGATAATAAGACTAAAAATTGTAAATAGCCTCAAGAATAATATCAGAAAGTATAGCATATATGTAAATGAAGTCCCAGAAAGAGATAAGGGGACAGGAAAAAAAACCCGACTTGGATATCTTTGGTACAACTGTTATTTTGCCTGTCACAGGGATGTTTCACTGTCTTATGGCCTTCATAGTTCCTGAGGAAAACTCACTAATATTTTTTACCATTGCTTCTCTGGATGGATGGATAGATAGATAGATAGATAGATGTTTGTTTCTGACTGCTTAAGATGTTTAAAGTCTGACAACTACATATGATATGCTCTCCACCAGATTAGACAGGGCAGAGTGGGGAGAAGGGAGTGTAGATAGGAATCAGAAAGACAGTAGAATAAATTGGACATAACTTTCCTATGTTCATAAATGAATACATGACCAATGTAACTCCATGTACAACCATAAAAATGGGAAGTTATAGTCCCTGCACGTATAATATGTCAAAATACATTCTACTGTCATGTATAACTAAAAAGTATTCAAACACCTAACTTTAAGAAAACAAATAACCCGAAAATCAATGGGTTAAGGAACTGAACAGACACTTCATAGAAGAATAAATACAATCCATCAACAAATATATGAAAAAATGTTCAACTTCTCTAGCAATCAGAGAAATGCAAATCCAAACCACTCTAATATTTCATCTCACTCTAGTCAGAATGGCAATTATCAAGAATACAAGCAATAATAAATGTTGGCAAGGATATGGGGGAAAAGGAACAGTCATATATTGCTGGTGGGACTGCAAATTGTTGCAACCACTCTGGAAAGCAGTATGAATATTCTTCAGAAAGCTTGGAATGGAACCACCATTTGACCCAGCTATCCGCACTCCTCAGTTTATATCCAAAAGACTTAAAATCAGCATACTACAGTGATGCAGTCACATCAATGTTTATAGCAGCTCAATTCATAATACCTAAACTACGGAACCAACCTAGATGCCCCTCAACAGATGAATGGATAAAGAAAATGTGGTATATATACACAATGAAATATTACTCAGCTTTAAAGAAGAATGAAATTATAGTATTTGTATGTAAATGGATGGAGCTGAAGAATATCACACTAAACCAAACCCCAAAAACCAAATACCGAATGTTTTCTCTGATAAGTGGATACTGATCCATAAAGGGGCAGCGTGGGGTGGGGTGTGTAGGGAAGAGTAGAGGAATTTTGGATTGGGCAGAGGGGAGGGGGGGTGAGAAGAATGGTGAAATGAAACAGACATTATTACCCCATGTATATGTATGAATACACAACTGGTTTGACTCTGTATCATATACAGCCAGAGGAATGAAAAATTATGCTCTATTTGTGTACAATGTGTAAAAATGCATTGTGCTCTCATGTATAACTAACTAGAACAAATCTTTTTAAAAAGTAAGAAAAAAACATGGGTGTTAATCATTTGATCTTAACTTGGGGTTTCTCCTTGATTATCCAGCTGGTCCTAATATTATCACAAATATCCTTGTAAGTGGAATAAATAAGTGAAAGAAGCAAGAGATGACAGTGACATTGCTGGGTCTGAAGGTGGAAGGATGAGGTCATACATCACAAAGAAGTTGGGGCAGCCTTTAGAAGGTAGAAAAGGCAATAAAAGGGTTTGGAGGGAATAGACGATCAATGGATTAGACAAAGGGGAATGATGGGAAGGGAGGGGGATGGTATTAGTAAAGACAGTAGAATGAATCAGACATAGACCACCAGTGAGACTCCACATCATGTACAACCCCAAGAATGGGATCCTACTTAGGATGTTATACCCCATGTATGTATAATATGTCAAAATATATTCTATTGTCCTGTGTATCTAAAAAGAACAAATTAAATTTCTTTTCTTTTCTTTTAATGTAACAAAATAGATCCTCCCCTAAAGCCTCTACAAGGAGCAGAGCTCTGTTTATACCCTGATTTTAGCCCAGGGACTCATTTTGGACTTCTGAAAAATTCTCAAATTATAAGAATCATTAGTCCAATGGTATGTCACTAAGTTTCTGGTAATTTCTTAATCAGCACTAGGAAGCTAAAAGTGAAAGAGTGCAATCTAACAGGAGAGCTGCAGAGAGCAATAATTTCCAAATCAGCAGGGAAGAGGAACAAACTGTACCTGGGTCTAGCTAATTCGCTGAGCCTGGGACTGACCAAATTCAGGCCCTCCAGTCTATACTCATACACAATGAAAGAATAATTTAAAATAAGAAGAAAAGGAGAGGCTACAAAATGTATCTATTCTTTGCTGTAATAAGAATATCTATCATCTAGTAGTCATAAAATAGTATAAAATAACCAGTGGCCTGAAAGAAGAAAGATTTTTTTAGTGTGGCAAAAATTAATGCATAATTGCTTTTGCCAATTTTCTAATGTTCCTTTCCCACTCTGGTGACATTCTTATTTTAAAAATGAAAAGAATGGCTTATCAAATGAAAAGAGACCTACTATCTTCTTTCCTTGAAAGTTTCAAAATTAGTTGAAATAAAAATCTTATGAATAGTAAGACTCAACATCTGATTATTGATGTTTGGTCAAGTACATTTTAGTAGCTTCTTTTAAAGTGTCCTTCATAAAACAAGCAGAACACACACATAAATACACATACAAACACACACAATTTTGCCAAGGATTTGAAGCAATGCTAGTTTTCTTACTGCAAAACACCTGGGGCAACTCTTATCTGAGACATTCTAAGATTACACTGTCCTCAAACACTCCTTATTGTACTATTGTTACACTAATTTCACTCTTAGAAAACTTAAGGGGAAAAAGGGTTAAACAGATGGAGGACTTTGGTATAGACTAAGTTTCTGTACAAGGGCCCAACAGACTGAACCAAAAATAGAATTATTCATGCTAAGGTTCCAGACTACCATACCAGAACAGGTAATATATCTGGCCTTCTGAGAAATAAAGAGAGAGATGACAGACAGATCCCCCAAAGAGGTCAGTATTAGCCAGCATGTTAAAGAAGTCCCCTTCTTCTTTATCTCTACAAGGAAAATAACTTAGAAATGACTAATCCACTTTTGTTCTATTTTTGCTTCTTCAGCCCTTTTCTTCCTGTAAAGCCCACCTCTTGTGCTCAGCTCATCAGAGTAGCTTTTGTAAATTTGTAGATGAGATGTTCTCCAATGCATGAATTACAAATAAAAGCCAATTATATCTTGAAACCAAAGTTGTTGACAAATTTTTTAACAAAATGAATAATGTTAATGTGTCAAATATCACATTGGGCCCAGATATCCCCAATTCCCAGTGTTCCCCAGGACAATCATAGCTATTTCCATCATGAGTGACCTATGTCATTAACATAGACCAGACTCTGTCTTTTCACAATGTCAGATTTTATTGAATAACAATAAATTCATAAGCTACATCATTTTATCAATTTTAAATCACCAAAATAATCATGGTTCACTTGGTGTCATAACTGAGGCAGTCACAAGTTAATTCATTTCATTCTAGTGTCTAATATTTATAACCCTCAAATCACACATTATATTTCATACAACAATATATGTTACAAAAAGTCTGCAAAAGGATTAAGGAGAACACAGAACTTCAAGGGGTCTTGCCAAGAGCAAAGGCAGAGGCAGATACAAATACACAGGTGATCAGAGAAAACTATGAACCAGCCAGCTACAGAGGAACTTGTTCAGAGAGGTGTTCAGGGCACAGAACGTGTTCTAAGTGAGGGTCTGGATGGCAGGTAGTTTCTAAGTGGGCCATGTCAAGCACAGAGACAAAACTGAGCTGAAGCCCTGGGTACAGAGTCAAGAGTTCATCACCTGTTAACCTCGACGAATTCATCATTGACAGGCTGGTGTGTGTCACTATACCGTTGTCTTTTTTCCCCCCTTGATGCCTTATTTATTTATTTACAGATATTTTTATATATGACAGCAGAATGCATTACAATTCATATTACACATATAGAGCACATTTTTCATATCTCTGGTTGTATATAAAGTATATTCACACCAATTCATGTCTTCATACATGTACTTTGGATAATGATGTTCATCACATTCCACCATCATTTCTAACCCCCTGCCCCCATTCCCCTCCCACCACTCTGCCCTATCTAGAGTTCATCTATTCCTCTCACGCTTACCCTCCTTATCCCACTATGAGTCAGCCTCCTTATATCAGAGAAAACATTTGGCATTTGTTTTTTGGGATTGGCTAACTTCACTTAGCATTATCGTCTCCAACACCATCCATTTACCTGCAAATGCCATGATTTTATTCTCTTTTATTGCTGAGTAATATTCCATTGTGTATATATGCCACATTTTTTAATCCATTCAAAACTCAAGTCAAAGTGGATCAAGGACCTAGATACTAAACCAGAGACCCTGCGTCTAATAGAGGAAAAAGTAGGACCTAATCTTCATCATGTGGAATTAGGCCTCAACTTCCTTAATAAAACTCCTATAGCACAAGAATTAAAATAAAGTATCAATAAATGGGATGGATTCAAACTAAAAAGTTTCTTCTCAGCAAAAGAAACAATCTGTGAGGTGAATAGAAAGCCTACAGCTTAGGAGCCAAGTTTAACCCCTCACACATCAGATAAAGCACTAATCTCTAGGGTATATCAAGAACTGAAAAAGCTAAACACACACACAAAAAAAAAACCAAAAACAAATAACCCAACCTAGGACCTGAACAGACACTTCTCAGAAAATGATATACAATCAATCAACAAATATATAAAAATATATTCATCATCTCTAGAAATTAGAGAAATGCAAATCAAAACCACTCTAAGATTTCATCTCACTCCAGTCAGAATGGCAGCTATTAGGAAGACAAACAACAATAAGTGTTGGTGAGGATGTGGGGGAAAAAGTACACTCATACATTGCTGGTGAGACTGCAAATTGGTGCAGCCAATATGGAAAGCAGTATGGAGATTCCTTGGAAAACTAGGAATGGAACCACCATTTGACCTAGCTATCCCTCTCCTTGGTCTATACCCAAAGAACATAAAAACATACCACTGTCTTTGATGCCACTTCTTTAATGTGATTCAGGTGATGAGGTTGCATATTTGGTGGTCTGGTTCATCTGATAAGCTCATGGGCTTGGTTCCTCTGCTATGGGCTTGATATGTCCATGCATCCATGTGCTTCTGACTTAATGTGATGATTTCACAAGTGGTCATCTTTTATTAGTATAATTAATATTTTCATGAGTTTGTACCTTAAAATTGAGCTTTGAGTTTGGGAGTTATTCTTTTCAATAAGTTCTCTGTGTGTTCAACATCTGGTGATTATCTATTTGCCTAAACAAGTTGCCTAGTCATTCTGCCTTAGCACTTGCACTCAAAATGGAGTAGCTCAGGTGGGTGTTGTGACACATGCCTATAATCTCAGCAAATCAGTAGGCTGAGGCAGGAGGATTGCAAATTTGAGGCCAGTCTCAGAAACTCAGCAAAAGCCTATCTCAAAACAGGGATGTGACTCAGTGGGTACCTGCTACTGAGTTCAATCCCTAGTACCAAAGAAGAAGCAGCAGCAGCAAAGGTAAACTGCTGCTTTACAAAATGTAGTAACTCAGGGGTATGTATTGCTGTTCTATACAACATGGAGCAACTCAGAGGAGGGCACAGCCTGCTATTCACAATTTCTAACAAAAGCAACAACAAAATGAACTCTTTTTTAATTGGTTTTCCTCTACTCTGAATCCATTATCCATTATGTTCTAATATTCAGTTCACTTTTGTCTTTAGAATATGTGAAGCTCATCCATCTTTCAAACATATGCTATAGACTACATCTCAGATCTATATTAGTTCCTAGAGTTACAAAAATTCATGATACAATTCCTTACCTCAAAGAGATGACAAAAAAAAAAAAAAAAAAACCAACAAGAGGAAGCAGATAAGTAACAGGTGATGCAGATCCCATCAACCCCAGAGGAAAAGTAACTAAGTCTGGGAAGAAAGAATCAGGACATTATTGGAGCATAAAGGAGTGACATGTAACTCAGACTGGAGAGCCTAGGGAAAGCTCTGGAAAAAAGCTTTGTAGGTAGAGAGTGGAAAGGAGGCAATTCAAGTTCTGTCACAGGACAGAAAACACAGCAGGACTGAAGAGCCTCAGTACAGCAGGAGCACCAATGCAAAGTGTGTAGACACAGCCAAAAAGACTGGAGAGGTCAGCAGGGAACAGAATATGAGGGTCTTTGTCATTACTCTAAGAACATAACCCTGGGTGTTATTTGCAGGTAATAGGGAATCACCAGATGGTTTAAAGAAGAGAAGTAATTACCATCAACATTCTATAGAGCTACTCTTGGCTAAAGGAAGAAGACCAAACTGGAAACATAGAAATCAGGACAAAGGTTGATGCAGTGACCCATATAATGGTAGCCTGAATTGAGGTATTGGTAGTGGAGAGAAATGCTGAAATTAAAAAGGAGGATAGACTGGGTGCACTGGAGTGCACACCTATAACCCTAGCTAACAGGGAGGCTGATGCAGGAGGATTTTAAGTTCAAGACCAGCCTCAGCAACTGATGAGATGCTGACTCAAAATTGAAAAAAAAAAAAAAAGGAATGGGGATATAGTTCAGTGGTAGAGTGCTCACCTAGGTGAGTCTGGAGTTCGATCCCTGGTACTACAAAAGAATAAAGAAATAGTACTGACCAGATGTATTACAGACTGATGTAGAGATAAGGGAGAAAGGAGTCAACAATGACTTTCAGGGGTTCTCCATAGAGCCATTCAACCATTACTTACTAAGTAGCTAGCAAATACCCTGTTTCTAGGTACCAGAGATACACCAACGAACAAAATGTTTCATTCTTATGGCAGTTTTATTTTAGTGAAAGAAGACAGACAAAAAACAAATAAAGATCCCCACAAAACCTGCTCTGATCATTCTGGCTAATACCAGTTGTGTTTCCTTAGATTTGTGCAATACACCATGCATTTTGGAACCTAATGACACAGAGCAGATTCACATCATACAAACAATGATAGATTGATAAGGAAGGTTGGAACTCCTCCATTCTGATAGAGCAGATCAAGTCTGAAATAGGCCATTTATGTTAAAAGAATGTCTAAATGATTTTTAAGGATTTTTTTTTGTCTTCTAGGAAAGAAAAAGAAATATTGCTTGAACTTTTTGGACAATATAGGGAATTTTCAAGAGAATTTTGACTATATTTTTTTCACATTTTGTGATATGTTTAAAACCTAATTAATTTCCCATCCCAATTTCCCAGGTAGAGTCCACTGTATTTCTTGTTATTTTTCTCTAATTGTTTAATATGGGTAAGTAAATAAAATGACTTGTATAAGCTTTCAAGTAGTTTTAGGCTCATGGAGACAAAAACTGAGCCTTAAGAGCCTTGTGTGTCTTTCCCACTGCCTGGTCACTAGCAGAGTTGCTGGCACACGAGAACCACTTTTAAAAATAAATAAATAAATAAAGACAAGCTGAGTGGAAACTGATGAGGCTCAAACACATCCTTATTGCAAACTCTGGTTTTCCACACAAAACACAACCAAAATCAAATTACGGAATAATAGTAATAGAGATGAAGTGAAATCTATCTCATGAAAAACAGAATTAAATAAATATCTCACACAACACCACAAAAATTGACATTAATTTTAAATGACTTTTATCAGCCAAAAAATGTGATTTCTAGTGACTTAGAGAACCACATTAGAATAAGGCAAGGGAAGAGCAAATTTTTTAAAAATTCCATGGGGGGGCGGTTAATTTCTGAACACCTTGGGACAATTAGAAAAATTAATGCTGCTTATGACAACTCAACTTTATTTATTCTAAATAAATCCTTTATTTATCCTTTATTTAGGATCCCTAAAGTTCTCATTTACTTTCCTCATCAACTCTTAGGTTAATATCCTAGGGGCAACCTTATCATATTTATAGGAAAAGTTCTTTTTTATTTTAGAAAAAAAAAAACTGAGAAAGGTGGAGAATCTAAATTCTATGATTTTAAAGAAAAAGACTGCCCAGAACTCTTTCCTTCTTACCAGATGAGGGGTGAAATCCTTAAGATATCTTAAACTTGGTGTCCAAGCTCAGGATTTCTTTTGCTACACAAAGCACTAAAAACCACAAGATTTTATTTATGTTAGTTTACTGTCTGTCTTCCTGACTAGGATGTGAACTCTATTAAAGACAGGAATTTCCCTCCCTGGGTTCTTCACTGCTGTCTTCCTAATATCTACAACAATGTCTGATAATAAACTAATAGGTTGTCAGTAGCAGCTGCTGAATGAAAGAATCGAGACTTAGATGGCTGTACAGCCTATTTTTGGATTACATGTATAGGTAATTAGTGTGTGTCAATCAGAAACACACTGAAACACTTTTTAGAGAAGTTTATCACCAATGCAAATATAAGTTACCAATTTGTTTGATTAGTACAGCAACAAACAATGCAACCCAATGCAAGGAAATTTAAGACAATTCAATTCCCATGACCTTGACTGTGATGAAGGAAAAGTGTCATCTACATAGTCAGCTGGTTTCCACCCTGGAAGGGTGTGGTTACTGTATAATCCAAAGTCAGAACCTAAACTCCTACCTAAGCAATGCCTAAAATATTAGACCTCAAAGACTTCTCTGCATAAAAAGGCTTTTTTTTTTTCTTTCAAGCTCCAAAAGAAGACAGTTTTTGCAAGGTATAAGTACAGTTAAATATAATAATCAATTTCTTCTTGTCCTCACTTCAATTTTAAATTACTAGCGTGCCAGTTCAGAATTGAACACAATTTTCCCCTTGCCAGAAAAAATAATTAAAATAGGTATACTTCTCCAAGGTGGCCTAAGGACCATTTATGCTCCTGGATAGTTAAGGAACTTTCTTCATCCAAAATAAAAGCTCCATATCAAAACACAGTTGGTCTTAATTATAAATTAGACAAATTGAAACTATAAGCCCCTTCTCATACTACATCCTAAATCACTCTTTGGTCCAAACAAATTAACATTCAAACAAAACACAATATACATGCAAAAGTCAATATTTGGTATTTGCTTAATAATTGTATAATTCAACATAAACCAAAGCCAAACCAAATAAAATCTTTTTTATCAATATTATGAAAATGTAGAAATGGATCAAAAGAATAATATCCTTTCTGGACAGCTTTTGTGTGTGTGTGTGTGTGTGTGTGTGTTACTGGGGATTGAACCCGGGGCTTTGTGCATGCGAGGCAAGCACTCAACCAACTGAGCTATGTCCTCAGCCCCAAAAGAATAATATCCTTTCAATGTCAACATAGGACCCACTGTCTAAACAAGCCCAGTGAAGGATTACTTTATAGTTTAAAATAATATACGATTTTTTGATTTATTATTTATTATCAGGGTCAGAATGAAAAGGAGATGTTAATTTTCAGAATTTTGTCTATAAGAGTGTAAATGATTCTTGTATCATAAAGCCAAAATGATTCGTTTTATTGCCCTGAGTCATTAACCAATTTTCTAATCTTACAAACTTACTTTAGCATTCTCTCAGTGTCTATAAATACTTATCCACTGGAATTTTCTAGAGGTCTGATTTCCTACCCTATTGACTCCCCCCCCCAAAAAAAAATGACAAATGCTTCCTATCTTTTTGTATGAGAATCATATTTTTACCTTTTTGAAAAATATACTTGCATACATTAAAATGTTTATATACTTTCTTCTTAGATGCCTTCAGAACATAAGAAAGGTAAATTGTTATTGCTCTATCAGTCACAGCAAAAGAAATGTGAATTGATTGCATTATTCATTCTTTAACAGGCTGATTATTGATCCTTTAGTGCTACCTTTGAATTATTTAGTTTAAAAAATCTAGCAAATAATTACAAATTATCAGTGACTATCCATATTCTTAAGAGCATACTATTTTACCAGCAAAGACGC
The DNA here is from genome assembly GCF_021218885.2 of Marmota monax. Classification (NCBI taxonomy): domain Eukaryota; kingdom Metazoa; phylum Chordata; class Mammalia; order Rodentia; family Sciuridae; genus Marmota; species Marmota monax. The sequence goes on from NW_026695219.1 coordinate 7,381,608, forward strand.
ACATTAATATTTTATAGAGGACACATAAGAGTACATAAAAGAAAAGAGCATACTTTGTTGCTAAATGCTGCATTTACTTGTATTTTTCTTTTCATGCTTCTTTTTCTTTTAAAGAGAGAGAGAGAGAGAGAGAGAGAGAGAGAGAGAGAATTTTTTTTTAAAGTTTATTTTTTTAGTTTTCGGCGGACACAAGATCTTTGTTTTTGTATGTGGTGCTGAGGATCGAACCCGGGCCGCACACATGCCAGGCAAGCGTGCCACCGCTTGAGCCACATCCCCAGCCTCCTCTCTTCATGAATCTTTAAAAGTTAGAATAAGAAATACTGCATTTTCTCCTGAAAACACTGGATTTTATTTCAAACTAAGGTACTGTTACAATACCTATAATAAATATTAAATATTTCCACAATGTGATTTATACATATTTTGTTTAGTTTTAGCTCATGTCTTAATGGTATTAGTTAATATCTCAAATATCTAATGAAAAATTACTCTAGGGTGGTTATTTATCATCTGATATGTTTTAATCACATGCCACAAACCCAGATGGAGTTCAGGACATGCTATTCCAACATATAGCATCTTGGCATAATGGATATTTAAAGCTAAAGGATTTTGAGAAAATGACAAGAAGCAGGAAGGCCACTCTGACTTTCCTTCTGCCCTCCTCCCTGAAACAGGTCATAAAACTTAGGAAGGACATTTTAGCAGATCAAAAGACCCTCATGTGAAAGGTGGCCTCCATAGACCCCGAAAGGAGCAACATCCTTACCTCTAACACACAGGGGTACAGAGAAGAATCTGAACCAACAGGCCTTGCTAAGGGACTCCAGCTTATTATAGTTTCCTGATCCCTGCTTTGTCCTACCATATTTCCCCTCTATTCTCCATTCTCCACCAAACCTACTACTAAAAACACTCCAGTTTAACTGTTTCTTCCAGTCCTCATTTCCTTATCAAGGTCTCTGAGCCCCTAATCAGTCTTTTGCTATAGAAGCCCCACACATAAATCCAAGATGGGCTGATTTTTCCTCTCCTATATTACAGAAAGGTTTTGAATATCTTTGTCTTTTATCAGCTTTAAAGGTCTAATTAATCTGCATTATAGGTGAGAGAAATAATTCTTCCTTGTGAAACAGAGGTTTCAATGCCTTTGTGTAAGAGTCCAACATGGGCATGGGAGAGCATGAGAGTCCAGCATGCCCAATAGCTACAATAGCCATAACCATAGGCTCCAAATTGTCAACTTGTAGGAACCATAGGCTGCAAAAGTCCCATTTACTATCACCACAGCTTAATTATTAATAGCTCCCCTTTTGTTCTCCAAATATTCTACTTGGATACTATACAGACATCCTATAACAGCATGTGCTTCTAAAAGGCATGCTAGGCTTAATAATATAATGGAACGAGAAGCTGTGGATTTTTGTCAACCAACTACAAGTAGGTAAGCTGAACCCTGAAGCTAAAATTCTGTTTCGAGTGAATCTTTCCATATGAGGTACTTATTGAAGTACCTAAAAGGACAAGGAGGCAGGGTTTTCAATAAGTTTACAGAACAGGCTGGTAGAGCAGTTTTTGGTGCTTGCTTGGAAAAAATGCTTACAGTTGTATGTGAACCAGTCTGAGACTTGATTTCTTCATAACATGTTGCCTAGAACTGTGCTTATAGGTGAAAAGACCTCCAGTTCTGTTTAACTGTAACTCTTGAAGGCTACAGATATATTTAAATGTAATTAGTAAACAAAAAAAATTGCTTAGGTCAGTTTGCAACAAATGCACATCTCAAGGACACTATGAGGCTTGTCACTATGCATAAAAATGTAAAAGCCATGAAAACAGAGTTGAATGGCAAAGCTGTAACAAATCTTTTCTGGTTAAGACCTCAAGGAAACAGTCCAGAGTGGCTTGCCAGTCCCTCCCCTGAGAACAGCACCTCTGGGGCTAAGGTCCTAGTTGTACTCACATGAGAGAGATCAATCATGTGGAACTAAATCTATCCCCAGCTCCCAAAGAAAGGATCATTAGGCAATATTTCTTGGAAAGATGTCTTTTTTTTTTTTTAACAGTGGGTGTTTCTATGGTGCATACAATGTCAATCTAAACCATTTTTGTCAAATAATCAAATAAGCTAGTGAAAATTTCTTGAGTGTCAAATACTTTCAACAAAGGAATAGGTTCCCTGCATATTCCAGAATAAATACAATTGAACATGGAGAGATTCTCAATATCAATCCTTCATATGACTGAAAAGTAAGCATTTCCTCTCCCTGCCTACAGCTGACTACTGAGGGAAGACAGGCCAAATGCACATGACCGAGAAGCTCAGCACCACTATACATGCATGGACACCACTCTCATCTGGCCCTAAATTTCATCTTATGCTAGCCTCCTCATTCTCTAATGATCATTTATGGACTTCCTGAGTCTCCAAAAATCCAAATTCACCAATTACCCTGAAAAATTCTAGCAGATGAACATTCCTTCCATAATGAGCTTCTGGTTAGAAGTGTCCTCGAATTCCTGCCATCAAATCTACAAACACATAAATTTGTTTCTGTATCCATTCTGTTACTTTTGTTCTAAGGGAATAAGTATCTCTTGCTACTTTTTACCACTTATACAACACCTTCACTCCCCCATGAGACTATAAGAGTCATGAAACAGGAAAGTTACATCTCTACATCTCTGGGTTTTAGCACAAGGGAATATATCAGGTAGTCAATAAAAAGTTGTTGACTGAATAAGTAAAATAAAGCTTTCCTGGTTTCTCATCTTGACGTCAGTAGGTGTTTTCTCTCCTCTTCAAATAATAGGGAAACAATATTAAGGGGGGAAAAATCCCAGAGGCTCTTACAAAAGCTGGAAGGGGGTTGTTTTCCATAGTATCTATGACACTTTTCTCTAAATAAAGAACATTGTCACATTCAGACATGGTTTGTTCCACCAAAAAATCATGGGCTATAAGCTTTGTATCCAGTATGGCTGTGTTAGGTGGTGGAATCTTTAAGAGGTGAGGTGCCTGGGGAAGGTAATTTGGTTGTGGAGGCTCTACCTTATGGATGGATTAATACAAAGTGTCTTGCAGCAGTAGATTAGCTCCTGTGAGAGGAGTATGTTATTCAAAGACTAGGCTTGGCCACTCCCTAGTCTCTTTCTTCCTGTCTCACTATGTGATCTCCTTCTTTAGCACATGTCACTTGCCACTCTAAGGTGCTCCTGCCATTGTGGTGCCATCTACTATTGAGGCCCTCACAGAGCCAAGAAGATGCCATGCTCTTGAACCTCCAGAACTGTGAGCTAAAGAAACATTTTTCTTTATAAAGTACCCAGACTCAGGTATTTTGTTTCAGCAATAAAAACACAGACTAAGACAAATATATTCTATCAGAAATACTACCTACCAACATAGGAACTTTATCTGCAAATGTAGTGTGACAGAACCTGCTTGCGCCTCATCATTTTAATATTTAACCTTACAGTAAAACAAACCAACACAATTTGCAAAGTAGGATTCCAAACTGCCATGATTATCAATTTAGGTAGAATACAATTGATAAGGTTCATTCTGGACTTAACATGAAAATTTAAAAAGACTGAAGCCCCATCCTTATCACTCCTCCAACTGTTAATCATGAAATATTCAAATAGCCACTGGTTTAGAATTCAACTATCCACAATTAAGCTATTGTGAATTGAGCTGCTATAAACATTGATGTAGCTGCATCACTGTAGTATGCGGATTTTAAGTCCTTTGGGTATAAACCAATGAGTAGAATAGCTGGGTCAAATGGTGGTTCCATTCCAAGTTTTATGAGGAATGTTCATATTGCTTTCCAGAGTGGTTGTGCCAATTTGCAGTCCCACCAGCAATGTTAGAGTGTGCCTTTTTCCCCACGTCCTCGCCAATACTTATTGTTGCTTATATTCTTAATAACTGCCATTCTGACTGGAGTGTAATGAAATCTTAGAGTAGTTTTTATTTGCGTTTCTCTAATTGCTAGAGATGTTGAACATTTTTCATATCCCATTTATAATAGCCTAAAAAAATAAGATTCTGACTACTTTTCCAAAATTGTCTGGCAGAACTGCCTCTTCATCTTATGCAGTATGAACCCAGAGGAGTAGATACAACTGACAGACCCTTACACCAGCCACACATATCAACAGCATTTCCTCATCCTTCAAGGTACTTGTCACTCCCATAAGGCTAAACTGAAGACCTAGGTCTGGAGTTGGTGCCTTTTTTCAGGGTGCGGAGGTGTTTTGCACAGGACAGATTGGGGGAAATGCAGGAGAAAGAAATTTCTTTATATTTCCCAAGAGGCTGAGACTCAAAAAATCCAGTCAGTTTTTTTTTCCCTGTTCTTTTTCTCCCTCTGTTCCCTTGGAACCTTAGGAGGTGGCCTCTGAGGGTCCATTTTTCAATCTCTTATTGAAGAGGAATTAGTTAGTATTATTAAGATTAAAGTGAAATCATTTCAAACCCATCCTTAAGCTGCAAAGAAACAAAACAGTAAATTAGAAAGGATGTAGAAAAATCCACAAAGATGTATTTGAACAGCAAAAGCGAGAACCATTAAAACCCTTTCGAGGGCACTCCATGTGTCCTGAAAAGGGGAGAAACCAGTTCCAGCAAAGGACAGTCCACATAATCACATGCAAGAGCTTTTCTCCTCCAGTCTCTCAGTAACAACTAAGATAGGTCATTAAATGGACAAGGGGAAGCGGAGAGAATGGCAACTTCTTTCTCAATAAAGTCCTTATGTCACTCAAGATCCGAAATTAGTTCTGGAGTCACACTGGGAAAATGTGCTTTAAATTTGGCTGCCGATCTTTTCTCCAGTGGTCAAGGAGAATATGCTGTTGATTTGTGCTCTAGCATTTCTGTGGCATACTTAGAGGCAGCTCTTTTTAAAACACGGTTTAGACAAAGTTCTGTGTGTGACTGACACTCCACTAGAAATCCTAATAGTTCTTGGGAAAGTATGAGCTCACTGAGTTAAATATAGTGTCAACAGGCATGAATGATTAGCTTGATGCTAAGTCTGCATCAGGAACATTAATCCTGTGCTTCAAATGCTACTTTTATTTTTAATGTCACAGGATTTTTATATAAACATTAATCTCTACAATACCTATAATCTTTATATTGGACACAAAGACAAAAGAGACAAGAAAATAGTGTCTTAAACAACTTATTACTATTCATCACTAGCAAGGCTGGTCAATTGTAGAAAACAAAAAAATCTGTGGACATCCCCTAGTCATTTAAAATCTTTAAAATCATACGTAGCTCTTACTTATCTACATTATAAAAGAGAAAAGTTTTTGTCCTATTATGCATGTTATCCATTCAAATCTTGCTTCAAGCAAAGAGTCAATTTAGATTAAAGGTTATGTGTGTGGTATTATATTTACTTATGATAAATTTAATTAGTTAAAATGCATAATCTTACATTTCCAGGGTTGGGGTCATTTTAAGTGCTTATTTTTGTCTGAAGGAGTGGCATTGTGCAAACTTAAAATGCTGCTTAAAATTACCCAACATCTGTCAGAAAAGAGGAAACTACAGGAGAACAAGCAATAAATCCATTTCCATTCCCTAGAAAACAATTCTGTACATTAAAATTTTTAAGCTTCTAACACTATAAAACAATACCTTTGAGCAACATATATACTTTGTTGTTGTTGTTATTAGGGATTTAACCCAGGGGTGCTTTACCACCTAGCCACATCCCTGGCCCATTTTATTTTTTATTTTGAGACAGGGTCTTACTAAGTTGCTTAGGAACTCACTAAGTTGCTGAGGCTGGCCTTGAACTCATAATCCTCCTGCCTCAGCTTCCCCCTTCACTGGAATTACAGGTGTGCACCACTGTGCCTGGCTTCACTTTGTTTTTAAAACTCCAATAGAAAGTATATTAGCATGAGAACAATTGTAAAATGGTATCAAAGGACCCTGTGCTGATTTGAATACATACCAAATGTAAAAACAATCTCATTTACTGGCATGTTCCCTTTCCCTGCTAAAATTGATTTTCGTAAAAGAGAAAAATTTATGCAAATTGATGGTTTGTTTAAAGTAGTGTGGTATGTGTCCCACCATCCCACTTATATCCCCCATCAGGACAGGGCCAGGATTACCACAATACCAAAACCCATTTGCTGGTGAGGGAAGCAGGTGAGTGGACACTAGGGAGAGAAGCTATACTCTCACTGCAAGGACTTCTCCAGCCCCTTTCACAGGGCAACTGCTTGGAAGAGGATTATTCAATATTTCTAACATTCAAGTCATTTCTGGCCACAGGAAAATACTACCTTGAGGCTATTGGTAATCTTCTATTACAATTAACAAACAAAGAGAAGGGAATTTCCATCACTTAAATCCACACCAACTTTGTAAAGGAGACTTTGCAATCTGCTCTAGGTAACCTTCTACAGGTTAAGGAACTTTGAAACAGAGGCCCACTCCTTGCACTTCTACCCACTGCATAAGACTAGAGGACATAAGTTTTATAATCATGATGTACATATATGTCTGGATATTTGGGGTTCTTCTAGATGGGCCTTCTCCAGAGCACTTCTCCTTCTACAATCCATAACTTCCCAGACTTTTTAAGCCTGTTGGATTTTGGATTGTATGATATCAAAGAATCACCCTTAAGTTAGTCTTTTATAGGTTTTAGCTACTTAATAATTCATTTATCAAATTCTTATTGAACTTACACTGTATGCCAGATAATCAGCAAGGCACGAGAGCAGAAATTACTAATACACAGTGGGATATGATGAGGTGGAAGAGTCAGCACACAACCGTAATTATAAAATAGTGAGTTAAGTACAAGGTTCTTTGGGAGCACACATTAGGAAGACAAATCCTGCCTAAAGGATTGGAAGAAACAAAATGGACAAAAGATTGGATGTTTGAGCTGGGTACTGATGCATCAACAGGAGTTAAACAGTGAAAATCACAAGGGAAATGCAGGCCATGACTCCAAAATCACCAAATTAATTAAGCCAATAGCCAAGCTTGCATGATGCAGCTGCTTCCCCTCAAAGGAGAAATGGCCTGAAACATCAACTTCAATCCCATCATAATTTTTATACATCAGCTTCAGTATGAAAATTTCCTTTAAGTAAATCAGTCATACAAACACACCTTCTAACTAACCATACTATATAAAATAGTATGCTGTAATACTTATTGGAAATTATATAAAACATTTCCCCATATGAATACTAGAAATGCAATTCTAAGGAGGACGGAGTAATAAGTAGCATGTAACAAACAACTTCTCTAGAGTTGAAAAGGAAGCATTAACATTTTCTATTTAAGGAGCAAGAAAAGAAAAAAAAGAAAGAATGCAGAATAACTTGCTATGGAGTATGTATATGTAGTCAGGCTGATTGCTATTTGCTCAAGTGTCTAGAGCTTGCTTTGTGTCTAGGGCTTGCTTTTTTTCAACAGCAAACAGACCAAAGAGGATAGCCTATCTGAAATACTAAACCCTTAAGTGCTCTTCTCAGAGGGCAGTGGTGGGCTAGGAAGAAGCTCTGTGCAGAAAGTCTCTCTTATTACCCCCTTTTCCAGGCCCTTTTGCTGGCAAAAAGCCTACTGAAGAAACAAAGACAAGATCTGCAGTGCCTCAGCACTCAGAAAATTATGACAGTGGGAAGAACGAAGATCTGAGATTTAAATCCTTTAAACAGCAATATTCTTTGTTCCGCATAAGACATCTGGCAATCTCAGTCCACTGTACTTAATGGGAATTCTTTTTAGATATACTGATTAATGTGAGTACTTAGGAGTCAGTCCACAAAGGCTTAACTAGAATACAACATAATTCTTAGCCTTAGTATCAAAAAGTAGTAAGGACTAATACGACAATGTACATGAAAAAGATACCCAAACCAGCTTTTGTAGAACAAAAGAATTTATGGTTCTTGCAAATGTTTATCACTCTAACTCCATGTCCAATCATATAACAGCAAGTATAGAGACACTCAGAGCAAGAGCCAAATGATCTGCCCATTGCATCAAAGGCCAGGAAATGATGGGCTCTCTGCTCGTCATGGGCACTGTTCATCCAAGTCTTTTGATTTATTTGATTCTTTTCCCTGTACATAATACAGGAATCTAAGATTCAGAAGTACTACACATGGACATCCAATCTGAAACTGCCTCATGGGGCCTTATAAATATTCTTTAATCATAAAGTATTTGTTTCTTCAATTCTTACAAGTTCTTGGAAGATGCACAGAACATGAAAAATAAGAGTTTTTCAAAGAAATAGCTCTGGTCACCTTATACTTTCTCGCCAGTAACAAAATGGTCTTCAATTCAAGACCTTTAATTTTATGTTTGCTTCATCTGTGCCAAGCACTAAGCAGAAGTAGGGAGAAGGTTGGAACACCAATATCCACCTCCAGGCTACACTACTTCCCACTCAGTACTTCCTGCTAGGAGGTCAGTGCCACTCCCAGGCACACAGCTTGCCCTGCTTCATGCCCAAATTAGACTTGCACATCTCCATACCAGTATGATCTAGAAAAATGTATGGTGTACTAGACCCAGGTCACCTTAGTTAGCCTCTGAACTGACTTTGCTTAGTGACAATCCAATCTTAATTAGAATAAGTTATACTCCATGTATGTATAATATGTCAAAATATGCTCTACTGTCATGTATATCTAAAAAGAACAAATAAAAAAAATAAAAGCTTAGTGACAATCCTAAATCCAGTTGGTTTTCTTCAAGTACATATTTTCTTTCCAAGTATGATTCTGTAATTGAAATTATTTGGTGTTAAGTTTAATTTGTATTTTATTTCAGAGATAGCTATTGGCATTGCATTTACCTACTGGATTTTTACCATCCTTAAAGGTTGTAGTATTGGTTTTGTTGTTGTTGTTGTTGGTGGTGGTGGTAGTTTGGTTTTTTGCAATTCCTGTGTCTACTTATTTATAAATTACTTTTTGACTTGTTTTTTAATATTTTATTTGCATAAAAAGATGAACAAGATATAAACACATGTCCTCAAAAATTAGTAATACACGAGGCTGAGGTTGTGGCTCATTGGTAGATCACTCGCCTAACCATGCAAGGCCATGGGTTCAATCCTCAGCACCACATAAAAATAAACAAATAAAATAAAGATATTGTGTCCAACTACAACTAAAAAATAAATATTTTTTTAAATTAATAATAAACTAGAGAAAATTATATCTACACGTGCACTCAAAATAGTGCTATGATTTGGTACACAAGTAAAAATCACAAGTAAGAAAATGGATTAGTTCGGAAAGTGCTGACCCTCACATTCATCTGCCGCTTGCATGTCAATAGGTACATGTCCACTATTCTGTCATTGTCAATCTAAGAAAGTCCTGAATCTTAGGTCAAAAGCCCTGTGGGAATTACTTAAGTTTCCAGATGTCCTGCACATTTAAGAACCTACTGTATTAAGAGAGTTCAAGAAAGTCAAAAGGCACCAACCATAGACTTTAGAAGAAAATATTTCACATTTTGTGGATTTAGAAAAAACCTACTATTTGAACATTTAAATATTTAAGGTCAATAAGAAGCTATTAGTTTCTTCAAAAGAATCTCCTTTTCAGTTTCTCTATAATATTTTATTTCATCTACAAAATAAATATATGCTTAGATAACAAATATTAGAAACATCTGTGCTAAGTTAAATTTTATCTATATTGTTCTGAATTTTACATTAAGAAAACATATATATGTTTATTACTGAGATTATGAGATTTTATTTCTTTGGGACAGCTTCCCTGGTCCTATAAAACTGGTATTTAAATTACAAAAATTTTATTATATTCAGCTTTTCAAAAACATAATTACTACATAGAGGAAGGTATAACCAGTTTGATGTGTACACACACAGACACACAAACACACACACATTTAATCCTTTGAGTATTATACATAAACACATGTTAAAATATTGAAAAACAAAATTCTAAAAAAATCTGAAATGTCATCTGCCAAACAATTTTCAGGTTATCTCTGAGTACAAAAAAAAAAAAAAGTGGATTTTTCTTGTTAATAAAGCAACAGACTGTTTCTTAATTTTCTTTTCCCCACCCTTTATTTAGCCAACCTCTGGTAGCATATAATAATTTTCAATTAGCAAATATAATATATTTGGTTTTATGAAACTGGTGAGTTGAATAACAAAAAGCAATATCCTAATAGTTTGCCTCAAACAGGAAATTACTTGCTAAGAACAAATTCAAGGGAATATTTATTTTGAAACAATTATTCTGTCTCATGATTGTCTGTGAAATAAACAGCAAAGGAATGATGAAGGCTGTCTGCTGATGTATACCATAATCCCAGCCACCTGGGAGGCTGAGGCAGGAGGATCACAAGGTTGAGGCTAATCACAAGGTTGAGGCTAGCCTAAGCAATTTAGACCCTGTTTCGAAATAAAAACAATAAAAGGTCTGTCAATATAACTCAGTGACAGGAAGGAAGGAAGGAAGGAAGGAAGGGAGGGAGGGAGGGAGGGAGGGAGGGGAATTTGACCATTTCCATTTGTTTCACTGTGGCAAGAAACTGATTTCTATGTGACACATGAGTAAAGCAAAGCTGTCTGTACAAAGGAAACAACCACGCCTTTGACACAAAAATAACAATTGCTGAAACTGAGTACTAAAAGCCATCACCACTATTGAACACTGATTCACTACTGACAATTGAAGAGAAAAAAATAAAAATTCTAACGTTATGATACTAATAATAATTTCATCTGAAGCAACATTCAGGAAGCTGATTAGATGATCCTAATGGGTGATTCAAAGTGAAAGGAAAATACACCCTTAGCATAATTTAATAAGATCTTCAGATTGAAGCATATTCAAGGGTTTCATGAAAGACCTTCTCATGGCCTTTTAATAGCTCTTTCCAATTCCAATTAACTTGTTAAATGCCAATTCTCATTACCTCATCAGAAATCCAAAGCCAGTCCTTTCTGATTAAATCATTGAATAACCGTTAGCAGTATAGTACCTAGGAAGTATTTATGGATGGTCCAGCACAGATAAGCAGCTCTCATCTCCATGCAAAAGAAAAGAAAAACTGGAGTGGCTAATTTAAAATAATAATAATAAATGCTGTTCATCTCTGGGATGCACTAGGTTACATTTACCTAACAAACTGCCCTTCCTAATTGTTTTACTGGGGTTAATATTTACATTAGCATAATCTTTTCATAGTCCCTCAACTGACAGTGCAGAAATGTTGATTAAAGAGTTCCAAGAAGATACTGAAGAAATCAGACAGTACTGTGGGCCGTCACTGCTTTCCAATGTGATGAGTCAGATCTCCCTACTCGGAGTCACTCACAGGTTTATGGGCTTCCTGACTGAGCATGTACCCACACTGGCAGATACCACCTGGGTCAACCCCATACCAACATCCATTGTTTGCACAGAGTGGCCTGCAGCCTTTGTATCCCCATCCACCAGCTTATTGTCCCTTAGGGCTGGAAACCTGGCTCCAGAGACTAGGGGTTTAATTCAAAATTCAAGGTTGTCTCCATATTTCCAAGACAAAGGACACCCCTCCCCAACACACTCTGAGCTTGAACAAGGTCCTTTTTGCAAACCCAATTTTCTTTTATTTTTATTTCTTGTATCCATGAGTATCCTAGGACAATAAACCTCCGAGAAAACAAATATGAACCCCTACAAGAAGATCCATAACAAACCCAATACCTACTTTGTGTAAAAGTTATACAAAAGAGACTGTGAATATTCTATGCTCTAAGCAACTTTTTTTTTTCCCCACACAGTCTTATGGATATTATCATGGAGGAAAACAGGCTTTGAGGATAAAGAACAAAATAAAGCAATACCAATAAAAACTGACAGGAAACTTAAGCTTTAGAACACCTGGCTGAGATAAAGGGATTACCAAGTTTGTCTCTTCCAGAAGCCAGGTAAACTGTTAAAATTCATTTCAATAACTATATCACTAGTAATACATTAATACTTTTTCCAGATTAAAAAGCTTAAAATATGTGAAGTTATGTCCACAATTTCTTGAGATGCTAGGGTGGGTTCTGCTTAGAATTATATTATCAATTAGTGGCAGTCAAATATAATAGTTGTTAAACAAAAATAACTGTAATGCAAGTGCTATGAGTCAGTTATGAGGTGTTCCCCCAAAAGCTTCTGTGTGAAACAATGCGACAAAGTTTAGAGATGAAATGACTGGGTTATGAGAGGCTTATGATATCTAGTGCATTAATCTGCTTGACTGGATTAACTGGGTGCTAACTGTATGTATGTTGGGTGTGGCTGGAGGAGGTGGGTCACTGGGGGCATGTCTTAGGGTATATTTTGTCCTGGTGAATGGAGTTCTCTCTGCTTCTTTGTTGCCATGTCCTAAGTTGTTTTCCTTCTCCACACCCTTCCAACACGCTGCTCTGCCTTACCTCAGGCCCACAGCAATGGATTTGGCCATCTATGAACTGAGACCTCTGAAACTTTATAAGCCCCAAATAAACTTTTCCTCTTTTATATTGTTTTTGTCAGGTCTTTAGGTCAAATTGGTGAAAAAGCTGACTAACAGCAACTCTGACTCTATACCTTCCATTTAAGGGCTGAAGTCAGCAAACAAACACATATCATAATATGACATTTATTATTGATGGCTTAATGAAGATAGGTATTATTCTCCTTAAAAAGCTCCCAGGCTCTGCCCATTTCTTTGCACCCCTTCCAGAACATTATACAGCATAAAGTGGGTGCTCCTTAAATCTCTGCCCATCCTCTTTTCTATCCTTCACCTGGAAGGCAATCTGCCTCATTAGTGATCCACTCTCTCAATCATCACATACACAAAATGTTAAAAATATAACTTATGTAAATTTCAAAAAATTCATTTAAACTGAGAGGGCTGCAGTGGCATATACTACTAGTCCCAGCTACTCAGAATGCTGAGGCAGAAGGATGGCTTGACCCCAAGGGCTCAGGGCCAGCCTAGGTAACATAGCAAGACCCTATATTATTTTTTTTTAATTTAATTGTACATTTTGTTCATCTAAAATGGTATTTTATGGTATACAAATTACTTTAATATGCAGCTTAGTTATTTTTCTCAACTTATGACACACTTGCTTTTTAAGAATTCCTTCAGTTCAACAGTTCAAGGAAAGACCAGGTTCCCATCTTTCTTTAGCATCTCTGCACTCTTCCTGATAGGTAAGCATAATATAAATATCATTCAGTAAAATATAAATTGTTTTCTTTTGTCCTTTGAGCTGAGTGCCCTGTAAGCAGCCCTACTTCCTACCTGTTGAAGTTGTTGGTAAATTTTAACTAAAGAATGAAACAGAATGCAGTTGCTTGAAATTCTCTTAGCTTAGCCTGTGTAAATTCCTCCCTTGTGCATTTTACCTATCTCATTCTACATGCTGGTGACTTCCAAAGTCCTGTTGCACTGCACCTTTCTACAAACCTTTGCATATGGATATTTTATCACTTGCTAGACATCTCCTGGCACCTCCTATGGTGTCTAATGGTGAACTGATCACCCTTTTCCCAACATGGTTGTCAACAAGCTCTGCATGGCGGCTGCACCATTTAAATAGCTCAAGTTCAAGTCTCCATCAGCTCTCTCACTTTCTGATCTGAATCAATCTCCACTTCCTGCCAGTTTTGTATTTATTAATTTATTAGTTCTTTAGTTCATTCCCAATATTGCTTAACCTAGTTTAGATGCCAGCCATCTCTCACTGAACAACTGCACTGTCTCCTATCTGCACTAGGGTAGAATCTCCACCTGCATTATCCACACGGTATGGCCAGCACAATCCACCTAAAATGAAATTTGGCTGACTCCTCCACTTAAACCCTGGGTGGCTCTTTTTTGATTGCTTAACAACAAGTTCTCATGTGTAAAACTAAAACTTTGAGAATCTAGCCCAGTTAGCTCTCCCTCTATCCTCTATACCTCACTATTCTTAGAAAATTCCTCTTATCTCTTCTCAGCTACTAACCTGTACTCATTCTTTAATACTACTCTCAAAATTGTATTATTCAGGGTTCTCCAGAGAAATAAAAGCATTAGGAAATACATGCACATGCACACACACACACACACACACACATACACACACATATACACTCACTCACTTATGGTGGTAATTGGTTCATGTGATTATTAGAAGCCAAGAGTACCATAACTGCCATCTGCAAGCTAGATAAAGAGGAGCTGAGGGCTGGGAATGTAGGCTCAATGGCAGAAAGCTTGTATAGCATACATGAAGCCCTGGTTTCACTCCCCAGCATAGTGCGGGGGAAAGAATAAAGAGGAGCTGGTGGTGTAATCTAAGTCCCAAGGTCTGAGAGGCAGGGTAGCTGACGGTGTATGTGATTCCAAATCAAAGGCTAAACACTAGAGAAATGGGAAGAGGGAAGAAGAGTGTGTCCTCTGGTAGAAGCTCCAGAGCCTGAAGACCTGAGAACCAATGTCAAAGAAGAGGGAAGGAGAAGACCAATGTTCAATGTTCCATCTGTACATGAAAAAGAGAAAGACCTGACCTCTTCCTCTACAGTTTTGGTTTATTTGGGGCCTTCACAGATTGGATAATGGCAGATTTTCTTTACTCAGTAATTGATCCAAATGCTAATCTTCCAGAAGCACCATCGTAGACACAACAAAATAATGATTTACCACCTGTCTGGGCATCCATTAGCCCAGTCAAGTTGACACATAAAATTAATATCACATTCACCTCTTCCATGCCTTTCATGGCCCCACACTCTTAAGGAGATTAGCTTTCCTTCCTGTGAGCCCACCTACTGCAACCACATTGCTAACTCCTTGAGGGCAGGATTTACAACTTAATTTCCATCCCAAGCTCATAATCCAATGTTTCTCTCACATGGTAAGTCTTTAATAAAAAAATAATAATAATGAATGAATATGTGGAACTCAACAGTGAGAGCTAAAGGTCTATATCAGGAAATAAAGTTAAACATCCTAACTGCAATAACAAAGAAAGCGGTGTTACACACTACCTTTCACTTTTCTGAAATAATGTTAACTATTTTGAGAGTATTAAGGCCATTAAAATGATACTCCTATCTTCCATCCTCTCAGCTGCAAAAAGTATCTATGTCTTCATCCATGGAAAAATGTGTCCCTCTCTGGGTGATTGTTTGTCTGTGTAAACAAGCACAGGACTCTCACTTAGACCCTCTCTCTTCCCATACACCATTCTTTCACTTCCATCTCAGAAATAGTCCTTAGGTGTATTCCTTCCTCTACTTCTCAGAGCCAATGCTATAGTTCAAATCTCACTTAGACTATTGTAACTACTTCCTAACTAGTTTCCCCTCTACTAGTCTCTCTCCACTTTTTATACTGCCTGTGCCCCAACCAAAATCTGATCATTCCCTTAAATCTTCTCATGTGGTTAAGAAAAAGCTGAATATTGTTAGTCTGAACTTCAAGGCCCACGCTGTCTTACACCACCCTGCCTTTCTCACCTGCCTACAGGCTTTGTGCTAGAATCCCAGCTAACCTGCCCATCACTTCCCATCAAGCTCTGGTGAGCTGAGTTTCTCCAGTTTTGCTCACACTGTTGCTTTGACTTTAACCCTTTGTCAACTTAAAAACAAACAAACAAACAACAATGACCCCATTTCATTCTTTCAGAAGACACAGTTCAAATGTTTCTCCTGGGCAAAACTTTCAACCTGCTCAATCACAAATCATGGCCATTTTCAGGGTTTCCATGGCATGCAATGACATAGAAAATATTGGCTCTATAACCACTATAAAATAGAACTCCTAGAAAAAAAAAAAGCTTAGCAATTACATATGCTTGAATATTTACTGCCTAAGACAAAGCCTGAAGCAAAACAAGTGAGCCAAAAAATGTTTGCTGAATGAAGCTGTCTTCATTACATTGCAAACCCTCAGAGAAAAAACAAGGTCTTATTTATCACTAAATTTTAGGAAGCATCTAGAACAGCTTCAAGATCAAAACACATCTGTGGAGTAAAAGAATGATCCGCTTTGGTGACAAATATGCAGAATAAGTAAATAAGTTAGAATAAAATGCTTTGAAAAGGTAAATATGTCCAAAATGATTTAGACTCTTTTATTATGAAATATGTGTGGCACACAAACATGTTAACAGGGCTAACAGAGTGCCTGACCAGAAATCTCTGTTATGGGTTCACTATGAGATAAGAACTAAAATTAAGAATAAGTTTCCAGGAACTTTTATAGCAGCCTGACATGGCTGAGACATCCCAATGCATGATCAGTGAGTCTGTCTGGGGGCAGGGGGTGCTGTCAGGTTTGAATATTGTGCAACTCATGTGCTAAGTGGCATGCGGGTCAAGGGCTGCAGAACAACCACAGCGCTACAGGACCACATACTGCCCCATGATAGACTGGAAATGAAAAAGGTCTCTCACCAGAGACAATTTGAAAAGGACTATTGAATCGAATAGCAAACTTCCATGTTCCACAACCAGTTTCTTCATATTTCCTTTCATATTTGAAACCTTTCCTTTCCAAGACATAAAACATTACAGATGGAAGCTACCTTTGTATCCCTTCCCAGTCCTTGAGTCCCTCTTTGCTCTCCAGAGACAGCTTCTCCAATATAACTTAAATAGGCTCTCATCAAAGCAAATCAGAGCTGGATAGTAGTTAAGGTGGAAAATAGAGATTTAATTCAGGACTATGGCACTAGGAGGAAAGACCTCAGTATAGATCAGGTCTCAGTTCTAAATACAGTACTGGCAAGTGGGAAGGTATAGGCAAGGAGCAGGGCAGTGCCCAGGGATAGAAAATGACCAAAAGGTAGTATATCAGGGGTAAGAGGAATTCTGGCTAAGCCAACCTGGTAGGATTCTTGCTAAAGATAGACCAGGCTGATCAGACATCACCTGAAGGATGGATGAGGCTAAGGAACCAATGAGATGCAGAGGATGATCAGATATGGAGGACTGGGGAGGGGGAGGTTCTGGCTAAAGTGACTTAGCAGAATCTTCCTAAAACTGGCTTCTATAAGGAAGTACAGAGGTGAGCACTGTTTGGGCAGAAGGTTCAGGAGACTGACTAAAGCTTGGTCAAGAAAAGAATCTTTGTCACTACTAAATTTTATTTAAGGGTTTGAAATCTTCCTGCTGAAGTTTAGATGGCAATGTTCCTTAGAAACAAAAGAAAATCCATTAAAAATTAATAATGGTAACTGTTACGTTGAAGGCTGCAATCTAATAGTCTATTTATTATTATGTGAAAGCCTGCTCTGTGCCCCTATTTGTGAGCCCTTTGGCCATGAATGGCCAACCTGATTTCCATATAAAGGGACATCTACTGCTTCAAACTTTGATAAACACCTTCTACAAATGCACACAACTTGAAAATAAAAATTACAGATCATGCTGTAAGGGTGTAGAAAGAAAAAGGCAGCATGGATAACTGATTTCCACAAATCAAAACAAGCTCTCTAAGAATATAGGGCTGATGAGACTTAATTATAAAAGATGCTTACTTCAGTATTAGAGGTCAGTCTGGAAAAGGCACAGCAGAGAGCAGAAATGCCTTTGATGACAGGTGGGAAATACAGGCTTCCCACAGTTAATGAAATGGGCACGAGCATGAAAACATGCCTCCTGAAACCCAAACCTTCTATTTTTATATCGCTGCCAACTCATTTCCAAAACAGCCACTGCTAATCAAACATGTTTGGCTGCCTCCTTATCGAAACTTTACAAAACTTTAATTTCAGCCTCACGAGCCTTGCAGCTGTAAATTAATTGAATAAAATTTACAAATGTTATGTGGTGATATAAAGCACTTTCGAGGTCTTTTCTCTCTTCAGTTGACTTAGCTACCTAGCATGCCAGTTTTGCTTGACATGAGTTCAGAGCCCCTGGAAACCTTCCTAATCCTACTCTCTAGGCCTGTGCCTATTCATGGAACCATGTTAACCCATATCCAGAAAATTAATAAACCTCAGATGTGTTTAAGCAATCAGAAATACTCCTGGTTCTTCTTGCCATTCATTGTATTGTAGACATCTTTTGCAATGGGAGCGTCCTCTTCAAAAGACCATAACAGCAGCAGATAAAATCCCTGAGCTTATTAGCATGCAACAAAACGTCTCATTTAAGATTACTGTGGTCTAAAGCTGAAGCCAGGAATTAAATTTACTGAAGGTGAAATCACTTATGCATTGGTTTAACACAGATAGTCCCTGAATCCATTTCTGAACTCATCCATTTCACAATGATAGTGCAAAAATTATTGCAATTTTTAAACAGCAAGGCAAGTAAAACTGATTAGTCCCGCATCTGCCAACTGTACCTACCAAGTGAGTCAGCTAATCAGTGGTTACATACATCATGCTGAAGGGGAGATGCACAAAGACCATTAGCTTTCTGAAATGAAAAGTTTTAATTTACCAAGGTGCTATAATTCATTTATGATTTCCATAGTTAGCAAAGAAGAACTGAAATGTATCCCCCTCTGGTTGGTTTTCACAGTACAGTTGTCACCCCTTCCAACTGAGGTCGAGTCTTCACTTTCCATTTTCGTCAATTTTATAAGCATCCGGAAGATCTCCAGCCCACATAAAGCCATGGAGGGAATGGAGGTGGTGCAAAGCTTCTGCCCTGTGTTAGAATACCTGGATTGAAACCACCTCTGGTAATAACTGCTAAGGGAATTTTATCAAGTACTTAAGCATTGTGGGTTTTGTTTTTGCCTCCCTCCCTCCCTCCCTCCCTTCCTTCCTTCCTTCCTTCCTTCCTTCGACAGTGTCTTGCTCAGTTTCCAGGCTAGTCTTGAATTTGGCAATCCTCCTGCCTCAGTCTCCTGAGTTGCTGGGATCACAGGCATGTGCTACATGTCTGGCAAAGGGTTTGTTGGTGTTGTTATTTTTGTTGTTGTTATTGTTGTTTGGATGGTGCGAGAGATAGAACCCAAGGCTTTTCATGCCTGGTGAGCTCTCTTACCTCTGAGTCATACCCCAGCCAGGAAACTTTGTTATTAATAGTACAGTGAGGATAACAATAAGCTCTCAAGTAGGTTGGTGTTAATGTGAAATAAAAAAAAATACAGGAGTGGGGCACAAAACAGGTACTCAATAAAAAACTTTCATATTGTAAAGATATCTATTTTTTCTCCCTTCTTTTGAAAACAACAAAAAAAATTGAACATACCTTACTGCAGATTGTTCTTTAAATATGTGGCCTTATACCCAACTCCAGCAACTTTATGAGATTCTTTTTATGATTTAATCACAAAAACTCAGAATACTAGGTGGCTAATGGTTACAGAGGTGATTGTTCACTGCCCCTGCCCCCCACTCACCAACAAGAAATCCAGAGAATAAATCCCTGAAGCAAATGTTCATGTCCTCCCTTAGTAATTTTGGACTTAGCTGAATTTGAATTAGCTAATTCAAACAAAGTCCATTAAATAAACAAAATCCCAACACTTGTCTCTTTAGACAAAAAGCAGATGGAAACAATACAAAAGACTGCTAATGCTTTAGCAAACTAAACATTCTTCCAAATGCCATTTACAAAAGCCCACCAGACCTCCAGCTGTGACAATGCCAGAGAACCCCCATGGAAGTCCTAAGTGTATTTAACTCAGGACCAGACACATGATAGTATATTTTTTTAAAAAATCTTCCAAATAAAAACATCTAAAAATGAATTACTATTTATATCACTGAGCCAAGGGTTCAAATAGCCAAAGTTTTAAAAGAAAATAAATGTGTGTGTGTGTGTGTGTATATATATATATATATATATATATATATATATATATATATATATATATATATATATATATATAAATGTGTCTGGCTATTTTCTAAAAAATGAAACTCCAAAGAAATATAACCATATGATGAAATTATATTAGTCTTGTTTCTGACAAAAAAACAAAAGTAGTTTTGAACAAAAATAATTCAACAGAATAACTTACATAGATAGATGTTGCATCCATCCAAACATTAAAATATATACTGAACACCTACTATATACCAAACCCTGGACAAGGTGTTATGGGGGAAAAAAAAACACCACCAATACAGCTTGTTCCTAAGATCAAAGAGTTTATAGCTCAGGGAAGGAATTCACAATTACAATATAAAGTCATAAGAGCTATGCCAAAGAAGGGTACAGGTTATGCTATGAATGCAGATACCTCAGAAAACAGTATCCCTACTTACAATCTCAACAAAGAGATGATGCCCTCCCATAAGCAATGCTATCAGTGTTTAATCAATTTCTCAAGTTCACCTTCTCTAAACTCCGTGCTGTACTGAGTTCCAGATCTAACTCTTAAATACACAGATCAATTTTTACATCACAATCATTGAATGCCATTGACCCCATTTTCATTAATTTTATTCATCACTTCATTAGTAAAACATTTTCCTCAAACATGAAACTGATTTCACTCCCTTTGTGAGAAACCTCCAGTAGTTCCTGTTGATAGAGGATGAGGTTTCGAGTACTTAGCACAGCTCATCCCAGCCAGCAAATACTTGCTTCATTCCCTCAACCAAATGAAGACAAAGACAATCACACTGAATTCAGTGCTGACATATCACTACTCTCTTTCAGACCTTCCTATGGATAATGAGGTGATCCCTCAAAGCTCCTGTGTCAATGCAGGAATGTTGAGAGGTGAAAGGGCTGGATTGCTGGAGCTGCCACCAATTAGTCCATCCTAGTGTGAATGGACTAACTGGGTGGTACCTGTGGCTGGAGGAAGTGGGTCACTGGGAGTGTGCCCTGGAAGAGTTTATCTGCCCTGTGGCCCCTTCTCCCTTTCATGAGCTCTCTGCTTTCTGGCTACCACAAATGGGGCAGAGCTCCTCCACCATGCCCTTCTACCGTGATGTTCTGCCTCACTTTGGGTCCAGAGTAGCTGATTCAGCTGACCATGGACTGAACCTCTGGAACCATAAACCAAAATAAAGGTTTCCTCTTCTAAATTGTTCTTGTCAGGTAATTTGGTCCCAGCAATGAAAAACTGCTGCCTCTGCTGCTTTGCACAAATTATTCCCTCTTCTTTTTTTTAAATATTTTATTAGTTGTTGATGGACCTTTATTTATTTATATGTGATGCTGAGAATCGAACCCAGGGCCTCACACATGCCAGGGAAGTGCACTACCTCTGAGCCACAATCCCAGCCCCTATTCCCTCTTTTTAAAAGGCCCTTTGCTTCATCGTTGCCCAGTCAATTCTTTTCCTTTCTTCTGCTACACTGTCTTTTTGCTGTGTGGTCTTCTTTGACTCCAGACAGGGCAGCATCTTTGCTTTATGCCTCTGTAACACATGCCTGTGCTGTAAAAGTGTGTTCATAGACTGGTGCAATTTTATTTATTTATTTATTTATTTTTCTCATGGACTATGAGCTCAGTGAGTTCAAGAACCATTTCTTAATTATCTCCCAGAATCCAGCACAATGCATGATACAAAGAATGTATCTGATAAAAATCTGATGAATGAACTAAGAGAATTACTAACCCATTATAGCTGCAAGTCTAATAAAGGAAATTACTGCCTATTAGGCTGGGACTGTACTATATTACAAAGATAAAATTATACTGGACATGGTAAAGAAATACTGGTATAATCTTGAAAAAGCCTCATACAATTTTTTTAATAAATGGATTCCTCACCCTTCAGCTGTACCAGCCTAATGTAGGGTGGCCCTAGAGCAGTCACTCTGCAATTTGCAGTTCATTGGGGGCTTAAAGCCTAGCTCAAGGGAACACAAGGTTGGTATCTAACAAACTTATTTTTAAGCCTAAGGTCAGATTTTGTTAGAAAAAATAAACTCAAAGTGTCAAAAGAATCTTAAGAACTTAAAAAAAAAAAACCACACTCTCTGCAGGACAAGAAAATCTTAACTGCCTTTGGCTTCCAGGAAAGGTATTAACTTGCATTTAAAAATTCAGGTTGCATCAACAACTTCAGACATCTAGCGCTCATCAAAAAATGAAAAGAAGCCTCTGACCTGGTTCTTACTACCAAACCAATGATTATAAATTGTCTGGCCTCCAAGTTTGTTTCACTAAAGTTAATTCCTCCTGGGACTACAAGAGCAAACCTGAGATGGGGTGGGGGCCTGTTCAGGTGGAACACAGCCCACCTTATTGTGAGAATCTCATTTTGCTATCTAGGAACATGGAGGAAGAAGCAGAGACTCAGCAAGGGCTCAAGAGTGAGTGTTTTTTGGATGGCTACCAGGATTCCCCATTATGTTACAGGAATGCAGAATTTTAAAAATATAAGTAAAGATCAAAACAAGCAATGGTGACAGTGATTAAAACAACTAGTACTTCAGCTGCAGCCACAATAAATACTGAATGTCTCTTCAATCACATTTTCAAGCTATTTTTCATTCAGCAACATACACCCATTTCAATGCAGACCAACTCTATGAAGTGGAAGCAAGTGAATGGAAATTTTGAATTTTGTGTCACTAAATAAGGGTCACAGTTCTAGAAAAAAATCACATTCTGTCTTGACTCAGTTTCTAAATGGATATGTGGTCTGGGGCAAGTCAGTTAACCTTTGGAAACTATTAATCTGCAGAGTCCAATCAGATGATCTTTTAGTCCTTTCTAATTCTTAAGTACAATAATTTCATGCAAGGGTTTCAACCATGAACGTTAAGAAAAGTTAGGAGTTTAGATATTTCTCAAATACAAATTAAAAAGAAAACCCTTCAATAGGATATGAACTAAATCACCAAAATCTTGCACAAATAGAAACTAATGAATGTAACACACGTAAGAAATGACAATTGAGCCTTACCAAAGACTTTGACCCATGCATAATATCTGAGTGGCGCATGGGAGTCACATGATGGAAACATGCCCCAGGCTTTCATGCCCTCCTTAATACTGATTAAGAAGTTCATATTAGTTGGGTGCAGTGGTGCATGCACCAGGGGCTCAGGAGGCTGAGGCAAGAGGATTGTAAATTCAAAGCCAGCCTCAGCAACTCAGTAAGGTCCTAAGCAACTCAGGAAGACTCTGTCTCTAAATAAAATACAAAAAAGAAAGAAAGAAAGAAAAGGAGCTGAGGATGTGGCTCAGTGATTAAGTGCCCCTGGGTTCAATCTCCAGTACCAAATAAATAAATAAATAAATAAATAAGGTAAAATAAAATGAAAGGAAGAATAAGAAGAAGAGGAGGTGGTGGAGGAGGAGGAGGAGGAGGAGGAAGGAGGAGGAGGAGGAAGGAGGAGGAGGAGGAGGAGAGTTCTACCAGTGTCAACCAAAATTAGGATCTACTAAATTTAATGCCCCCTAATTTGACTCAAAAGCAAATGATCTCAATGGCTACTCATGTGGGTCTGTGGGACTGATAAAAACCAGAATGAGCAATCAGTGGTCGATCAATAGGACACATGCAAAAATGTCCATGATGACAGATTTGAGTGCAGCCTAAAGGACATTTACTTTTGCAATACCACTCTTCGTCTGGTCATCTTTGCTCAAAAAGAAGTTAACTGAGGTATGTATCATCATTCCTCTGTATAGGCTCTTCTGTATCAGAAGGTTGTGTTCACTCATGTGATACTGAGCTTACACAGCTAGTAAATGAACTGCATCCTCTTCCTTCTGAGCTCTTTTCAACAAGAGTACATCACAGAGCCTGGTACTTGGCAAAATGGGCACAACTTCTTTGCATCCCACAGCATTATGTTAGTTCACACAGCACCACGGTAACAGCCTTCTATATGGATCAAACCAACTACAGTGTTTTTCTACAGGCTACTTCAGCACAGTGGGTGGACAGTACAACTGGCTGTAGGTCTGCTCAGTCTATGGGTAATGTAAGACCTCATTTATGACTTACCTTCAAGAGCTGCGTATTAACCAGCTATTAGTTTATACCAACTGCACAGAAATCAGCTTTGGAGGAATATTACTTGAATTCATTATGCTTAACCTTGGAAAGGATTCTAATTTTTAAATGAGGGATATTTTCCCTAGATGAAGTGGGCTATATATACCCCACAAACATAAAATTGCTAGGTTAACTATAAAAGCTTCTCAAGTGCCACCAAGCAAGGAATGGCAGCACTCATATGCTCTGCTCCTTAAAGCACCATTCTTATTGCTGGAGTGTTTAATTCATAAAATGATAGGTTTATTTTTAATAGATTAAGACTTTATTGCATGTTAGAACTATTCTAAAGTCAACAGTTACCTCATAATTCATTAAAAGGTAAGATAAATTACCATACAGAAAGAGCACCAACCTCCATTTTCCTGGGGCTGCCAAAATAGAAACTGTTCTCTCTAGGAATTCCATTGACTGTTGTGAGAAAGTCCCATATTTGTCAATTTGGGAAGAAATTTAAAGTGACCAAGGGTTCTTACAAATCGATGTTAAAATTTTGGTTCTATAATTATTTAAAATTATATTTGTTTTCCTCCTAAGTCAAGTCTTTATTAGATCAATAATTAGGTTTTCCTAAAAAAGAAGACCAATGATACAGATGGATTGGTACTAACCATCTACTACCAGGAAAGCCTAAAACTATACTTAGATTCAGAGTTTCTTACTTCATGCACCACATAAGACCACTGAAAATTTTATACTGTGAATCATGTGTCTTTAAAAAACTGAGCTTAGAGAAGTAATATTTAATTTGTTTCGGTATCAAAAGACCAAACAAAGAAAGTAAAAATAAGAACACACCAATATACTTTTAAAAGTATACATGGGAGAGAAAAGAAACTGACTGAATGCTAACCTAGAGGACAACAATGCCTCAGTGATCATGTTTTACAGAAATAATTCAGCCACCTGAAGCATGGGTCAAAATAAGATTGAAAAACCAAACTTTTAGAATTGTTTTATAAAAGAAGGAATATATTTAGTAGAAGAGACAATCCTCTTTCTTCCACTAGCATTGCTGCTAAGGGGAATACATATTTTAAGGATAAAGGCTTAGAGATGCTTTCCACTTGTTAAACAAAATAAAACCTATCAGTAATCTGAAAAACATATAAACAAACAGTAAATTCTAGTTAGGTGGCTACAAGCTAGCTAAATTAATAAAAAGTGGCACATGGAGATAAAATCATTCTTGGTAAGAGGTCATGTTCAGAATGGTTTTTTGGAGGTCTTTTTTTTTTTTTTTTAATATTTTTGCCCTGGTTTTTCAATTGTTTGCTGTTAGATAAAATAGATTTGTTTTCACCAAGTAGCCCAAAGTACAAAAAAAAAAAAAAAGCATCAATATGTTATTGTTCTTCTTTTATCAAAATAGTACAAGGAATTAGAATATTTCTGGCTTCTTAAAGTCCTTAAGTAGGAAAGCCCTAGTTTTTGTTTGTGGTACTGGGGATCAGACTCAGGACCTTGCATATTCTAGACATTTTCTCTACTACTGAGCTACAACCCCAGCCCAAAAAAGTCACACTTTGTTACACTGTATGACAATTTTAAGCTTGCATATTTAGTTCTCCCATACATGGTGAGCTTCCTGAGGGCAAGAATATCTGCTTCCCACTCATCCTGTAGCTATGGCACTTATAGGTGGTACCTGGTCACAGAGAGACTTCAAAAGTAGAATTTCTTACTATCTCATACTTGAACTACTTATAAAGAGGGTTTGATAACAATAAACACACTTTTTTAGAAATGAACATCTCATTCTGCTCCTTATCAAACCACCCATTTTGCGCTCAATCACCATCAGCAAGCACCAATGTGGCCACCTCTTAGCACTCCCTATAAACCTATTTAGGAATCCACAAAAGGAAGAGAGTCCACCAAGCAGCAGTGCAATAGTATTTCTCAGGGATACTATGCAGTTTTTCAGATAGAGCCTACAATTTACACTTACAACACTAATGTAATTCCATTATGAAGAAGAGGGGAAAATACTAGATTCAAATGGGCTGTGACAGGGAACCATTTTGAGAATTTAGACAAAGGAATTTCAGTTATCAGTGAAGATGGTTAACAAGACTTGAATTTACTTTTATACATGAAAAACCCAAATCTAATGGTTTTCATGATACTGAATAAGAACAGTGATCAGTGAGAAATGGGAAAGAAGCAAAACAACAGCTCCAGAGATTTCTGGGCCACAGTGTAGAGAAGTAGAAGCTAGGTGGAGCCTGGGGGATTCCCTGAGTAAGGCAATGATGCTTAGTGTCTAGGGATACCAAGAAGGCAAGAGTTCACAGGTCAGAATGCCCCAGGAAAAACTGCATGGGGAGAGAACTACAACAGTCTTCGACAGCCACAATGCTGCACCCAAGATGGGGGCAAGAGCACACTAGAGGATTATAAAGCTAACAGTCACAGGTGCTCAAACAAGGTCAGAAAGTGCCTGCTCCCATAATCCAGAGAAGAAAACCTCAACATTCAAGAGGTATTATATAGAAGGCTAAGATAGTCTTAACTCAGTAATATGCCCTACCCTAAAGATATATTAGATGCCCTGGTCCTACCTAACAAATCTTAAAAATCAGACCTCCAGAAGCAAAATTATCCAAGTAATTTAATTGTAAGAGAGGGAGGGAGGAGAGAGAAAGGTGGGGGCAGGGCTGGGATGGAGAGAGAGGGAAGAAACAAACTTAAGAATAATTGTAAGAGGGCTGGGGATGTGTTTGATCCTCAGCACCACATACAAACAAAAATGTTGTGTCCACCGAAAACTAAAAAATAAATATTAAAAAATTCTCTCTCTCTTTAAAAAAAAAAAGAATAATTGTAAGAAATACAAAAATATCCAGTACCCAAAATGGAAAATAATGCCTGGTATTCAGTCAAAAATTACTAGGCATAAACAGAAGCAGGAAAATACAATCCATGAGAAAGGAAAAAAATTCAATCACTAGTTTAAAAATGGAATAATATTTAAAGTCTTTATACACACACACACCACACACACACACATACATATACACATATATTTTTATTTATTTATTTATTTATTTATTTATTTATTTTTTAGTTTTAAGTGGACATAAGATCTCTATTTTATTTTTGTGTGGTGCTGAGATCGAACCCAGTGCCTCATGTATGCCAGGCGAGCGTACTACCACTTGAGCCACATCTCCAGCCCCAATATTTAAAGTCTTTAGATTTAATTTGGATTAGGAAAGCTTTCCTAGTTTTTGTGGGGTGCTATTGAGAGAATTGGGGTTTTTAAACATTTAAACAAAAACTTATTCAGTTTGTCACTTGCTAACTTCAAAATTGATATATAGTATTTTGTGTGAATGTTTATTTAGTTATATGTTTAGGCCCACCAGTGGGCTATGATGTCATTGATTCTGCCAACACTGCTAGATTTGAAACTGGAAGAACTTTTTCCTTTTACATATTTAATAAAATATCAGAAACTTTTGTAAAAAAAATTTCAATCAAAACAGATCCAGAACTGATACAGATGTTAGAATGAAAAGGACTAACACAGTTCCATAACTATATTCCACATGTTCAAAAAGCTAACTCAAACTTCTACAGATTAAACTTACAGTGTCTGACGTGAAAAATACATTTGATTAATGGCAGGTAAGAGGTAACAGGAAGAAAATGGTTAGTGAATTTGAAGGCAAAACAATTGACAATATTCAAAACAAAACACAGGGAGGAAAATATTTTTTATAAAAATGGGAAAAGCATCAGTGATCTGAAGGATGACCTCAAGACAAATACGTATTTGGGGAAACAGTAGAATGACAGTTGTGACCTGGAGTCATAGATGACAGCAGAGGTACCTTCTTTTTAAAGAAATCAGGCCCTTGACTTCCATAAAAGTAGCAGCACTTAATCAAACAACACTTTTAATACAGGGAGAAGATGAGAAGGACTAGGATCAGAAGATGCACAAGATGAGCCACTAAGTGCTTCCAGGAAGAATGAACTATAATCATATATCCTAAGCATCCTGAGTCAGAATCTCCCTGCTAAACTAGCAGGTCCTGTTATACATCTTCACCATTAGACTATAACACTTCTCACTTTATAAGTCACATTGAGGCCATTTATTTCATAGCTTATAAAACAGGGCTATAACAAAGAAATCAATAGATTAAATTTACCACAATATAAAACACATAATACATTAGAATAGAACTGCAGCTCCATCTTCATTGGTTCCCTGGCAGAGGAAGAATAAGCACTAGTTACCTGTTTAACAATCACTGAATCCTGTTCTTTATTTTAAACAGAATACATCAAAATGCTAGACTGGCTTTCAGAGAAAAGCCCTCAGCTATGCTATGTTATTGGCCTTAATCATTAGAAAAACAAATATAGAATATTAATGAGCAACAGAATAGCTTCCATACATAGTAAATACAACTAGTTAGACCCATAAATATAACTGAAGTCATCCTTTAGAGGAAAAGAGTGTTGCTTCAATTAATTAAATAGCACATTTTTAAAGGTCAAGGACGAGAAACCAATCCATCAATTTAGATCTTGTTCCTTTCAACAAATACTGAAAAAAATGTTCACATAGGCAATGTTTTTAAAATAAAACAAAAAAACTAGACCACTAATTCTAAACCCCAAATTCAGTCAAAAGCCATAAACTTCCCTTTGTTTTAACAAAAAATGAAGTGACTTTCCTTAGAAACTAACTCCAGTGGATAAACATATTGAAATAAACCAGAAAAACCCACTGGAGCATCTGCTTTTCTATAAACACACAAAATGGCCAGTGAAAAAACAAACCCCATCAAAAGTTTACTGCATTATATAATCCATTTTACTTTTGCTTTTCAGATCTGAGAACAACATCAAAACCCACAAATATTATACACATCTGTATAATTGAGCTAAAACTAACGAGTAGAAATGTGAATCATGTAACCTTAAACTGTTTTCTAATCACTTTTAGGTTGAAATAAAAGATATTAATTTCAATTTTCACTTATTTTACTACACAGGATTTATATTGTACAACAGTTCTATTAGAAGGAAGCAAACCAGGATGCTGGTTTTCTAATTGGTTTCTCTGCTGCCCTCTTCTGCTTAAATAGCACATAGAAAGCAGCCTACCCAACCTGTGAAAATCTCTGTAAGCCTGGCTGAAGAGAATGCAAAATTCAGGTTGGCATTGAGGCTTGGTAATCTCATTTTCAAAAGGGGGTTTTCATTTTGCAAACAAAATTATTTCATGTGTATTCTGAAATCTGAGCCATTTGTCAGATTGTACAAACTCGGTGCTAGCAAAGCTCCACTCCCACTGTCTTCCCTAACATACACACACACACACACACACACACAGGAACTCACTCTCAGAAATCTATTATGGCATGTGTCAGCCAGAAATTTTATGAATCTTTCATAGTAAAAACATTAAAATACTTTAAAAATTGGGTTCCTTCATTTCAGCAACACGATTATTTCTCACCACGGGTCAAATGAATATATTCTTTGTAGGATTTCTCTCTGTAGGAATTAATGAGCTAATAGTCACAATGCCATGACTATTGAAGCCTCTATCTATCTCATTATCATTGCATGTAGTACAAAGAGTGTACCTTCCCAGGAGATAAATACCAATAATTATGTAATATTGATAATGAACTTGAAAAGGAAAGGAATGGCCAGGGTGTAGCTCAGTGATAGAGCACTTTTCTAGCATGCTTAAGGCCCTGGGTTCAATCCCCAGCAGGGTAATAACAAATACAGGAAAGGGAATACAAGAAGAGTAGTGATTTTGAAAATGCCTTTTTAGTAACCAAGTATATAAACCTGAAGTATTACCAAATTTTATGGATAAATATATAACAGAGAAAAAGTTTTAGGGGGAAAGGGGGAACAGCTAAATCCAACTCTACCTTCCAGTTTACTTTCCAAAACTCAAATGTTAAGCAAAGAAAAAAGTCAGAAACAAAAAACATCATCAGTGCTACCATAAAGGCCAAAGGATAAAAGATATTTTAAAAGCTGATTATGGGGGGGCTGGAGTTGTGGCTCAGCCGTAGAGCACTTGCCTCGCACGTGTGAGGTACTGGATTCGATCCCAAGCACTACATAAAAATAAATAAACAAAATAAATTGATCAAAAAAACCACACACACACACATACACACACATTTGTCTTTAAAAAGGAGAAAAAAGCAGATTATGAGGGGCTGGGGGTGTGGTTCAGTGGCAGAATGCTTGCCTAGCACAAGTGAGACACTGGGTTCACTGGGTTCATTCCTCAGCACCACATAAAAAAATAAATAAATAAAATAAACGTATTGTGTCCATTTACAACTAAAAAAATTTTTAAAAAGCAGATTATGAGAGTTTTTCCCCCCAAGGAGGTTCACTCTAAAAATAAAAATAAAAGAGATTTAACTGGACTCCATCCTTCATCTCAAATGCACTAAAGTCACTTAGAGTCCTAGAAGCCTGAGTTACATCTCATCTCATCAGAGAGTAACGTGAGCAGATACATGTGACCCACCTATACCCCAATGACCAAAATGAACCAAGCTGTAACTATCACTTGCACTCAAAAATGTCAGTGATGGGAAATCCTATAAAAACAGATGATGGAGCATCTGTTTCTGTGGATTGCCCCCAAGAAATTCTCAATCCTCTGCCAAGGAAATTCTTAAAAATCCAAATCTGATGAAACTCTTCCAGGTGATAGAGAATGCTAGTTATTCTCAACCCATTCACCCTTCCTCCTTGACCCTAACTTTTTTTAAAATATATTATAAATAGAAATATTGTGTGAAAAGTCAGGGAACCTATTTAGAAGGCATGAGCCCTGTGACTTGTATTGCTCTTCTGCCTTTTATTATTCCTCAATGCAGAGGTAATGACTGATGCCCCAACAGCCATCTTGAACCATTCAGTACTCTGAACATGAAAGTCAGGTACAGCACAGCCAAGAGACAGATCCATCCTGGATCTCTGCTGCTCTGGTCGAAGAATATTTACCTCAAGACTTCTTTCATATGAGATGTAAACTCTTGTGTGTTTACACCTCAGTAATTGGGTCTGTTTCTTGAAGCTAAAGACAAGTTATAAATAATATTCTCACTCTTGAACCATACTCCATCATTCATTAGAAGTTCTAAGCCCTGCTGCCTTTACAGCTTCATTCCCTACCACACACAAGATTTCACCTAAGAATGTTATTCTCTGCATAGAGAAGGAAAATGCTTCTTTTCTCACCCACTGCTAAGTTCATTGCTGAGACCTCTACAACAAAAGACAGATTTACAAGAGAAAAGCAAACTAATTTATTTATGAAAATTTCACACGACACAGGAGACTTTAGAAATGAAGATGCAAAGAAGTAGGCAAAACTTTATTTTTGCTTAGGTTTGATAAAAAGGGACAGCATGGGGAAGTATGATTGACAAAGCAAGTGTGATCTAATGGATCTAATAGTAAGAAACAGTGAGAAGTTTAGTAAGACCTGTTTGTTCAGATTCTTCTTAGTGTCTGTCTTCGAAGATGAGGATGTTCCTTCCCTCCAGGTAAAAGGAGGATACCTCAGGAAGGAAGGCTTTATGATTTGCTTCCAGGGAGAAGAGTGAGGAAAAGTTGAGAGTGACCTTGGCTTCTGCTATTTGCTCAAATACCAAGATGTCATATTTGGGGGTAGCATGTCTTATACCCCATATCACCTATAATACACCAAGCTTCACATATCAGGTTCAGCCAGTCTCTAAAACACCAACTAATGACTTACTAATTCCTAGCCCCCTTTCTAAACTCAAGGATTTCTTCCCTTGTGGTCTGGCTGGCCCTCTCTTCCCCAGCCCTGGGGAGGTCTTACTCTTTTGTCCTTCTCCCCTCTCTCTCTGCAGCATCTCACTTGCAGCCCTACATGTTATATGTGACTGCTTTCTACAAATCAATGGGTGGGTGAGTGCAGGGAGTATGTCAAGTGTATCTCTCTATCCTTAGCACTTGGCATTGTTTCTGGCTCATACTGACCTTGGCTAGATGGCCAAATAGTTGATTCATAAATAATGCATCAAAGGTCAGCCAAGCATGAATGTGATTTATTCTGTGCAATCACCATCTCCAACCCAATGCGTACTTCTTATGTGCCTCCAGAACTCTGTGAATAATGTACTAGAGCTAGTTATTTACACATCTGCCTGTCCTGTTAGATTGGGAGATCCAGAAGGGAAAGGGCCATATATTAAACAAGTTAGTACCTCCAACATGGAGTAATGTGCCTAGCTTACAACACCAGCTCAACAAATATTTACTCAGTGCTGATTAATATCAACTAAATGAAGAAAAGCTAAAATCTCATGTTTGCGGCACACTGCTACAGTAAAGATATAAAAAAGAGTGAGACAATCCCTGCATTGAGGAGGCTACATTCTAATAATTAGAAAGTATGAGCATAGCTTTTAAGATAGAACATCATGTTATGTTTGCAATCTCTAGCTCCTATTACGTAGTTGTCTTTCAATATTTTGTAATTCTAAAGACAAAAGTAATATTTTACTAGGACATTATCTTAATACATGATTCATCTTGTTCTATGAGTATTTTTAAAAGTCACCTAGTAAATGTGTAGCAACAAGGAACCATTTAGAAGCTATTTGGTTTCTTCAAAAGTGATTCTGAGGTTCCTTTCTCATTTTTTTAATGTTATTTTTGTTTTTGTGGTTTTGAATCTTTTACTTCCCAGCATTATCATGAATTTTAAAATTCCTTTCATTTTGCCAAAGAAAACTGCTTTCCTAATTATTTTTCATTTTAATTATAACCTTTTGGAAATAAAAGAACCCGAAATTCACCTAAACACATCTGTTAAAATTAACAAAGGTCAACAAGACACAATGTACTTTTTGGCCTACATATTTATTTTTCAGCATATTCCCGAAGAAGTAATATTGATGATTCTTTTTTTTTCCCTGTTCTAAAATCAACAGCAGCTAATATCAGACCTTTTAAAGGAAGAATGAAGATGTGCCCTACAGTGCAGTAACTACAAAATGACAGTTGTAGGGAGGAGGAAGAACATATTCTGGAAACTGGTCTAATGAGTCAGAATGGTACTGAAAAATATTTCCATTTTCAAAGGAAAATCCCCTTTTTGTTCTCTCCAAGTTAAAACTAAACATAATTGTAGAATTAATGGTAAGGCAAAATCAGTGCTATAGAAAAGAAAAAAATAAACAAAAAGAATTTTCAATATTCTTTTATTCAAGCAGACAGAATATCAAGAATATGCACATGTTCATCTCAAACACACAGAGACACATGCCCTTATGAAGGTGTTTTCAAATATGATAAGAATTCTGAAAACTATTCTTGTGGCCAAATTGTAAGGGTAAAAGAAATTGAAGTTAAAGAGTAAAAGTTAAAGGGTAAAAGACCGGGTGTTGTAAAGTTTCTAAGCTGCAAGGTCTGAGTTAAAATGTAAAGGATTAGGTATTGTTAGATTTCTATGCTACCTGCAAAACCTGAAATTTCTGTAGCTGTTGAGACAATGCTTGGAACTGCCCAGTAAATATTTCCCCTGACTATTGGTTGTTTAATAAGGGCTCTGTGTGGTTGCACGTAGGCATTGCAGGGCCTGGACCAATCAGTTTAAATGTAACCCCCTCCTTAGGAATGACCTATCACTCCAGCCTGACCTGTTCCCGCCAATGAATGAACCAATCATGTTTAGGAGTTGTTATTCAATTTTCCCACGCCTAATGATGATTTGTTCTGATGTATACAAAGCCCTCCGCCCTCCCCAAAAAGTGTACTTAAGCAGTGCTCAGCCCCTGCTCGGGGCTCTGGCTGCTTTCCCTTCTTGAGTGGGCACGGAGCCCCAGCATGCTGGTTCAATAAATCCCCCTTCTGCCAATTGCATGAGTGGTCACTTGGTGGTCTCTTTCTCCGACGTTTCGTGGGACCCTTACAAAATGACAAATTGCTGAGGTTCCAAACATCTGTCATGTATTTCAAAAATGATTCACTAAATATTAATCTTATTACAAGTAAATGAAATATCCCCAGTTGCCAAGTAATTTCCAAAATTACACCAATTTATTGAAGACCAAATCACACACCTGAGGAAAGGCCAGTTTTATTTAACTCTTAGCTGAACCCTTTCGTGGAGCTCTGAGTAACTACTCTGATCAGTCCCACTTGACATAGCTAAAGCCCAGCAACCAAACACAAGATGGCAGTGTGTGTGGTGACCAGGCCAAGCTCAGCTGATGTCTTAAGGAAACAAAGCAAACACACCCATTGCCATGCAGGGCTATTTTCATATCTGCACTGAAATATATAAAGAGGAGTGCAGCAATTAGGACTTTCACAGGAATCCCAAGGTTTCCCCCAAGGAGGCTCGATTTTAAATCTATAAATCATGGAGTTTCTTCACATGAAGTTTCTATCAAGCAAAAACATACTTGGAGATTTTTAGGTTTTATTTTGATTTCTTCAAGACATTATTTCTATGATAACCCATGAAGTGTGAAGAGAAAGATTAAGGGGAGATAAGAGATTGTTCTTTATAATGAATTGTCCTTATCTCTTACACTGTTCTCCCACTGAAAATTGAGTATAACTTTAGGCAACTATGAAGTTCAAAAACCACAGAAATTTGAAATTTTGAATACCTAGGAAACTGTCACATAATTAGAGATGAATGTGTTACTTTATGCTTTCAATATAGTCCTTGCTGCTCTGTCACTGCAACTTAACTTTTAAAATGAATATGACTCTTTTCTCTTCCTCTCTCCCAGCTCCTTCCTAATCTCTCCCACTCCCTAATCTCAGTGGAAACTTGAGTACACACCCACCATAGGAATGAAGTCATCCAGACTTTGGGGATGGGACCAGAAGATCCCAGAAATTACTACCAAATTAACAAGTGAATTACTCCTCCAACAGAGAATGTGTGGAATGTAGCCTTTGAATCTCCTCTTTAAAAGCCCCCATTCATGCTAAAGGGCAGAATCACAGCCTCTGGGATAGGAGTCCCCTGTATTTCTCCTTTGCTAGCAATGCAATAAACCTTCTTTTTCTTTTTTCTCAAAACTGCATCCTTTATTAGATTGGCATCAGGGACAAGGACAGAGCTTTCGGCAACAAATATATTCAAAACACTACAAAAACAAGAGAATTTTATGATGTGGGCAATTGATGACCTAAAAAGAACCTTCTGATATTACAGCCTAAATCACTCTGCACTGTAAAATTATGACCTTCCTTATGGTGCCAGTCCTTGGATTGCATCTTTATATTTTTGTTCCTAATAAAGCTGAAGGTATTAAAATTGAATTATATGCTTGTTTTGTTTTATATAAGCTAGAATACTAAGTCCAAAAGCCTTAATTAAACCATTTTAAAGCAATGCATGCTGTCGAAATTTTCTAGCTTTTGAGAAATATGCAATTTTATTTTAAAACTGTCTAAGTAATATTATCTCCAGCACCAAAGGATGGAACTAATTCTCTCTCTGTTGCCATCAGCCTTTCTTCCTTCAATGCTTCCTGCAGGTCATCTGCCATCCCTGTCATTGTCCTGTCATTCTATTTACCTATGAATAGATTGCATTGTCTTTATTTTTAAATCTCTCTGCTTAAGAACCTTTGCAAATTAAAAACTTTCTTTGTATATACTTTACTGCCAATGCTTAATATACTTAATATACTTTGTATATAATAAAAAACAATAAATTAAAAGTGAATTATCCTATTGCTATCATTGTGAAGCAACAGTTAGTTTTAAAATTAATTTTTTGTAAACTTTATGAGAAGCACCTGTGCTGAGCAAAGTAAGTGCACCAAACTGCCAGAGAATATGCCCAAGGTTTTCAACCTAATGGGGTAAGTGGATATGTGAAAGACTAACCACAACAGAAGACAGGTGGCACAAGCACTGGAGACAGACACAAAGAGCATAATTGAAGATGTAAAACACACACATGAAGCTGTAACACAATAGGGTGTGATGATGTCTCAAATGAGAATATGCCTTGTGTCTAGAATATACCCTATTGTCATACACAGAGACCTGGACAGGCCTCACCCCAGACTACCTATGACACTGTAACAAGTGACCTTCATTTTAAACAAAATCTGATCATGTTGCCCTTGATGGATTTCTGATGTTGCAATGAATGTGCAATGTTATTTTAATTGGTAGAGATGTAGATGAAGCATATTTAAAACCTTAATTATTTCCTTAGCATTTCATATATTGTAGAATCCTCATCCAATTTCTCTCAAGAAAAAAAAAATAAGAAAGAAGAAAGAAAGAAAGAAAGAGAGAGAGAGAGAGAGAGAGAGAGAGAGAGAAGGGGAGGGAGGAAGGGAGGGAGGGAGGGAGGGAGGGACAGAAGGAAAGGAAGAAAGAGAACTCCTGCATAAGAATTTTCAGGATCAAGAATCTGTCATTTCAAATTCACATTTCA
This sequence comes from Marmota monax, assembly GCF_021218885.2. NCBI lineage: Eukaryota > Metazoa > Chordata > Mammalia > Rodentia > Sciuridae > Marmota > Marmota monax. Next base: position 7,418,015 of record NW_026695219.1, read on the forward strand.
GGTCCAATGTGCATTCACACACATATGGTAAATATGGTAACCATACTACAGGTTTCTATAACAGAGACACTTGCTTTCTAGAAACTAGGTCTTTCAGATACTTTTTGATTTGGACCTAGAAAGAACTAAGGAATAAGCAAAAAAAAATTTTAAATAAACTACCTATCCATTTTAAATGTTTAAGCTATTTAATACTGAAGATGTGATTTACTGAATCAACAATGATTAAAAAAACACAGGCGAAGACCATGACTACTTCATCAGTCAGAAGGAAAGACATACTTTGATGGCATAGTTAACATAATAAAAGACAGGCTAATAAAGCCTTTTTAAAAAGGAATAAAGGAAAGAGAACAGCAGTGGCAACAGTAAAAGTGATGTTATCATGATCAGAAGTGGTGACAGGGATCCAACCAACATATACTAGTATAGAGCAATAAAATTTGGGTGAAAACAGCAAGGGAAATGGCCATTCAATCCATCCATCCATCAATAAAACCTATACAAAAAAAAAGTTTTGTAATCAGAATGGAAGTAAAAAGAAGTGACAACTACCTATCCATTATGTCCCTTTTATACACAATAACCTTTGAGGAATCTAAAAAGATTTTTCTAAAAGAAGACTATGGAATTAGAAGCCACCTGAACAGCATTTCAGTATCCCCAGAAGCTATCATCCAGCCATCTGGAAACTGCTTGAGGCAGAATAGTACCAGAGCACTAAGGAGTATTCCTTACACTCGGGCAGTGCCAAGCTAAATCATGAAGTATCAGAGCACTGCAGCTTGGGCAGACCCCATGTGGGCACATGCAATGCAGAAGAGCTTTTCATCAGTGATTCTCAGTGGGGGTGGTGCCAGGTGGTACAAGGGGCCATTTGTGTTTTTGTTTGTCACCATGGCATTCGGTAGGCAGGAGCCAAGCAAGCTAGACAGGACATTCTTGGATAACAAAGACTTACTGCATCCTGCATGTCTTCCAGATGTCCCAGAAGACTTTCTGGTAGATGAAAAAAAAAATCCTTTTTTCTAATTCTCTGATTCCACAGCCTATCTCCATTTTACTTCCAGGTACGAGTATTTCAGGCAGTTTAACATACACTGAATTTTCAAGGAATACAACTTCCTTAAACGTAAGCAGAGGAAGAGTTATAGTTTGTTTTGTTTGGAACTGTACTAAGAGCTGCTCATAGTTATGGAAACTCATGTCAACAATTCATGATGTTTAAGTTACCAACACAACACACCTGCATAATCTGCATTTGTAGATGTTACAGTTATGGAGATACTGTGCATGCTTATGTGTGTACTTATTTAGCCCTTATTTAAAAATTTTAAATATATAATAAAACTTTTGCCATACTCAGTTGAAGGTTGTCTTACTTTTCTTTAATCCAAACTTGTTGATTACACTTCATTACTTCATTTTATCTTTCAGAATAGTCACGAACTTCTACACTATAAAGTGCTATAAGCTATCTTTTTTCTTTATGTTACAATAATAATATTATTATTTCAATTTTAAACTATATAAAGAATTAGTTTATTTTCTAAATAATTAAATTCAGAAATAAATGGGACATTCTAAAACACATTATGAAAAGAGGGCCTTGAATCTAGTAGGGTTGGTAACTATTACTTTTGATGCATCAGAAGAACCCTGTAGAGTGGATTCCAATTTTCCAACACAGAAAGTCATAAGGCAAAAGTATCAAAAAGTGATGGTAACAATGTACTAAAACTTTAATGCATTCTCGGCTCTGAACAGGCAAGTTTTCCCACTTTTTGAGAATGATCAGTCATTGCAAGGAGTAAAAATGCCTGAAATCCTACACTCATGAACACCTGTTCTCATTAACAGATAAGACCAGAGCTTTTCTGTCAACAACTTCAACTGAGATGAGCCCAGGTATTTTCAGAAATACTAGTGCTTTAGAGTGTGATACTGCATTGGAAAGATGGAGACAGTTGAAAAAGAGACAGTTGGGAAATCCTGAATCTGCATAAGGATTCTGTATTTTGTTTTATTCTGTTTTTAAGGAACTAATTTTTAAAATCCCTAAATTCAATGCAGTGGGTCAGAGTGAAATATTGAAAATAGGAAAAAAATGATATAGATAAAATAGGCACACCCATGGTTTATTATAATTTCTATTGTTAATAAAAATTTAATATTAAGTACTCAAATTTTACTATATGTGGTAAAGGTAGAATTGTAGGCACAGAGATACAAATATTATATTATCAATGAACCCTACACTCACTCCCAATTTAAAAATGCAAGATGTCCCAATTTCTGGACTCCCACTCTGTTACAATAATAATATTATGATGTCCAATTTTGTCCCATAACCCTTATCCATTCCTAGTATTCTACATTATTTATTATTTATTATGGTTATTATTGTCTCCCATCACTAGGATAATATTTCCATGAAGAAGAACCATTACCTGCTTTGTTTACTACATGTTCTAGCATCTCAAATAATGCCTTGAACATACTAGGCAACTAATATATATTTGTGGAAAGAATGACAAACACTGTACCATTTACTGAATGCTTTCTATGGGCCTAGGCATACTGACAATGCTTTACATAGAGGATTTTATTTAATCCTTACTGTAAGGTAAATATTATTAAACCACATTCTATAGATGAGCAAATTGGGTTTTTGAGGGATTAAGAAAGCTGTTCCATACAGTACAGCTAGTGAGCAGTGGATCAAGCACCTAACCATGCTCAGGCAGCCTGATTTGAAAACCTATCTCATAATCATTGAGATAGAATCTTAGTAGCAATCCTACATTATCTTTCTCCCTTTAGTGGATGAAAGAATTCTTGGGATTAGTCAGACTAATTGTTGATCCCCTTCTTGCTCTCTGGGATCCTTAGCAAAATTTCCAAGATGAAAAATAATGTAGAGGCAGGGGATATATGGGAAATCTTTGTCTTCCTCCCAATTTTGCTGTAAACCTATAACTGCTCTTAAAAAGATTAACCCTTTAAAAAACAATGTTTTAATACACCTATGCATCTGAATACCTCAATTTGGGGGTCATGAAAGCATTAACAGGTAATTGTTGACTTAACACCTTTAAAACAGAATGCACCTAAATGTTCCAGGAGACAAAAGGAAATTTATTCATCAAATGTCATAAGAATGAAAATTTAAGAACAGAGAGCATGGTTGATCTCAACTTTCTGAAGTGACACTTTATATTTTCTCATTTGGTCAAACTGTCTTTGAGGGACTAACCTTTTGACATTCAGTAAAATTTCCTTTCAACTCACAGCATCTTCTGCTGCATGTTCACTATTCAAAGTAGACCAAAGGGAACAAAGACAGTCTGCAGCTATTATTTTGCCGTTTAATCAAACCTGCATAAAGTGCTTGTGCACATAAGGAAAGTAAAGTGTGTCAAGGGACCCACTAGAGGTTACATAAAAGAGGCTGCCAAGGAAAGGACTCCTCTGTTCATGCTCCATGAATAATTTCTCCATCAGGGTTGAGGAAGTTCTGAATCTATTTCTTCCTCTCTTTTTTAAAAACAAAATGGAACATAACTCTATAGCACCTCTTAGGCCATATGAACAGAGTACTAACTAAATTCTTGACAAAGAATCATACAGTAGAAAATAATTCTTCAGCATGTCCTTCACTATTTATCTGAAGTACATTTAAAACATAAAGTTATGGCAAGTTAAATGTACACTTGTAGCTATGTCTACTCCTATTAAAAGAGAAAGAAGGTGTGTGCTGATAGTATCAGCAACTCATGAGGCTGACAGGAGACTTACTTAGGTCCAGGAGTTTGAACCTGGGCAACATAGTGAGACTCCATCTATAAGTATACAAATAGGCAGAAAGAATAAAAACTAAGAACATTAAGTGATTCCATAATTCCAGAATGATTTGAAAGTGCAAAAAAAAAAGAGCATCCCCAGAAAATAGGCATAGGACCACACAGCAAGTCATTAGCAGAGCGGCTTATGTGCTGTTTGGTTTTTCTAGAACCACAGAATTCCTTACAGTTTTGAATGGATGGAGCCTACCACTCCAAAAAGTGACAGTTTAGGATTAAAGTTTTAATACTTCATATGTAGACAAAATTACCACCAAAATTACATAGGGTTTTCTGATCTTTCATAATGTTCCCAGGTTTCTATATTTTCAGTGCTATTAACAGTGTTAACATTGTCTCAACTGAGCTCCTTCATATGTACCATTTCCACTTTATAACCCCCAAACCCAAAATTTAAAATTAAAAAACATAACTCAGAGTAACTGCCTCTCTCAAGAAAACTATTTATGCTAAAATGCACTGATTCTTATAGAGTGTCTGCCCTTTTATAATTAAAAACAGTATCACTCATTGAAAATTACAACCTATATTTATTATTTAAGAAGAAACTAAAATTTTTAAGTAAAAATGTTGAATATTTGTATTGAAAAATCTAATGTTTACTCTCCTTATAACAGAGAATTTTAATCTCTTCCTAATTGTAAGAAGACAGTACTATTTGGACTAAAGGCAGTAGTTACATGTTATTCACTGCACTTCAGATGGTTATGACCTTTTTCTAAGAGACAAATTTTGCATTTCATTTATCCTGACTGAAGTATTGCACTGGCTTGATAGTTGGACTTCCCTCTGTTCCCTTGACTCTCTAATCCATTTTTCATGATGTTATTATCAGAATTATCTTTCTAAAATCATAATCATTTTATTCTCCTGCTTAAAAACTTTAAATAACTCTCACTTACTACACAATAAACTCCAAACTTCATATCAGAGTATCCAAGAAAGCCCACAATCAAACTTTTTCTTTCCTTTCCAGTCCCCTATATCCAAGCAAAGCTCAATTGGCCCTGTGCTCCAAGGACTGGGAGCAGAGTCTTTTCCATAAGCACTGAGGCTTAGTTCATCAGGCTTTCACAGTCCCTCCACTCCTCCACTACTGAAATTTAAAATTAGCTTTGTTCTAACATGCATACATTTTTCCACAAAGACGTTTTCAATTCTTGTAGTTACACTGTCTGTTCTTTCATTTGCATTCCCACTATACACAGGTTTTATCTTCCAAATGATGCTTGTTTTTTCATCATTACTATTATAGGTGCCCACCTGCCTGCCTTACCCTCCTTCACCCTGCTACATGAGATCAAAGATCCTGTCTTGATCTCCAGATTGACAGAAGAACCTAACAAAGCACTAGGTACATGATCATTGTAAATGTTTGCTGAATCAAAAAATGAATGAATCATGTCTTCCCATTAATCAATCAATCAGAAGAGGAAAAGGTGAGACTTCCAGTCAAAAACAGAACTCTGGGCAGCCATACTTTCATATGCCATCATCACAGGTTCACGTTCACAAGACTGACCATGCCTGCTCACCAGGATGACAATGAAAGAACTTTAACTATTTCATAGTTAATAAAAAAATGACTCGGGGGTACCATATATTCTCCAAACTGCTCTTTCAATGACAGAAAATAAATTTCAGCCATAATTCTTACACATTATATCTATTAAAAAAGTCCCATCTTAACTATACAAATTATTTCTTAAAGAAGATGAGTTTCAACTATAATTTTACTATTTTTGCAAAGATAATGATTAATGCTGATATAAATCCCCCCAAATATCTAGAACTGGTTATTAAGCTATAATGGGCATATATGAAGATTACGGCCAAATGAAAACATAGAATGATTTCATTAAAATACTTTATATGAAACTAAAAAAATTTCTCTTTTTAAATGATTATAAAGCTGAAGATTAGAAGATTAGGATTTTTAAAAATATTTTATTTAGTTGTTGACAGACCTTTATTTATTTATTTATATGTGGTGCTGAGAATCAAATCCAGCCTCCAGATTATGGTATTTAACTTAGAAAATTTTGGTGCATTTCAGAGTAAAATAAAAAACATAGGAAAATGATATATTGCAATGTACTCAGAGAGTCTCAATGACAGTTACATATCTAAATTCATTTTTTAGCACCATCTAAATGCATTGTTATTAAGTCCTGCAATTGGGACAATCATATTAAATATGTCAATGGCTGATCATAGAAGGTATGTATTTAAAGAAAATAAAAAACTGAGAAAAACAGTGAATATATTGAATTTATAAATTTTAAAAAGCTTTTCAAGGCACCAATAAGATTAGAACATGGGCCTAAAGAGATAAGATTACATTCAGCAGCATTAAATACCAGGTTCTAAAAACTAACTGGGCTTTGGAAAGATATCCCATGTACACATATGCATTACAAAACTTAATACTGATAAGAACTCAATACTATATAAAGTGATCTTACAGATTCAATGAAATCCTTATCAAAACCACAATTACATTTCTATGTTATGGAAACAGAAAAAAACTTCATCCTAAATTTCATAGGGAATCTCAAAGGGCTCTAAATAGACCAAAAAATCTTGAAAAAGAACTTTTAAACATATCATACTTTCTGTTTTCAAAACTTAGTACAACACTACAGTAATAAAGATAATGTAATACTGCTATAAAAACAGACCTATGAATTTAAAAAAATAGACACAAGCCTCACAAATAAATCATGAATAGATGATGAAATGATTTGGTGGCAGGGGATGGGGTATGTGTGCTAGGGATTGAACTCAGGGGCACTAGACCACTGAACCACATTCCCAGCCCTATTTTGTATTTTATTTAGAGACAGGGTCTCACTGAATTGCTTAGGGCCTCACCACTGCTGAGGCTGGCTTTGAACTCTTGATTCTCCTGTCTCAGCCTCCTGAGCCACTTGGTGAAATGATTTTTAACAAGAATACCAAGACAACAGTGGTGAAAAGACAATATTTTAACAAACGGTGCTGGGAAAACTAGAAATCTACCTTCAAAAGAATGAAGTTACATTCATACCTTACACCCTATACAAAAACAAAGTAAAAATACCTAACACAAGAACTAAACATAAGATTTAAAACTATGAAACTCTTAGATGAAAATATAGGGTGAAAGCTTCACGACATTAAATTTGGCAATAGTTTCTTAAATATGATATAAAAACACAAACAGCTAAAGTAAAAGAAGATAAACTGGTATTTAATATTGCTGAATGTCAATAGAATCAATAGAATAAAAAGGAAAATATTTGCAAATAATGTATCTGATAAGGGGATAATTTCCAATATGTATTTTCAAACTCTAGAATACAACAAAATAAAACAACCTAATTTTTTAAAACTTGAATGGACATTTCTCCAAAGAATTACAGTTTATCAAGAGTTGCATGAAAAGATACTCAATTGACATCATTAGCTATGAAGAAAATGCAAATTGAAAGCACAATAAGGTACACTTCAGTATGGCTTCAGAAAATAACAAATGCTGTCAAGGATGCGGAGAAACTGGAACACTGTGCACTGTTTGTATGGAAGTAAAAGGTGTAGCTACCATGGAAAAAAAGAACAGCAGTTCCTTAGAAAGGTTCAAAATGAACCAACTACTATATATAACTAGAAGCTCTAATTTAAAACAAAAAAAAAAAGGTTGAAAACAGAATTACATATGATCCAGCATTCCCACTTCTAGGTATACCCAAAAGAACTGAAAGCAGCATCCCAAAGAGATACTTACACAACACATTTAACATTGTGGTATTATTCACAATTGTTGTAAGATGAAACCAACTCAAGTGTCCACTGATGAATGAACAGATAAATAAAATATCCAACATAATACGACTGAACCTTAAAAAGGAAGGAAATTCTAACACGTGCTACAACATAAATGAACCAGGAAATTATAATGCTAAATGAAATACGCGAGTTACAAAAATACAAATATTGTAGGATTTCACTTACACGGGTACCTGGGTCATCAAATCCATAGAAAAAGTAGAATGGCGGTTGCTAGGATCTGGGAGGTAATGGAGAATAGGGACTTGTTTAATGGGTCCCAAGTTTCAGTTTTCCAAGATGAAAAGAATTCTGGAAATTGGTTGCCCAATGATGTGAACATACTAAGACCAATGAACTGTAGACTTAAAAATAATTAAGATGGCAAACTTTATGTTACATGTATTTTACCACACTTAATTTTTTTATTTTTAAATTTTAATTGGATTTCCAAAGGACTTCTTTTTCTCAGAAGATGGAGTACACATTTTCCCTTATTTATCCCATTTAGTACAACTAAAAACTCTGAGCATTATCTAGAAAACAAAACACAAAGATGACTGAGAAAGATGAAGGAAAAATGGCAAAGGAGTGGGGACCTCAGCTCCCAAGGCAATGGTGAACTCCCTGAGTTTTCTTTTTGTTTATGCTGGGCATGGTGCTGAAGAAGACAGCAACATGGGATGTCCATAAAGCAAAGACAAAACAACTCCCCACCAAAGCCTTCTCTCTCTAGCAACAGCACCAAGAAATAGGTAACCTAGACAGTAATTGCTCTGCTCCAATTAAATAATATAGAAAATAATTTATGACAGCAAAGGATGAATGAGGAGTCTGAACTTCTCACTTGCCAGCCTCCAGATAGGAGTGGTGTCAGAAAAGCTCAAGGAGGGAGCTGGGATCATAACTGACAGATAAGACCTCAACCTCTCCTCCTAGGAAATAGTGAAGGCCACGTGGGGAAGTTTTCTCTTTACTCCATCCCACAGCAATGAGTCAAGGGCTTACCCATTCCTGCTCAGAGGCAAGCTACAGGAGAGCCAAGAGCTTGACCAGTGCCCAACAGCAACACCATCACTAACCTCCCACATGGCATCAATGAGGGCCAGGCAGTGAGAACTAGCAAGGTACTCCAAACCTTCCCAAGCAGGGTACATCAGCAGAGGCCAATGGGGAGCCTGAACTCTACCCTTATCCAGCAGTAAGCCTCCCCACTGCCCTAAGTATCAACAGAGAAGCCAAGTGGAGAACCTGAATTTCTACCTGTATCTGAGGGTAAGCAGGTGATCCGTCCCTTCCCCTACTGGCATAATATCAGAGAAAGCCTGAAACAACAGTGATTTAAATAAGATCCAGCAACTCGTAACATAAAACCCTAAGTGTCCAAGATACAAGTGAAAAACCTTCATACCAAAAATTAAAAAAAAAATCAACTTAAATGAGAAAAGGCAATCAAAATAAGCCAATTAAATGAATTAGAAGTTGAATTTACCTAGTGAGAATGTTAAAACAGGTGTCATGAAAATGCTTTCACCAAGAGATGGGCAAAGTGGATTATAAAAACTGGCCCAACTCTACACTGCTTACAAGTTACTTATTATAAATAACTTAATTCAAATATAACAATGTAGGTGGCTGAAAGTAAAAGGATGGGGGCTGTGGCTGTGGCTTAGCAGTAGCGCACTGGCCTGGCATGTGTGAGGCACTGGGTTCAATTCTCAGCACTGCATGTAAATAAATAAAATAAAGGTCTATAAACAACTAAAAAAAAATTAAAAAAAAAATGAAAGGATGTCATGTTATGTTTTATTATTCAAAAGAAAACAGGAGGCGGAAACTGCTTCTCCTTCCGGGTCCTGCTGAGGGCTGGTCAAGACTCACCCGTTGCTTTGGTTACCCGGCAAAGGGAACGAAATGCTGCCATCCGCATAGGATACCAACATGGCAGAGATCTGATGTCATCAGAAAGCGGCGGAGGAGAGAACTTCATCAATACCAGCGGCGACAAAACAGTTGGTCTCCTGGTAGGGAGGGTGAGGCACAGACACGAAAGTCTCTCTCGATTTGTCCTCGAGCCAGAGGGGAGGAGCCGGGCCGCCGCCCGCGCCCAGAGCAGGCCCAGCGGCTCGCCTGCGTGGTGGTCGCGTGACCCCAATTGGAGAGGGGGTGGAGCGGAGCCGCCACCCATGCCCGCAAGGTGGGCAGACCCGTGACCCAGTGGTACACGGGCGTGGTAGGAGGGGCAGGGCAGAGCCGCCTCCCGCGCCTGCAAGGTAAGCAGACCTGCGACAGACTGGCGGGTCAGGCCCAGCGGCCTGCCAGCATGGTACACACATCACCCCAACTGGAGTAGGGGCAGAGCAGAGCCTTCGCCCGCGCCCAGATCAGGCCCCGCCGGTGTGGTGGTCACGTGACCCCAATTGGAGTGGGGGCGGAGCGGAACCGCCACCTGTGCCCGCAGGGTGAGCAGACCTGCGACCAACCTGCAGATCAGGCCCAGTGGTCCGCAGGCGTGGTAGGAGGGCACTGCCCGCGCCTGCAAGGTACGCAGACCTGCGCCTAGGTAGGCAGACCTGCGACAGACCGGCGGATTAGGCCCAGGAGCCTGCCGGCGTGGTACACACGTCACCCCAATTGGAGTAGGGGCAGAGCAGAGTCGCTGCCCGTGCCAGGAACAGGCCCAGCGACCTGCCGGCATGGTAGCCACGACACCCCAATTGGAGTAGGGGCAGAGCAGAGCCGCCACCCGTGCCCGCAAGGTAGGCAGACCTGCGACCGACAGGTGTAACAGGCCCAGCGGCCAGCCGGGGTGGTAGGCATGTCACCCCAATTGGAGTAGGAACAGAACAGAGCCTTCGCCCGCGCCCGGAACAAGCCCAGCGGTCCGCGGGTGTGGTAGACAAGTCACACCAATTGGAGGGGGAGCAGAGCAGAGCCGCCGCCCGCGCCTGCAGGGTAGGCAGACCTGCAACGGACCGGTGGATCAGGCCCGGTGGCCTGCCGGCGTGGTACACTTGTCACCCCAATTGGAGTAGGGGCAGAACAGAGCCGCCGCCAGCGCCCGGAACAGGCCCAGTGACCTGCCGGTGTGGTAGACACGACACCCCAATTGGAGTAAGGAGAAAGCAGAGCTGCCGCCCGCACCTGCAAGGTAGGCAGACCGCCGCCCGACCCTGCAAGGGAGGCTTTTCAACTATACAAGAGCAATATAAATATATAGGGGAAAAAAACATTTCAAAAACACAACAGTTTCATCAAGCAGAAAGAAACACAAGCAGTATGAAAAGACAAGGAAAGAAAGGACCACAAGCAATGCAGGTCAACGCAACTTTAGAAGAGGTAACAGCTGCAGCAGATGGAATGTCAGATAAAGAATTCAGGATATACATGCTTCAGATGATCTGGAGTATAAGGAAGACATTAGACAGCAAAATCAGACAATGAAAGATCACTTCGACAATGAATTATGCAAACAAATCCAGGAAGCAAAGGATCAACTATACAGGGAGATAGAGGTTATAAAAAACAAACAAACAGAAATCCTAGAAATGCAGGAAGCAATAAACCAACTTAAAAACTCAATGGAGAATACTACCAGCAGAGTAGAACACTTAGAAGATAGAACATCAGACAATGAAGACAAAGTATTTCAACTGGAAAAGAACATAGACAGCTCAGCAAGACTGTTAAGAAACCATGAGCAGAACATCCAATAAATATGGGATAACATTAAGAGACCAAACTTAAGAGTCATTGGGATACAGGAAGGTACAGAACTCCAAACCAAAGGAATGAGCAATCTAGTCAATGAAATAATAGGATAAAACTTCCCAGACTTGAAGAATGAGACAGAATCCCAAATCCTAGAAGCCTACAGGACGCCGAATGTGCAAAATCATAAGAGATCCACACCTAGACACATTATAATGAAGATGCCCAACATACAGAATAAGGAGAGAATTTTAAAAGCTACAAGACAAAGGAAGCAGATTACATTCAGGGGTAAGCCAATCAGGATAACAGCTGATCTTTCAACACAGACTCTGAAAGCTAGAAGATCCTGGAATAACATATTTCAAACACTGAAAGAAAATGGGTTACAACCAAGAATTGTGTATCCAGCGAAATTAAGCTTCAGGATGGAAGATGAAATTAAAACCTTCCACGATAAACAAAAGTTAAAAGAATTTGCAGCTAGAAAACCATCTCTTCAAAACATCCTCGGCAAAACATTACAGGAAGAGGAAATGGAAAATAACAATGAAAACCAACAGTGGGAGGTAGGACAGTAAAGGGGGGGGGGAAATAATCAAAGAGGAAAACAAACCATGTTCAGTAACATAAATAAACAAATATGGCTGGAAGAACAACCCATATCTCAATAATAACCCTAAATGTTAATGGCTTAAACTCACCAATTAAGAGACACAGGCTAGTAGAATGGATCACAAAACAAGACCCAACAATATGCTGCCTACAGGAGACGCATTTGATAGGAAAAGACATACATAGGCTGAAGGTGAAAGGTTGGGAAAAATCATATCACTCATATGGACTTCGGAAACAAGCAGGAGTGTCCATACTCACATCAAATAAAATAGATTTCAAGCCAAAGTTAATCAAAAGGGATAAAGAGGGACACTACATACTGCTCAAGGGAACCATACACCAACAAGACATAACAATCATAAATATATATGCCCCAAACAATGGTGCACCTATGTTCATCAAACAAACTCTTCTCAAGTTCAAGAGTCTAATAGACCACCATATGATAATCATGGGAGACTTCAACACACCTCTATCACCACTGGACAGATCTTCCAAACAAAAGTTGAACAAGGAAACTATAGAACTCAATAACACAATTAATAACCTAGACTTAATTGACATATATAGAATATACCACCCAACATCAAGCAGTTACACTTTTTTCTCAGCAGCACATGGATCCTTCTCAAAAATAGATCATATATTATGTCACAGAGCAACTCTTAGACAATATAAAGGAGTAGAGATAATACCATGCATCTTATCTGATAATAATGGAATGAAACTGAAAATCAACGATAAAAGAAGGAAGGAAAAAGCATACATCACTTGGAGAATGAACAATAGGTTACTGAATGATCAATGGGTTATAGAAGACATCAAGGAGGAAATTAAAAAATTCTTAGAGATAAATGAAAACACAGACACAACATATCGGAATCTATGGGACACATTGAAAGCAGTTCTAAGAGGAAAATTCATTGCTTGGAGTTCATTCCTTAAAAAAAGAAAAAACCAACAAATAAATGATCTCATACTGCATCTCAAAATCCTAGAAAAAGAAGAGCAAAACAACAGCAAAAGAAGTAGAACGCAAGGAATAATTAAAATCAGAGCTGAAATTAATGAAATCGAAACAAAAGAAACAATTGAAAAAATTGACAAAACTAAAAGTTGGTTCTTTGAAAAAATAAACAAAATCGACAGACCCTTAGCCATGCTAGCGAAGAGAAGAAGAGAGAGAACTCAAATTACTAGCATACGGGATGAAAAAGGCAATATCAAAACAGACACTTCAGAAATACAGAAGATAATCAAAAATTATTTTCAATCCCTATACTCCAATACATTAGAAGATAGTGAAGGCATAGATAAATTTCTTAAGTCATATGATCTGCCCAGATTGAGTCAGGAGGATATAGACAACCTAAACAGACCAATATCAATTGAGGAAATAGAAGAAACCATCAAAAGACTACCAACTAAGAAAAGCCCAGGACCGGATGGGTATACAGCAGAGTTTTACAAAACCTTTAAAGAGGAACTAATACCAATACTTTTCAAGCTACTTCAGGAAATAGAAAAAGAGGGAGAACTTCCAAATTCATTCTATGAGGCCAACATCACCCTGATACCTAAACCAGACAAAGACACTTCAAAGAAAGAAAACTACAGACCAATATCTCTAATGAACCTAGATGCAAAAATCCTCAATAAAATTCTGGCGAATCAGATACAAAAACATATCAAAAAAATTGTGCACCATGATCAAGTAGGATTCATCCCTGGGATGCAAGGCTGGTTCAATATACGGAAATCAATAAATGTTATTCACCACATCAATAGACTTAAAAATAAGAACCATATGATCATCTCGATAGATGCGGAAAAAGCATTCGACAAAGTACAGCATCCCTTTATGTTCAAAACTCTAGAAAAACTAGGAATAACAGGAACATACCTCAATATTGTAAAAGCAATTTATGCTAAGCCTCAGGCTAGCATCATTCTGAATGGAGAAATATTGAAGGCATTCCCTCTAAAATCTGGAACAAGACAGGGATGCCCTCTCTCTCCACTTCTGTTCAACATAGTTCTCGAAACACTGGCCAGAGCAATGAGACAGACGAAAGAAATTAAAGGCATAAAAATAGGAAAAGAAGAACTTAAATTATCACTATTTGCAGGTGACATGATTCTATACCTAGCAGACCCAAAAGGGTCTACAAAGAAACTATTAGAGCTAATAAATGAATTCAGCAAAGTGGCAGGATATAAAATCAACACGCATAAATCAAAGGCATTCCTGTATATCGGCGACAAATCCTCTGAAATGGAAATGAGGACAACCACTCCATTCACAATATCTTCAAAAAAAATAAAATACTTGGGAATCAACCTAACAAAAGAGGTGAAAGACTTATACAATGAAAACTACAGAACCCTAAAGAGAGAAATAGAAGAAGATCTTAGAAGATGGAAAAATATACCCTGTTCATGGATAGGCAGAACTAACATCATCAAAATGGCGATATTACCAAAAGTTCTCTATAGGTTTAATGCAATGCCAATCAAAATCCCAACGGCATTTCTTGTAGAAATAGAGAAAGCAATCATGAAATTCACATGGAAAAATAAACAACCCAGAATAGCAAAAACAATGCTAAGCAGGAAGTGTGAATCAGGCGGTATAGCAATACTAGACTTCAAACTATACTACAGAGCAATAGTAACAAAAACAGCATGGTACTGGTACCAAAACAGGCGGGTGGACCAATGGTACAGAATAGAGGACACAGAAACCAATCCACAAAACTACAACTATCTTATATTTGATAAAGGGGCTAAAAGCATGCAATGGAGGAAGGATAGCATCTTCAACAAATGGTGCTGGGAAAACTGGAAATCCATATGCAACAAAATGAAACTGAATCCCTTTCTCTCGCCATGCACAAAAGTTAACTCAAAATGGATCAAGGAGCTTGATATCAAATCAGAGACACGCCGTCTGATAGAAGAAAAAGTTGGCTACGATCTATATACTGTGGGGTCGGGCTCCAAATTCCTCAATAGGACACCCATAGCACAAAAGTTAATAACTAGAATCAACAAATGGGACTTACTCAAACTAAAAAGTTTTTTCTTAGCAAAAGAAACAATAAGAGAGGTAAATAGGGAGCCTACACCCTGGGAACAAATCTTTACTCCCTACACTTCAGATAGAGCCCTAATATCCAGAGTATACAAAGAACTCAAAAAATTAGACAATAAGAAAACAAACAACCCAATCAACAAATGGGCCAAGGACCTGAACAGACACTTCTCAGAGGAGGACATACAGTCAATCAACAAGTACATGAAAAAATGCTCACCCTCTCTAGCTATCAGAGAAATGCAAATCAAAACCACCCTAAGATACCATCTCACTCCAGTAAGATTGGCAGCCATTATGAAGTCAAACAACAACAAGTGCTGGCGAGGATGTGGGGAAAAGGGTACACTTGTACATTGCCGGTGGGACTGCAAATTGGTGCAGCCAATTTGGAAAGCAGTATGGAGATTTCTTGGAAAGCTGGGAATGGAGCCACCATTTGACCCAGCTATTCCCCTTCTCGGTCTATTCCCTAAAGACCTAAAAAGAGCATGCTACAGGGACACTGCTACATCGATGTTCATAGCAGCACAATTCACAATAGCAAGACTGTGGAACCAACCTAGATGCCCTTCAATAGACGAATGGATAAAAAAAATGTGGCATTTATACACAATGGAGTATTACTCTGCATTAAAAAATGACAAAATCATAGAATTTGCAGGGAAATGGATGGCATTAGAGCAGATTATGCTAAGTGAAGCTAGCCAATCCCTAAAAAACAAATGCCAAATGTCTTCTTTGATATAAGGAGAGTAACTAAGAACAGAGTAGGGACGAAGAGCAGGAGAAGAAGATTAACATTAAACAGGGATGAGAGGTGGGAGGGAAAGGGAGAGAGAAGGGAAATTGCATGGAAATGGAAGGAGACCCTCAGGGTTATACAAAAGTACATACAAGAGGAAGTGAGGGGAAAGGGAAAAATAATACAAGGGGGAGAAATGAATGACAGTAGAGGGGGTAGAGAGAGAAGAGGGGAGGGGAGGGGAGAGGAGGGGAGGGGGAATAGTAGAGGATAGGAAAGGCAGCAGAACACAACAGACACTAGTATGGCAATATGTAAATCAATGGATGTGTAACTGATGCAATTCTGCAATCTGTATATGGGGTAAAAATGGGAGTTCATAACCCACTTGAATCAAAGTGTGAAATATGATATATGAAGAAATTTGTAGGAGGGTGGAGGATGGGAAAGGCAGCGGAGCACAACAGACACTAGTATGGCAATATGTAAATCAATGGATGTGTAACTGATGTGATTCTGCAATCTGTGTATGGGGTGAAGGTGGGAGTTCATAACCCCCTTGAATCAAAGTGTGGAATATGGTATGTCAAGAAATTTGTAATGTTTTGAACAACCCACAATAAAAAATTAAAAATATAAAAAAAAAAGAAATTTGTAATGTTTTGAGCAACCAACAATAAAAAATTAAAAAATAAATAAATAAATAAATAAAAACAAAAAAAGAAAACAGGAATGGCTATAATGTCAGATAAAATAGATAGCATGGATAATTGCCAGAGACAGAGGGCATTATATGACAAAGGAGCAATTTACAAAGAAGACCTGTACCAAATCACAATGCTACAGAACATGTGAAGCAAAAACTAACAGAATTGTGAAAAATACACAATTGTTGATTTCAACAACCATTAACCAACAGGATCTCATCAATATTTACAGAATAATCTACCCAGTAAAAGCAAAATACATATTATTTTTAAAAGCCCATGAATCACATACCAATACAGACAATATTCTATGCCATAAAACAAAGATTAAAAACCTGAATTCATAAAGTGTCTTCTCTGACCACAATGCAGTCACATGAAACCCACAACAAAAAGCTAATGGGAAAGTCTCCAAACTCTTGAAAACTAAACAGCACACCTCCAAATAACCTGTGGGTGAAGATGAAGTCTCACTGGATATTAAAAAAAAAAAAATCCCAAAATAGAGAAAAATGAAAATACAACAATTCAAAAATTGAGAGGGAAATTCATAGAAATAAAAGTTTACATTAGAGAAAAGGTCTCAAATCAACAGGCTACTATCTCACCTCAAAAACATAAATAAGAAGAACTAAAAGTATATTACCCAAACAGAGGGAAGGAAATAGTGCCGATGGCAACAGAAACCAGTGAAAATGAGAACAGAAACACAAATGAGAAAAATCAACAAAACCAACTGAACTTTCAAAGCATAAAATTGATAAACATAAACTCCTAGTAAGACAGACAAAGGAAAAGAGAGAACAAAAATCACCAATATCAGGAATGAAAGAGTAATATTTCCCATGATATGAAAATATTGTGAAAGAAATACTACACATAACTCTACGCACATAAATTTGACAAATTAAATGAAATATACTAATCCCTTGAAAAGTACTGATGACCAAAAGTTCCTAATATGAAAGGGACAATTTGAAAACCCCTATATCAATTAAAGAAATTGAATTCATAATTTGAAAACTTCCAAAAAGAAGCTATCTATCTCCAAGTTCAGATGATTTCCCTAGAGAATTTTATGAAACCTTCAAAGTAAAATTATCAACACTATACATTCTTCCAGAGAGAAGAAGACAAAACATTCCCCAAATCATTTTACAAAGGTATTACTATCCAGATAGCAAAACCAGACACAGATAATATAAAAAACTAAAGACCAGGGCTGGGGATAGAGTTCAGCTGGTAGAGTGCTTGTTTTGCATGCATAAGACCCTGGGTTCAATCCCCAGCATCACCAAAAAAATTTTTTAAAAATTAAAGAACAATACCCCTCATGTGCATAGATATGAAAATTATTAGCAAAATAATTCAGCAATATGTAAAATATATCATATGCTAGGACCAAGTGGAGTTTTCATTCCAGCAAAGCAAGTTGATTCAATATCTGAAAAATCAATTAGTGTAATCTACCATATTATCAGGTTAAAGAAGAAAAATCACATGAGCATATCAACTGATATAGAAAAACTGACAAATTCAACACCCATTCATGAATAAACAAAGCAACAACAAACTCAAAAAAAAAAAAAAGGAATAGAGGAGAACTGTGTCTGTGTCTGTGTCCTAAAGAACATTCATGGCGGGGGCGGGGGGGGTGGTTAGGGGTAGGGGGTTGAGGGGAAGGTGCAGAAATAGCTAGGGAAACAGTTTAGCAGTAGAGCATGCATTTAGCATGCATAAAGCTCTGGTTACAATCTCTAGCATAAAAACAGAAAAACAGGCAAACAAAATCCGTACAACATTTACATGTAATAAGAAAAGAGACTCACTGCTTCTGCCCTAAAATTGAGAATATAAGCACATATCTTATTCAGCATAGTCATAGACATTCTAGTTTGTACCACAGACAGAAAAGGGAAAAAAATCAAATTTTACTTAATATCTACAAAAATAAAAAACAGAGTAAGTGAATTTAGCAAGAATGTGAGATACAAGATAAATATATCAAAATCAGTTGTCAGTATATGTATGCAATGAACATGCAGATGTCAAAATTAAAATTTAATCCCATTTATAATTACTCGAAAAAAATAACTACTTAGCTATAAGTTCAAAAGAACATGTATAAGAATTGTATGATGAACTCTAGAAAATGCTGATGAAAGAAATCAAAGAAGGGCTAAACAAATGGACAGACTACAGTGAAAGACTCAACATAGTAAAGTCAATTCTTCCCAAATCAACATACAGGTTTAATGTAATTACCATAAAAATCCCAGAAAAAATTTTTTGTCGCTAAAGACAAGATTATTCTAAAATTTATTTAGAAATGAAAAGGAACTAGAATAGCTAAAACAATTATGATAAAGAATAAAGTAAGAATCAATTCATCCTATTTCAAGATATTACATAGTAACTGGTAGAGAGGTAGATACACAAATCAATGGAACAAGAGTCCAGAAATAATGAGAAAATCTCTGGGATCTAAAACTGAACAAAGAGCACTTAGAATCAACACCAAAAGCATAACTCACAAAAGAAAATACTGATAAGCTGGACTTGACCAAAATAAAAAATTTTGCTCTGTAAAAGACTTGTTTAGAGAACAAAAAAAATAATATAGACTAAGAGAAACTATTTACATATCTGATGAGGGGTTATATAAAACACTTAAGACTCAACAATTTGAACAACTTAACATTTTATTTAATGCAGAGAAGAAAACCTCCCCAGAGCATGTCATTTCAATCAATCATATGGCATGACAGATAAAAGTAGAGCATCATGAGAACTCTATTCCAGGCTCTTGGATTTATTGAAAATGTCAATTGGTCTAAATCCCACCTCCCCCCACCAAATAAAGCAAAACAAGTACTTCAGAAAGGACTGAGTTTTATTAAGCTTTGTATCTATTAATGTTGTATCTTCAATACTTTTCAATCTAGTTTTCCTTAGTTAAGAATTTAAACAAGAAGAAGGGTTTGAGTGACCAATCTGTAACAACTACTTACCTCACCTAAAACAGTCTAGTGATCCTTATTGTGATCCTAAAATCATGATCACAATTGGCTGACACTGGAATGTAGCTTTACTGAGGGGTAACTGAAACATCCTCTCAAGGAAATTAAAGCTCTCTCTTTCATAAACATATATATGTATATATTTTTAGAAAAAGTGGAGGAGACAGAAACAGATATGAACTAAAATGCTATAAAAATAATGCTTGAAACATTACTTCACTCTTAATAGTCACAGGTGAGCTAGCAGTTAACATTGCTATGGATATTATTATAATTAAAATTATTCTTTAGATTTTCATTCTAAAATTGTAATTAAATTATTGCCATCTATAGGCTAAATATACTTCAAAAAGAATATACCGGTTATGATCAAGTAATTAAAAATGCATTTTTGGACCAGAAGAACCCATTTCCCTGCAGGGGCAAAGATATCCCTGGGAATATGACTAGGAAACCTTCAGATAAAATGACATTTTAATCTTCCTCTACAAACCACATTTCCTACTTACCTCCATAAGCATGTCAGATTACTTTGTCACTTTCTGTATTACATTAAGAAAGATGTTTTCATTTCCCACCGTTTCTTCTGTAAGTGGCATATGATTGACACTTTAGGAGGGATAGCCTTTCCTTGGTAATGTTCCCTTTTTGAAAAAGTACTCCAAGCTGGGTATGGTGGTGCATGCCTGTAATTTCAGCAGCTCAGCAGGCTGAGGCAAGAGGATAGCAAGTTCAAAGCCAGCCTCAGCAACTTAGTGAGGTCCTGAGCAACTTAGCAGAGCCCTGTCTCAAAATAAAAAATAAAAAGGGCTGGGGTGGCACAGTGATTGAGTACCCCTGGGTTCAATCCCTGGTACCAAAAAAAGAAAAAAAAAGTATAATCTAACCTAAACTCCACTAAGACATCATTGAAAATTGGAAATATATATATTTTAAGTGTCTTTGTATGTTTTTATTATGCATTACAATTATACTCAACAGTGGAGTTCACTATGGCATTACTATTGTACATAACAGTGGAGTTCACTGTGGCATTCATTTATACACATAACATAAATTGCTTCAAGTCTCTCTTTCCCATTCTTTCTACCTCCCCCTGATGCACTTTATTTAATTTTCTTCTTTCTATTTAATTACATGTATTTTTTCAATACTGCATTATAATTATACATAGAAATGGGATTCATTGTGCCATATTTATTTATGCATATAGGATGATTTGGTCAACTTTATTCCCCAGTTCTTCCCCTTTTGCTACCTACCTCCAATCCCTGATCTCCACCATCTGCTCTATATATCTTCCTTCTATTTTTGTGAGATCCTTTTTTATTGTTGTTGTTGTTGATGTTGTTGTTGTACTGGAGATTTAAACCCAAGTGTGATTTACCACTGAGCCACATTTCCAGCCCTTTTTTGTATTGTACTTAGTGGGCTTGTTATATAAGTGAGCATTTAATAAACATTTATGAGTTCAGCTCAGCTAGATCATTTATACATTTTATAAATAATCCAGATAATTTACAGACTTTTTAGGCAAAATTTAAATTATACCCCAATGATTTTCATATGATAAATTTAACAAAATATATATTTCTAGCAGGTACATTGATGTGCTTTAGGACCCAGGAATGCTTTGAAATAATATATATATTTCTTTACATATAGGTATATATGCTTAAAATAGTGTAAATATCTGTGAACAAAAGGAAGTTTAAAAACTACTAGTTTATTCTGAAAGGGACATTATATTATTTAAACATAAGCACTGTCTATGAACACTAGATATAAGACCCTTTGACTTTTAGAGGGCTTAAGTAACCAGGGGTCTATCCACTTACTTCTACACCATATGCAATTGAAATTAGTAACCAAATTTTCACTCCCCTTTATGACTCATTTTAAATTTTCACTTAAGCATTAACACCTGTGTCTAAAGGATTCTTGTTTGCATGTTAAATCAAACAAAAATTCACATCCCCTAGAAAATGTGCAAGGTCAAACTGTAAAGAACATTGAACATATATGCTGGAGGGGCTGCTGTCTGATTCCTCAGTGTTGAAATAGTCAGTAAGAGCCAATTTGCAAAAGAGCTATTGACTTTGAACTACATTAATATTTCAGATCAAAAAATTACTATTATTTAAAACTCTAACATGCTTATAAAAATTCAAGGAATAGTTCTTTCTTCTATTATAATGTGCTCCGTCATCCACTTGAAAGCTTTCCATTTCAAACTTGTTTTAAAAATATTTTTTTAGTTGTAGTTGGGCACAATACCTTCATTTTATTTATTTTTATGTGGTGCTGAGGATCGAACCCAGCATCTTACTAGGTGAGCGTTCTATCACTGAGCCACAATCCCAGCCCTCCATTTCAAATTTTTTTATGATAGTCTGTCTCCATTGCTCTTCTGTGGGCGGCTTAGAGACCCTGTGTCATCAGTCCTTCTGCATCTAGCCTCAGGGGTTGTGCCTAGTAACAACAGTTAAGGAAGAATATTTCTGCTTAACTAATATATGACCTAATTAAATCCTATAATTTGAACTTTTGGAAGTTATTCAAATTTATATAACTTAAATATTCTCCAAAGTAATAGGAGTCATAAATAAGTCATCTCAGGGATGTATTACTTGTAATAACATTCCTTAAGTTTCTCATGACAGCTCCATGCTAATAAAACAGAAATAATTGGTCAGAGAACATAAACTGACTTATAATGCAGAGGCAATAAGCAACCCCAATCAGTCACCTTAAAGTTCCTCCATTAAAATGAGCTTGGATATTATTTCACACACATACCCAAATTATGTGCACACCTATAGAAATAACATACATGTAGAAATAACACACATGTAGAAATAACATAGAAAGAACAGTTAAGATGCTTTTCATGTACAAATCAAAATTAAATTGTAAATAAAAGAGAAGAATATAAGACCAGATAGCATAAGCAATGGCTAGGAATCATCCAGTTCTCTCATGTAGCCTTTTATCACAAAGTTTTCTGTCCTGTTTATAAAGTGTCTGAAGGATTATGCATGATATTAAGTGTAAGGCTTCTCAAAACCAGTCTTTGCGTACTTATACAAACAAAAAAGAAAACTGTATGAGAACAGAAGAGGGTTCTCAATCCAACAGTATCCCCTGATTAACAGAACCTGGGATTGTTAGATCAGAGAATCACTAATACTGGTTTATTATCATTCATATCTTGAAACCCTCTCAAATAATTAGTAGGTATACATGTTCCCAAACCACCATCTCGTCATCATGCCAAGTCTGGCATTAACAGCCTTATACAAAATATTCTATAGAATTTAAAACTCAGGCCAACTCTGATAAATACATAAGTTCTGTCTTGACTGGTAGTTTTTTATTTGTTATCCTACACTAGCATAAAAACTAGCTATTCAGGTAAACAGCTCTCCATTTCTCAGTTTGCTACCCACTAACAATTCCAAAAGCAGAGGTCAATCCTGCAGATTTGAAAGTTGAAAGAATGACAGACCATTGAACATCTCTTGGAGGAGCCCAGAAATAGCTGGGAAGAATAAATTTCCTGTCCTTGCCACACCCATACCATCCTCCACTGGGTGCTAAGAATCTTCTTTGTTATGTATCAGGCACTTACAAAGAGAAAATATTGGCTCATCAATGGCAAAGACAAGTTGCAAGCAAGAGACAGGATATAAGCAGAAGCCTGAAAATATCTAGGAGTTAGAAGAAGAGGATGGGAAGCAGTCTGGGACAATGAATCACACATGGGCTCTGTGCAACTCTGCAGATTTGGCAGAGCAAAACATACCAACCAGTAAACAACTTTAAGATAAGGAATATAGTTTAGTAAATGAACTGAGAGTAAAAGAATGAATGAACTAAAGAACCAAAGAAAATATAAAATAAATGAATAAGAGTTGAATGGAGTTGACGGATGATAAACTGAAACTAACATAAGATAGTCCTCAACGCCAGGGTCATGAGTCTGAATGCATCCTAAAAAGATGAGAAAAATATCGCATTTCTCAGAGTTGAGAAGTGCACACTATGCCTAATCATATGCAAAGACTTGCCAGAAAGTTATGAGAGTTCATTAAAGTTTTTATCATTATCAAACAAGTGACTGAGGAAGATCATTCAGGTAGGAATAAGAGAGCATAAGAAACAGTATAACAATGATATAAATATTGTTTAAAATATAAACAAGTGTAAGAACTACAAATTAGACTATGATAACACAAGATTAACATATGTTATACACATGATAATAGGCATTTTGAAGCTAATAAGCTTTTAAAAAATTAAGACAAAATTGACATACCATAATATCCATGCTTTATAGAGTACAGGTTATTGTGTTTTAGTATATTTGCAAAGTTATGCAATTATCCAATTCCAGAACACTTTCATCACTCTGAAAAGAAACCCTTAACCTATTAGAAGTCAATTCCCGTTTTCCTTCCCCTAGTCCATACTTGAATCTTATATGGATTTTTCTTTTTTGAATATATCTCCCCTAAAATGCATATATGGACATCTGCACACAGCAAATCTTTAATAAGAGATAAATGATTATCTGCCAAAGAAATACTGTCAGAACTCAGGATGTAGCAAAGAAGTCAATTTTCTTCTCTACCTATCTAAAGTGGCATTTTTCCTTTTACTTGGTAAGTAGCAATTTTCAACGTTAAGTTTTTTAAAATGTAACTGTTTCCCAACTACAAAGATTTAAGTTGTTTCTCTTCCCTTTGGATACCATAACAACCTAAATATAGTGGCAAGATCAAAAGACGGTTTAAGTAGATGGTGTACAACTAATCACCCATTCCAGCTACCACAGCATTAGATCATAATTGATTTTTCCTACAAGCCACAGAGTGAAACTGGGTTCTGTCTAGGACTGCACATAATTTCTCTGCAAGTCCCTAGATGTAAGTAGTATATTTTAGATTTAGTTGATTCAACCCCCCACCCCACACATACACTTTAAGATCAAGTAAGAATATACCTCCATTAAATTTTACATGTAATTGTACTATTGGGTTTGGGATGGCTCTCTGATATGTGGAAGCACATTTTATGTATGTGTGTATATGTGTGTGTGTGTGTATCACATTAATATATAACAGTGGATAGCACATTTTAAAGTAAACAAATCTATAAATTCCTCTCAGAGATTATTATCACCCTGAGTTTTTAAAAAATCTCATCAGGCATTATATACTTCTCCACATCAAATACCATGAGTATTTTTTTCTTTGATTTATTATAAAAAAACATAGAAAATACTTAAAATATATATATTCCTAAGACAATTAAGTCTAGCTGAACAAAAATAATGTGTGAGTCTTCTTTGCTCCTTTTCCTTGTTCTGTGAATATGGCCCAAGAGACTAAAGTTACAAATAGCACAGATGTTGTACAAGTCCTCATCTGTCTCTTTCTGCTCTGCCCCCAAGTGCTATGCTCCAAGGACCTACACCTTCTTCACACATATCCACACACTGTTTATAAAAGATATTAATATCTTTTTGCTGTCGTGATATCCAGCATTTGGAACTAAAAATAAATAAATAAATAATGGGTTTTAGTCACTTTACCTTTCCTATCAATTATCAACAAAACCTATTTTTTAAGCTTAAATATTTCCTACATACCCAAATTTCTTTGAACTCGTCTGGATAGACAAGTCATATGAAAAATATCTTATAAAGTGTTCAGGTCTATTAAGTTTACTGGACACAATCTAATACCATTTGTCTCTCCTCCCAGCAACCCAGGACTTCATAGGGCTACAGGATGGTTGATATAGCAGACACCCAGGGGACATGGCTTTCATAGTCAGTCAGCAGTCACCAAGCCTCTGGCCTGAGCCATTCAGAGGAAGAGGTTTCATCTTCTTCACAATGCCTGACTACCCTGAGGGGATCCTTCATAAATAATTCATGAGCAGCAAAAAGAACAAGCTCCAATCAATAAGGAGTAATGGCAAAATTCTCAGCAGGTTCCAGAGGACTGACTGGGTATTGTATTAATATCTGATTAAGCTTCCCTGTAAAGTATCATTTTTTTTTGAATGAAGATCTAAAATTAACCTTTCAACCTTATGTTTTATAAAGGGTATTTCTCAAGGGACACACACACACACACACACACAAAGCTTAAAAACATCCTTAATGAAAGTAATAGGCAAACATAAGTATTCAATACATAGATTGACTCAAAATCAGATAAAAAAAACCAAGTATCTAAAACATCTCTGATTATTTTGTCTAATCTTTAATGATTATTTTCAAGTGTTACAGGGGTTTTTAAACACACTTCCATGTCTTAGGAGAGGAATCTGCACCCTCTTTCTCCTGTTAAAGTCTCCCTGTCCATTTGATTTGGAGTAAAACTTTCAAACTGCAGGCCATAAGAATTAGAGTGGCTGAATTTGCAACACTTAAACAAAAATAATAAATTCTGATTTCATGATTATTTTGCATTTAAATTTAAAATTCTTGATATGTGCTGATATTGCATAGAAAATTTAAAAATGGTTAACACTGGTGTACTACAGAAGACTTTAAATATAGACTTATTTCTCCAATTTCATTTGTTCAAGCTGATATTCAAAAGAGTCTTAATTTTTCAACTTGCTCTGAGGGGAGATTTAATTAAGAATTTGCTGGAAAGTAAAGAGTAGCTGATTAACTCTTTAAAATATGTCATGAACAATTCTCACAAAGATGTGGTAGAGTTGCCTGTATACATTATCCAATGAAGTAGCTGTTCATTTCACTAAGCACAGATATCTTTTTCATTATTTATGGTTAATCAAAAAACAAATAAAGCAAGAATGGATAAATCATACTTTAATTACATAAGAATAATATCTAACACCAAGATATCTGTTAAAGAAGATAAATGAAAACAACAACAACAACAACAAACAAGAAGATAAATGGAGAATGCACAGATGTACAAAATAAGTTTTGCTGGCAGTGGCAAATGAGGTATAAGTATCAGGTTCTTGTTGAAATGCTTTATAAAACAGATAAGAGGATGAACTGTGGGATCAGAGGCTTTTGCTTCAAATTCTAGGTCTACTGCTTTGGCCACATGTTATCTTGGCAGGAAATTTTTCTCTAAGCCTCAGTTTCCTCATCTGAAAAAATATTAATGGTGCTCATCTTGTAAAAATCTGCTTGTAGAACTAAGAAAGAATATAATCCATGCAAAAGACTTAGTACACTTTCTAGCAAACAAATGTTAGTGATTGTTATTAGACTTATCATACCTCTCACAGTCATTATAAGTGTGAAATGGAACTGTGAAGTGATAAGAGTAATGCCTTATGCTTCCACCATCTTCACTGAATAAACCTGCTCCACAGTAGATTATTCCCTGTTAACTAAAGTTTATATTTTCAATCATCAAACCCTGTCATTCAATCCATTTGGAAGGAGATAATATTCAAATTCATGTACCTAGCTCAACAGGATAGAGATCAGTAGACTTACTTAACATGCAACAACAACACAGAGATGCTGTGAGAGGCCACTCAAATGGGGAGGCTTGGGTGGCCCCTGAATTCAACTAGTGAATTTTCCTTGAAGCTCGTGACTTTCAGGAAAATGAAATCTTGGAAGTGTCATAGGGCACTAAATCTCTCAGCTCACCCAGACCTAATACATGAGGAAGAAATGACATGAACCCCAAAGTAACTGGCTCAGAAATCAATCCATTTTTTCTAGTACCCCATACTGTACCCAGCTGTCACTGTATTCAGAGAGTACTGAAAACATCTACCAGGATTTGAATTTCATATGACCAAATGTTTGGCAAAGTGAGAGGCTACAGCTACCAAAAAAAAAAAAAAAAAAGCCTCCTAGTAAAATAAATAGTAGTTATTTCTCCAATTCTGTGTTGTTTGTTCTGTATTCAAAGGATTTTTAATTTCTTAAACACACTTTGATGGGGGAGGCTTCTTGAAAACTTTCTGTACAACATAGGAGAGCTAACCAGATGGGATATTTTATAATATTTTCATTTACTGTCCTCAGTCTTCTCTTTCACAGTGTGGGTGCTAATAATAGCTTATGTTTAATAAACATGTATATGTACCAGAAACTGTGATAAGTTCTTTATATAATCACAGCCCTCCTGAAATGATTCAGAATTGTAAATTACTAATATGGCAACATAAACACTTTATTTATTTATTTATTTATTTATTTATTTATGGTACTGGGGATTGAAACCAGGGATGGGTAACCACTAAAACACATACCCAGCCCTTTTTATGTTTTATTTTGAGCCGGGGCCTCGCTAAGTTGCTGAAGCTGGTTTTGAACTTGCAATCCTCCTGCCTCAGCCTCCCAAGCCACTGAGATACAGGTGTGTGCCACCATATCTGGCTAAACATGCTTTTTAAAACAAAACTCCACTTAAATATACTAAATGGTCCAGAATTCTGTGAACCTACATAAAAATATTCAAAGGTTATATTTAATAAACATATCTCCTGGATTCAGTACTAGAAAACAACACTCATTCCTGAGTTCTACATTCAGTGGAGGCACAGTTTAGCTGGAAGGAATGGAGGTCTTACTTAGGTAAAAATTTTATTATTTTATAAAACAGAAAAATTATGCTTAGGTCTATTCTTTTGCTTTTCCAACACTGTCCGTCTTCCTCACTCTCTCATTTAAGAAATTACCTTTAAATAAAAGAAATGCTTGAATGAGAACAGTTGCAAATGACTAGGCACTGCTGGCCTCAAACTACTAAGTACACCAGATTATTTTTCCTTCCTTTGTTTGACTGCCAGAGGGTTAGCCCTCTTTTTTTTTTTTTTTTCAAATGAGTCTACTCAATCTCCCAGTGAAGCCTAGGTGACAGAATAATCAGTAGACACCAACTTGTTATTTTGTGTGTGTCCACAAACACGAATTTGCCATAATACAATGAGGGATGTTGAGAGTGAAGACAAAGTAAGATGCTTAGTCATCTTAGCTCCAGCCTTTGGTGCTTCTTCATGGAGATAAGCACAAGGGAAGGAAGTGCTGTGTAAGTCACACTCAAAATGCAACCAGCCTCCCTTAATTGTATAAGACTCTCAAGGAATCATCATATAGTAAGAAATAATTGCTACCACAAAGCAACAAAACTCACTAGCGTAGGTTAACCAGCAAAAAAGTTGGCTTCGAGTATAGCTTACATTTTAAAAGAAATATAGCTATAGTATATTTAATACATAAACACATGCATCCTCAAATTAGACAATTGTGTAGTCTGGGGGCTTGCTTAAATATGTACTATTTGTAAGTCATATATTATTGCATGAAACACAGATTCACAAAAGGCTTGCTGAACAATAGGTGTCCTTAGTTTTAAACATTTTCTTTGCAGTCTATTGTGTTCAATGGCATTCCAAGTAAGTTCTCTTTATGATATATTTTGAACGAAGTCAAAGCAGCCTTACATGAATCATCATAAATGTCAAATTAGTACAGTCTAAATTCTCAAGACTGTTTATTTCTGCTTGAGACCCTCTATGCCTTCCTGTACTGGCACTATGCTTCCAGATCCCCCCATCTGGTGGGGAAGTCAACATCATTTATCTACATGACTGGAGAGATGCCCACCCTCACAACCCTACAGAAGGACACTGCTTCACAGTACTGAATATTTGATTTAATGCAGAAAAGGTAACTTTCCAAAAGCCTTGCACTTTCTTCCTCACAGAACAGCAGCATGGTTAAAAAAAAAAAAACAAACAAACAAACAAAAAAAACCGCTTCTAGAAGCTCCTGTAAAGATTTATTACTTCAGCTGGAAGAAAAGCTGGAGATTTTCTTTTCCATTCCCTGGCTGTACTTACAAGCTACTTACTACACTGCAGCCCAGCAAGGCTCTCCTCGCCTCAGTCGACAGCCTCCCTGTAGAGCTGACAAGAGGTGATGGATACACCCTCCAGAGTGTTACTGAAGATTTGAAATGATGCTGCTACACGTCCTGAGCGCTCTTCAATGCAAGCCTGTGGACTAAAATGTTTCCCCCATTGTTTGCAGTAAAATTCTTAGATGGAACCAGCCTTCAAATTCTAATGCAGCCCCTTGGCAATTCAATTTCTTCTCAGAGGAACACTAAAGAAAGAATGTGCTTTTGGTATTTGAAGCTCATTTTTGTGTTTGCCATAATGTCAGTATGATTGACCCATTATTATTAAACTAAGGTTTTTAATGAAACTCCATTTCACTGTAACATCTAAAATAGTGCAGCTGAAATTGATGAATTATACCCTGGAAGAAAGTAATAACAGAGTTCCCTATTTCAAATACATAATGGGAAGCTGCTGTTTTATTCTTTTAATTATATGAGAATAGATAAAGTAATATCCCCTCCCTATCAACAAATTTCAAGAATCTGCTTTTATCCTTTTTCTCCCCTCCAGTCAGAGTCCTTGTTAATGACAGGAGCATATCATAATTTAATTAGCTGACACTGACTGGCAATCTTCTGACTTCTTTTTAATAGGAATCATTTCATAGAACTATCCATAAAGGCCTACTTTGCATAACTAATAACCTTCATAAACAAGACCTTTGGAATACTGCTGACTTTTATAGAAAGACATTTATTTGGACACAGTCATTGTTCCTACTTCACTGAAGACTAAAAAACACAGAATCTTCCCTGCAAATGTACACACGGGCTGATGATAGAAGCATGAAACAGGTACTAAGAAGTACAAAACTACCAAAAGTCACTGCATCCTCACATATGTCACTTAATGATGAATAACACCTCAGAGATGAGGCTTTGTGCATGAGAACCCGAAAAGCCTTTCAGGAGACTGAATCCTGTCAAACTTAACTATAGGAGAAATTGCTCCTTAAATACAGGATGGGAAGCCAAGAGAGGTGGCAAGTTCCTATAGTCTCAGCTACTTGAAAGGCTGAGGCAAAAGGATCTCTAGAGTCTAGGAGTTCTAGACCAGCCTGTGCAACATGGCAAGACCCTGACTCAAAGCAAACAAACAAAAAACATGATGGGGCCATGGGCCTGTAATCCAGTGACTTGGGAGGCCGAGGCAGGAGAATTGCAAGTTCAAAGTCATCCTCAGGAACTTAGTGAGACCCTGTCTCAAAATAAAAAATTTAAATGGCTAAGGATGTGGCTCAGCAATGGAGCATCCCTAGGTTCAATCCCCAGTACCAGGGATGGAAAACATGGTAATAACCAAATGTCATTTTCATGGCCTTATGATACATTAAACTGCCTAAAAATAGTTTGGCATCAGTCTCTACACAATTGTTATTCTGGTATCTGGAGATTACCAGAATACGGATGTGAGGTATGTGTGTGTGTGTGTGTGTGTGTGTGAATGATGTGGATGGTGACTTCTGAAAAGTGTCCAAGTATTCTCTTTTAGGAAACAATGTCTGTGGAACTGAAAAAGTACAAAATAATTTTTAGTTAGGCTTGGTCCTTTTATAGAATGCCAGGCTCCTTGAACACAGAATTTTTTTTTTCAAGTAGAAATACAAATAATTGGCTGAAATAAGATTCCTTTTTCATTTACAACATTGTCATCCATACACAACTTTTTATAAACTGGGTTATGTCAAAGTGGAGCTACCTTAGGCAGAAACTTCTCTTTGCTTTTTAGGTACTATGGTGGTTTCACTGTGATGGCATCACACACTGTCAAACATCCTAGGCTTTCTGGACACAGTGCTGTTATGTTAGTTGTGTGCAGTGGGAAGAACACTGGCTTCAAAATCAGATCTGAATTTCAATCTTAGTTCTGCCACTGTAGCTGCAGTGTGACCTTGATCAAATTCATTAACCTCTCTGATCTTAAGGTTCTTATTTGCAAAATGAAGGCAGTGGTATTATCATATTTCATGGTATAATTATCATAGATTTTATGACAAATTCTTTTGGAAAAAAAAGTAGGGGTATAACCACTGTGTGAAGCTTTTTTTAAAAAAAATTGTGCCAGTATTATTTGAAAATCATTTATTATTAAACTCTTTGATGCAAGATTAGGATGCCTGGAATACTTGGAATATACATTAATGCAGTGGCAAAATTTATGCAGTGAAATACTATAACACTTAACTTACAAGGTTATCAGTAAAATTAATTATGTAAGTAAAGAGTTTAGCCAGTGATAAATAAAAACTTTTATTCTTTTTTTTAAATGAGAGAGAGAGAGAGAGAAATTTTTTTAATATTTATTTTTCAGTTTTCGGTGGACACAACATCTTTATTTTATTTTTATGTGGTGCTGAGGATCGAACCCAGTGCCTCACGCATGTCAAGCAAGTGCGTTACCGCTTGAGCCACATCCCCAGCCCCAAAAAAGCTTTTATTCTTACAGTTAATATATATTAAGTTTGGTTAATAATGTTCACTGAGTTGTGGAGATCAAATTAAATAATTTTGTCCAAGTGCTTAGACAAGGTTAGACAAGGCATTGTTTGATCTGAGCTGTATTGGATTAAATATAACTTTTAAAGTGCAGTTCCTGCCCTCCATTTGTTTTGGTTACCAAAGTGTGCTTATTGATTGTTAATCTCACCCAATGTTCCTGCCTTGAGGGAACCTACAATTTTAAGAGCATAGGTTAGAGAATTCAGATGACCCAGTGTTAACTGAGTCTACTTCCTAGCTGTGTAACCTTCAATAAGTAAGTTAAGCTTCTTAAATTGACTTTATGATCTGAGAAATGGAAGCAATAACAACATTATTTGTTTTTTACACTGTGAAGTTCAATGAAATGATCCATGCAGACTGCTAAGTACCATGCTGGCACATAGCAAGTGGTCGGTATGTATTAGTGGCTATTTCCCAATTAGTGACAATATAAGATCAGATCTGTTACAGATGAGGAACTAAGGCTTACAAAGTTTAAGAGTCCCACTGATGCTAAGGAGTAGAGATAAAAAATTTTTTAAATTTGTTTTTAGATGTACACAACAGTAGGGTATATTTTGACATAGTATACATACATGGAGTATAACCCATTATAATTTTGATCCCGTTCTTGTGGTGGGAATTTTATTGGAGGTATGTTGGCCTTCAAAACTCATTTTCAAACCCATGCTATTACATCTCTTAAAACAGTATCAACCATTACTTACTAATATGTATTTATTGAATATTTATGGTATGCTGATTTTAAAGAGCTTATGGTGGAGGATACCACAATTAAGAAGGAGGAGGATTTCCCAGGCCTCAAGGAGTTTACATACCTGTGAGAAACTGAGACGGGACACTACAAGATAATACACCATGTGCTCTGATAAGAAAATATAGTAGTCACTACTTCTGGTTCACAGGTGATATGTTCCAAGACTCTGGTGGATGCCTGAAACTGCAGAGAATACTGAATCCTGTTACAGGTTTTTTGGCCTTTCTCCAGCAATAAATCATCTGAGCTTATATATATAATATCTCACAAGTATATATATATATATATATATATATATATATATATATATATACACACACACATACACACACACACATACACACACACATATACCTGTGATAAAGTTTAATTTAGAAATTAGGCACATTAAGAGATTAATATTAAGTAACGGAATAGAACAATTGTAAAAGAATACTATAAAAAAGAATACTATAAAAAAACTGCCAGCTTCACTACCCCTTGGAACATTATTATGTAAAATAATAGTTATTTGAACATAGCACTGCAACACCCCAACAGTTGATCTGAAAATAGCATGGCTACTACTAAGTAACTACCAGGTGACTTTCAGGTGACTACCAGGCAGATGGATGAGAAGGACACTCAGGACAAATGGATGATCCATGCTCCTCACAATGGCATGCAATTTAAAACTTGTGAGTTGTTTATTCCTGAAATTATCCAATGAATATTTTCAGAACACAGGTAACAGAAACTGTGAAGAGTAAAACTGTGAATAAGGAAGGACTAAATTACATAGGGTTAAGGGACAGCATTCAGGTGGAACAGGAAAGTGAATAAGCATGTAACTCTTTAGAAGAACCCAGGCTTGGGGCTGGGATTGTGGCTCAGTGGTGGCACACTCGCCTCCCACAGGCGGGACCCGGGTTCAATCTTCAGCACCACATAAAAATAAAGGCATTGTGTTGTGTCCTTCTACATCTAAAAAATTATTATTTTTTTTAAAAAGTAGAAGAACCCAGGCTTTAAAAAAAGAAAAAGAAAACTATTTACATTGCTTCACCCTTTGACATTTTCGTCAAACAAATATTTCTTGAAGTGTCCAGAGCTCAAGGCATTTGAGTATCAATTCAAATTGCAAGAATGGAGGAAATAGAGGAAATGCATATGTCCAGGTCTTAAAAGAGCAATCAACTGCACATGCAGGGTAAAGTCAAGGGTTTGAGAAAGAGGCCCCTATTCACACAAACCTTCTTTTCTTCCCTGCCAAGTGCCAAGCTTCATAACTAGGGACAAAATCTTTCCTTCAGCAACTAATGCCAGTAAATGCAAATGGCCTTCTCCTGCTGATGGCCTGCCAGTGAACCTAAGGCCTGATGAGGTATAAACCACTGACAGGAGACCAATGAGGGTGAGCGTTCAGGAAGACAGAATAATAGGGGCCAAAAGAGCAAAAGAGTGTAGAAACCAGACTGGGACACAGAAGAACAGAAAGGAAATGGACAGCATGAGTCATCTAAATAAATTGGACTACCCATTCAAGCTGCAGACATGCAATTAACCTATAATTAGCAAGAGAGCACAATGAATTCTGGGAGGAGACAATACAGGTAGAAAAGGAGGAAGGATTTGGGATGGGAGAGAAAAGAGAAAGAAGCAACTTAAACTTTCAAGACCCCTTCAAACTGCTTCTAATTTAGGAAGGTTGATGGTGTTGTCCACCTCATCACTGAACAAACTGACAAAGGGGCCTGTGGGGCTCTGTGTGGCTTTCTGAGTTTCTTGTTAATCTGCACACAGGCGTGATAGTGGTTGGCAAAGGACAATCTGTTCAAGAATAATTAGATTCCCTCTCACTTCTCTGCTTTAGTGGCAGAAGCACCCAGTATATTTACAATGTTCCATTTTGCTGCCATCTGAATCCATATGTTCGCTGATCAGGTTAAAACTGGAGATGCGTGATGCATTTTTCACTGTAAACAAACTTTTCCTGGGCAAACCCTATGGGAAGGGAGGGTATCCTGCTCTCTTAATTTCCCAAACCTAGGAAAGGCTTTCTTTAGAAATAGCAGCAGCTCAGATGATTTATTGCTGGAGAAAGGCCATACCTCAGAGGATTCCTGTCATGAGTCACAGGTACAGCCAAGGGAATAGCCCTTATTTAGGGTGAGAGACTGAGAAGAAAAGCTGGGAAAAAGCCCCCATGAAGAATATGCCTTTATTACATGTTGAAAGTAATTTGAAACAGAGCATGCTCTGTGATTATAATTCCACACTTTGATTTACAGGCAGACTATGGAGCAGAAAAAGAATGAAAGAAAGAAAATGGAGAAAAATCTTACAGGCATAGAAGCCTGTAACAGGCCCTGTCCTGGGCATGATACACGGGTCATGTGAAAGAAAAAGTGATTTAGTGATGTCTGAAATGGAAAACAGAGTTCCCATTCTAGCCCCCTAACAATTCCTGGGGAACGGGCCCTTTATTTGTTAATAGGCAAGTGATACTGCATCTGTCACCGATGTACCATTGAGATGAGGCCAGGCTGAGGCTCTGCAGCATCTACCCAACCTAGGGTACCTAAAGTGTCCTCATCCAGGTAGCAATGAAATACTACACCCCAGGGTGGGGATGGGACAAGCAAAGCTGAATTGCAATATGATGCAGAAGGCCTGGGTTTAGCAATGTTGGACCTTGAAAGAAAGCCCCAGTGGAGCATATGGTAGTTGAGGAGTTTTAAAAAAATGGGAAGACAGGATGGGGTTGTAGCTCAAAGGTAGAGCACTTACCTACCACATGTGAGGCACTGGGTTTGATCCTTAGGACTGCATAAAAATAAATAAATAAATAAAAAGGTATTGTGCCCATCTACAACTAAAAAAAAAAATTAAAATTAAATAAAAATTAAAAAATGGGAAGACAGGAAGTGGGGTCTTTTGAGTAGTGGTTCTGTAAAGGAAACTGGAGAAATGGGGAGGGAGGAGAGGTAGGATGTGGGACCAGAAGAGCTGTTGTTAGGCTTCTGGACTATGCCATGCAGGCTCTGCTACGACTGATGCTCATTTTTAGTTTTGGTCTGGTTTTCACTAAAACATTTCAAAAGATCCTAAAGAGAAAGACATCAGATTAACTAGAAGTGAACTTTTTTTCCTTTAAGAAGGGAAATTTTAACTGCCTCTGCCAACAAGGGGATTAAGTCTGCTCTGTGAGGGAACTGCATTAAAAATAATGAGGTAGATAAAGAAAAGCTTTTACTATTTTAATGAATTCAAAAGCTGGAAGCATTACTGAGACAAGCAGTATGTTCACTGCTCTAATCCAATGTAATCACATTTTAAAAATTACTCTGTTTAGGAATTTTTCTGCTACATCAGACAAAATTCCAAAATATGTCAAGTAGATATGATATTAAAATTAAAATTAACTTCAAAATTGGGGGGGGGTACTGGGGATTGAACTAAGGGGTGTTATACTTCTTAGCTATATCCCCAGTCCTTTCTATTGATGCAGATCTCACTAAATTGCCCTGACTAGCCTTGAATTTGCGAAACTCCTGTCTCCACCTCCTGAGTTACAGGTAGGTTCTACCATGCCAGCTTAACTTCAAGTCTTGAATGTCGTCAAATAGTGATCAATATTCTAATTCTTAACTTAAAAGTACTACATATAAGACACAGAGTTTCTTTACAGACAAAGATGGTCTTTCTAGTTATAATTTAACCCAAAGACTTCTCTACCATTTAATCCATATCCTAAGAGATTTATGATTTGATAGATTCTTTATCTGAATTAACCATTTACTTCCATGTATATTTAACTTCTCTGGTTTTATTTGGTTTGGTTTTGCATTTGCAGCTATATAGAATTTCAGTTTCTAACTCACTTCACTGAGGCTGATTCTAGTAAAGCAAATGTAGCATAAACACAAAATTTGCTACACAAATATTATAATCCTTTCAATCTCAGAAGAAAATAGTCCATTCTTGCCCCAGCAAGTTCAACATCCAAAGAAATGAATATTACCTGAACAAAGTATACAATATGTAATAATATTCCATCCTTTCTCCAAACTTAGCACATTTTTTGGTTTGTCACCATTCTGCCCAGTCTTGACACATAGCGCTTAGATATTAGTTCTCAGGTAAGTGTAGGGGTAAAAATTACTTTGATAAAGCAAAGTTAATTGCATTTCATTCATTTTGAAGTTTTGTATGTTTTAATATTGCTCAGTCATGCTGAACACATTATTCAACAAAAAAAGTCAGCCACCAATCTTAGGTTCAGCTTTAATTTTGGCAGGAGAACAGCAGTAGTTATAATTAAACTTGGAAGAAACGTTCAATTCATCTTCCTACAGGTTCATGATTAAAACCACTCATTCTAAATCATTTTGAAATCTTGTCCTAGCTATCATGAAATGATTATACTGTGTTCAACAACCCCTAAAACCTCAGTAAAAATCCAGTCTCACATATAGAACATCAATCTAACAAAATGTTTTATATTGAAGAAATAGAACACGGAATAAATTTCAATATGAATATGAACGTTATATGAATGAGTGGACTGGTAATTAGGCCTTTCATAATTAGAGATATGGAGCACTCGGTTTTTATTTCCAGGTCCTTTCAACAACAACAACAACAACATCATCATCATCATCATCATCATCATCTGTCTACAGTTGGTTAATGGTGTTCACAACTTCCACTGGGAGGAGGTAAACAGTCCATACCCTTCTTGCAAGCAGGCATGGTAAGGAAATATGATGAAGCACACTTTACATCTATTAGTTAAAATGACTTATTACTATAATGTTAATTCTGGACATACTAAAGTATCCATCTTCATAAGGGACAAGCATAACCCATGTGCACAAATTGAGACCCAAAGCTAAGACTTCTCCTCCACAGCCAGGGGAGAGATAAACTAAGACTATTTGTCCAAGAAAGGAAAGAACTGACCCAACCATGAAAGTTAGGAGAGGTGAAGACATAGGGAAAAGGTCACAAGAACTGAGAAAGAAGTAACAAACTCCATCCATATTACCACAGGTAGATAGATCCCAATAGCTAGTTACTTATCCCCTAGAATTCTGCTAAAAAAATGAGGATGTTTTAAACATGATGCCTCCAGGTTACTATCCTGAAAAATAATGCAGGAAGAAGGCTTATTCAAAAGCTTGGCTTGGAGATCTGGTGGAGAGGCCCGCCCACCACATGTGGCCTGGAGATCAGGAAGAGAGGCCTGTCCTGGGTGCAGAGATACGTGGTAAGCCACCCTGAGCTAGGGTTCCTTATTCACTGAAGCATGGCTCCACAGTCCAACTCAAGGTACATATAGGCTTGAGGCTGCCACCCCCACAAAACTGGGATCTCACAGTTTGTATCAAGGGACAACAATAAGGACCTGGTAAGACGTCACCAAGGTCCCTGTGGGTCTGGCTGCACCAAAGGTATCTCCACTAGGGGTGCTAACAGTTATCCTGTTGCTGAGGTAACAGAGAGTCTTGTTTCTCCTACTAACAGCCAACTTCTTTTGATTACCCTCTCACTTGTCATATAATCTAATATAACCATAGTCTAACATCCTACCTCATAAACATCTCAACCAACCTCCCAAAGCCCCCTTCTACCATTAGAAACTATAAACCATTACACAAACCTATTGACTATAAGGTGGAAGATAACCAAACTCATCATTTCTGATTATAATGACAAAACTGTAAAAATAGAAGCTAACCAATATATGGCTGCATGTTGGGTACACTGAGTGCTATAATATTGATCTCTCCCTTAAAAGTGAGGTATTGGTAACCTATAGGGACACTATAAGACAATAGAGCAGAAGCTGTCATACCCCAGATCTACACTGCAAGAGAGGAAGACTCATAGACATCATGAAAAAACAAGGGAGGAAAGTGCCCCAAACAAACCAAGACACTACAACAATAGAATCCATAGATAGTGAAGTAGGTGAGATGTGAGAAAAGGAGTTCAGAATATGCATAACTAAAATGATT
This sequence comes from Marmota monax, assembly GCF_021218885.2. NCBI lineage: Eukaryota > Metazoa > Chordata > Mammalia > Rodentia > Sciuridae > Marmota > Marmota monax. Next base: position 7,456,767 of record NW_026695219.1, read on the forward strand.
TGGGAATTAAAGAACAACCTAAGTGAGCAGATAAGGCAAAAATCGATCACTCCAGGAAAGAGATAAGAGAGCAAATATAAGTTGCAAGAGATTACTTCAAGAAAGAGATAAAGAAACTGAAAAGAAAAAAACAAAAACAAATAGAAATCCTCAAAATGAAAGGAACAATAAGCCAATTAAAAACTCAATAGATAGCATCACCAATAGACTAGATCACTTGGAAGTCAGTACCTCAGAAAAATGACGACAAAATATAAAATCTTGAAAATAAAGTTGACCTCACAGTGAAGATAGTAAGAAACCATGAACAGAATATCCAAGAACAATGGGATACCATCAAAAGACCAAATTTAAGATTTATTGGGATAGAGGAAGGTTCAGAGATTCAAACCAAGGGAATACACAATCTCTTCAATGAAATAGTAGCAGAAAATTTCCTAAGCATGAAGAATGAACTAGAAAATCAAATACAAGAGGCCTATAGGACATCGAATGTACAAAATTACGACAGATCTACATCAAGATACATTATAATGAAAATGACTAGCATACAGAATAAGGATAGAATTTTAAAGGTTGCAAGAGAGAAAAATCAGATTACCTACTAGGGAAGACCAATTTGGATCTCAGCAGATTTTTCAACCCAGACTCTCAAAGCTAAGAGATCCTTGAACAACATATACCAAGCTCTAAAAGATAATGGATGCCAATCAAGAATCTCATATCCAGCAAAATTAAGCTTCAAATTTGACAAGGAAATAAAAACCTTCCATGATAAACAAAAGCCAAAATAATTTACAGCAAGAAAGCCTGCACTACAGAACATTCTTGGCAAAATATTCCATGAGGAGGAAATTAAAAACAATGATGAAAAAATCTGCAAAGGGAAGAACTACAATAAAGGAAAAGGCAACCAAAGGAGAAACCAGGTCAAACCACATATCAAAATAAACAAAAATGACCTGTAATACAATTCATGTCTCTTGCAACTCTTTTTGATAAACTTTTACACATAAAAATTTTAACCACAATATCATCTAATATTTCAGTTTTATGTTTACTTCATATTATTTTGTTTTCCATTTCTCTTCACAAATGTATTCTTTAAAAGTTTTAGCATTTTATATGTTATATTTATACAATGTATACAAATGTATTCTTTAAAAGTTTTAGCATTTTATATGTTATATAATTAATCTGGTATGTGTATATACATTGCCTGTGATATGAGATGAGGTACATTTTACTCTCTTATAATTTAAAATCCATTATTCAAGATTCAAGGATGAAAAAGATCAATAAGAGTAAAAATTGTTTAATAAGGTATTCATAAAGGTAAGGGCAAGTTTGAGGGCAACTAACAAATTTTGTGAAGCACCTTTCCTTCTGTAAACTTGGAGAAGTAGGAGGTGAAATAAGAGAGAGCCATTATGAAAAACTTGTAGGAGAAGGTGACCTAACTGAAGTTATTCCCACCAAAAGCATGTAGAAACCAACTCACAGTCTAATAGGGTCTTGTAGAGAGGAATAAAACACCTCATTTTACTCTTGTATATTCTAAGTTCATCTCTTTGTTGTCCCTTTCTGATGGAACTCAACAAGAAACCACATAACAAGGGGACATATCATGCAGCCTACACCATATGTCTCACCAAGAGGTGAAAGATGGAGAAAGGAGCCAATATGACAGCCATTGGTTACAGGAGGCCACTGAGTATTTGAAATGTGTCTAGTCTGAATTGAAATGTGCTATGTGTTAAATAGACATAAGATTCCAAAGAATTACTAGAAAAAAGAAAATGAACATGAAATATCTTAGTAACAATTATTTTATTTACAAATTATATTGGCAATCCATTGGGTTAAATGAAAATATATTAAGATTAATTTCTCTGTTAAAAAAAAGAAGTAAAGGAGAGCAAGGTAACAAATTCTGTATCTTTTTTTTTTTTTTAAAGAAAGAGACAGAGAGAGAGAGAGAGAGAGAATTTCAATATTTATTTTTCAGTTTTCGGCAGACACAACATCTTTGTTTGTATGTGGTGCTGAGGATCGAACCTGGGCCGCACGCATGCCAGGCGAGCGCGCTACTGCTTGAGCCACATCCCCAGCCCCAAATTCTGTATCTTGATGGAGTACTATATGTCCGTAGATATATGTTTTCATTTTTTCTATTTGTGTTATCAAAAATCATATAACTGTAAAACTAAATGGGGTAAATTGTACCATATAGAAATTATATCTCAAACAAACATCACTTTAAAAAGAAATCTAGTTCATTAAGTGTTTAACAGTATTGGGCACATACTAACCACCTGATAAATAATGGCTATTATTATGATTCAACAACCAGCATCAAGCTGTTTCATAGTTGGGTAGGGAAGGGGAGCATGGGAGGAAAAGACAAATAGATAGGGCAAAGGGGTGGGAGGGAAGGGTGGGGGCATGGGGTTAAAAATGACGATGAAATGTGATAGATGTGACTATCCAAAGTACACGTATGAAGACACGAATGGTGTGAATATACTTTGTATACAACCAGAGATATGAAAAATTGTGTTCTATATATGTAATATGAATTGTAATGAATTCTGATGTCATATGTAATAAATCAGAATTTTAAAAAACAAAGTAAAATAAAAAAACAGAAGTTTGGCTCTAGGTTGAAATGATATGGTACAGAAGTTAATACTCATAAAATATTCTTTTGAGTGGAGAAAAACATCACAGTCCCACAAGTCTCCCTTCCCCTTTCCTTATGTCATTATGTCCTTTTATATGCAGAATGGATGGTACTTTGGTAGATATAGAATGGCCCCCAAAAGCTTAGTCCCTAGTGCAGCAATGTTCAGAGGTGGAGTTTGAAAAAGTGATTAGGTAATGAGGGCTCTAACCTCATTAATGGATCAATCCACTGATGGACTCATAATCTGAATGGACTATTTGAATACTGGGAAGTGGCAGAAACTGTAAGAGGTGGGATCTAGTTGAAGGGAGTGAGTCCTTGGGAGCATTTCCTTGAGGACTATGCTTGTCCCTGGTCTTTCTTCTTTCTGCTTCCCAGCTACCATTAGGTGAGCAACTTTCCTCTGCCATGATGTTTCTGCCTCAAGATAATATACCTTAAAAACAATGGAGCCAGCTGACCCTGGAGTGAAATCTCCTAAACTATAAACCACAATAGATCTTTCCCTTTCCTTTCTGTAAATTGATTTTTTCAGGCATTTTGCCACAGCAAGAAAAAGCTCACTAATACAGATGGAGCTCCTGGTGGTCAGTGAATCTAACTCACTTTTTCTGATATAACAGTAGAAAAAGTATGACATTTGAGTCTAAGTAGTATAAAATCCTGGCTCTGTTGCATAGGGCAATGAAGCAATTAACTTTAATTTTTCCACCCTTTGGTGGTGCTAGGGAGGAGGGCTGAGGATGCAGCTTAGTGGTAGAGCAATTCCCTAGCCTGTGCAAGGGCCTAAGTTCCATTATTAATAATGTTTTTTTAAGCACTTACTATTTTTAGGCACTGAATGAGACAAATTTTCATTTTTATTTCACACAATTTCATTCTAAAGAGCAGATTAACAATTTCATTTTATTACATGCGTTTTCTCAATATGTATGTGCAAATATGTGTCCACTAAAAATATTTTTCAAGACTGATAGATATAATCCCCGTAAAATGTATCTTTAGTGTCTTCAACAATATTGAAGTGTATAAAGGATCCTGAGGGAACGATGCATGGGTTACAGTTCATGCTTCTCTTCCTAGTGCCATCCCCAAGATGTAAAGAAAGAGCAGGCCTAAACCCCAAGATCACTGGCCTTGCCTAAAATGATCTGAAACCAATTCTCTACAAAGATCAAGGGACATGCACCCTTTCTTCTTCTGTTCAATCCAGTTATATTTCAGACTTATGTAGAAAGCATTTTTTAACAAGTTGTTACATTTGGGGTGGAGGTATATTTTCACTGTACATTTCTGGGTTCTTTGCACTGTAGTTACTGAGATTTTTATTTTGTGTAATGCATGGTCAAATTTTCTAAGAGTTTCATGATTGTGTAAAGGAATGAACAAACTCATTAATGTTCTTTATTCGTAGTTGTCTACTTTTGCTTTAATATTGCCATCGATACTTTTTTGAATCGTACTGAGATTACTAAAGAAACCAATTTTAAAATTTTCTTCTATTTCTTCAATTGCTGTTGAGTGAGGCCTTGACTCTCATGGCTGCCAAGCCCTTTCATATGTAAAGTGACTTTAAAAAATTTGAACTATATAGTTCACTACTAATAGGTCTTCTCTACCTCTTTCGAGTTGTCCCCAGTACGCCTACCCTGTGTGAAGTCTGCCAATGAGTCCCACCTGGGGGGAGGCATGGGCCAAAAAGTTTTAATAAACTCCTCAGAGAATCCACTGTTCACTTGGAACTGTCCTTGTCCTAAAGATAATCTGTTTCCTTGTGTGCAGCTCCTTCATGAATCTTGCTCCAGCAACCACAGTCTCTGCTTCCTTATCTGCAGCCTCATTCTTGCCCCACTACTTCTCCTCGTGTTAAGGTCCTGTTGAAGGGTCTTACTAAATCTTAACAAAATCTTTCAGTCTCATTCTCTTCAACCTATGACACTTAATTTCTCCCTTCACAGCCATGTTGCCAGAAAAAAAATATTTTTAGACTTACTATCATCTCTAATTCCCAAACTTATAGCTTTTTATAATACATATTGTGACATCATTGAACAGTTAGTCTATGCTTGCTTTGGTTTCTAGTGGCCTCTTAAATGCAAAGTGCAGAAGATTTTGAATTTCTTTTTTGCTTACTCTCCTCTACATTACTCTCTCCTCTGCATTTCTAGGACTTTGTTAGTCTGCAAATTCATGAAAGGCAAAACCTGGAGTGGCTTGCTCTCTATATCTAGCATCTGACATGGTACCTTGCCTATATTCTCTGATTCAATCAACAGAAATACTGGGTTGTTCCAAAGCCTTCATTCTGATTTGTATCTCCACTAACAACTGAAAAAGTTAAAATGACTTCATCAGCAAATGAGATATGAAACAACCAAGTTTCTGACTGCTACTACTCCAGGGTGAGTAATTTGCTGCAATGCAAAATCCATTTATACTCATAAAATGATTCAAGACTGAAGTCTTCAAAGCTCACCCCTGCTCACGGCACACTACACACAGCTTCATCAGAGATGTTATAATGATCTTAGAAACTGAAATCAATAGCCAGCCTTCCTAGCTCCTTTTAATAATCGCTCATACCCTAGTGTTCTCTCCTTTCCTTTAAAGACAACAGGAAAGTAATACTTTGTAATTTTCAAAGTAGTTATATAGGAAAATTTCCTGAACTGTGAAAGCTCTACAAATTTTGCACTAAGAAGCACAACAACAAAGAAAGAGCTCTTGGTTTATTGTTCCTATGCTTAATTTATTATAATGACAATGTATTGGACAAATGAAGTTACTATCAAAACAAAAAGTACAATAAACTAGCAAAATGAATTAATGAATTATTTTTCTTCCCTCCAAACCCCCTTACCCAAAATAAGCCATGCCTGATGAACACAGCAAAAGAACTTGAAATATTTACTGAGCAATATTAACAGTACTGGCAACTATTGTGGTTTACCTTAAAAGAAAAAAAACTTACAGGTTGATCTTAGGGTTTTGCTCCACAGAAAATTCTCACTCTTTCAGGATCCAATTAATATGAAGCAGATAATTTTTATCTCTTTAATTTTGAAAAAATTAAATTAACAGCTCAATACAAACAGTCCACTGATAATTTATATGTACTTTTTTAAAAAATATTTTTTAGTTGTCAATGGATTTTTTAATTAATTAATTAATTATATGTGGTGCTGAGGATTGAACCCAGGGCTCCACACATGCCAGGCAAGTGCTCCACCACTAAGCCACAACTTCAGCCCAATTTATATGTACTTTGAGCAAAGAAAAATATAAAATTTCAAGACCAACCAGCTTTGCTCTACTGCAGTCAAAAACTGTCTTTACAATATAAAGTTACCAAACCAAATAGTCTGATTATCAAATAAAGTTGAGAAGTATTTGCTATTGGTTCATCTTTCAAAACATTTATGATGCTAAACTCTAGCAATATAAAACTGAACAGGATCTACTTCCTGCCCAAAAGATGCTCAGAGTCAGCATGAAAAACTACAACATATCAAGAACCATTTATCTTAAACTATGGGCCAAGGACAGAATTTTTTAAACTTATTTTTGCTTTGACTTTTAACTTCACAGAACTGATGTAGTTACTAATATTTCAACGTAAAGAGCCTCTGTTGTGCCTATTCATCAGTGCAAGTAAATGCAGCTAATATCCTTCTATCAGAGTACTTTGTCCCAGAGCTCTCAGAAATAGGTAACAAAAGAGAAAAAAACAACATAAAGATTTTTAAAATATTCCCGCTGGGATACTGTTGATGAGGAAAGAGACAAGTAATTTAACCATCATGTGAAATTTTTGGGGTTTTTTTCTAGTTTTTATTTTTTTAATTTATTTTTTATTTTTTGGTATTGGGGATTGAACCCAGGAGTGCTCAACCACTGAGCCACATCCCCAGCACTTTTTATATTTTATTTTGAGACAGGGTCTCACTAAGTTGCTTAGGGACTCACTACATTGCTGAGACTCACTAGTTTTGAACTTGGGATCTTCTTGCCTCAACATCCTGAGCCACTGGGATTACAGGCATGTACCACTGCAAAGAGTTTTGAGTTCTAAAGAAACTACTGGTTGCCAATATTGTATTTCACCACATAATTGTCGTAGATTTTACACCATTTTTTTTTTTTGCAAAAAGGTGAGTAAAACCATTATGTAAAACTTTTTAAAATGTGCCAGTATTACTTAAATATCATTTATTACTAAACTGTCTTTGGTACAAGATTAGGATGCAGGGAATATTCATGAAAATACAATAATGAGGTGGCAATGATTATGTGGTGAAATACAGTACTCTAAAGCTTGTAAATCTAAATTATTTGGTAGTTATATCACAACTGTGATCCAATGTTAACAACAAAAACCTACCTCTTTGGTCTTTCTAAAAAACATTAAATGCCTATCTCTGGTGAGGTGTGTGCCAAATGTTAAGAAAAATAAAACCAAATACAAACACAAAGAAGCTTAGAGTTTAGTGGAGGAAACCAAATTAATGCATGCAGAACATGGTGTTTGCTAAAATACCCAGGAGATATTGGGAGAGCAAAGAATGCGGGAACCTGAATCAGACTGAGAAACAGAGTCCAAGAAGGCTTCCCTCAAAGAGGTCATGTTTCAGCTGAATTTGAAGATAAAACAGGAATGTGCTACACTGAAAAGAAAAGTACAGGATGAGAACCCTCAATCTGAAAATCCATAATATGTAATGAGCCTGGATTTTGGATGATTTGGAGATTAGAGATGCTCAAAAAGTAAAATCGATGCAATTATTCCCAAACCCCAAAAATTCTAAGATCTGAAACACTGTTGGCCTCAAGCATTTCAGTAAGGGACACTTGACATGTAGCAGGTAAAAAAGGTGGAACAAACCATATTTAGTGGCTGATTAGATGATGGAAATGGATGACACATAAGAACGACTCAGGTGTCTCTTTTGAACAAACAAGTCAATGTGGCCCCATTGAGGAATAAAGGAATCCTAAGAAATATGAAGGCAAAGAAGAAAAGTTCAGTGGCTGGGGCTGTAGCTCAATGGTTGACTGTTTGCCTTGCATGCGTGAGGCACTGGGTTCGATCCTTAGCACCAAATAAATTAATGATTTTTTAAAAAAGAAGAAGAAAAGCTCACCTGCAGGCCATGCAAAAGTCAAACTTTTACCATACATCTGTTTGGAATCGCAGGGGCTTTCTATTTGGAGTTTGTATCAATAAGCCCAAAGAATGACACAGTGTAGGATAAAGGACAAGAGCTATTGGGGTACCACTGCATTGCTGCCCATTCTCCCATGGTGTCCCCTGCCTGCCTCTACTTTTTCCCTGTTTGCAGCTTATGCTTTGGAGTTATCTGAAGTGTTCTTCAGGAGGTTCAGACTACCAACTGCTTACAGATTATAAAACCAAGGCAGTGACTCACCCAAAGGCAAACAATAGACAAAAGGCCTACTTGCCCCAGGACCCACTTTACTTTCTGGTTTAAGAGAGAGCACCTTTTTTTTTTTTTTTTTTGGTATGTGTGTGTGTTTGAACTCATGTTCTTCAAAGACAGGTTCTTATTCAGTCAGACTTTGTGTGTAGATCAAGGAAAGAGAAGCTAACAGACATTCTCTCTCTCAAGCTGTCCCTTTTAATCATGTTCTTTGTTAGATGTGAAAGGCCTATTTTAATATTAATATTACTCTATATCCATGGTAGCGTCACCTGTAGCCCGTCCTAAAGGAATGGCATCCTCTCTTGCCACAATAATAAACTCTGTCTTCATTTCACAGGTTCACTTCCTTCTGAGGGTCTGCTCCAATCTGTTGTGGTTAATTACACAAGAGACTAGCGCAAGAATAAAAACCCCTAGTGGAACTGTTTTGAAAATCCATAAACCAGGTTATATATTATGGGGTTTCTAAATTCTTAAGCATCACAGAACCACAAGCTTCAGATTACTGAACTAGGGATCTGGACACATGGTTGAGACAAAAGGTGAGCCTTATAAAGAAATATGTTGTTTGTGGCATCCCTATAGATTGAAGACTGCAGGAAGATAAGGCACTTACATTATTCTAGCTAATGGACCATTCTCCTCCAGTTATGTGTGGCAGATTAAAGGGATAGTTGCAGGTGCAAACCAAGAGTTAAACAGACCTTTAAATAAGTCAAGAGTTCAGAGCACTGGCCATAAAAGCACTGGTTTCAGAATGAATAATTAAAACCTGCACTGGTCAGCAGTCAAGGGTGTGACAGATTTCCAAGTTAAGACATCTTATCCTGAATGCTGCTACTTTAAGGTAAAAATAGACTCATTATTCTTCCAACTCTTTTTCTCCACTGTTAGTGAAAAATGACACAGCTCTGTTGGTTTGTAATTGATGTGTCTCACACTAAAATTTCATTCTACTTACTGCCATCCTTTGAAATGCACAGCAAGAGAAGACCATCTTGACATGTAAAATAGCACGTTGTGACATGAATCCATTGAGATATGTAAGACACAGAGCATTTCTAGAGTGACAAAATGCAGTTCTATTTGAAAGTTTACCACCTGTTTCAAGTTTCATTTTGAACAATTTTGAATAAATAAATACACAACAGTTAAGAAGTAAAGCAAATTTCCTCTCTTATTTTTCTGTAGGCTTCATACCTGTTTTGCTTTTTATTGGTAGAGACTGAATTCAGGGTCTTCACATGCCAACCCCAAGCTTTACCGCTGACCTAAATCCCAGCCTTTATATCTGTTTTTTTTTAATCTTTATTTTATATGTTTGTTTGTTCTTATGTGGTGCTGAGGATTGAACCCAGCGTCTCCTACATGCTAGGCAAGCACTCTACCACTGAGCCACAACTCCAGCTATATCTGTTTTTTAATACAAACAGTTTATTGAAAACTATTTAAAAGGCAGAAAGTGATTAGAATTCATGGCACGTAAGTGCTCAGTTTATTGATTTGAATTATACTTATACATAAACATATACTCAAGCACAGAATATAGAAATATACAACCTGTCCAACACCATAAATATCACTTTATTTTTCCTTTCCCCAATAAATTTTGTGCTAAATTGTAAAAGTCCCTCTTTAATCTAGGTAATATATTTTATATTAATTTAAGAAATCGTTACAGAGCACCCCTTTATATTAGACACAATTCACAGAGTAGAAAGAGCAAAAAACACTTCTTATTCTCGTAGAGCTTAACTCTAGAGGGACAGGTACACATAGCACTAAAAGAAGTGAATAAATAAGAAAGATAATTTCAGATAATGTTAATGATGTGGTAGCAATAAAATAATGATATCACAGGATTGCAGAAGAAGAGCAACACTAGACGAGATGACACTTCAGACGAGTTCTGAATAGAGAAGCCAGACATTTTTTAAAAAGAAAAAAGGAAAAGGTGGAGTTTAGAAAACCATGTGTGACAGAATTCAATTCAGTTACTTACAACAGAATAACAAATGAAATGCTTTGCCTACAGGTAGGGCTCTTCTCAGCTAGCCTCAAGATCAGGAAACAGCAACTTTCCCAGAAGCCTTGCCCATAAACCTTCATTATAAGTACTCTAAACACCATCCCACAACTACAGCAAATATTGGAAAGCATATTAGTTTTCTGTTTCTGTAACAAATATCTGAAATGATACTTATAAATAGAAAATATTTATTTTGACTCATGGTTTCAGAAGTTTTGGTTCATGATCAATTGGCCCCATTGTTTTGGACCTGAGAAGACACAACATCATAAAGGGAACTCAGGGGACAGAAAGCTACTCACCTCATGGCTGGGAGTGAAAGAGAGAGAGGAAGAAGTCAAGATCCCATAATCCCTTTCAAGAACACACCCCCAATGACCTGACCTCCTCCCAATAGGCCCCAACTCTTAAAGGTTCCACCACCTCCTAAAAGTACGAAGCTGCTGTCCAAGCCTTTACCACATAGGCCTTGTGGAGAGAATATTTAAGATAGAAACTACAGCAGAAAGCTTCATGATTTTAATTGGCATAAGCCTTTTTAAAAAAATTGTTTATAAGAGGAGAGCATGAATGGATACTAGTCTATGATGAGCAGGTTATGGAAGTGTCCTAGGCACGTCAATATCAAGTGCCAACCCCCTGATATCACAACAGGTTTGGCTTGTAAACCAGATGACAAGACTGTAAAAGACCCAGGAGAGCACAGCCCAGGAATCCTTCAGTGGAAGGAGAGTCATAGGCATTGAGGCTAGCTGTGGTAAATGCAGGAACAAGGTCACCTCATTTCAATCTCCCACAACCACATGGAGTAGGTATTACCTTTATTTTACAAAAAGGAAGCAAACTTCAAGGTTAAGTGACTCACCAATTCATAAAATTAGGACTAGCAGGAAACACAAGTATAACCCAGGTTGATCTGGCTCCCGAGTTCATGTTTGTAACCAGTCCTCTGCTTCCTCATACCCCTGCTTTAATATTATGCCTGTGAGTACTGACCTGACAGAATGCATTCTTCCAAACCCATTCTGGTTATTGGTACTGTTCTATTCACTCACATTTATGAGAAGCATGCCTTTATTTGTTCTAACATTTCATGTATTTGGAAGATCTAGATACCAGAACTGCCATGTGTCCCTTTACCTACATAAGAGGTATGGGAAAAAAAGAATTCATAAAACTGAAACTGAATGAATCTGCTCTTGCTGCTCAGGTTTGGGGATGTGAAAATAAAAATGAGTGGAAAAATAAATATCTATATTGTGCCTCTTACTCTGAGGTACCTGGGGAGGGAGAAAATACAAGGCTCAAATTTCAAAGCTCCTGCCCAGTTCTGAAACATTAATGAGTTTCTGAATTTGCAAAGGTGGGCCCAGAGCCTAAGGATGCTTGAGAGTTAAATTGCTCTGTATAATGAAGGAAAGGTAATTGAGTTTCCTGAGGAATCTGAGAATAAAGAGGTCTAGGAAAATGGAGAAAGGCAGGGAACTATGAAGATTGCTGTTGCCTAACCTCACACAATCTCTCCTGACTGCTGCATGACTGGCAACACTATCACCAACTCCCTGACACAGAACTTGTCCTGAGCGCTCACGCTGGAGAACAGGCAACAGGGAGCAAGCCTTCTGGGCGGGCACTGGGGAAATGCTTCTAGATCACATGCAGGACAACCCCGTATTTAAAAATCTGGGAAGATTGAAATAAGATGGTGAGTCTAAAAGAAGGCTGCGAGGCCTGGCAGAGCTCCTCTGCACTTTCCAGGGCTGGAGGGGGGGGGGGGGGAGGTGGGCCTGTTCACTACTCAGCTCAACCTGGACATCACTACCCCACATGCTGATTGAGGGCCCAAGGCACTAACAGAGGATGAGCCCAGTGATCTAGCAATTGCTTCAGGTGAACCTCATTCAGTCCCCTCATCCTCTGCCACCATCCACACCCAGCACCTCAACGCAGAGTCCAAAGCATGGTGAAGCGCCTGCTGGAGTTCAATGCATGCTGCCAAGTATGACAGGCTGTTTTCACTGAAGTCAAAAAGTTCTATTTTCCCCAAGAGGTTTCTTCTCAGAGGCCCTGTGGCTTTCCGTCTGGACTTCAAACTCATTTAATTTTGTATTAAAGCACTTCTGACTGATCCCCACCTGTGCTCCACTGTCACCTTGTGCCTCTTACTATGTCCCCTGAGGACCAGTAAGACAGATCAACTTGCAGTTTCTACTGATCGCCACGCTGTTCCGGTCTCCTCTGTCTCCACATGTGTCATTCCCTCCATTACAAGAGCCCATTCTTCCATGCTGACTCCATTTTCATGACAATATCTTCTATGAGTCCTTCCACAAGCAATTGAGGCATCACTTCCTCTAGGAAGGTTTCCTCCGCCTGCAGTTCTGATTCAGATGACCTCTCGTAGGCTCCCGACACCTGTGCACACCTCCACACTGACATTCCTGCTGCATTATAATTGTTAGGGTTTGGATTTTGTTCATCCCTGCAAAGTTCATGTGGCAGGAGTCTGGCTGTCAGTGTGGTGATGTTCATAGTGGGAACTTTACGAGGTGGCCTAGCTAGAGGTCCTTAGGTTACTGGGGCATTGCCCTGGTAAGGGAATACTGGTCTCCCAGAGTGAGATATGAGCTCGCTCGCTCGCTCTCTCTCTCTCTCTCTCCCTCCCTCCCTCCCTCACCACTACCATGGCCTTGAAGTCAGCCAAAAAGGGCCTCAGCACAGCTGAGTCAATGACAGCACCATGCCCTTCAACATCCCAAACTGTGAGCTAAATAAACTTCTTTTATTTATAAAGTAGCCTTCTTCAGGTACTTCATTAAAGTACCAAGAAAACAAACTAACATACTAACCATTAATTTGCTTTTCTATCTCCCCCAATAGATGTATCTTCAGAGCCTAGCACTATGCCTGCAACAAAGTAGTTGTTCAATAGATTCTTGTCAAAGGCACAATCTTAAAACTTTTTTCCTCAACACTAAAAAGATAGTCTAATAAAGTTATGCCAAAGAAAAGTATATTTCAAATTACAAGCAAGAAAATAAATTCCCAAACTATGCATGCTATAATCCCAGAAACTCAGGAGGCTAAGGCAGGAGGATCACAGGTTTGAGGCCAGCTTCAGCAACTCAGAGACTCTACGCAACTTCGTGAAATCCTATCGCAAAATAAAGGTGTGGGGATGTAGCTCAGTGGAAAAGCCCCTGCATTCAATTCCCAGGACCAAAGAATAATAATAATAATATAATATTCCCAAATCCTACTTTTGCTTTCAATGCATATTTCTGGTTCTTTTGACTCCTATCCAGACCCTCATATTACTCTTTTCAAGTTAAGCCAACAGCAGTCTTCAAACCAAAAATAAAATGCTACTTGGAATACATTGGTAATTTTTTCCATTCCACAAATCTGTATCCTGAGCTTCTTAAAGGTGATGCATGGTACTAAGTCCTAGGGATATGGTAGGGAGCAAAACCAGCATTATCTTTACCCTAGAGGAGTTAAACCAATGAATAATATTCAAATAATCACAATTATGCTAAGGGTCTTATGATGAAAATTACAGGGAATTACGAGAGAATGTAACAGTTTAGTGGGAGAACCTAACCTATTAGGAGTCAAGGAGAGGAAGCTTGCCACCAGAGTTTGTGCATGTGAATTAAGATGGGTGCCTTTGGAAATAGGAATGTGCCACACAGCAGCACTTGCATGTGTGTAAGTTACAGGAGTATAAAGATGAGAAGTGCAAACAGAGGAAACAGGTTGTGTGCACACTGAAGGAGCTTGGGGAGTTTCGAGGAACAGCGTGGTAAAGCCATGAGTTCCCAGTGTGGTAAGTGAAATTGAACCATGTTGAAGTGAACCTGGCTGGACAAACTAATGAGCTGACTTCGTGAATTGGCCAGAGGAACTAATGGGCGAGCTAAATCAGTGGAAGCAATGTGTCTATAGTGAGACAGAAACAATGCTACACAGTAACAACCATCAATTAAAGAGCCAATGTTGTCATGGTGACTAAGTGAAGAAAGAGTATTACCTTCAAGTACCACCAAAGAACATTCCAGAACTAGGTTAAGCTAATGAGAAGAAGCACATGAGGCAAGGTGAAGGGAGAGTCTGGGAAAATAAGCCTGTGAGAACCAGGCAGAGGTAACAAATGGAATTTGAGAGCCTAGGTGGAAGCCATAGAGAGAAGAATTTCCAAAGACTGCAGTCAATGAATCCTGAATCCCCTACTGCCACTGTGTTTTTTTTTAATATTTATTTTTTAGTTGTAGTTGGACACAATACATTTATTTTATTTATTTATTCTTATGTGGTGCTGAGGATCGAACCCAGGGCCTCACATGTGCTAAGCAAGTGCTCTACTGCCGAGCCACAACCCCAGCTCTGCCAATAGTTTTTAAACTAACAAAATAGATACGAATGCTGTTGAATCATTTTACAGTCTTATTTCCAATTTATATGGATGCTTATTTGTGTGCGTGGGTGTGCGTTAATTCAAATTTCACATCACTGAGAAATCTGTGGGATATGGTAGGGAGCAAAACCAGCATTTCTAGGGTAAAGGTATTTACCCTAGAGGAGTTAAACCAATGAATAATATTCAAATAATCACAATTATGCTAAGGGTCTTATGATGAAAATGACAGGGAATTATGAGAGAATGTAATAGGAACAAATTACAAAATAACTAGCACTTCCTAATAGCTGATGGCTGCAAAAATCTGAGACTTGAGTTCTGATCTCTTGGTTATGATGCCTAACCAAGAATCATCTCAAACCCCCAAGCATGATAAAATGTGAGGGTTTTTCCAGATATACAGAGATTACTGGTACATCAGGACAACTGTAACAGAAAATGGACTGTACTATACACCTACACAATAATTCTGAATGTTATATTACTAGATATTTGCTTAGCAGAAAGAAAAATTATTTTCAGCTGAAATCATAGAGTCCCAGATTATTTAATACATATCCTAAGTGGTTTAGGGGCTAAGCACATAATCCTTTCAGCTATATGCCTCAATTACATTATTGTAGCTGTCTATTACACAACCACCTTCATCTGTATTGTTAACTTGAAGCTTTAAATATTCATACTCCCAGAACACATCAATTATTTTTTGCAATTCTTTCCCTTAAAAGGATCCTTGGAATATTAATGGTTGGAAAGATAATGGATGCCATGTTTCTAATACTGTAAATTATTGTGACTCTTACACACAATGACTGGTTATAACTAGGAAACTCAAACAACTATATGTGACTATAAAATGATAATGAAAACAGGAGTTCATCCTACACTTGTAGGCAGCTTGACATTTTCCAGCTTGTCTTGATTTTATAAAAAGAAATGACCTTGAAAATAATTAAACATATCAAGTGGTAAGGCTGCAGCTTGCTGAAATATGACAATATGTTCATGTCTTTACAACACTGCTGAGCATTCATGAAATAGAAATTTTAATGCTCTTTAACCAATTTATACATGTATTTTATAGGCTTATACATATTCACTACAAGGCCATTCTAATCTTCATCTACCTGTATCCCTCCAAACTTGGAAAAAAAGGCAATCAGGACTAAGACTACTAGACTAGGAAACAGATATAGTAGTTAATTTTTTTCTTGAGTCTGTGTTTATTTAATTAGACTGCTCTCAATAAAAACACAAATTCAGATTAGGTTTCTATGTTCCATGTTTATTAATTTCAATGCTCTTTAAAAGGGAACATGTAAGCATCTTGATAAATAACTTTAGCTGCTGTCACTTCATAAAAGGAACAAGTGCAATTAAAAGAGAAACAGGAAATCAATAAGAGATAGGAGGACAATACTCTTGAGACCTGGATGCTATCAGGTCCCCTATGTACAACTGAGCGTGTTCCCCATGTGTAGCAAAAGAGATCACAATCACCTTTAAGACCCTGGTGCACGAGAGATTTGGGAGAGGGTCTGAGGAAAATTAGAAGCTCCACGAATGGAAATCCAGATACTCAGAGATGGAAAGAAGAGACCCTCAATAGTAAAAGGAATTCTCAGAGGAGAGAAGGCACTACTTGGAGTTTAGTTCAAGTTCTCTTCTGGGTGTCCTCTTTCACCCCACCCTCTAGCAGAGTCAACTCACAAATTTAAATGTGCACAGAGTGTTGAGCTTGATTCTCCCAATAGACCCCTTTGAAAGGGTTGAAGTGTGACCCCAGCTGAGAGAAAAGGAGATGTGTAAAAATAAAATTGCTCTCATGAGGTGTGTGTGTGTGTGGGGGGGGCACCTTAAAGATCAAAGCCACCAGAACCCTCCCCACTCCAAGCCAAGTCTTTCATGCTTAATTTCTTTCTCTTCCCCTCAGGACTACAAGGACAGGGAAGGCAAGGAGAAGTAAGGAAAGTCAGGCAGTTTCCTAGAAGGGTCAAAGTTTCTAAATTTCTACTTAACACAGGGAGTAGCAAAGTTGGCAGAATTGGGGTGAGAGAAGAACTCAACAGCTGTCATTCTCAGTGATATCTGGATCACTTCCACGAGAAGCGTACATGTATGGGGGAAAGTTAACAACTGAGGAAGCCAGACTCAGAGAATAACTCTTTCTGGGGCCAGGGTCTTCCCAGGTAGCCAAGACATTTATTTGTTCACATTGAATGAGTACCTATCATGCACCAGGCCCAGGTCCTTGAACAAAATTCTGCTCACATAGTCTGTTTCATGTGAAGAGTGACAAATTAAAAAAAAAATTATCAGAACTATTAGAAAAACCTATCTGTTAATGCATTTCACTCACTTAACAAAGACTTATGCCATGGACCAGACTCTGTGCTAGCTATAGGGGGTCTGCAATGGTAATTAAGGGGGCAGGCTGAGTTTGAGAGTCAGCTACATATAGATGGTAAATGAAGCTACTAGACTTAAAGGCAACCCATAAGGAATGTGTAAAGAACAAAGGAAGTGAGAAAGGAGCCCAGAGACATGGAGATGGTGGTACAAGAAGAAAACCAGGACAGCTGGCATCCCTGAAGTGCTTTGGGAGAGTAGTTTTGTTCAGAGGATACACACGGCTATGAGGTCAAATACATAGATGACTGAATACTGGACTTAGCAACGTGGAGACTATTGGTGATCTCAGCTCGAGCAGCTGCAACTGAGTTATGAACTTCAATGCCAGGCTGCAGCACACAGGTGATGAGAAGGACGTGAAGACTCAGAGTGCAGACAATTTCAGTTTTAATTGTGAAAGGAGAGTCCAATTCAAAGATAAGCAGAGAAAAGACGGAGAGAGGCATTTCCTCCCACTTTCCCTTTCTTCCTTCTTAAGACAGATGAGCCTTCACTGAATTTAAGGGCTAAAAGTGAAAATAAAGGAGAATAGATACATTAACAGATGGAGTGAGGCCCATGAAAGAAAAAAAAAGTGGAATCTAGGAAGCAAGAGGCATCTTTTCCACAGGAGACTGAAAGAAGGGAGAAAAATGCTAATAATTTCATGGGTGACAGTGGGGGAAAGCAGATGATTAAGAGTTGAAAGAATCTTCTCCCTCATGGCCTGGGACCAAGAAAACTTACAGGCAAGATTCACTGCAATTGAACAGGCCTCCAGATATTGGTTACAGGTTTTTCAGGTTCATTTAGGTTATGTTAATTGACAACTGGCAAAAGTGAATGGGCATCAGGAACCAGAGAAAGTAGCTTATATTTGTGTGTTAAATTTAATTAAAAAGGAATATATAAAATTTGTAGGACTAAGCAATAAAAAATACTTGCAGGGCTGACAGTCATGGCTCCGTGGTATAGTGTTTGTCTGCCATGCATGAGGCCCGGGGTGCCATCAGGGAGATGGAAGGGAAGGAGAGAGGAAGGAAGGCAGGACAAGAGGAGGGAAGGGGAAGGAAGAAAATCTTGAGTAACACAGTCATTCACACATTTTAAGTTAATACTTCCATTTACCACTCTAAGCCTGGAAAGGAAATCTGGAAAAGAAGATCTCACTAAATCAACAGTTTCAGAAACCTAAAAGGACCATGGAAGTGAATGTGCACATCTGAACAGCAGAGGTGAAGAATGCAGGGCAAAGCAGGTCATCCTCTGTAAGCCACACCTGATTCCAGGATAGCTGTGTCACCTCACTGTGCCTGAGTTTTCCTTTTATCAGAGTTCTATTTTCTGTAACTCCTCAGGCATGCCATGGAGATGCATACAGGGTACATTTAAAAGCATCTTTCTGGGCAACTTAGAACATCAAAGGATTTTATTGAACTGGAGAATCTCCTGGGCACAGGTTGCACAGGGCCACATACTGGTGTGTTTTCTTCACATTTCTGAAGAAAAAGGAACATATTTCTATAGGGTTCGTTCAGAAGCATTTATCTCAGCTGAATCATTTGTTCCAGTATGCATGACTGAAATTACCCTAATTAGAGGGAGGGTAATGTCACACTGCCTGAACAGGCATGTAGGTCTGGGAACTCCCTTCTGAGGACTGTGTGAAAAGGCATTTTATCCCTTGGCTTACCCAAAATACAAGCCCTCTATTTACTGAGTGTCTGTTCAATCAACAGAGGCTTCGTATTTCGCCTGTATCCTGTTCACTTATGGAGGTGGCTAGTTCCTAGAGTCTGGAAAACATATAAGTCATGGTTCTCTGAACACGTTAAGTACTCAAAGTAATGTTTGCTGGTGACTGTGTTTAACTTGCTATTTATACTAAAACATGTGAGTGTGTACTTCATAAAAGCTACTATTGATGAGTTAGTTGACATGGGATATCTTGGGCATTCTATTTTTTTCTGAGGTGAAATTCACATAAAACAAACCATTTTTAAAAGAATAATTGAACAGCACTTAGAGCATTCACAATATTGTTCAACCACTAACCTACTCTAGTTCCAAAACATTCCATCATTACAGAAGGGAAACCTACACCCATAAGCAGTTGCTCCCCATGCTCCCTTCCCACAACCATGACAACCATCAATTTGTATTGTCTCTATTGAGTTATCTATTTTGAATATTTCATATAAATGGAATCATGCAACATGATCTTTTGTGCCTGGTTTATTTTACTTAGTATAAGGTACTTAAGGTTCATCCATGTAGTAGCATATATCAGTACTTCACTCCTTTTTATGGCTGAAAAATACTCCATTGGATTATCACAACTAGATTATCCAGTCATCTACTAATGAATATCTAGGCAGCTTCTACCTTTTGACTATTCTAAATTAGTGTTGCTACGAACATACATATATGTGTATTTACTTATGTACTGATTTTCAATTCTTTTGGGTAGATAACTGATACGGAATTCCTGGGTCATATGATAACTCTATGGCTAACTTTATAAGAAACAGTTTTCCACGGTGGCTGTGCCATTTTATACACCTATCAACAATGTGTAAGAATTCCAATTTCCCATGGCCTTGCAGCACTTTGTTCCCAGTTTTTGTGATTAAAGCCATCCTGGCAAATGAGTGGTGGTTCTTTACTGTATCATTCACTGCGTTCCCTGAATGACTCATGACGTGGAGCATCTTCTCCTGTGCCTCTTGGCCATTTGTGTATCTTTGGAGAACTCTCTGTTCAAGCCCTCTGTCCTTTTTTCCATTGTGCTGTTTGTCCTTTAGTCATTTCTAAGCAAGGCGCTTTGATACTCTTAAATGTACTCCTTTAAGAAGACAAGATGCAAAGCAAGATGTTAGCAGTATCCTGGCTGGGACTTTGTGCTGTGAGACCAGACTGCATGGATGTACAACTTAGTCACTAAGTGACCTTGTTTGACAAAATTACCTCTCCAAACCATAAGAAACTTGCCTGTAAAATGAAGTATTAATAGTAAACACCATGGATATGTGACATTAAATAATTTTATCAATATAATGTATAATATCTGAGGTATAGTAAGCCCATAAAATATTCCAAAATTCAATCAGTACCTGTATAGACAGCACCTTCATGTAACTACATATGTATCCTCAGAAGTATAGGGAAAATGCAGAAATTTCTGCCAGATTCAGGCAGGTAAGAGTAAGAACTTCAGGGAAGAAGTAGGAGGATTTTTCTCTATGCTAAGACCAAATTGTCTCAAAACAATGGCACAAGTACTGCACAAATGGTGGTAAGTTATGTCTTTTTAAAGTATAAAGCATGCCTACACTTTTGCAAAGAAAGCAGAACCCATATCTGAGAAGAAAGTTTAGTGCTATGGTCATTAAACAGTGACCAAATCTGCTCCATCCAACATTTCTATAATGCGAAAAGGATGGAAAAAAGTTTATAGGCTCCTATATTTTATAACATGATTTCTTTGGAATGCCAATTTCTCACTGAGTTTCTGTACACAGAAAAAAAAATTCATTGCACCCAGGGGAATCATGTCAAGCCATCCACCTGCTCAGGTCTTGAAGTCATGTGTGTTCTGCCAAGTCTATCTTGCTGCCACTATGCTTGGTACAGTCCTTAGAAAGGGGCACTCAGAAAAACATATGACATCAACCTACTCTCAATATACAAAGGCACCTCTGCTACTATGTTATTGTGTAATTGATGAGTAAATGCTCTTCCAGGTAAAGGATTCCAAATTACGTACTGATACTCTGTAATTTCACACCTGTAATTCCTTCTGTCATTTTGCGATGCTATAATAAGAAATGGAGTCCTCTCTTCACTTGAATCCCTCAGGGAGCTTGGGTTCCTAAAGACTTACATTTGCCTCCCCACATCACTTTCACCCACCAAATTTAAGCCTTGACATACTAATTAACTTGGATGGCAAAGCATAAGCTCTATAAAGGACAGATGCCAAGGATGTGGAGTCATGGGTAAGTTCATGTTTATTTTCAATACAGAACTATGAATAAAATAGAAGAGGCAAAAATCAGTAAAAAGGAAAAATTCCAGAGTTAATTTACTAAGTAGAGGGGAGGAAAATTAGTGAAAGTCAGTTACAGAGCAAAGGACTTCCTTTTTCTGAAAACTCTCTAATAATATATGAGAAATGGGCAAGCTTATTAGTGGACTAACTCTTAAAAAAAATAATGTTCCTGGAGCATCAATTAAATCAAAGCCTAGATTTGCCCCCAAAATGCTCTTGCATATTTCATATCATAGTTAAAGGGGGAAAATATTTAAGAGGTAGAATAAAAATGCACAGCACAGAAGTCCCAGGTTTGAGTTTCAGCTCTTAAGAAACATCAGATTTAAAATGGTGTTTTATTTATCTAATTTTTCAGAGTATGAAAACCATTTTGATTTTCAGGTTTAGATAACAAAAATGTGTCATGTTGTGATTCTGAGTACTTCATCATTCTTTTCTCTGATCATTATAGAAAATTAAAAACCAAAAGGTCAGAGGCTCATTATTAAAGTACTTGTCTAGAAAATATGAGACCATAAAATAATATAAAGGAGAAAAAAAAGATGTTTGATAAAACTACGATTTCTTAAAAAACCATTTTGGTATATTTTCTAATTATAAAAGACCAGAATTAAATATACTTTGCATCATCCTAAATTGAAAAACTTAGCACGTTGGCTTTTCCCCACTTCCTAAGAAATATGTCCAATTAAAATTTTGGGGTTATTTCCCCATATTATTAAATATGTCTAAAGGCTACACATAACTTTCCTATGCCTTTACTTTTTATTTAACTACTTGCACATTGCTTAACTTTTTCCTTCTATTAAAAAGTAAGACTACTAGTTTTATCACACAAGAATCACTATGAATTAATAATTTTTAATTCTTGATAAATATTTCTGAATTTTTTCCATACCAAAACATAAATCCCTTTACATAAACAGAAGTAATATTAGAGTATCTGTCTTAATAAATGCTTCCTAACATTTGAGCAATGACATTTCTTATTTTTTTCCCAAATGGCATATCACTATTTGCCTTTCTTTGACAGATTATAGTTTTTCATATATTTACAGGCTTACTATGATATTTCTTTTGATTTTCTGTGTAATGTATAATATACTATCTTGATTCAATCTTCTGAATGCACATTAAAAATAATCTGGAAAAGTGCCTCCAAAAATTTTGTTTGGAAATATTGCCAATAATATGATGTCATGCCTTATCTACCAACAGAGTATATCTCTTCAATTAATCTTCCATATTTCTTAAAGTTTGTAGATTTCTTTGTACTTTCTAGTGATATTTGTAGCCTCTAACTACTTTATTTCAAGAGATTACTATTTTAAGATTATAAATCTCTGATTACACATCTATTTGTTTTGTGTAAGTTTTATGGTTTTCTATTTTATTTTAAAATTTTTTTGATTTCTACTTTGGTCCAGTAGTTAAACATCAATGGTTGGGGCAGAACCATAGTTTTTTATGTCCAACTAAGAAACAGCATTGGTAAATGTTTTGAAGATAATTGGAAAAAAAAGTTTTTATAATGAAAGATATAAAGCTTTTTCCATTTAAAATGCTTTTTACCTTGAATACTATTTATGACAAAGATATGGCAATCCCTCCTTTTTTTAGTTTTAACTTGCCTGTCTCACCTTTGCCTATCCTTTTCTTTAAATCATAATTTCTTAGATCACCTTTTTTGGGAAGGGCTGGGGAGCAGGTGCCATCACTTATAAATGGCTTACACTTAAGCCACCTATTTATTTACTAATACAATAGTGAATCTGTTCTAGGGGCTAAGAGAGCACATGGGACAGAGTCTAACAATTGTTAGTTATTACTTGTATTGGCCTTTCTTCACTGTTCTTTCACCTGGAAAGAATCCAATAGATCACAATGAAGATTTCTCTTGCCATCAGTTGGTGGCTCTCTACTAGTTTTAGAATAAGGAGTGCCTGAAATATTACAATATTTGCAAAGGTCATGGAAATATTTTATGTATTGAAGAAAGAGTGGGTTACATGAATGCACATATGTATGTATGTATATAATCAAATGTCATCAAATTACGTACTTAAATCTAAGCATTTAATGTTTGTAAATGATACCTCAATTTTTTAAAAAGAGTACGGGAGAAAACGTAAGTAAGGGTCAAGAAGTAATTTTATACTGTTTGTAGGAGGGATATTGTTTGATATGACATAACATTAATTTCACAAACAGAATAGCATTTGAGTATTTGTTTTATAAAATATTCTATATATTAATATTACAAAATACTGTATAATTAAATTGCATAAATATGTAATTTTAGTAACGGTGTTAAATTATAATGACTATGTGTTTTCCTATTGTTAAGATAAAACAAAAGGATTACTGAGAGTTTACTGTCCAAGTAACATAACTGCTTTGTTCTTTGAGAGTTAGAAAAAAAATTAATCACTTATCAAGCAAAAAAATTATTTTTTTTCCTACAAGTAAACTTCTACAGTATAGAAGTGCATTAAACTTTAAAATCACTTCACCACCTGAGAATTAAAACCATAAATATTCACCTCTAACTGCTTAAGTTTGAACTATACTTTTCCTGGCATATCAGAAGCCCTTCATAAACCAGGAAGAAAAGAGGGACATTCACAGGGTAAGCGCTCACTCAGTTCATGGAAATACAGTATCCTCCAATCTCATACAATTTTGCTGAACAACATTTGCTAGGCAAAGTTTCAAACATCTATTGGAGATGCTCCTGGAAAACACAGGGCAATTTACTGGCATGTGTAATTGTCAAGTGGAAGAATATGTCAATCACCTAATTACCAACTATTCATTGAGGAGGACTTTAAAATACATTGTAAATGAAACATGTAAATTAACCATGAATTCCAAATGCATTATACTACATAGTACACAGAATAAAAACCATTTTCCAAATATATAATTTATTCAAAGGAGTCTCCTATCTTCAATACATTCTCCACAAAAAACAATTTTTACTGACTAAAGTTACCACATCTTCCACAGTTCTTTCAGAACATTTATTTTTTCAAAAGCAGCAAGATAATGGGAACCAAGTCTTCTAGTCTAAGCTAATTTACACAAAATCAGTAGATGATTTTTTTAAATTTAATTCCAGTCCCTTGCTTTCCTTCTCATTGATTCCTCCAGCCTTTAACCCAAAGCTCCTCACCAGTAACCACAAAATAATTCTTAATTTTTATGTGATTTCAGTCTCAGAAACAAAGTGAGGAGTACCCAAATTAGAGATTCGCTGACAATACTAGCCTCTCTCAACTACACTGTAGATACCAGCTGTTAAAGGACATTCCTCTTTTCTCCCATTTCTCTCCAGTTCCAATGGGAGGACCAAGATTTGGTGGTCATATTTGGCTCTTTGGAGCCTTAACAGAGAAGAAAAACTATTGAAAAACAAAACATCCTTTTGAACTAAACTGATACTGTAACAGAATGTATGATGTTTTTCTTCAAAACATCAGACATGACATATATGGTCTGGCATCATGTACAAGAAAATATTTTCAAAGCAATGAGACTAACACACAGGCCTTTTATCAATATTGCAGGTAAATGCTGGCTCTTCCCCCTAGGTGGTGAGCTTAACTATTCTTGAGTTAAGGTACAAACATGCTGTGCAAATTCTCAAATTATAGACTTTAACCAAAACTAATGAAAGTAGTAGAAATAGAAAATAAGTATAGTTGAATTTTTTTCAAGCCTACTATGTGAATATTACAGGAACCATTAAGTCTCATATTTAGCTCAAGATCTATACTTACATCCATGATGTGGTCAATCTTTTCAAAACACCTAAGCCACCTATACATGATATAAGAAGTAAGGTAATATGAACCCTCATACACTCTGCTAATGTGCAATTTTCTTCAGCAAAATCTAAAAGGGCATACTTGGAACAATCTACATTATGCACAAATTTACAACTTCACTATTGTCTTCTTAAATTTGATCCTATCATTCAAAATCCAAATATCATTTAACTTTGTGAATTTAAAAGAAACAAAATAATAATTCATTATTATAAATGCCAGAGTTATACCCAGAATTACCTCACCAACTATCTATAAAGAAATTCTACAGATGATACTAGTCTACTGAATAAGTAAATGTAATACATAATTCCAACTACCTATGGCTCACTCAAATGATCCTCACAAACCTTGATGAGTTTTAAGTGCCCATCCACTACTCACCAAATGAGGATAACCATATCTACATATAATTTATTTATTATTCTATACAGTCCTTACACATAGTGTAAGGACTGTATAGAATAATAAATAAATAAATAATAAACCCCTTGACTCATCAACTCAATACCATCCTTAAAAATTACTAACCACTATATGTGATGATGCTAGACTAGAAAACACAACAAATGAGAAGAAAAGTAGAACTACTCTACAGGGGAGCTCAAAAAACACAAACGTGGCTGGGGGTGTATCTCAGTGGTAGAGTACTTACCTACCATGCTCAAGAGACCACATAGAAAGAGGCATGATGGAAAAGAATGAACATTTTCATGGTAGAAGAACAAAGGTAAGTGTGTTGAATGGGCAATCAACGAACGTGAAATCGTTGAAAGGCAGGACCTACAAAGGCTGTGAACTGCTTTCCAAGTAAAGCCTAATACACAAAATTTCTTGTAACCAGACAGGTTCCAGACCCACTTGAAACATGAAAGAAAAAAGAAAAACATTTAGGGATATGAGGAGAGAGTAACTGATTCTAAGTACACCAAAGACTTGCATAAAAAAATGGTACAACTCTCAAATCTTTCCAATGACGTCAATCTCACCCATACAGATTTTCTAAACAGTCTAGCAATTTGCCCAGACCATTCTCGTTTCTACCAAGCTTCAGGAAGGGAGGACTCTATCGTTTCCTATTTTCAAAGGGGTGCTGCCTCCACTTAGTGATGTTTGTAAAATGGCAGCAGTTTCAATTTGAACGTTAATTATTGTTATGACACACAGGATAATTTAACTTACTTCGGTAATTTATTCTTTCTTGTAATTAGATGTAGTAATTGGAAAATATTCTAGAGTGTAACAACAGTTCTGAAGGTGAAATGGCAGAGGAGGGAGCTTTACCATAGGATCTCAGCTATAAATCCGGAGTTAGGCGTTCAATTGGCAGTCACTTGAGCGAACCATGCCAAGGATCAGAGATGACCTTCTGCAATCAGGTAGGAGGCACCCATAACCTTCAAGAGTTGGATGATTCAAGAGAAAGGCAAAATCTGAGCAGATGGCCAGAGCTATCCTGAAAAGAATAATATAATAACTCAAGACTGAACTTGAGTTGAGGAATGATACAACACCATTTAAAGCTCCCTACTTTGGGAACCATCTACATATAGTTCAGAGATTCTGTTTAAGGAGTATAAGCCAAAATACACTTCGGTGTGAGGGACCCTGCTCATGGTACTTGTGGAAGTATTTTTGTGCTTGCTGCATCAAACATGCTCAGTAAATATTTATTTAAGTGAGCAAATGAATGACTGTGTGAATGAATGAGTGGTTGGGTGCATAAATTAATTCAAAATAATAATAACCACATGTGGTCAAAACATCAAACATATCAGATACTATGCTAAGCACTTTGTATCTCTTCCTCCTTTCCCTTGATTTTTCATTTTATGCAAAGCCTTATTACATACCTTCATCAGAAATTCTTTTTAAAAAATATTCTGACAGGTTATCTCTGACTCAAATACGTGTACAGAGAAGATTCCATATACTTGTCTTCCTTCCTGCTTCAATAACAATGGCCAGTCTTCCTTCATTTACACCCTGTACTATTGCCTTCCTGTATATTTTGACACAAATCCCAGTTAACATTTCATTCTGCCATTATTTCAATATTTATAAGGCTGTTTATAAAAACCTGATGTTCTACTTCTCAAACATATTAACAATAATTCCTTAATATCATCAAATGTCAGAGTACATTTTCACAAGTTGCATTATAATTTTTTACAGTTTATTTGCATAAATTGGCATCAAAAAAGTCCAGATAATAAGGTTAGTTGATACACCTCTTAAAATTCTTTTTATAGATTTCTGTCTCTCTCTCCCTCCCTGTGTGTGTGTATTTGTGTGTGTGTGTGAGTGTGTGTGTATCTACCTCTTTCTTTCTCTTTTCCCAAACTGGCATTTTCTTGTTGTGGTTTATGACACCAAGTCAGATTTGTTCTGGGGAGCTGCCCAGTCTAGTTGTTTTTTTTTTTTTTTAATTGTATCTCCATGATATTGTTTATATCACTCTACTTCTGTACTTCCTGTCCTGCAGGAAGAGACCAGGTCAGATTACAGTTTGGAATGTGGACAAGAACATATCACAGGGTGCTTACTCCATTGGAGATGGTACATAATCTCCAGCTGTATCTGTGATGTCAGCAGTCACTGGTGTTCATCACTTGGATTTATTTAGTCACAGGGGATGCAAATAATGAATTCCAACTTCTTGAAGCCTTTCTCATTTGTTAGCTGGACTAGTTCTATAAAAAGAGTCGCTGTCAACCATTATGAGGCAATCTTAGGAATAATTTGTCAAGGAAAGCAAGGTAAACATTCTTTTCATATGTTTGATTATTTTCAAAAAAATAAATTGATTCACTAATATTGTCCCAAAACACAGACATTAAGGGTTTTATTACCAGCTCTAACATTTTCTTGAGGGAAACATTCCCCACATCTTTCTCAGAAATCCAAAGTCTTTTGAGTTCTGGTATTGGGTAAATGCAGATTTAATCCCCTTTAGAACCTCTTCAAATCTCTCATTAAGACTTCTTCAGCAAGCAGAGCTTTTTACTTAATTTAAATAATCCCAAGTAAGAAAGCTTAAGTAAGCAAAAAATTCTGTGACTAGAAATCTTAACACTACTTGTTTATCTCATACCTTCCACTCAAAGTCATCACAATTTGATTTCTGCAGGTGATGCACATGCCTGCTGCTTGATTTTGGAACCCAGGCAGGCAGAGGGAATGGGTAGCAATCACTGCAGCTAGTTCCCAGCAGAGGGGTCTTCCTCTACAAACACACTCCAGAATGAACAAAAACAGACCTTGAGGTGAAAGGGCCCATGAAGAGATGGGATGGACTTCAAAAAACAAAGAAACACCACACACGGAATATATTCCACTATATATGTGCATTCTATGGCATCCATTTGCTTCCTAGAGATAAAGTGATTGTTTAAGCTATGAAAATTACTATCATCCATCTCTGCACAAGTGTTCCCATCCTTGAGAAGTGGTAGGAATCACAGGCTTACGTGGTATGCAAGCAAATGCTCTTGTGAACAGAGAAGAACTAGTTCCTAGAGGTTTCACTGCACTGAGAAAAGGGCTATGCAAGGTAGTGCCTCAAGAGAACAAGGCAGATGCATATCTCTCCTAGAGTACACTAAAAAGAACTATAATAAATATTATTAAAAAGAAGAGAAAAGTTTTTCCAGCACTCTCCCTATGTCCTACCTTCAAACAGATGCCCTGGTCTCCTCTTCAGCAGAACAAAGAACTGAAATTATATTCAGCTGTGATGTGATAAAACTGTCTACTCATGGGGGTGGGGTTGTGGCTCAGAGATAGAGTGGTTGCCTTGCATGTGTGAGGCACTGGGTTCAATCCTCAGCACCACATAAAAATAAATAAATAAACAAAATAAAGGTATTGTGTTCATGTATAACTAAAGAAAAATATTTTAAATCATGTCTTCTTACAAAAATCATTACAAAGTATTTCAAGCTATCAACAGACATTTTTTCCACTCCCCAAATCTGACACTGCTCCCTGGAAATAGTATATCTTATGTTTTATTTGCTACATAGAGGACTAAAACAATTAATGGAAAATGATATGAATTCTAATTATTTCATGAATTGTACTTTGGACAAGCAAAGATTCCCTCCACACACAAACACAAGAAATCTCAGAATTATCTGTTCCCCAGAGGCGTGGAAGTTTTCTTAATTTTTATTGTTTTCTTTATGAAAGAACTTGAGTCAATGAATTAATAAAATAGGCATGCAGGCGAGGATCTGATTGAGGAATCTATCCCCTAAAATGAATTCAAGAGGATGAAGGACACTTGTCCCTAAGCTCTATTATTACTTCTGTGGCCTGTGTGTCAACCACTATTGGGCTAAATGACATATCCTCCAGACACACACATCTTAAAGCCCAAAAGCCAAGTCTCGAGAGTTGAACTGGATTCTAATGCTGGCATACTGATTTCCTGAATAAATTGATTCACCACACTGCACCTTTACTTCTCCATTTATAAAGTAAAGACAATTACCTTTGCTTATTTAATATGAGCCTTTTTTTTAAGTAAGAAGGACAATGGTTTGAAATCCTCAAAGAAAGGGCACTATTTTAGACTAATTATGAAGGATCCAGAAACTTGAGCAACAGTCTTAAATCTTGCCCTATTTATCTATTTATCCATCCTTGTTTTTATTTTAAGAGATTAACTTCTGTCAGGGTTTGGGTCTGGAATGTCCCCCAATGGGCCAGGTGTTAAAGGCTTGCTCACCGGTCTGTGGGGCTACTAGGAGGTACTGGAACCTTCAGAAAGTTGAGTTCAGTGGAAGGAAATTAGGTCACTGGGGTATGCCCTTGAAGTTGATTTTGGGACTCCAGGCCACTCTTCCCTCCATTCTTTCCTCCTTCCCTACTTTTCATCCTGTTTCTTGCTGCCAAGAGGTAAATACATCTCCTCTGCCAGGCCCTCCTCGCCATGATGTTCTGCCTTTCCACAGGGTCAAAAACAACAGAGGTAACCAACCAGGAAATGAAACCTCTGAAATCTGAGTCAAAATAAAACTTTTCCCCTTCAAGTTGATTTTCTCAGGTATTTTGTCACAGTGGCAGAAAGAAGATAAACACAACCTCTAAGACTAAGAAATATCCCTTTCTGGTGTCCATAAACATTGCCTTTCTTTAACTTCCCACTTCAATAAAACCCTGTTTACTATGTCTCTTCTGCTTCCTTTTTCCCACCACCAAAGCCTTCCCACACTTAATCCTTCCATCTCTTGGCTTCTCTATCACCTTTTTTCTTCCATATTTCACCCTTTTCCCTTCTATATCTACCTTAAATTCAGGAAGATGAAGTATTTAATACAGAGAAAAAGTCATCAATAAAAGTAATAGAAAAATCTGTAAAATTCCAGGGCAAGCAATGAAACCTACACACACACACAAGAGGCAGTTTCTGAAGCAACAGTGCCTTTCAAATAGACTAACTTGTAAGCTTAGAAATAACTAGAAACTAAGAAGAGAATATCAAGTGAGTCTTCACAACATTTTCAAGGGCTAGGGATATAGCTCAGTGGTAGAGCATTTGCCTAGTATGTACAGCCCTGGATTCCATCCTCAGCCCTGCAAAAAAAAACATTTTCAAGCAAAAATCCAAATACAGTTCATCAGATGCCATTTAATTTCACAGCTCTAACCATAGCTAACTATGAGAAGTCTGGTTGAAAAGAGAAAACAGCAAGAAATATCCAAGCAAAATCCCTTAAATATTGATAGAATAAGGTTAGAAAGAAGCAAGGTGAGGAAAGTAGGGGTAATTCAAATAGAGATTCCATTTCCCATGAGATCAAGAAAGATCATTAAATAAAACTTCTGACTGACCTAGAAGAGTGTGACTAGGAGGTAGGGGGGGGAGATAATTGGTTGGGTGTTCTCAGTATGGAGTCCTGAAAATAATAAGGCTGCTAAATTATAAACATCGGAGAAGCAAAATACAAGCTCAAAAGGTTAGGAAAACTGAACTCTCTGACCTGAATTTGAAAGAAAACAGATACAAAGAGGTCAGTTCATCAAAGGTGAGGAGGAAGTTTCTATTATTTGGCTGGCTGTTTTAAATTAATATCCTGTAACATTAGCAGGTTAAAGAGCCCTATAAAAATGACACAGAGAAAGAAGCAGATGGAGTAGAAACCACAACATTTATACCTTAGCAATAGCAAGGTACTGCTGGAAGGATTTATAAGGTGATAACATGATGTATCAAAATCAAAAAGGCTATCCTTAATAAATGATGAAAAAAGGCATTATGCCTGAAAGTAAAGCCAGAGGACTTGAAATAGTCAATCTGTACCCACTAGATTATTTGAAACCAAGTAAGCCACTCCAAGAGCGATGAAGGATCACGTTTTATTCCTTAAGTGGCAGTATTCCCATTAGCATCAAACCAGTAAAGGCAGTCAGGTAGAAAAACTAAGAGTTAGAATATAAAACACTCACCTTTCTAGGACATTGTTACACATGCTGAAAGAACCTAAAGATATATATTGACCTCTAAAGGTCCCAGACTTTAACTTTAAAATGAAAGGAAAGAAAGTACTTTGCCTGTTTTTCCAACTGGGATAGACCTGGAATATAAAAGTTGAAAATTTAGAACAGAGAAACAGCAATGGTCCAGTACAATTACCATCTTCCAGGTCAGCACCCACATTGGCAGAAAACTTATCAAGGTTTGGCTGATTTCCTCAACACTGACCTGGCCTCTGTTGGGAATAGCACTTCTTGCCATCTCTCCTCTGCATCTTACATATGAGATTTCTGCTTATAAAAGTATTGGCTTATTATGGATGGAATGTTTGCATCTACTCAAAATTCTTATGTTGAAGGCCTAACCCCAGTGCAGCTGCATTTGGGGATGGGGCCACTCTGAAAGTCATTACAGTTAAATGAGGGATAAAACTAGGAGCTTAATCCAGTAGGATTAGTGTCCCTCTGAAGAAACACCATCAAGCTCACTTGTTCCCTTTCTCTCCATATGCAGGCATGAGGAAAGATCATGTGCAGGCTTAGGTAGAAGGTGTGCCTACAAGCTAAGAAGACAGTCCTCACCAAAAAGCAAAGGGCCAAAACCCTGATCTTGGCCTTCTAGCTTCCAGAATTGTGAGAAAACAGATTTTGGGTTTAAAGCCACCCAGTCTATGGTTGTTTAAGTCAGTTTTGCACTGCTGTGAACAAAATACCCAACAAGAACAACTTAAAATAGGAGTTTGGGGCTCGCAGTTTCAGAGGAAAGCTGCTCAGCTCAGGGGAGGGTCAGGAAGCACAGAAAGGGAGAGGGATGGGGCCATAGGGAATTGCAACCTTCCAGGACATGCCCCCAGGACCTACCTCTTCCAGCCATGCTTTACCTTCCCTATAATACCATTCCATTCCAACTAAGATGGACTGATTAGGTCACAGCTCTCACAATCCAGTCATTTCATTTCTGAATATTCCCACATTAATACAGGAGCTCTGTGGGGAAATCTTGTATCTAAACCATAACAGAAGTGGGTTTTTGTTTTTCGTTTTTTTTTTTTTTTTTTTTAATTTTAGTAGCAGACTGTGCTGACTGAGACTCTATCAATGTTTAATTTATACCCAGACAGCAAGAGTAAGAATTTCAATTAGTTTCTTATGTTTCCTAATGCAATGCTCTGTGAGGCTGGGTGTTTCAGAAATGCTTTTCTGAACACAATAATGGTTAACAAACAAACAAACCGAAAACCACTGACTGTAATAACCACCATCATTTTCTATAAGCACTGATGGTGTTATAAGCCAAGTTACTATTTAAAAGGCAAACAACTTTTTCTCCTCATCCACATTACAGAGAGAATGTTCACCCTTTTTTTACCCACTAATGAAAACTGTAGAAGCAATTCAAATCATATAAACTCATTTCAATAGACAGAGGCACCAAATAAAATCCCTTCTATAATGCTAATTTATACAAACGTATGCCAAGTTAATAAAAAGAACTTCCACTGGAATTCTTATATAAGAAAGATGTTTAAGTTCCTCGGTTGCATGCCTATTCACCTAGATATTAACAAACTTAAGACAATGTTTCAAAGCTTAGAGAACATTAAACCATAAAAATCAAAATCTAAGAACAATACACTAGAGTTAATCTAGATAAATCTCAGTATTTTTTTTTTCAAATGAAGAAACCATAACTTGGTAATGAGAATGGATTAAGATTACAAAAAGGGATAAGTTAATCCCCAGAAAGGTGTTCTTTTACTGTATTAATGACTTTTTATAAAGGTAAAATAATGACTCTCAAAAAATTAACACATACATTCTTTAAACTTACTAACCATGAAAGCAGTAAAATACTAAAATAAGTTCAAAGGAAAATCCAAAGAATAAAAACACACATTCAAAATACAAAAAACACATATTCAAACTACAAGCTTTGAAACTTTAAGTGTCAGATAACAACATTTCTGGATTCAATTAATTCTTTAAGCAAAATTACAACCTTAAAGGGGCCACTAAATTTTCATTTATCTTTCTTAAAATGATCATGCTTATGCACATTGTTTGTATAGAAAACTATGAATTAAACAAAACAAGCCAACAAACAATAACAACAAACCGACAGTAATAGAACCCATTCCTTGGTGATGATGACTATACAAAGAATAAAAGCCAATTAAGTATTGGTTTCATGTGAGTACCTACTGAAGGAAATATCACTCCTAAGTCCCCTTCAGAATAGCTCTTTACATTGTAAGACCAAAAGGAAGAAGGGTAACATAATTGCTGGGGCTCACATTCCTCACATGTACTAAATAAGAATGGCCATGGTAAAGAATTGTCTTCTACGCTTCTTAGAGTGAGATGTAAATTTTCAACTTGTTTCTGTATTTTTAAGAATGTATAATAAATATCAGCTTATTAATTTACAATGAAAAACTAATGAATAAAAGGATCAGACCATTATACAGCATGTTCTCTCCCTGCACATGACACCAAATTATAATCAGAATACTGTTTTGTCTGGCACTGCAGCAAGCACAGTGAGTTGAATGCATAAAACACTTAAGGACATGAAGCTATTCCTTCATTCAACATGTCCTGGCCTAGCATTTGAAATACAGTAGTTAACACGAGAGATCAGATTCCTGATCTTGTGGAATTTATAATCTCTGCATTAACTCCATAAAGTGGATCTCCTTGTCACAGGACCTGTGTACAATAGTTCTAGTTTCAGCTTCCCCTGCCCTGGATAATGCCCAAAGGAGCTCTATGAATATTTACCTCCTTGATTCATATATATGTGTGTGTGTGTGTGTGTGTGTGTGTGTATTTCCCCCCCAGTTCTGGGGATCAAATGCAAGGACTCATACATACTACATGCACTCTGTAACTGAGGTATCTCCCCAGCCTTTAAACATTTTTAAGCATACAATTAAATGGCATTAATTAAATTTAAAATAGGCAATCATTACCACTATTTCCAAAGGTGTTGTTTCCCCCATTCCCAAACAGAAACAATGTAATAACTTTGCTTTTTAAAAGTGTCACAGCTTATTAACATTCCTGGATGACCATATTCTTTCAAAGGTATCTACCTTATCAGTTGCATTATAGGCCTATGTGTTACTTTAGCCACTGTGTTTTGATTTCATAATTGATTTTACAGGAAGACAAATTTGTCTCTAAGCTCTGAGGAGGGAGGCACCTCAACTATCCTGTCTTCATCCCCAGGCCTCTGCACAGAAACTTTCTTAAACAATATACTGTATTTCATTCAACTCTTAGAAATATCTGGAGAGATATTAGCATCACCTTTCTACAGAAACGGGAGCGAAAGCCCAAAGGAATTAATGATTTTCCTTAAGACTACTATGCAAGAGTCAATAATAATTCTTCTGTCTGGAGTAGTGACTGACTGACTGCCAATTAAGTAATGTGTTCTGAGTACACAGTTATCCTTAAAAATAGTTGCTGGGCACGGTGGTGCATTCCTGTAATCCCAGTGGCTTGGGAGGCTGAGACAGGAGGATGGCAAGTTCAAAGTTGTACCTCAGCAATGGTGAGGCACAAAGCAACTTAGTGAGTCCCTATCTCTAAAATAAAAATACAAAATAGGTCTGGGGATATGGCTCAGTGATCGAGTGCCCCTAAGTTCAATCCCCAGTACCCCCCCCCCAAAAAAAATACTCACCAGCCCCTATTCTACATGTGAATACTGTGTGGAAAATATTGTTAAAATATACACTCATACAACAAGATACATTTGAAAAAAAACACAAGAAATGACAATGTTTTGAAGGTATAGGAGAAGCTAAGAAAGTGATTTTAAATGAATACACAGGAAGATGTCTCAACACCTCCTTACAAATGGATCACCTCTGGTCATTTAAAAAAACATCTTTTTTTCCGAAAGCTTCCAGACATCTCAAAGGGCATAATAAAGAAAAAGAAACCATACAGTTTATTGGGTGCATATGTCATGTTAGCACTCTGTGACTTTAAGGCAAATTGAAGTTCCATCACCTGCTGCTTTCAAAACTCCAAATGACTAAAACAAAAACTTCCAGGTACAGCAAAGCCAGACTTCATGTAACTCTGAAAACAATAAAAGCTCTTACCTTTTCAAGAATTTTTAAAAAGAACTGACAAAGTAAACAAGGCAAAATGGGGAAATCAGCTTAATGTCAGGATTTTGTATTTGTGAAGTCCAACTTACTCCAGAAATCTAGTTATTAAAAATAGCACCCCCTTGAGTAATGATCTCAAAATAGAGGTAATATAGGCTAGTCCTTACATGCATTAAGTTGCAAAGACTAGTAGTTAATTTTCTATCACCTATACTATACTAATTGTATGTTTCCTCAAAATAATATGCCTTAAAGCTGAAGCAAAGATGAAGCAAAGGGCCAAGTACAGACTCTAGCAAATACTGAGAACTTAACATGAGCTTTGAAAACCATGGGAAAGCCAGACATGGTCGCATACACCTGTAGTCCCAGTTACTTTGAGGCTGAGGCAAAAGGATCACTTGAGCTCAGGAGCCTGGACACCAGCCTGGGCAACACAGTGAGACCCGAACTTTAAAAAATTAAATAACTAATTAAATAGCAAGGGAGCAGTAGCTGAAGCACACTGATCTAAATTAATACTCAATAAGACTAAATTTAAAATATCATGGCTTTGTCACACACACACACACACACACACAAACAAAAAAACAGTAAATACAATAGAAAGTAATTGTTTCAGTGAGCTTTTTTACCATTATGACAAAAAGACCAGACAAGAACAATTCTAGAAGAGGAAAAGTTCATTTGGTGCTCATGGTTTCAGAGCTCGCAGTCCAAAGATGGCCAGCTCCACTGCTCTGGGCCATGGTGGAAGGGTGTGGAAAAAGAAAGTAGCTTAGAACATGGCAATCAGGAAGCAGAGAGATGGCTCCATTCCCTAATGACAAAATAAAAATCCGATAGGCAGGCCCCAAGTGACCTACCTCCCAGTTAATCCATATCAATGGATTAATCCACTGATCAGGAGAAAGATATCATAATCTAATCATTTCACCTCTGAACCTTCTTGTGTCATCTCACAAACAAGCTTTTGGGGGACACTTCATATCTAAACCGTAACAATAGTCAAGGTCAATATTTCCAATTTGTTTTTCACCCATGATTTTTTCCTTAATATTTCTCTTTTTGATTTGGGTATTTTAAAGGAGCTAGATCAAAGTAGAATAGAAGGAAGATAGCAAGAGAAAATAGAGTTTAAAAAAACAATTTCAGAAAAGAACAGAAACATTTCCTCATATTAGCAAAGATCATCAGGGAATATTCAATATATCTGTTCTGAATAGTGGATTTGAGGTTTCATTCCACGCTCCCTACAAACTCACTACCCTGAACTAGTTTAAGGAGAAGCCATGGAAAAGATGGAGAAAAGCACACCTCATAGTTCAATCTGTATATCAAGGTTTTACACACAAGAGTTTAAGAGGGTCAGAACCAACTAAAGAGAGATAAGCCATTAGTTCTGCAGGGATGCTGCAAAAGATAACAATGTTCCTGAAATCAGAGGTGCTCTTCTGAGCCTGGTGATATGTTTTTCAGATTTCTGGTCCTGGATTATTCATGATCCACCCTCACTTGCTAGTCTCACAAATAATGATTCTACCAAGAACATCACCACAGGAGATGTCAAAGCAGTAGGCTGGGGAGTCAAAACAACAACAAAATAATCTCGGCTCATGATGAACCTTGAATGATCTTAACAAGTAAAATGCACTTCTTATTTTTACAAAAGGGCATTACATCTTTATAATATATTCAGTTACAAAAATTAGTTATATCTCTGAAAGAGAAGAAAATTTTAAATAAATATTATGGACAAATGTGAATAGTAGAGAGGTATATTTAAATACATAAATGGTTCTGAACAGAATGAAACAAGAATAACAAACACACCTGAAACCACAATAGCATTTTTTTGGGAACTGCCCTCTTGCCATGAGCAGGAAGAAACCAGAACGACCTTCATGGGTTCTGGTATCTCATCAAACATCAATTCATTATGTGCCACTGGAAAAACAAAATCATGACTTTCACTGCATTTCATGTTCCTTATCTATATGTGCCTTAATATTTTTTTTAGATTTGGGTATTTTAAAGGAGCTAGATCAAAGTAGAATAGAAGGAAGATAACAAGAGAAAATAGAAAACAGGTTCTCGTGAGGATCAAATATGACAACACACTCATTCTTAAAGTTTTGACTCCCCAGTATTGAT
Organism: Marmota monax; assembly: GCF_021218885.2. Taxonomy (NCBI): domain Eukaryota; kingdom Metazoa; phylum Chordata; class Mammalia; order Rodentia; family Sciuridae; genus Marmota; species Marmota monax. The sequence continues at coordinate 7,494,379 of NW_026695219.1, forward strand.
AAGCCAGCAACTTGTTCAAAATTAAGTTTCCAGCCACACCCAGACCTACTAAATCAGAAACTCTGATTATAAAAGTGATATGAAAACACTAAAATTTTGTTATTATAGAAAACTTAAAGATCTTACATTTGTTTGGAGATTTTAAGGATTTTAACTTACACATAATTGAATATACATGAGACTATGTGGGGTTTTTCTTTAGAGCCTAAAATCACAGTCAATCAGATTTTTAAGTAATATTACTATACAATAAACTGAAATCTGAAATTATGACACCTATCAATGTTAAAATGCACTATTATTTGATTATAATTTTAAAAGTGCTAGAAGGGAAAGAAATCAAATTCATAATCATTAAATATTATTTAAAAAAGTAAATATGAAACTGAAATTCATTTCAATTTAGTTATTAACAAAAGAAAGGATGAATTTGAGATTACCACTCTTTGAGGGAAAAGGGAAAAATAAGTCTTACCTGGGATCTTTACATTTTGTAGGCATGAGTAGTACAACTGTTTCATTTTAAAAGGTAAACTTGGAAGTCAAAATAAAAAGAATATTGTTACAAAGGATGCATTTCAAGTAATCACAGAAATTTTTTGTTTTTGTTTTTTGTTTGTTTTGGCAGACCTTGGTATTGAACTTTATGGAAGCTTTTAATGTAATAATTACAGAAATCCTTTGAGTAATTCCAGTAAATAGGAACAAATAAAAAACAAACAAACAAAAAATATTCTCAGAAAACTGAGACACAAAATTAACATATTTTTTCAGATGGGCACAATGCCACATGCCTGTAAACCCAGTGATCGAGGAGGCTGAGGCAGAAGGATCACCAGTTCAAGGCCAGCCTGGGCAACTTAGCCAAGACTCTGTCTCAAAATAAAATAAAAAGAGCAGGGGGTGTAGTTGGTAGAGTGCCCCTGGGTTCAATCCTTACTACCAGCAAAAAAAGAAAAAAAAATCATTCTACATTCTAATTAAACCAATTAAAACAAAAACATTTCTCATTAGAAATGCCCACGCTTACACTTATCTTCATATCTCATTTGTTGACTCCAGTTATGAAAACACAGTGCTGCAGCCTCTGACAAAGACAACCTGAAAGTCATGTTGGTAAGAATACACATATCTAAAGAAAATCTGGCAGGAAAGTGAAGAAAAGGAGATTTTAAGAATAAATTAGTAAATCAGTGGATGTGTAACTGATGTGATTCTGCAATCTGTATATGGGGTAAAAATGGGAGTTCATAACCCACTTGAATCAAAGTGTGAAATATGATATATCAAGAAATTTGTAATGTTTTGAACAACCAACAATAAAAAAATTAAAAAAATAAAAAAAGAACAAATTAGCATTTAAAATATAACAAGATCATATAGGAATAGTTCAATGAAAAGACTTGTCCAAAAGAGCTGAATTACCAACTAGTTGGAGCTCAAAGTTGGACTATACTAAGACATATACATATATTTATGTATGAATATATATGTTGATTTTTAAGACGTTTTTAAATGTGTCCTACAGGTAAAGCTCTAAACCATGCAATGCATGAGATTAGGTGCCTTGGACAAAGCCTGAGCAGTGGCTTTGCAGTTTGACCAGAGGCACAGAAACACAAAGTCACTTCAGATTTCCCACCCACCACTTCCATAATTTCCCTCCACCTTCTCTCTAGGCTTCTTCCCCATAGTATAAACCAGATCCAAGTTAGCTACTAATCACAGTCAGTAAAAAGGGTGAAAAAGCCCTATGATTCCATGAAACACAGCCCTAGTAGCTTTCTCAGGGATGGCCTCAGGAAGGAGCTGCCCAGCAACACAGCAGCACTTCTCCTGCTGAAATTACATCAGTTCTACCAACCTGCCAACAGCTGGCACAGTGTTCCTGGCTGTCCTGGTACTTTCCTTTCTTATCTTACCTAACTTTAGGCTTTCTTTTCCTTCCTTCTCATCTTTGTGTCCTTTAAATTTTTATTTTATTTTAAATTTTATTCAAGGAGGGAAAATATACACCAAAATGATAAAAGTTGCAAAGTATCCTAAATCATGCTAACAAAATCCCATACTTGGGGGAAATGGATATAAATTTATCATACATATTCTTCCATTTGGAGATGTGTCTGATTAAAGGAAGTGTAGTGTTTACATGTTCTTATCTGCAGCTCCATAGTTCTAAGAGTTCCTGGTTCCATCAGGAAATTTAAGAAGTACATGTGGAAAGGTGCTATAGTGGGAAAGTTGAAACAAAAGACTTTTCTGGGTTGTTACTTAAATGAAGTATCACTGGAGTCTACACACTTTCTAATGGGAAAAATAAACATTTGGGGAGTATCTGCCATGGCACAGTCTTTCACAGATATTATATCATACATAGAGATGTTACAAACAGCAATTTAGAGCTACATTATTCAAAAGGATGCCACTATATATGTACCTATTTAAATTTAAAATAAAATCAAGAGTTTAATTCCACAGCCATATTCACCACATTTACATTTCAAGTGCTTACCAGATCCACATGGCCAATGACTACCATTCTGTACAGCATAGAGGACATGTCCATCATCACAGAAAACTCAATAGGACAACAGTGATCTAAGAAACTTTCTCCTAATTCGATTTTATACACACACACACACACACAAAGTCTATAGAATTATATTTAAGTTCAAAGGAATGATCAGGGTTAATTCTTTGTTACTAAAGCTGGAACTAGAAGTCCACAGCCTTCTACATGAGCTCTCTTGCAGCTACCCATTGCTTCTTATCACTACAATTTTCTGCACCTTACATGTCCTACTGAGAGCTCCAGGCTCTCACCTCCCATTACATCTGAACCTTTCCTGAATGTCTGGCAAAGATTTGAATCAAAAAAGGCAATTACATGCACAAATGACATGATACTTATAATTTCCTAGAAAGTTATTGACCCATATGAAGTCCGACTCCCATACAAGATGCAGAACTAAGTTTGTGCTGAGATTTTACTTCAGATGAAGATACAAAAAAGTATTGTGACTATGAAGTTGATAAAAAAAATCTAATGGTTTTAAAAGTGAATGTAAAAAAATTTTAAATGAGTATATTATCATACATAAAAGCTACACTTTCAAAGTATTAATTATGCTTATATTTATTTTAACACCTGACAGTGCTATTGTGGCATTGGGCCTCTGTGACCGTAGGTATATTTTCATAAATGATTAAGTACACCTGGACTCTATTCCAGTGACCTACAGGTAATACATCATTCTGTCAGTTGCACAGGCATATTTACATCCTACCCTCCAAAACCTAAAATGGCCAGGAATTTCTAGACAATATGACAGGTTGCAGAAGAAAACACAAAAACTGAAACAATATTACAACAATTTACCTTTCTTCAAAATGTTAGCTCTGTGGTACAGACTTTCCCTATTCTGCCAAAGAATGCCCTTAAGTCTGTACCCTACAGCTTCCTGTAAAATCACAACTCATGCCTCCTAGATTATTACAATGGGTGAAGGGGTCGTCCATGCTCAAAGTCTGGATAGGAAGCTCTAGAAAACTCTTGACTTTGCTGAATCTTTAACCAAATGGATTTAGAGCCTTGGTCAAGAGTTGTAGTAGTTGGATACCTGTGGTAACATGGTACCTTTCACCTGGAAGAATAAAGAGGGATTTCTCAGAGTAACAGCCTACCATACAGAAGAAAAGTTCAGAAAATAAACTTTACAGTCATTTCTATATTAAAAACAAACAAAAATACCTATCTTTGCATAAATATCACTGAAATGTAACATTAAAGACTTAAAAAAAAACTTTATATTATTTATAAGGTAATAGTCCTCAGATCCTTGGCAGTTCTTTAGGCCTGGGCAGGGGTGATGTTTGTCAGGAATACACCTAATATGGTCTCCTAGTTATTTTTAAATATTCTGTTCTGTCTGATCAATGCTTACACAGAACTAGTTATTAACTATTTCAAAACTCATTCCTGGGTCTAGACACCACAGTTTATCTTTTTTTTTTCAATTGGCTAATTAACATAGTAAATATCTAGCAAAAAATAAAAAAGAAAGATTCAAAGAGTTAAATGAAATTGTTGACCTGTTTGCATTTCTAATTCTAATCTAAATTAAATAAATACAAAGCACACTCTAAAAGGAAAGTACCAGTGGCAGAGCACTTGCAGAGCATGTGATAAGGCTCTGGGTTAAATCTCCAGCACTGCCAAAAAAAAGAAGCACAAAAGGCGCTCTTCACAATCATCACCTACAGCATCACTGTTCAGTGTAAATTTAATAAAATCACCTTGAAAAATAACAAAGGGAAATTTAATGGGACAAACATTTAATTTTAAAAAACAGTGTAAGTTCTTATGAAAGTATGTGTTCTTTTTCTTTTGTTTTTTGGCAACTCTTGACTGTAACTGCAATAAAGTGCAAAATTAATGCTTTTGGAATCTCTAAAACTTAACAAAATAGCACTGCTCAGTATAGAAGTTCAAGCAGCTTTAAAAAATTGGGATTAGAACTTTTATATGGGCCTGGAAGCAAAGAAAACCCAGTAGCAAGGAACACAACTAGTGCTTGGATCCTGTTTCTAACACCATTCTCCAATATAAGAAATCAGGGTCCAAACCAGGCATGGTGGCACACACCTGTAATCCCAGCAACTCAGTAGGCTGAGACAGGAGGATTTCAAGTTTGAGGCCAGCCTCAGCAACTGAGTGAGACACTATCTCAAAAGAGAAAATAGAAAGGGCTGGGGATGTGGCTCAGTGGTAAAACACCTTGGGTACAAAAAATAAAAAGAAAGAAAGAAACCATGGTTCACTGAAGAAACTGCTGCTTCTAGGACTCAAGCAGGAATGTACCAGAGCCTGGAGCATCTTATAGTGCCTGAAAGTCAGGACACACATTTAAAAAACAAAAAATTCCACAAAATGGAAATATGTCAAAGGGAACTAGAGTCAACTGAAAGAACTCTCATGGCCAAAGTTGAAATCCTTTGAACAACTACCTCCAGTGGTACTAGACAATAACTCAAAGGATAAAATAAATATCTACAAGCACATACTTATATAAATGGATCACAGAGGCAAATCTCCTGTTCAGAGAACTCCAAGTAGTTTACACAGGTATCATTTCCCTTCCTGAAGGAAGTGGAGCATCACTCTCAACTCCCTAAGTGTAGGCTAGGCAAAGCAACAGCCTTTCAAACAGATACAGTGAGAAAAATTGACAAGCACTACTTCAGCCAGGTTATCAAGGCCAACATCACAGTAAGTTAGGTGGATAGAGCACACCTTGGTATGATGTAATGGAAATAGACTTCACCTGTATGGTCTTCCGCTCCAAAACCTAAAACTCCACTGAGTGAAAAATACACTTTGGACAAATATGACTTTCTTTCCCTATAAGGAACCTTCTACAAAATACTTGACCAGTGCTCATTAAAGCCACAAAGATCACCAAAACAAAGTCTGAGCAACTATCATAGTCTACAGGAGCCTAAGGAAACATAACAATTAATAGTAATATAGTATCTTGTGTAGAATCCTGCTACAGGAAAAGAACCTTAGCTGAAAACCTGAGGAAATCTGAATAAAGTATTGACTTCAGTTAATAACAGTACATCAGTACTGTTCACTAATTATAACAATGCACCATACTGTAAGGTGCTAATAGGGAAAATTGGGCATAAGATATACAGGAGAATTTACTGTACTATCTTCACAAATTTTCTGTAAACTTTTCTAAAATTAAAAATCTGCAAATTAGTGCAGCCAATATGGAAAGCAGTATGGAGATTCCTTGGAAATCTTGGAATGGAACCACCTTTTGACCCAGCTATCCCTTTCCTCGGTCTATACACAAAGGACTTAAAAACAGCATACTACTGGGACACAGCCACATCAATGTTTATGGCAGCACAATTTACAATAGCTAAACTGTGGAGCCAACCTAGATGCCCTTCGGTAGATGAGTGGATAAAAAAAAAATGGCATATTTACACAATGGAATTTTACTCAGCATTAAAAGAGAATAAAATCATTGCATTTGCAGGTAAATGGATGGCATTGGAGAAGATAATGCTAAGTGATGTTAGCCAATCCCCCCCCCAAAAAAAAAAAAAAACAAATGCGGGAAGTTTTCTCTGATATAAAGAGGCTGATTCATAGTGGGGTAGGGAAGAGCATGGAGGAATAGACGAACTCTAGATAGTCCAGAGGGGTGGGAGGGAAAGGGAGGAGGAAGGGGGTTAGCAAGGATGGTGGAATGTGAGAGACATCATTAACCAAAGTGCATGTATGAAGACACGAATTGGTGTTAACATACTTTATACACAACCAGAGATATGAAAAATTGTGCTGTATATGTGTAATAAGAATTGTAATGCATTCCGCTGTCATATATTTTTTTAAAAAATCTATTCCAAAATTTTATACAATCTTTCTAAATCAAGTCAGATTGCATAAATTTTTGTTCATTTTAAAAATACTCATGTGACACTGTGATTGAAAGTATCTGCTGGAATCAAACAGCTTGGATTTGAATCCAAGTTTATGTCCAAGCTAATTTTTACTAGTGTTGTGCTTGCTCTTTACATTATTCATGGCTAACATGGGCCCATCTTAGTTTCAGTTATAACTAGTATAATATTTGCTTTCCCCAAAAGAAAATAAGATCAGTAGAGTCCCATCAGCCATGTGTTTATCACAAGGCAGTCATTTCCAGTAATGAGTTGGCCTGCTTGGTGCTCTGAATAACACTGAGCAAAAGCCCCAGGTACTCTGAACCCCACTCACAGTCAAGGCGAGTTCTTTCTCCCACGAACAGATGCAAGGAACAATGTGATTAATGCCTCTGAGCAAAGTGCAGGACTGATTTTCAGAGCTGTCAGCAACTTTACATGATATGAACATTACTTGTTTATTTCTATTATTCAGAGGAAGCTAAGTAAATACTATTTTATTTTCACAAGCAAAGCTTATTGTAAGAAAAAAACAGCAAAATGAATTTGATGAAAGTATCATAACATACTTTTAATAAAAAATAGTGTTATTCATTAAAAAAATTCACATATAATAAGATTTACAACTTCTTCCCTACCAAGAATGATCCTCAAATGAATATTCATGCAACAATTGCAATGGCTTTTAGCATCTAAGATAGTCATTAAAGGCTTGTCATCTTGAGCTAACAATGCCGTTGGTGCTTCTAAATTATTAGACCTTAGTCTGTAGCTTTGCATTCTTTAGTAGCAACATAAAAAAGAAAAATGAATATTACCACTATGAATAACCAAAGGTCACAATTTTCATCAAAAACTCAGAATTTTATAGTGTCACCTACTTTTTAATATAAAACTACTAATACTTTTTTCCTTAACAAGACTGAATAAATAAAAAGATGAAATTAAGTGAAACAAATGAAAGTAAATGAAAAAGCTGAAAACAATCAGCTCTTCTTTAGATTATCATTAACCAATGGGCACTAAGGTGTTTTTAAAAAAAAAACTTAAAATTTCTTAATTAACTATTTAAGAGTTAGACTAACTGTCACTACTATACCTAATACAAATTTAATTTGGGGTTGTACCCTCAGACTACACTCTGCATATGGAGCTATGCTGGGACTGTACACCCTCTATGAAGCCACTGAACTGACAGCATCAGAGGAGGAAACCTGATCTTTTCACTGGATGCATAAAGGTAAAAGTAACCAGTAAATATTTCTTGAGTTTAACAGATAAAAAAATTTGCTTGAGAGATTATTCCTAATCAATCAGGAACTTAGGGAATAAGAGACCCAGCCAACCTGCTATTTTATGTTAAAGGGGTCAAACGAGTCGTGGGTGTAGCTCAGTATTACAGCTCTTGCCTAGCATGCTGAGGCCCTGGGTTCCATCTCCAGCACTGTGAAAATTGAGAGAACAGAGAAGTTGCGGGGCTCTAAATAACAGAAGCTACTAGAGAGTCACTCCAGAACGCTGTTTTACTCATTTGTAGTATTGTGTCATACATCTCAAAATTCAGAAGAGCGCCTGTGACTGCCTGGCATGAGTTGTATGCTCACATTGACAATTGCAGTTAAGACTTTGTCCAAAGGTGGACAAGCTACCCAAAGCAAACATGAGGGTATTGTTCCTAGAGAAAGGAGTTATGCAGGCTGAGCAGACATGAAGACAGATGTCCTCTGTAACAGAGAAGAAGCAGGAGTAGGAATAACCAACTGATCCCCAGCATCTACACTAGGCATTCTGCTGTTCATACATCTGATTTGATTCTCAAAAAAAAGGAGATGTGTATTATCAGCCCCATTTTACTAAAGGTGAAACTGCAGTTCAGAGTGTAAGTTCCTTATCTGAAGTTACAGGGTTTTCTTATTCTCTTCTTTCTGCCAAAAACAACAACAAAAGTTTCTTATCAAGGCCTCACATGAAACATTAAGACCATACCCAGTCTCAGAAATGCAAGAACTCCTTGAAAATGAACAATTCTTAAAAACAAGGGCATCTTGCCCTCATAGTCTTCAGGTTTTTCCTACAATATATTCACCAAATCCTTTTCATTCAACAAAATGGTATTACTTTATACATAAACCTAAAGTTTCTATGCATAATGGCAGAATAAAAAGTCAAGGTAACAAATTCAATTCTCAAGAGACAAATTAATAAACTTGTTTATCTTTACAAGAACAGAATGCCTAAGTTTATGTATGTATGGTACTGGGATATGGGACACCAGGTGAGTATATGGACACATACACAAAAATAACTAATCCCTAAAGGCAAACAGCCCTACTAAAAGGAGGTCATAAGCAGGAACATCTTTAAACCAATGCAAACCAAGCATTTTTACCATGTAGAAAATGTGTGTTCATCCCTAGATCAGCTTAACACAGACATGCAATTCAGTTTATTGTTTGGGTCACTATATCTATAACCTAAGCAGATGGTATATGCATTTTCTGTGGAATATTTAATTAGGCCATTAGAAATGTGGCAGCACCAGATGTTATGGCCTGCTGACCTTGGTAAAGAAGGAGATATGGGGGCGGGGGGAGATAATGTTCAAGCAAAACTCAGCAACAAATTCTGTTCACGAAAATATCAGCAACCCAAAACTTTTCACCTACAAATGAAGAACTGTCACCCTAGGCAGAGTCATCTGGCTCAAATCACTCACTTTCAGGCCTTGTGGGTATATTAAAACAATATTTTTAAATGATTTATTCTGATATATACTTAGGAAAAACTCTGGAAATATTAATAATTGGTATTTTTCATAGTTGGTGAATGATTTTTATTTAATTCCTTTTCCTAATAATTTCTACAATGTATTTTATGATGTGAAATATTTTTAATTAAAACAAGGAAACAGTAACTGATTGTTTGGACCTAGAATGTCCCCTAAAGGCTCCTGTATTGAAGCCTTGGTACCCAGCTGGTAGTGTCACTGGAAGGGTAGAACCATTAGAAGGTAGGGCCAACTGGGAGTAAAGTATCTCATGGGGAAATGTCCTTGAAGGTTATATCTTATCCTCAGTGTCTCTGTTTCTTTCTCTCTCCCTGCCCTACCTTCCTGGCAGCTATGCTCTGCCATGCCCTTTCCACAGTGATGTACTGCCTCACCATAGGCCCAGAATCAAAGCAGTCAGTCAATCATGGACTGAAACCATGAACCAAAATAAATCATTATTCCTCTAAACTGTTTTTCTCAGATATTTTTCCCCAGTGATGGAAAGGTGATGAACACACTTTCACCTACATGTCACTTTATGTATTATTCCAGTCACTGAAACATAAATTTATAAAGCCATTTTTCTTATATATTAAAAAAACAACTGTACCATTTCTCATTAATACATAAGCAATTTCCGACTTCACAAATTCATCTCTGAAGCTTTCTAATCTCTTGGTGAAAATTATTCTTCTAATCCAGTCACAAGATTCCTGTTAATCCCAGGCTAGGCCTTCATTCTGCCAACAAGACTTTTACTATAACACCATTTCCTCAGGGATTTTACAAAGATTTCTCCTTTTCCGTAATTACTCTAACCCACCATCTTTTCTTAAGTTATCAAACTTTTCCATTTGAAGCAAAGTCAGAAATCTAATTCTTCCTTGAAGACTAGGATTATAGCTCTCATATTATCTAATGAAATATACTCCAAAATACTCCAAATCTTTCTCTATTTGGTTCATAGATGATACTTACTTATACATAAATCTAAGTCTCTGTGGTTAGTGAGAGAATATAGTGACACCAAGGTAACACATCCAATCACTTCTCAACCTCTTGACACAGAAAGTAAAGAAATGTATTTATGGAAATTAAAGAACACCTGACTCTTCCTTCCCTTGTTCATAGGAAATTCCTCTGAGCCCAGGTCTTTGTTTCCCACTAATAAGTTCTTCAAGTTAAATAAATACAATAAACATTCCTTGACCTTTGAACCAGATAAGTGCAAGAAATTGAGAATTTGCCTAGCAATAATCAGGCATGGTCTCTGCCTTTCTAGAACCACAGCCTCTGCTCCATCAGTGATCTCCTCCTTTTTGTTCCCAAGACCACCTTGAATTAATTTGCTGAGGCTGGCTCAACAGAATACCACAAGCTAGTGGCTTAAACAGAAAATTTTCTCACAGTTCTGGAGGCTGGAAGTCTGAGGTTTAAGTGTCTGAAGATTTGGTTTCCCCTGACCTCTCTGCTCAGCTGGCAGAGTACCCTCCTGCTGCCTCTCCACATGGTTCATCCCTCTCTGCACATATGCCCAGTGTCTATTCATCTTCTTAAAAAGGACTCCAGTCAACAGTGAATCAGGTTATCATCCTCTTGAAGAACTTCTCTTTAATATGGTTATATTCTGAGGTACTGAGGGTTAGGACTTCAATGTATAGATTTTGGGTGAACACAATTAAGCTCATACTACTCTCCCCATTTTCCTGGGTCTCAACTTGATCCTGACTTTAATAAATAACATGATTAGATGTTATTAACATCCAACAGGTGTTCTGCCTATTCCTAGCCCAGGTCTTCCCCCTATTCTGTTTTCCTTCGTTAGCAAGAGGTGAAAATAGCCTAAACTAAGAGTCTCCAACCCAAGTATAGAGGGACCAGGTAAAGAACCAGAAAGTACCAGTCTCATTTAAAGCTGGAAACCACTACCCTTTCCCAGCTAACTAAAGACATATTTGAAACGAGATCTCCAGGTATCCAGTTCTAACTGAAGAGAACACATAAATGTATCTATGTTGAAATTTCCCAAGTTTTATATGGTAGTAACCAAAAACTGTGGGTGGACCCATTTTATTTGTGTAGAGGTAGACTATCTCTTTTTTCATTATAATCTCTTAAACTCACTTTCCCCATTTCCTAACCTGTCATTCATTCCTCATGTTTCTGAAATCAGGCTTCTTTGCACCAATTCCTTTTCCCACATCCCACTGAAGCAGCTACTGCTACGACCTCACATCTTAACTGTCATCCTTCCCAATTCCAAAGAGACCTCCCCAAAGGGAGATAGATATTTTATCTCTGTACATCCAATGCTAATCATTGTGCCCAGTACAGAGTGTGGTCTCAAGTAAATGATTACTAAATAAACAATTGGCTTTTCTCTTTATGATCTAAATGCAGTGGAGGGGATTGTAAAAGAAAGATCAAATAATTTTATAAAGGCTCACCACTTTTAAATTTAATGATTTGCTTCAATGTTTTACAGATTCCTACTCATCCTGTCATGTATGTATTCTTACATGGCATGAGAGAGCTTAAAATCACCATTTTTCTTTCAAGTAGTAAGACCTAAGAGGAAGGTTCTGATATTATCTCATTTACTCAAAATGTCATTTATCTGCTTGCTTAACATTTTAGAACACAGTCAAGAAACAGGAATTCTCTGATTGATCAAACTAGATGGCTCATGATCATTAATTTTACTCACAAGTGATCCCTTCTCATCTACATTCAGAATCAACTTGCTTTTAAATTTGAAACTATCCTTATGTAAGTTCATTTGGAGGGGAAATGTATGTGACCAGAACTACCTTCTAATCTATCAGCCTGAAAGCCAGACTTAATTCCTGACATACCATTTTGTTGCTCTGTTTGTTGTTGTTTTGAGCTCTGGCTACACTAGACTGAATTGACCCTCATCTGCTTCTCTGTGAATGGTCAAATTACCCCAGATGGATGGGATCTATGAAGATGACAACAAAAGAGGTTTTCCTACTTGCAAGGAAGTAGTAATGACATCATGGGATTTGGATATAACAGCATAAAAGCCTGAGAGGCTTGTTGCAAAGAACTATATCGGCAATCACCTAGGCTCAAGAAGACTTGGGTGACTTCCCTTTCCAACATGTTATTTTCTTGACTTGGAAGTTCCTATTGTTCCAGTCAAGTGTTCCATACCCTCTCTCTTTCCCTACACTACGTAGAGCAATATAAGTGGGGAGTCTTTCTCCTGGAGCCCCTTACCAAGAAAAATCCAGTACAATAAGGCTCAGCCCAAGCAACTTCTTTCCCTAAGAAAAGGAAAATGTGAGGGACAATGGATAATCTCAAACACCTCTGCATCTGTTCAATTCCTGCATGAAAGGAATTAGACTGCTACTGTAGATTAAAAATCCCTAGCTCTACTTGGGAAGCCAAGTTACTTAACATTTCTAAGTCTTCATTTCCTCACCTGTGAAATGTAGATCATAATATTAAAGGCTGAGAACGTATTCAATTTAAGTAGTATGAGGAATCTTGCCTTCATTCAATTTCCAAAAGAAAAACAAGCTTTCTACTTACTAGAATTGCCATTTGAGCTAAGATATTCATATCAGACTTAGGAAATTGTGCTCATTTATTGCAGTTGTGGCATTTATGATAAGAATCAGATTTTTTTATTGAAAATCTTTCATGAAACAATATCTTTCTGATATTCATAGAAGACTTTCAATTAGTTGTGGAAATAGGAAGAGACAGAATAGCCTTAAAATCTATTTTACAAAAAACTGAAAACAATTTAAATCTAAAATGAACAAAAGAAAAAAATGAGTCCAGATTACACACAACTAAACATCAAAATAGGAGAGGGAAATCAATAGTCTACCATAAACCCCCATGAGAAAATAAGAGGACTTTTGAATTATCTCTTAAGTAAAAGCAACATGCTTGCCTGTTTAATTCAGGTGTGCAGAACATCACAGAGATGTAAGAAATAGAGTTTGGATTACATGGAAAGTTCTAGCAGTACCAAGAATCAAGAAAAAATGAAAGAGAAAAAACTGTGCACAGAATTTGTATGCTTGAAACAAAGATTACAAGTATTATTTTTCTCTTGCCACAAATGCAAAATAAGCAAAATCAATAACCAATTCTATTTCTAGGTTTTTATCCACTGTACTGCATAAAGGCAATTTGGCACTGCCTAAGCAGTACTCCTAAGTCAGCACCTTCTCAGACAAGTGAATTTGTCACTCTAACCAATACATAACTAATACCATGGCAAAAGACCACTTGTATGTAATGCTTTAATAAAACTCAGGGAACGTTAGGAAAATCTTAAAACCTTACCCACTTTAGAGTTAGAATATTGCATTTTAATACAGGTTTAGAAACTTCATCATTTCAACTGATTTAACTATGAAAAGCCAAATTCATAATATTATAATCCATATTCATTCTTCAATTTCTTCTCAGAAATAACAGTTTTCTGAAAATTTTGGCAGACTCAGAAGCTGGCTGAAGAAACAAAATTGAGTTCCCTGAACATTTCATTACCAGGCATTAACAGGGAATGCCATTAATGTCATAATACATAAGCAGGTCTCAGGACTTCAGACTGCCTAAACTAAATACAATGAGCAGTTGCTTCTATGAAGAAAATGGTTATTGGACATAAAAATTAGATCTAAGTTATTTGCCACACCAAAGCTATGTGAATACGCTATGCTACATTTGAAAGCGTAATATATAAATTTCTGGGAATAAGTCAGTCATATGTTTACTTCTGTCTTTCCAGTTCACTCTTACAGCCAATAGATCCTCACTACTCATAATCTGAATGGATGTTTTTTCTATTCACATTGCTTCCTCTTCCACATTTTCATCTCTATCACTGGTCCATGTCCTTATATTAATTTTACTTTGTAAAATGTAAGACCTATAAGAGCTTCAAGACAGAATTTAAATATATGTCTTCTTATTTCCACCTAAAATACAGCATAAGGAATAGAAAAGGTCAATGGAACATAAGCTACCAAATGAAGGTGAAAAACAAACCATACAACAGGAAAAAGACACAAGGGAAAAGGCCACTTATGGTCATATATATCAAGGACACTTATATAAAGCATAAAAGACAAAAAAGGATATGCAGAGAAAGGTTTCAGAAAAAAAATAATCAAAAAGAAACAAACAGAAAGCTCTAAAGTCTACCAAAAATAAAAAACACAACAACTATAGAATATGAACCATTTTCTTTTCTAAGTGAAAAAAAAATATTCTATGTGCCTAATAAGGGAGGATTTGCTTCAGAAAGCTTTCTTATTTCAGATTTTCTTTTGGAGCAGACATGCGCTTTTTAGCTACATCTACTATTCAATCTCAAGTCTTCACAGAAATAACATTAATGAGAGGTGGGGGGAGACTGGGCATTAAAGAGATTGGGAACTGTAAATTTGAGGAGAAGGCGTAATGTTTTGCATTAACTGGGCTAGTTAACCAAGACATGCAAACTGCCAGAGCAGAAGCAAATTTGCATTCTCAAAATTTTTTAAAATGAAGAATAATAGGAAAGAATATGTTTCTTTCTAAGCAAAGGCATATGAGGAGAAACAGTTGGGTAAATGGGTGAAAAGCTACATGAAACAATATACTGTGGCATAAAACATGAAAAGGATACATAAATATGCAACAAGCAAGTTATAGATCTGTTTATTGTTTATTTTTTCAGAGATTCCATGCTTGACTTTGTCTTTATATTATGGAAATACAACTAACAAGAATAATGGGTATTTCAAGAGAAGAACCACAGCAAATACAACGAAAGTAATAAAGACATAATTCAAGCATATTTTCTGATTAAAAAAAACTATCTAACCTAACATTAAAGGGTATGTTATTTTAGGCAAATTTAATTAAAAATAACTCATACCTGAAGAAAGTATGTTTTTTTTAATCTTAATGTTAAAGAAAAAAAATTCTGTGAATATACAATCAAGGTTGAGACAGAGAGGAAAATACAAGTTGCCTGTATAGAAACAGAAATGAGGCAGTGTTAGACTTTTTTTTTTTTCTGTAAAATAATGGCACAACAGAGACAGTTGAGTTCCCTGAACATTTCATTACCAGGCATTAGCAGGGAATGCTGACACAACAATATCATATTCAATATGTAATATAATATGTAAGCTGGTCTTCTGTGACTCAAGGTTCTACAGAAACTCTCACACATGCAAAAGGTTCAGAAAATTTACCATGCATCACAAAGTTTTTTAAATATGTATGAATGTACATTTTCTTTTCTGTCATATAGAGGTGAGGCAGTAGGTTGGTAAGACTTCAGAGTGTGGCCTCTACACACATGAATTCACCTGAGACCTGTCTCTGGAAGCTTGGTGGCCATGAACAAATGATTTCTCCCTCTGGTGTTTCTATTTCTTCATGTGTAAAAAGGAGATATTAATGGAATCTACCTCAGAACAACATGGAAAAGATTAATCCATGTAGAGGGCCTAGAAGACATTGTTAATATAGACAGCCCTTGGAATCCATGGGATTTGATGCAAGAAGCCAACACAGATACCCAAATTCATGGATACACTAATCTCTTATATAAAAGGGCACAGAATTTGCAGATAACCTGTGCACATCCTCTCATTTTCTTTAAATTATCTCAATCTAGATTATACCCAATATAATGTAAATGCTATACAAATAGCTGTTGCACCATATTGTTTAGGAAATGACAAAGGTCTATATGTTGAATATAAGTTTTTCCAAATATTTTGGTCAACTGTACTTAGTAAGTGTTGACTGTTCTGCTGTTATTATCATGCTGATCAAATTTGTGGGATGGAGGGGACAAGAATGGGAATTTGAAGTATGATAACACTGATGAATTAAAACAGTTTAATAATCAATTCTTTTTTTTTTAACAGCATGCTTTTGTTTTATTTGTTTATTTTTATGTGGTGCTTAGGATTGAATCCAGTGCCTCACACATGCTAGGCAAGCACTCTGCCACAGAACTATAGCCCCAGCTCAACAATCAACTCTTAATAATAGTTGTAAAAATATAAAAAATTTTTAAAATACCTAAATGATAGATAATAAACCATACAAAAATAATTTTGCTTCTTGGTCCACAAAGCATATTTACAACTTGGCTCTTTATAAAAAATTTTTCTAACTGCTGCTTTAAAGGAAAGACATCTATATTCTAAGTAAAAGATAATGACCATAGGATCCAGGAGAAAAAAACCAAAGAACTATATTAATTTTAGCACATTTTCAAAAAGACTTTCTTTAGTGATTAAAAATATACTCATGAAAAATTTTTACTTCAATACAACATTTTAAGATAATAAATGAAAAGGACCATATAACATTTTATATTCTACTAGACACTAATTTTGTTATACAGAAATAAAAATCACAAGCATAGGAAAATACCTAGAGTATCTGCTACAGGTTAAAACATGAAAAATATTTTTAGATTTTTCCCCATTTCTAAAATGAGGATCCTTACTTTTATTTTTTTATTATTTATTTTTTGAGAGAGAGAATTTTAATATTTATTTTAGTTTTTGGCGGTCACAACATCCCTGTTTGTATGCGGTGCGAGGATCGAACCCGGGGCGCACGCATGCCAGGCGAGCGCGCCACCGCCTGAGCCACATCCCCAGCCCCTGGATCCTTACTTTTGTAATCAAAGAGAAAATCATAGCATTTTTAAATTGACAGAGAGGTCAGTGCTAGAATATAGCTTGTTCCTTTTATATTAACTCATTATTCAAGTTTAAATTTCTGTTTCTAATGCTATCAGCTATGCTTATACATCTTGGAAAAATCTGAGGCATTTCTAAATTACATAGGCATAGTGTTAAAAATAAAAATTTGAGCTGAATATATAGAGCAAGGAAGGTGTAATTTTCAAATTTCTGAGACGAGTGATCCATAATTATCCTGAGCCTAGC
Source organism: Marmota monax (assembly GCF_021218885.2). Lineage (NCBI taxonomy): Eukaryota > Metazoa > Chordata > Mammalia > Rodentia > Sciuridae > Marmota > Marmota monax. Next base: position 7,511,566 of record NW_026695219.1, read on the forward strand.
TGTTAAGTAACACTACATCTCAACTCACAACTTCAGTTAAACCCAATTACACCTATATACTCCTCCAGGACAATGGTGCTTAGAAAGGTCTACACAGTCAAGACTTCCCAGGTGATTCTTCAGCCCAATTTATTGAATCATTTTTTCCTGGGATGTTCTATTAGAAAAATTATTACTTTCCTATGAATCTGTGATTTATAAAGTCTTAAGAGCCTTAAAGCATCTTAAATGTTATAATGTCAATGTCTCTGTATAAGATCTTCCATCTAGATAAATATCTCTCTAGCTATGTAAAGGAAATATTAAAGGAAGTCAATTCAGTACACAAAATTCAGATGATAAGAAATTTTTAGAAATGCATACTCTATAAAGTAAGATTCTACTTTATGGTTTGTATCTATACAATATAAAATAATTCTAGAATGATACTTATTTTTAACCTCAGAGGCTAACAGAAAGAATGGCACTTTCTCTGCATGCACTTTGTGTTTCTACAGCAGAGCTGCTGCATGAGCCATTATAATGCTAGCACATTAAACAAGGCGAGTGCAAAAGGACCAGGCATTGTGAACAAGTGTGTGGCTATTCCACTGACTTCCTATGGTGCAGGCCATTACCAGGGAGCAGATATGACTATAAAACGTACATAGATACTACTGAGCTGAAATGAATCTAAACATGTAGACAGTTCCCTTCTCACTAACACTTTCTTGCTAATAAGGCTCAATATTCTGAATAGTTCATTTCTAAGGGATTACTGCACTTCTCTAATACTCAAAGTCACTTATGCCTTTTTACTTATTTGAAAGGTTCAGTAATAACTCCTCAAATATTCAGTGCTTGTCACAGTCTAAATACTGAATTCCTAGATGCAAATAAGCAGCCCCTATTAGGGCTAATGGAAGTTACTTTTTTTGCAGCAAGGGAAGAACATATATCCAGAAACCTGTTCTCTGCTGCTTAGAGACAATCATATTGCATTTTCTCTTGTGGACAATATAAAAATGCATTGCTATTTATGCAGAACCACTCAGGTGTTACATGCACTTCTATAACATCCAAGAATGTATTAGCCAAAACCAACTAAAGTCATTTTTTGGCTCATTATCATTCAAGCTGAATTAATAATATTAAACAGCATGTGGGATGAGGGAAAACCAAGCATGGAGCAACATTAAAATCCCTTTCCACTCAAGCATAATTCATTTTGATCTTTACTACTGGATTCAGCTAAAGGTCAAACCATATATGATGGTTTAAAATTCAGAAAATATACTATTTCGCTGTTGAGTAGACTGAAATGAGGGCAACTAATTTAAAAATGGAAGTAATTTGGAAAATATAAATGTAATGAAAAACGTCTTCACTATAAAGTTTTAGTATTGATTACTGCCAACATTTTAAATCTCCCCGCTAAAGCTGTTAGTGAAACTTCATATAATCTTCTTCATATCATCTCATAAACATTCATTCTGTGAGGGACCAAGAACAAGGTCAGACATGGTTGTGAAGATAAATTAGAAACCTTAATAACTTTTGAACAGTTGGAAATGTACAAGTTATCTATAAGTCATTCAGCTGGATAGATGAATAGTTAACGAATTACACAAACTAATAAGAGTGATATATTAATCTACACTACTACTTGGCATGAGGCCAGGATACTATCATGGTCTTCACTGATATCAAAACTGGATTCAGAGCATAAACAACTGAGGTAAAAAGAATTATCTATTAAAGCTCATATAAACAGCAATTACTTGCTAATTTATGTAAATACTTTTTTAGCAGGCAAAGTTTTATACATGATTGTCCAGATTCACAGTTTGAGAGAGACCTTTAAAATGTTACCAACTTTAAAGTTAAAAAAAAATAGGTGACTACTTGGTTCTGATATTTGCTCATTCATTTATGTTTTTGTTTTCAATGAATGGCAGTGTGGAATTTCAGTCTTAGGGATCTGTACTGCACAATATGTGAATCAGATCAATCTTGAGTACTTTGATGTGGTTCCATTTCTTGCTTGTTGGTGAGTCCCAAGCAGTGATGCTGGGCTGCCCTTCAAAAATTCCTTGAGAGGTACCCAAAGACCAGGTTCTGGAGAAAACCCAAACTAGTCTATTCTGTTCAATCAAAAGCAATTTCAAGATGGAGAGACTAAAGAATCAAGCTAGGAGAGACACAGAACACATAAAACCACATTTGCCCACTATTGAGTGTAAACTAACAAGTGACATCTTGCCTAGTAGTACTGGTGAAATCTTCACTAATCCATCTACTTCAGTATTTCTCAAGAGCAGTCCTTCTACCAAGGAGCTTGTTTAAAATACATATTCCTATATTTGTTGACTGATTGTATAATACCTTCTGAGAAGTGTCTGTGCAGTTCCTTGGACCATTTATTGATTGGGTTATTTGTTTTTTTGGTACTTAGCTTTTTGAATTCTTTATATACCCTAGAAATTAGTGCTCTATCTGATGTGCAAGTTGTAAAAACTTGCTCCTAAGCTCTATTCACCTCACTGATTGTTTCTTTTGCTGAGAAGAAGTTTTTTAGTTTGAATCCATCCCATTTATTAATTCTTGACTTTAATTCTTACACTATAGGAGTCTTACTAAGGAAGTAGGGGCCTAATCTGATATGATAGAGATACCTTTTCTCCTATTTGACACAGGGTCTTTGGTTAATTCCTAGGTCCTTGATCCACTTTGAGTTGAGTTCGTGCATGGTAAGAGACAGGGGTTTAATTTCATTTTATTGCTTATGGATTTCCAGTTTTCCCAGACCCATTTATTGAAGAGGCTTTTTCTTTTCTCTTTTTCTTTTCTTTTCTCCAATGTATGTTCTTGGTGTCTTTGTCTAATATAAGATAACTGTAATTTTGTGGGTTAGTCTCTGTGTCTTCTACTCTGTACAACTGGTTTACCAGTCTATTTTGTTGCCAATACCATGTTTTTTGTTTTTGTTTTTTTGTTACTATTGCTCTGTAATATAGTTGAAGGTCTGGTAAATCCAATCAAAACTACTGTAAGATTTCATCTCACTCCAGTCAAAATGGCAGCTATTAAGAATACAAACAACAATAAGTATTGGCAAGGATGTGGGGGAAAAGGCACACTCATACATTGCTGGTGGGACTGCAACTGGTACTGCCAATCTGGAAAGCAGTATGAAGATTCCTTGGAAACTGGGAATGGAACCACCTTTTGACTCAGCTATCCCACTCCTCGATCTATACCCAAAGGACTTAAAAACAGCATACTACAGGGTCACAGCCACATCAATGTTTATAGCAGCACAATTCACAATAGCTAAACTGTGGAACCAACCTAGATGCCCTTCAGTAGATGAATAGATAAAGAAAATGTGGTATACATACACAATGGAAAATTATTCAGCATTAAAAGAGAATATAATCATTACATTTGCAAGTAAATGGGTGGAGTTGGAGAATATAATGCTAAGTGAAGTTAGCCAATCCCAAAAAACTAAATGCTGAATGTTTTCTCTGATATAAGGAGGCTGATTCATAGTGGGGTTGGGAGGGGGAGCATGGGAAGATTAGATGAACTCTAGATAGGGAAAAGGGGATGGAGGAGGAGGGAGGCACAAGGGGGTAAAAAATATGGTGGAATGAAATGGACATCATTACCCTAAGTACATGTATGAAGACACAAATGGTGTGAATATATTTTGTATACAACCAGAGATATGAAAAATTATGCTGTATATGTGTAACATGAATTGTAATGCATTCTGCTGTCATACATAACAAATTAGAATAAAAAGTTAAAAATAAAATTAAATGTATATTTCTAAATTACCTGTCTGACATCTGGTAATAGAATCACCAGGAGTGGGATTGAACAATCTTTTAACAAGCTGCCCAGGAGACCCCCACAAGCCCTAAAGCTTCAGAGTCATGGTACTTGGAAATAAGCTCACAGACTCTTCATTATACCACAACTGCACTACTGCTGTGGTTCCTACCATCATACCTACTATGCACAATCAATGCAACCAGTACAGTCAGCAGCATGACAGATATCAGACTTAAAAGCATCACAATGTCCTAAATATTTAAATTTGGTTTACTAGAAAATAAATATGTGGGCATATGTATGAATGAGTGGATAAACAGGATGAATAGGATAATAGGCTGAATGGATAAATGGATAATAGGTGAATAGGAAAATTAACAGTACTTCTCAATATAGGAATTCTGATTATTTTACAATTGATTCTACAAATATATTCACAGCCCTCTAAAAATCCTCATTGTACTCCAAAATTTCTCGCAGTCTATATATTTGATCATATGATCTTAACATCTTAAATACTGATCAAAGAAAATTGGGAAGAAAGAAAAAATGGGGGTTGGGGTTGTGGCTCAGTGTCACTTGCCTGGCATGTGTGAGGCACTGGGTTGAATCCTCAGCACTGCATATAAATAAACTAATGAAATAAAGGTCCATCAACAACCAAGATTTTTTTTAAAAAGAGAAAATGCAGGGCCTAGACTCTCATATTTGAGCAACATCATAATGCTGTTGCTGTACTGCTTTTTACCCTGCATGGTGTGCTGGCAGACACCACCACTGTCCCTGGCACATCTGCTGTAAAACAAGTTGCTTAGCAACAGCAATCAATGCTGTATTTCCTCTTCACCATTTTCCTGAAGACTGAGACACCGCTCCAAGGTATTATTTTTAAATACCTTCTGTTTCAATGATCAAGTATGTTTGTTAATTATTCTATTGTGAAAATATCATGAATTGAACTGGCCTAAGAACTCAGAAGAGAAGATTGAGAGAAGGTCAGTGTAACACAGGGTGCTTTGGGACTTGTTGAATAAAGAAAAATTCTTTGATAGTTCACTGACTTTATTTGCTATACCCTTTCATTCTGCCATTTTAGGATTGATTTCTTCAACCTCATGGGAGATGAAAGCCATTAGCATGAATTATCATTCTAAATGCAGATCTACAGGGTACTGCCATAAAATACAAAAAGCAAATGATTTTCACAAACTGGTTTAATACACATCTCATATCTCTGTTAAAGCTCATGCCTTAAGTACATTCTCCCTAACAACTACCAACACATCCAACATATCTCCACTGATAACACAACAAAGAATTCTTTCAGATAGACAATACTTATAAGTGAAATTACTTAATGCCTATGGTGAAAACATAGATATACCAATATTTACTTTACAAAAAAAGCAGAAAAGTATACAAAAAGGAAGCTGAATGGAGGAAAGAGACAAGAATTCTCATTTTAAAGAAGCTAATATATACTACCAATAAATGGATTCTTCACAGAAAAACAAGAATGAGACACAGGAATCTTAAAGTGTGATAGTTTTTAAAAGGATATTTGCTTAAAGTATATGTGCAGATATGTTAGGACATAGTGGAATCAATCCATCAAGGTGGACACTGACATTTATTTTCACATTCATTGAGCACCACTACATGTAAATCCATATGAGTGGCAAAAAAAAAATAGTAAGAAAATATAATCCCTGTACCATCTTACAAGAGAAATAGTCAAATAAATCATGGTAATCACTCAAATATTTGTTTAATAACAAAATATCCCAGTTAATGTGAATTATATCCACAACACAGACAAGATGAGTAAACTACAATCCAAAGCTTTCATTTTATATAGCAACAATCAATGTTCATAAGGATGTGGTGAAATAAAAATAGTGATGCTGGTTTCACTTCTGAATCTGAATTAAATTTTAAAGAACTGCATCAGTTATTCCCAAATTATTGTAAAAAAATGAAAAGGAGGGAGTTCTCCCAAACTCATTATATGAGAGTAGCATTACCCTGATACCAAAAGCAGACAAGGAAGGAAGGAAGGAAGGAAGGAAGGAAGGAAGGAAGGATGGATGAATTACAGCCCAACATCCCTAATGAACATAGGTGCAAAAATTATCAAAAAAGCATACTAAATCTAATATTATATCAAAAGATTATATACAGTATAATCAAGTGGGATATATCCCAAGGATGATTCTATATAAGCAAATCAATAAATGTCATATATCATATCAATAGAATTAATGAAAAAAAACAGAAGCAGAAAACAACTAAACATCCCTCCAGGATAAAAATCTCTCAACAGATTTGATATATGTCAGAAATACATCTCAAAACAATTAAACCCTTATATGACAAATCAACAGCCAACATTATATCAAACTGAAAAAAGCTAAAAATGTTTTCTGAAAGCTCTGAAACAAGTCAAGGATGGCCATTTTCACCACTCTTATTCTGAGTCATTTGGCAAGAGAAAGAAATAAAGCACATGCATACTGAAAGGGGGAAGCTAAACTATTGCTGTTTGCAAGTGACATAATCTTCTATGGAAAAACCTAAATGTTCTACCAAAGAAACTATGAGAATCAATAAGCAAATTCAGTAAAGTTGTGGATACAAGATCAACATATAGGGGCTGGGGCCGGGGCTCAGTGGTAGAGCTTGCTTGCATGTGTGAGGCACTGGGTTAGATCCTCAGCACCACATATAAACAAATAAAGGTACTGTGTCCAGCTACAACTAAAAAAAATATTTTAAAAAGATCAACATCCAAAAATTGGCATCATTTCTATATACAATGAGCTAGTTAAAAGAGAAATTAAGATGGTTGTATGAGAAGAAGATTACCACTAAATAGGGAAGAGAGATGGGAGGGAAAGGGAGGGAGAAGGGGAATTGCCAGAAGATGGAAGGAGACCCTCATCGTGATACAAAATACATGTATGATGATATGAGGGAAAAAAAAGAAATGTGTCACATTAGATTATTGGGTAGAGAGAGGTGATGGGAGGGGAGGGGAGAGGAAGGGGGGACAGGAAGGGTAGCAGAATAAAATAGACACTAGTATTGCTGTATGTATATACGTGGTTGTATAACCAATGTGATTCTGCAACCTGTACACCTGAAAAAATGAGAAATTATACCCCATTTGATTTAAATGTATGATGTCAAGATCATTGTATTGTCATAAGCAACTAGTAAAAAAAAATAAAAAAATAAGCAATGATAACCTACTTTGTACTATATTAAATACTATCCCATAACAATATATATAAAAAAAGAGAAATTAAGAAAGAAACCCCATTTATAATAGCTATCAAAGAAATTAAATATCTAAAAATAAATAAAACCAAGGAGATGAAAGAACTCTATAATAAAAACCATAAAGATATAATAAAAAAATTGAAGAAGTCACCAAAAAATGAAAAGATATCCCATATCCAACAATTGAAAGAATATTATGAAAATGTCCATATTACCCTAAGTAATCTATAGATTTACTGCAATTCCTGTCAAAATACTAATGACCAAACTATCTATGTACATATATGAATATACCACAATGTATTTCATCTTTATGTACATTATGAGACTCAAAATAAAAAATATTATAAGTAAATACAAAAAAGACCAGTAGAATAGAAGAAAGGGAACAAAGTGAGGAAGGAGAGTATAGGGAAATACTGTAAGAAGGGGGAAGTACGGGGTCTAATTGGAGAAAATTATATTTCATGCTTGTAAAATTATGTCAAAATATCTACGATGCACTAATAAAAAATCTTAAATGCTAATGACATTTGTTATGGTTTGAATGTGAGGTGCTTCCCCCCAAAGTTCAAATGTGAGGCAAAGCAACAAGGCTTAGAGGTACAATGATTGGTTTATGAGAGTCTTAATCTAATCAATGCATTAATCCCCTAATAGGGATCAATTGAGTGGTAACTGCAGGCAGATAGGTTGTGGCTGGAGGAGGTGGGTCTCTGGGGCGTGTGCCTTTGGGTAGATATTTGTTGAGCTGATCTTAGTGTCTTTCTGCTTCTTGGTGGCCATGTCCTGACCTGCTTCCTGCCACAATGTTCTGCCTCAGCTCAAGACCCAAGGAATGGAGCCAGCTGTCTGGCTCTGAAACCTCTGAAAACATGAATAAACCTCCAATAAACCTCCTCAAAAATTGTTCTTGTCAGCTCTTTTAATCACAGCAGCGAAAAAGCTGACTAAAACAACATTATTCACAGAAATAGAAAAAAACTCTCCTAAAATTCATATGGCAGCAAAAATGACCCCAAATAGCTAAACTAATCATAAGCAAGATGAACAAAGCTAGCACCAAACCTGGCATCCAATCATAGTACAAGGGTATAATAGCCAATACAGTACAGTACTGGCATAAAAACAGACACACAGATCAGTGAAAAAGAGAACCCAGAAATTAATCCATATATTTACACCCAAATCATTTTCAAACTAAAGTGCCAAAAACAAACATTGGAAATATGACAATCTCTTCAATAAGTGGTACTGGGAAAACCATACGCAGAATAGAACTAGACCAGTATCTTAATTTGCCATAAGGAAAAGTCCACTCAAAATTATCAAGGATTTACTGTAAGACCTAAAATTATAAAAACTACTTGAAACAAACAAACAAACAAACATTAAGGAAAAGTTTCAGGATATTGCGGGGAGGAGTTTCACATCACACCCAAAGACACAAGCAACAAAGACAAACATGGCAAATAGGACAACATCAAAGTAAAAAGCTTCTGCATAAAGAAAACAAGGGCATGAAGAAGGGACCTAGAAAGCATGAGAAAAAGATCTGCAAACTGTTCATCTGACAAGAGACTAATATCCAAAATATGTAAGAAACTCAAAAAACTCAACAATAAAGAGAGAGAGAGAGAGAGAGAGAGAGAGAGAGAGAGAGACTGAGTAAAAACTGGGTACATGACCTGTAAGGATCTCAGAACAAGACATACAAATGGACAATAAGTACATGACAAAATGTTGAACATCATTAGTCATCAAAACAAATCAAAAGCTCAATAAAATATTACCTAACACACTAAAAATGGCTGTTAGTAAGACAAAATAGTAACAAGGCTTATAAGGATGCAGAAAAAAGGTGACTCTCATACAATATTGGTGGGAATGTAAATTAATACAATTATTAAGAAAAACATTATGGAGTTTCCTAAAAAAAAAAAAAAAACAGAATACCATATGACCCAGCAATTCTGCTGCTGGGTATATATTCAAAGGAAAGGAAATCAACATGTCAGAGATATCTGCACTCCCATGTTTATTGTAACACTATTCACAATAGCCAGGATATGAAATCAACCCATGTTCATAGTGGAATGAATAGATAAAAAAAATATGGCATATATACATAATGGAATATTATTCTGTCATTAAAAATTAAATCCTGTTTTTTGTGGCAACGTGGATGAAATTAGAGGACGTTATTTTTACATTATTTTAAGTGAAATAAGTCAGGCACTGAAAGATTGTAGGTTCATATTTATATGTAAAAAGTGATCTTGTAGAGAGCAGAATAGTAGATTCAAGAGGCTGTGGGTAACAGGGGTGCAGGTGGAAAGGAAAAATAACTTCTAATCTCCTGTACCACAGTAGGATAACTATGACAACACTTAATTGTATATTTAAAAATAGCTAGTAATGAGGACTCTGAACGTTCTCAACACAAAGAAATGCTAAATGTTTGTGGAATGGATATGCCAAGTACCTTGACTTTATCATCACACATGATAAGATCATGAACTATCACACTGTACTCCATAAATATATGCAATTAAGTGTCAATTAAAAATAAATATATGTATATATACATAAACAGAATATCATGATGCACTACAAAAGACATTAAGCTGGTACTTTTTATCTTACCTCAGAATTTATCTTACCTCACAGGTCTCCCATATATTGACAAGTTTCATAATAGAGTAAGTTTCCCAAGGATTTTAGATCAATAGTTTTGCATTTCCATAAATATCTAATTTGGTCAATACATTCACAGAGGACATCTATCATAAAAGTGTAAAATTAAATTTAATCTAAAAATATCCTATATCAATTCAACAAATATGTACCAATCAGAGGGCACACAAATGTAAACAAGACATTCAAGGGATATGAGGAAAAGATTGGGGTAACTGCTCTCCTTGCATGTCCTTCCAGAAGATATTGTGCCTCCAGACATGGTGTTTTTCTTATGTAACAGTTTAACCACAAAGGGGAGTTTCTAGTACCTTCTTGGGTGGGTGATCTGCTATCCCAAATTGCTAACACCCTGCCACCAGACTAAAGAAATAAGGATTCAGAGAAGTAAACAAAATTAAGGGAAACCTGTCAATGGAAATCAGTATTCTTTAGATCTTCCTCTAAATTTCACATTATATACATACAGATACACGAAATACCACACATTTTTCCTTAGTTACTTTTAATTATTGGAGCCAATAAAAGCACTTTTCTAAGCCCCAAAATCAGGGGTCTGACTTTTCAATCTGTAAACTGCAGAATATATACTAATGCCTCCATTATAAAAGGAGGAAACTGGACTTAGGAATAGTAAAGTAAGTTAGCCAGGGTCACCCAGTGAATCAGCAAGAAGACACAACTCAAGCCTAGGTCAGTTATGCCTACAAAGTCCATGCTCCTGCCATAAGAACATATGTGATGGATGATGAACAGGAGAAAGCCACCCATGTCAAAGGAACCTAGATAAAACAGGGAGGTGGAAATGAACAGAACATTCTTGGCCCTATGCCCCCCACATTTGCTAGAACAAAGGCAACAGAACATTCAGATCCCTAGTTCATTCCCCCAACATGCCCTGTCTACTACAGGCCAGTACAATGGCTCCTTTCAAAGGTTAAGATCAGACCCACCCTGATATATCCCTTCCAGCCTGATGACTTGTCCATGACCACTGGGACTACCTTAACATTTCTAAGAGCCACTGGCTTGGAGTAAACCCCAATTTTTAATATGCTTATGAAGAAAGAACACTAGTACCCTGTTGCTTTCTCTTAATGAAGAGTTCTTCCAATAAAAAGGACATTCCTAGAGCATCTTGGGTTTCCTAGTTTATGATCTCTCTGAACTGCCATCAAGAGCTCTGCAGAACTAACTCCTATAATCTGCCTTGATAGGTGGCTCTTGTAACACCAAATGCTTCCTTCTTTTTATATAACTTTATTTTATTTTTTATGTGGTGCTGAGGATGGAACCCAGTGCTTCACATGATGTGCTAGGCAATCACTCTACCACTGAGCTACAAATCCAACCCCACCCCCAAAGCTCCCTTCAGACAGAAAAGGCCAAAGATGGTCATAGTTTAGTACCTTTTAGGTACTGGTTCAGAATAAGACATTTTTTTTTTAAGTGAAGGTATTGGTCTAACTAGAATGCAATCTTCACAATGATAAGTTGGAAAAAAAAAAGAAGTTGAAAAAGGCAAGGCAGAGGGATAGAAATCCAGTCAGAGATTACACTTCACATCCTAGGTCACAAAATCTGTGTGTTTGTTTGTTAAATTCTCTGGAAAAAGAGGGAAAAAGGAAGTATCAAATGTCATGGCAATCTAGCTGTAAGGTACCCACTCTGTGCTAGAATGATAAACCAAGATGATAAAATATCTCAAAGAAAGAATGGGCAGAACTGTCAATTAATTTTATATAAAGATAGAACAAAGAAGTTTCAACCCAACATGGATAAGTTCATAACATCAGTTTATTACAAGATAAACAAAATATATTAAGAAATGATACAACTGCCATTCTGACTGACAGTTGGTGCAACCAATCTGAAAAGCAGTATGGAGAGTCCTTAGAAAACGTGGAATGGAACCACCATTTGACTCAGCTATCCCACGCTTCTGTCTATACCCAAAGGACTTAAAAATCAGCATACTATAGTAATGCAGCCACATCGATGTTTATAGCAGCTGAATTCACAACAGCTAAACTGTGGAACCGACCCAGATGCCCTTCAATAGATGAATGGATAAAGAAACTGTGGTATATATACACAATGGAATATTACTCATTATTAAAAGAGAATAAAATTATGGCATTTACAAGTAAATGGATGGAGTTGGAAAACATCATGCTAAGCGAAGTAAGCCAATCCCAAAAACCAAAGGTCAAATGTATTCTCTGATAAGTGGATGCTGATCCATAATGGGAGGGTGGGGTGGAGTGGAGGAACTTTGGGAAAAGGTGAGGGAGAGGGGAGATGGGGGCAGGAAAGATGGTGGAATGAGATGGACATCATTACACTAGGTATATGTATGATTGCACATATACAATCTGTACAATGAAAAAAAGAAGAAGAAGAAGAAGAAAGAAAGGTGGGGGTCGATAAAAAAGCCTACTCCTGTAGACACTAGCTCTGGGTTCCAACTTCCCTCCAGAGAAGTCTGCTATTTCTGTAACTCTCTTAAATAAAACTTGCTTTCTATGCTTGCAAAATAAATAAACTGATTTAAAGCAGAAAAAAGAAAAAGAAATGACGTAAGATGAAAGCCAAGGCATTAAAAGCATGTTGAAATTAAAAAAAAATCATTTAAAAATATATTCCTAAGAAGCAGGGCTAAGAGAGAAACTGTTTAGACTAATGATCCTACCATAAAGAGAGAGGGTTCTGTTCTAATCTAATATAGTAATCGCTGAAAATATTTTGAAATCTTTCAAAGATAGCTACTGGAATAAATCTAAAGATCAAGAAACAGAACCTGAGTACTGAGGAATAATTATTTTAAAAACAAAAGGAAATGGAGAAAAGCCATTTTGCAGCTAAAAAACTATCTTCTAATGTATACATCATCAGTACTATAAAACCATATGTATATTCCATCGAAGTCATTTTCCATTTTCAATTAAAACACAGATACACCTTATTTTATTTTTCATTTTTTTTTTAGAATTTTACCTCTCTTAAAAAAAATAACGTTTCTGCTGAGTTTTCTGTTTTTCTTCATTCAAATTAAAATGCAATGATTCACCAGTTATTACCACAATGGCCATACACATGTTGAAGAGAAGCTCATGATTATAATCTGCACAATTACTGACTGCTAGATAGCATGCTTAAACACTATTTGAAAAAAGCAGTTTCATTTCCAACAGGGATCAGGACAGAAATAAAATGGTTTCACAAGCTCTCCACTAAATACATCTTTGTTTGCATAGTGTATGTATATTGTCATGGGGCAGGTGCAGGAAAATATAAAATATAAATATTTAAAATCCTACTGAGCTGCTATGAAGTCACTGACAAAGAAAAATACAAACATGGGGGCTTCTGCATAGTTAAATACATAAATAACTTTGAGATCTTCACAAAGAGGCAACATACCCATATTTCTTACTTGGCGCTTATTATTATTCAACAGCACTTCATATTTTTTTTAATTGTGAGTCATCTTAAAAATATGTCAGGCAACATTAAATTTATCAAATCTTAAGCCCTATAGAATGTTATCAGTAATGAGCAGCAATATTGGGTTAGCTTTGCATTTAAGAAAAAAATCTTTATCTATTTGTTTTTCTCCCATGAAGTAACTTGAATCGTTTAATCTTCATCATTCTGCTTTGTCTTCATTCAGCCAGGTTGAACAGGAACAAAAAACGATCAGGAGAATTCAGTTACCTGAAGAACAGTCCAAAGACAAACTGGTTCTGATTTTCTTGCCTTTTTTATTTTTCTTTAAAGAAAGCCTGCTGATAGAATCATGGGTAAGGTACTGTATTTAACGATAAAATTAATTTATAATTACTTGGATGAAAGTCTTGAGAGCTACAAGTCCTTAAAAGACATAAAAATATTTTTTCAAATATATACACTATAAATGATAAGCAACTCACAAGGAAAGAGCAAAAGATGGAGGACTCAGGGCACCTATGAAAATAAAGCCAAATGCAGACATTAGAAAGGCCAAAGTAGGGCTGGGTTTGTGGCTTAGCTGTAGAGTACTCGCCTTGCTAGTGCGAAGCACTGAGTTTGATCCTCAGAACTGAATAAAAATAAATAAATAAAATAACGGTATTGTGCCCAACTAAGACAATAAATAAATAAATAGATAGATAAATAAATAAATGCCAATGTATATTTGCGTATTTGAAAATACAGTGAACCAAATGACCCAAAGAGTCATACCTACAAATAAACATCTTTAAAAATGCATCATTGCATAGTTTGCAGTCTCATGGGTGGATGGGGGGACACAAAGAGAAGATATTTAAAGACAACTTGGGAAATGTGAATCTAGATTAGGTAGTAGGTAAAATATTAGAGAGGTCCTAATAATTTTCTAAGGTGTAATATGGCATTGTTACAAAGGAGAGTATCTTTTTGTTAGAAGATCTAAGCATCCAGGGATCCAGGAGAAAGTGTCACAAAATCCTCAACTGACCTTCATGTGGTTCAGGAACACACACAGTGAACACAGCAAAACGCTTACAATGAATGAATCCAGGCCCTATAAGTTCTGTGGAATCCCTTCACCTTTTCTTCATGAAGGAACATTTTTATAACAAAAAGAATTACAAAAATAAAGACAATGAAGAAATTATATTTAAAAAGAAGTTTCAAAAATTAAGTAAAGTTCATTATATAAGTGATAAGAAAGAAAAATATTATTAGATGATTACATTCAAGTAAAAGAATTCAGAAGAGGTAAACAAACTTTCGAGCTAGCTTTCTCACTGTAGTCATTTAACTAACCTGAAGACTCTTAACTCCCACATTTACAGCTACTTGGGAACAAAGCACTAGAGAATACGTGTTATGGTGTTATGGTTTAGATATGAGGTGTTCCCCCAAAAGCTCTCATGTTAATGCAGGAATATCCAAAGATGAAATGATTAGATAGTGAGAACTGTGCCCTAATTAGTCCATGCAAGTCCAAATTTACTGACTAGGTAATAACTATAGGCAGGTGGGGTATGGCTGGAGCAGGTGGGTCATGGGGAAATGCCCTGGAAAGGGGTATCTTCCCTGTGGCTGGATAGTGTGCACCCTTCCTCTTTCCCTCCCCTTTCCTCCCTCCCCCCACCTCTCTCCTGCCAATTGGGGAGCAGCTTCCCTCGCCTGTGCCCTTCCCCAATGATGGGCTGCCTCCCCTTGGGCCCACAGCAATGGAGTCATCCATCAATAGACTGAGAACTTTGACACCATGAGCCAAAATAAACTTGTCCTCCTTTAGGTTGTTCTTGTCAGGTATTTCGGTCACAACACAAACCTGACTATAATGCTGTAGCTGGCTGGTCTTTGCCCAGATTGGGAAGTCTAAATCCAAACTCCTGAATAGACCTGAGATCTCAAAGGACTATAATTTAAGAATTAGAACAACTCATGAATTAGAATAACTGCAGATCAGAGTGAACCTTCCACAGAAGGCACAGCAAAGATGCCACCAATCTAGACCTTAGCACAGGATGAAAGGAGATAATTTTTTTCCAGACTCTTCACCATAAGCTGGCCTCTAATCAAGCTTAAAGCCTAAATCCACATTATCTTTGTGGTTAAAAAAACATCAAGCAAAGAAATGAACCTTAGAGGAAGATTCAGGACTGCTAAGTTTCAGTTAACCCACAAAATAAAAATCAAACTCACTCTGGATAAATACAACTTGAATCGAGTTCTCAAAGAATTTCTAAAAAGCATGACTTTACAATTAGAAGAAAAAAACATCACAAACAAAATAAGGAAACAAAGGTCGATGAATCAGTGTCAGCGGAAATGTCATTCAGTTGAATCAATTCACAAGAATATAACTTGGTGTTATCAGAATTTAAAGTAAATATATCCAATATGTTTAAATAAAAGACTAAAAATATGAGAAAGGACAATTTTTTTAATATCTAGGAAAAAACACTTTTAGAAATGCAAAATATAAAGAGAGAGGAATAGGAAAAGAAAATGAATGAATGAATAGAATGATTCTTGCAAAACTTTTCTAAGTACATATATGAAAATACCACAGTGAATCTCATCACTGTGTACATCCACAAGAAATTAATTTAAAAAATAACTACAAGTAAATGGCAGAAAAATCAATAGAGGGAAGGGGGCAAGGAGTGTGGAGAAGGAAGAGGAAGAAGAGGTACTGGAACCTGAATTGTAATAAGATATATTCCATGCTTGTATAATTATGTCAAAATGGATTATAATGTCTTTATAACTAAAAAGAACTAATAAAAAAGAAAAATGCAAAATATCATAATTCAAATGTAAATTTAAAAATTGGCAACAATCCTTAATTTAGAATTATTGTAGAATCTTTAATTCTACAATATCAAAAGTTGGTGAAGATTTGGACCAATAGGAACTTAGATACATGGATAGTTTAGTATAAATGTATGCAGTCACTATGAAAAACAACTTGACCTTATCTAGTGAAGCTGAGGTAAGCAGACTCATGGCCCAATAACCCCATTACAAGTTGTATATCCTAGAAAACGTCCTGTATACATTCAATAGGAGATAAGTGTTGAATGTTCAATAGTAAAGCGTACAATGGTTAAAGACAGAAATCAAATTATGGTATCATCACAGAATAGGAAACTACACAGCAATGAAGCTCAGTGAACTGCAGCTGTGTGCATCACCCTGGGTAAATCTCAGAATACTGGGTCAAAAAAGAAAGTAGAAAAAGAATAAGCACAATGTAACTTCATTCAAATAAAATTAAAGATATATAAAACTTAGCCAAGCATTAACATACATGAAAAACTACAAACAAAAGCTACTGAATAAGAACACAGGTACTTTGTAGGGTTAGGAGGGAGGTAAGATACAGGAAGAGTACAAGGCACTTCAAAAGAAGTGATCATGTTTTACTTCATAGACTGGTTGACTGCCATACTTTCTTTAACTACTATTTGTAATATGCCTGTATTACAAACATTTTCTATGTGTTCAATGATTAAAATTATTTCATAAAACAATAATACTCATGGATAGCTTGTCCAAAAGTATATAAAGTTAGATTAGTTCTGCAAGCACCAAACATGCTTTAGAAAGAGGAAACTAGTAACATTCGAGAAGATCATAGCAAAATATCCATATGCTTTAAGAAAATACAGGATACTGTGGTAAGTAAACGACCAGCCACCTCAAGTAGATCTTGATCCCACAAATATCAGTTGCCCCCTAGCATACCTAGGAGTTTCCAAGTTTATCTGTATAGGATTAAACTAATTAATTAGGGATTATTTCTCTCTCCCACCAGCTCTGTTCATTTGATTTCAACTCTAATGATATCCTAAAAGGCAATTTGGGGCATGTATGTTCTTCTAAACCTAGCTATAACTTTATATGATGAAAATCTTAAAATTTCCCAAGCTGATACTATAGGTCAAATAACTCTTTTCTGAAAGGCTTAAAACCAGAATGTTCTAGATTTTGGAATTTTTCAAGTTTCAATTTTACTAATCAAGTATCTTTAATTCAAAAATTAAAAATGTGAAATGCTCCCAAATCTGAAACTTTCTGAGTATCATGTCCATGTTTAAAATTTTCAGATTTTTGGAGCACTTTGGATTTGAGATACTCAATCTGTACCTATTTCCACATTTGTTGCCTAGGACATGACTTATATTCTGTTACACTGTCTCATCCTAATTCATGTGAGAGCTGAATCTGCTGTTTTGACTATTTGTGATGTTTTGGCTAGCAGCTGAACATATGGGTAGTTTTTCTCTAGGATGAGTATTTGCCAACAATTGGAAGGGTGTAAAACTCAATCTCAAAGAAACCCAAACATAACCACAAGGAGTCTAACAAATAATTAAAACATTCACTGCTGCAGATAGAAATCCTCACAGAATCACATCATGTATTCAGAAGTCTTAGTATAAAGTAACTAGAGAACACTTTGGTAATGTTAAATTAATGCTATTTATAATTATAACAGAGGTTGCAATTTTTGTGGGTATTGTGTTCTTATTAATCTCATTCTCAGTTCTAGGAAATAGATACTTTTGATGTTATTACTAACTGTATTACAGAGAAGGAGAGATACCCATGTTGTAGAAGATACACTGAACTCAAAAATCAAAACAGGGACTTTGAGCCCATCTGTGCCTCATTAGCTACAGAATGTTGAACAAGTAACTGAATTTCTCAGGGCTTCCATCTCCTCATTTGTAAACAGGCACAATAAAACCTAATTCACAAGTTTCCTCTGAAAATTATATAAAATATAATAAAAGTTCCCAGTAAGAGTACCTGTCATAGAGTAGGTTCTTAATGAATTCAGCCTTCCATCTGTAATTAACAAAGTCCCAGTTGACAAAAACAAATCAAAACTTTCATCATTACTCCTTTCAAAAAGAATCAAGAATGACTCAAATTTAGGGGGAAAGAAAAGTTTACGTCAATATAAACTGAAGGTTGCAAAGAACTCTAAACATTTTACAATCACAGTTCAATGACTTCTCATAGTCGTCGTAAAGGAAGAGAATTAGTGGCCATTATATAATTGAGAAGGGAAACAGTTTTCATACAGTAGTGGCCATGATGAATTTGATGGTAAATCATATATTCTATAACACTCTACCTTAACATCTAATACATGCGTATCTTCTCTACACAATTAAACAGTACACTTCAGGTCAGATGACCCTAACATTCATTTACTGATTCTCTGCTTCTAATATTGGTGCTTTGTAGATTCTTCCCTGGAGCTTCCTGCAAATAGAAGCAAAGAATTTGCAGCACTCTGCCCAATTCCTCTGGAAATGGAAACAGGAGTCTCTTCAATAAAGGGTCTCCTATAGTCAGGGATGAGGAGAAAATTGGTCTCATGGAGGCTAAGGGGCTGAAGATGTATAACTACCAGGAAGTAGGGGTTTGGATGTTTTCAGATCAACCATACAGCTAGAGTCTCCTGCAAAAAATCTCAGACACCTCCAATCTCCATGATTTTGGCTTCTTGTCCCTGTATCTTCAGCTTGAGAGTGATATATAGCACTTCACAAAGTATTTGTTCACTCTGTCATTCTGTGGATAGAATGGAAAATGCAGTCACCAGAAAGGATACCCAGTAGCTCTGGCTTCTCGTATGGACCTACCACTGTGCTATAGGTATTGAAGACACAATGATTGACCTAAACTTAAGGTTACTTTAGTGAGATAGTCATTTTATGTTCCTCTTCTCCTCCATTAAGTTTTCTCTTAACTGACATGTACAGCAGACTGGAATTGTACACTTTGAATGTTCCTTCGCAGTACAAAAAACACCAGTAGTTATATTGTACTGGAACTGTTAAATTCTATAATTTCATTTGGATGAACATCATCAAATCATACATTCAGTTTCACTTGTTTTCCAAACCAGTTTTTATAAACTGAAAGGAACTGGAAAATTCTTTAAGTCTGGAAGACTTCTCAATCTATAAGAGGATTAAAAACATTTTATTTTCAAAGCATTCATTCAAATAAGTTTCATTAAAAACATAGGGTCTTTTTTTTGTATACCATGACTAGAGTAAACAAGACTTGAGAGTAGATAGTTTTGTTCTTATAAAGCTGAGATACAATAAACAGATAACAAATAAATTAACAACAGAATTTTTGATAAGATGGTAAAGTGTTCCAAAGACAACATGGCATAGATGTACTAGACAGCTCCTTTAGACCAGTCAAGGAGGGCCTGTCCAAGGGGATGATATTTGAAGTAAGACTTCAGCCCTACACATTTCAAGCAGCAGAACTGGCAATAACAAGAGCTCTATTTTGAAAATGAACTTGGTATGTCAGAGGACATAAATTCACTGTGGATGAGATATAATGAGGGGTGGGTGTATAAGACAATGAAGAGAGGAAAGAAAGGGGCAGATATGTTAAAACTGCAATGCAGAATTCCCATTTCATTCTAAATGTAATGGGAGTCAATGGAAGGTTTGGGGAAAGGTGTTGGTCTGACCTACTTTTTAAAAGATCACTGTACTTTCTACCTGATAGGAGAGGGGCAGGAAAAGAAGGAAGAAAAAACAGTAGGGACACTATTATAATGGTTCTGGCAAGCTATGAGGCTACCTTGAACTACAGTGGTAGTAGAGGATGCACATTTTAGACACATTTTGGGGGAAGTGCTAACTAGACTTGCTGATGGTGGGTGACAGTAATGACCAGATTTTTGTTCTGAACCAAGTGAAGAGAAGGTAATGCTAACTACTATGGTGGGAAAGATAGAGGCAGGGCCAAGTAGGTGAAAGAGGAAGATGGGAATCTGAGGAACCAAGAGTTCTCCTCTGGCTATGCTGAACTTAAGGTGCTTTTCAGAAAGTCAAGAGAAAATGTCCTGTAGAAAGCTGGAAACATAAATCTTTAAGCATATTAGTATAAAAGAGGGTACTTAAAGTCACAGAATTAAATGAGAATTCTTTAAGACAAGAACTTTACTAGAAAGAAAAGAGAAGCAACTACAGGACTGAACCTTTGAGAATTCCAATATGTAAAAGTTGAATGAAGAATCAAAACCCATCAAAATATATTGCAAAGAAATGGCTATCAAGTAAGAGAACAAATGAGAAGACAGGAGTCCTGAAAGCCAAGACATAACAGTCTATGACAGAAAAGGGAGTGGTCAGTTGTGGAGAAGGCTGATGAAAAGTCAAGAGGACAGAGAAAAAAACGTTGGCAGTATTAAAGGTCTTTGACAATCTTATTAGAACAATTTCAGTGAAGTGTGGAAGATAAAAGTCCCATTTGAATGGGCTAAGAGAAAGGAAGGTGAGGAAGACGTGGTGAGAAGGAAGAGGCAATAATTATATGTCTTTTAAGAAGTTTCACTAAAGCAGCGTGCAGTGGTGCATGCCTATAATCCCAGCTACTCAGGAAGTTGAGGCAGGGGGATCACAAATGAGCAACTTAGACTCTATCTCAAAATAAAAAAAAATAAAATAAAATAAAAAGGGCTGGGGATATAACTCAGTGGTAGAGCATTCCTGGGTTCACACACTCATACTTGTACATGATTAAAGTAGGTGACAACTGAAGTTACTGAAAGAAACAGAACATGCCTTCTACCTTGTTTTCCTATTCAAACAATCTGCTTAAGTCTAATACTAAAAATTATTATTTTTAACTAAATATTTATTTTTAATTGAAGTTGGACACAATACCTTTATTTTATTTATTTATTTTTATGTGGTACTGAGGATTGAACCCAGGACCTTGCGCATGCTAGGCAAGCACTCTACCATTAAGCCACAACCCCAGCCCCTAAAAATTATTTTTCTTGAATAAATTACATGTATCCATAACTAATATACATCTCAAATCCATTATCTCTTTTATCCAACCTCTCCATCTATACTTCGCTTTCAAATCTAAACAGGAGCTTTGAGAATGGCTTAGGGTCAACTATATTCTTCATTTTCGTAAGTATGTGTGAATTAGTAGGATTTCATAAGTATCACAAGATTATAAGGAAGGAATCCCTCATAGAATACAACAGAAAATATTTAAGATTATCCTCTACCTGGAAATATAGACATTTTCATCATCAATCTGATACCCTATTTCCCATAATGAAAGCCAATCTATGATCTAGTAATTTCTTAGAATAAGTTTTCATTATATATTTCTTTATTTTTTTGTGTCTTCATACTTGTACTTTGGATAACAATGATCATCACATTCCACCATCATTTATAACCCCACACTCCCTCCCTTCTCCTCCAACCCCTCTGCCCTTTCTAGAGTTTGTTTATTCCTCCCACGTTCCCTCTCCCTATCCCACTATGAATCAGCCTCTTTTTTACATTCTTTGGCTACCAATTTGGTTACCTAAAATAAACTTCCACACATCTAATCTATTAAACCAAACTCAAAGTATAGCATTTCTGTCTCCATAAATGGTTTAGACACTGTCCTGACAGAGAAAGAGGAACTAAATCACCTGTGAAAAGCCCTGATAGTTACCTCACACTGATACTGAGCTCCTAAGTGTATTAGAAATGCATTCCACAGCCTTTCCATTAACTTGTCAGATGACCTCTTTCCCACTAAGCACACTTTGCATGAGTTAAAAGATTTTTTCAATCTACATAAAGACAAGTTAATGATGAGCCCATGTACTACAGATTTATTTAATCTACATGGGAGTATATTTTCATCAATGACTGCTTCAAGGATAATTATAAATTATACAAAAATAAAGCATTCAGTTAGTAGTATAGTTTGCTTAGTTTGATGCTGAGTATATATCTGATTAACTTACTAAAAGTTTTTCACTCCAAGCCTAGGCTGTAGTTACCATTTGTGTCATCATTTACACCTATAGATTATAAATTTTTGATGTGTCCAATTTCTTTTACCCATGAATTATTTAGAGTGCAACTGGGAAGAAGAGTGATTTTATTTACTTATTTATTTATTTATTTATTTTACAGATTTACCTGCTTTGATTTTGTAATTCACATTTGGAATACTGAATAGTAACTCAAAATAATATCATACCAATCTCTGAGTGAACTGAATATACACAAGTACTACAAAAGGCAACATAATTAAGTATATTTTATATGGAATATATTAGGACAAAAATATCTAGGAATTATCATTACTGAATCTTAAAGCTCAAGAAAACCTTACAAATCATATATTTTATCTTTCTTGGTTTCAAAATCCATACTTGAATTTGACATCCAATTATTAGATGAGGTTGTTTAGTCTCCCATATTTTCTTTAATATTAATACTTAATATTTAATGATTGCTTGAGATTATTGACATTAAATCCTATACTTCTACAATTCAAATTATTATGGAGAATATTAAGTTAGTCCACATTACCATATACCACACGATAAATGGAAGACCCTAGGACAAGTGGGTAACACTTTCAACAAGTGTTGTAATACATATCACGACACATGATTCAATGCACTCTTCACTTTTCTTCTACTGGAAAACAAAGTTTGTATTTTTGGAAATGCTGGTTATGGAATCTTTACCCTTGGATACTTTCTTCCCAACTCATGAACTCAAGGACTTTCAATGGACTAAACAAAGCAACTTTGGGTAGTAAGAAAAAAAAACACTTTCCTAAGTTTCCAGGCTGGAGAACTTGTCCCTTTGGCCATTTTGTTATTTGATCTTGCACATACCACTTAATTTCTCTGGCCCTTTTATCTTTTTTTTTTTTTTTTTTTTTGCGGGGGGTTCAGGAGGAATACCAGGATTGAACTCAGGCGCACTCAACCACTGAGCCACATCCCCAGCAATATTTTGTATTTTATTGAGAGACAGGGTCTCACGGAGTTGCTTAGCACCTTGCTTTTGCTGAGGCTGGCTTTGAACTCACAGTCCTCTTGCCTCAGTCTCCTGAGCCACTGGGATGGCCCCTTTATCTTTAATGCACAAAATGAAAATAATATTAGTTTACACACAATTATTCAAATAATTTGGGGGTCTCATCTAAATGTCTAGGATAAATATTTTCATAAACTAGATTTTACATCAAAATGCTGTTTATATTTATATAACACCTCATTTCCTTACTTAAACATTTACTTCACAAGACCATAATGCAGGACAGTTAAATTGGTTTCCATGTTATTTTAAAATAATTTCTCATTTAGAACTCTTATATCATTATTCACAGAATATAACACTGTGTGGTAATCCTACCCCAAGATCCAACCTTATGAGTCACAAGAGAATAAAGAATCTGGTTTCAATCGCCACATATCCTTTCTTGCCACTTTTTAACACTAGCTGTTGATACTTGTCCTGCTCTCATTCCTGTCCCAAGGCCTACAGTTCAAGGTAGATGGCAACAAAAAAATCCCAAAAAGACCATAAATTCTTAATATCTATAACACATTTTTATACCAGAGGAAGTGGCCATTTAGGGTCCATTGATTTAGTTCAAAACCTCTATTCTATGACTATTCCTTATGGATGAGGTTCCCAGTCAAAAAAAAAAAAAAAAGTATTTTCCAGCACTACACTCAATCAGATGTTATGGAAAAAACTAAAACCCAACATCTACATTCAGTGTTTCTTCTTTTAAAAAAGGCTATTTTTTCCCTTTTTATTATGCATATTACTTTGGATATTTCTATTGTTTTTTAGAAGTTCCCATCATCCATGGGCAGATTCATATCAAAACCAAAAATGAATCACTGAATGAAGTGGGATTTCTTTATTATTATTATTATTTGTTGTTTTTAGATAAATGACAGTAGGGTAAAGTGGGATTTCTGACCCAAACTTTTTTAAGGTTTTTAGAAAAACTTTTCAAAGTTTAATGTCAATTAAAATAATTTCATCTAAACCAAGAACAGCAATTTAGAGGCTGAAATAATTTCTACAAAGAAAGCTCCAACACTGTTCACATTAATTATGACTACTGATCTAAGCCTTCAATTAGTAGCTCATTAATCTAAAAATTAAGTTCATTATAGTAATTGCTATGGAAATAAATTATTAGAACATCTTTTAATGAATTTTCTTGCTCATCTATAAAAATTCTGGTATTCGTCCTTAAGAAACAGAACATTTGGTTTTGTTCCTCATTTTATCATCCTGCTAAAATTCATTGAAATCCACTTATCTTACTAACTATAAATAAGAGATTAATGTTCATTTAAATCAAATAGCAATAACCTGTTGCATAATGAGTTTGTGATAAAAGATATTGCATGGCTCCAACCTATCTTCCCCTTAACAATATAATATAAATAGTGTACTTAATCCAGTGAAATTAAGAATCTGAACTCTCTTTATAGAAGGGTAATGATGATAAGCATCATTTATCTATCTTATAGAGATATCATAAAGTTAAATAACATACCTTTCAATGATTAATAACCTATTAATGACTAATAATCTATTAATGTTAATAGAACTATTGCAGTGTCTATAAACACCTAAAACATACTTATCCATATCTTGAGCCCTAAAAACCTGTGCCTTATAGATTTTTTCTAGGTGTCAGGAATGTGGACCTCAAAATTTTGGTACTAACTTCACAGTATCCAAGCAATTGTCAAATATTTTGGCAATTTTCAATATCAGGTATTTAAACACTAATCTCAGGGATGCCTATGGATTTTTTAATTGATAATTCACCAAGACTTTAGAAACCAATGCATTTTCTACTTGAAATGGCCTTGTCCAGAATTATATGCTATTCTACATGTTATGTTCTACATTTTTACAATTATTCCTAATAATCAATTCATTCTCATTCCAACTTCTGTGATCTCTATTCTCTCTCTATTAATAATAATCTCTATTCTCTCTCTCCCACACCATATATATATACATATATATATATATACATATATATATATATCCATATCCATATATATGTACCTGTACATACAGGTGTGCACGCACACATATGCACACACACATAGAAAGAGAAATAAGCCATAACAGTACATAACCACCTGAAAGATTTAAAGTGGTTAACATAAACACATTCAACACAATATGTTAACAAGTTTTAAACTATGTACATAAAGAAATCATTGGGGAAAATGAGAAGGGAAAGAGGGGCTCAATAGTTACACTAGTATACAAAATACTTACTACAGTGTCATGTGTACTTCTAAAAGTAGGTCACAACTTTGTAGAGATCCAATAAGTCCAGTATACCACAGAGAAGTTTTACAGCCAAGCTGAGAATACCTTCAGTGTTTATGATTCTCAAGTCACCATTATATCCCCAAGCAAAATTAGCTGCAAAATATACCTTCACTATTATGCTGGTTGGCTTACTTTTATCATTAAAGAATAGTATCATAATCCTAATGCTTTTCTTAATTAAGGGAGACTCTTACAGAGCATCCCTGTCCTATATAACTTCCTGCAATGGCAACAATGTCCTATGACTATACTGCTTAATTTCGAAGGCACAAGCCACATGTAAGTGTAGAACATTTGAAATGTGATTAATGCAACTGAAAAAACTAACTTCATCTAGATTTTATCTGTATTAATTTAAAGTTAAGCAGCCAAATATAGCTAGTGGCTACCATACTTGATAGTGCAGTTTCTAATGTGTGTATACATAAAAATTTGATGTTAACTATTTTTCTATATTTTTGCCTAAATAGTTCAACTTAGTTTAACTATTTTATTCAAGAGAATTGGATTCTTAGGGTCTCAGTAATCTCTTGTCAGGTGAGTTCCCTGAACCATTGCTAAGCACAATTTTTGATGTGCTCTGATTCTGGTAGTCATTCATTTCTGAAAGCAGTCTTTCATTCTCAAACTCTGAATTATTCTTACCTTTCTTTCATGCCACCTGACAAACCACTTCCAAAGAGTTATGTTTTGGCTAGGGATATAGTCCAGTGGTAGAGCACTTGCCAGCACATGCAAGGCCCTATATTTCATTTCTAGCACCCCCAAAGCAAATAAACAACAAAAAAGAGGTATATTTTCTCTCCTTTTTCCTGTTTTTTTTTTTTCATAACACACAGAGTGTTATGGAGATGCTATTCAGACAGCTGCTTCTATAGTCACTTGGCAGTTGACATCCACATCAGTGGATGTAATAAATTAACACATGTAATAAATTAGTATACATTCCTACTACAGGAACAGTATAATATACAAAATGCAGCTGTACCATTTTTACAGTGCTCAGACAAATTTTAATATATTGTAAATTTCACATCAAAAATTGGTTTTTCAGATGCTACTAAAATATATATATATATACACACACACACACACACTCAGGTTGATCTACAGAAAAAAAACGTATTACTTTCTTTAAATTGCAAGGGAATAAAATGGAAAGATCATGAGATGTTTCATAATATACTAGAGATAATATCCCTTACATTTCAAAACAGCCTTAGTTATCTGAGGCTCCAGTTGCTCATCAGATACAGCACTTGACACATGAAACATGGCATGAATGACAATTATTGTTTGGGGTACAAATCTGTACTGATTACACTCAGGATCCAATACCAGTCAACTTCCCACAGCAAATCAATTTTTCAAAAGGAAGGCTACACCCAATATTTATGTTGTGTTAAGGGGAGGCAATCAAATGAAAAGGGGAATGAGTGACATTAAAATCCTTATGCCCTAGTTTAGTTTTTCCTTGGGAGCACTGAGCAGATTTTATTAAGTTTAACCTAATTTTGCTATGGCAACAGTTGTATCGCTTGAAATCATACTGCAAGAGAAACACAGCATTTTCTCTCTTAATCCAATACTTTTATTCTCTCAGAGATTGACTTAAAAGCCATAGTTTTTAATGCCAATGAGAATATGAATATATATACACGTATGCATGCATGTCCACACACAAATATTTGTTGAGATGCATGAATGATTAGAATATCTATATTGTAATAAATCCAGTATGTGCTTCTTCCTTTGGAAGCTCTTTTGTGACATGAAGCTTACTCAGTGGTTAGGGGGTTAATGAATGAAACATCACTGGACTGAAAATAAAAATAGCTATTTTTTTTTAAAAAAGGCAACATCAAGAGAATTAGGTACTACATAATACTGTAACCACTGAGAATTCTCAACAGTAAAATAAAGCCTTGTAGTCCCAGCATTTTCATTAGTTTTCCAGTAGCACTGGATGCAGTGTGAATTACAATGAAGTAGAAAGCAATGGCTGCTCGCTTTAAAGAACATGCTAAAAGAGGGAAAGCACTCCTTCAATTCACACTGTGATGGTTATTGGTATATCCATATCACTATATATTTTAAATTTTAGTCCTTTAAAATATTTCTTGTAATAGAACAGTGCATTTAACCAGCAAGATAAGAAATGTTCAATAGGAGACACAGTGAACCATGATGCACCAAAAATGTTAATTTAAAAATTCAAAAAATATACAGAATTGTGTAAATAAGTTAAAATTTATGTAAGTAGCCTTCTTGTAACTAGGCATTCTGGAGACAAAATCATGTTCAATATACATATTTGAACAGAAATAAGAGTAGCATAAAGAGCAATTAAAACCAAGATAAAGGAAAACATGTACAACCTACATGATTGTTTCAGTTCTAAAGAGAAGATGGAGGATGGGCAGGAGATGCAAAGTGAAGCATGACATTAAACCAGATCTTATAACACACACTTGTGGTTTTCCTTGCATTAGGTTTCTAGTCTAGTACCAAAAACAGTAGGTCTTTAGAATAATTAATGGGGACGGGGTAAGCACCTCTTTAATAGACCTGCCCTTCAATGTAACAATGAAGCAGAAAGTGTACAATAATAAAAGAAAATTGCTTTACCCAGAAAACAGGAAAATGTCCTAAGTCCTACAATAGTATCTGTCCTAATCATCCTATATTTAATGCCTTCCAATTTATCAAAATTGAAGAACTATTCTCAATTTCTACTGGAATATAAATAACATGCTGCCTTCAAGTCAGTTAAGGAGGTCCTTCCTGTGTTTACTAAAGTGTTATTTACTGTACAGGATGAATTATAAAATTCAGCCTCTGTTTTCAAAAAATCTGGTTACAGAGAACTAACTCTACATAACTGTAAATAGAGTTCTGTGCAACAGCAAGGCTCTGGGGAGAGAAGATTAGTTCAGATTAGATTAGATTAGATCAGATCAGATAAGAAAAGGTAAGATAAGATAGACATCTCCAGTTCATAGGTAACATAGGCTCATGGGCAGTGCCACTTCTAATCAGAGCTTCCCCTCTCCAGGGTTATATATGCCTCATACTGTCCTAGAACATCTACTTGAATTTTTCTATTAGAGCAAATTCTTAGTCTCTGAAATGGGGATGCTGGGGAAAAGAGTTCCTGGGATCATTACAAGGGATTCATAAATTGTTATGTGATTCAAGTTCTCTCTAGAGCTGTACTGAACAATATAGGAATCAGAAGTCACTGAGTAGCTAATGGGCACTTCAAATACCACTAATGTAACAGAGGAACTGAATATTTTACTTGATTTCATGAACTTAAAATTTAATAGCCCCAAATGGCTAGTAGCTACAATACTGGAGGCAATACAAAAAACATTCCCATCATCACAGAAAACAATACTTCATATAATATAGAGTTATATATATGATGATATATAGTTATATATCATTCCTGAAAATCCTCATTATCTATAAAATCTTGCACTATGAGGACTTCTACAGAAGAATAATCAAAACCTCTATATATACACTATAACCAGAGCCCTTTGAAGTATTCTAATTAAAAAAATACCAGCACCTTTGAAAAAGACACATTAAAGTTCTTAATAAAGGAATACTACAGTAAATGTATCACTATAGTTTTAAAGGTGAAGATGATATGAAAGAAGGCTTAAGAAAAGCATCTAAGTTTTGGAAATACTGAAAAACCGTACTATGGTTTGGATCTGGAAGGTCCCTCAAAGGCCCACATGTTAAAGCTTGGTCCCCAGCTTGTTTGTGGTGCTATTGGAAGGTGGTGGAACATTTAAGGGATGAAGCCTAGTGAGAAGTAGTTAGATCATTGGAGGCATATCCTCAAAGGAGACTTAGTGACTCTGGTCTCTTCGACTTTCTCATTTTGCTTCCTGACCCTCATGAGGTAAGCAGCTTTGCCTCACCACACACTCCCCTCCATAATGTACTGCTTCACCACTGTTCCAAAACCAATAAGGCAAATTACGGACTGAAACCTTCAAAACTGTGAGCCACAATAAGTTGATTTCATCTTTATAAGTTTACTGTAGCATGTATTTGTTACAGTGACAGAAAGCTGACTAACACACACTGGGAAGAACTGTGATGAAACCAAACAAAAGTTTACAGAGGTAAAGGGACATCAGGTTTCTAGCTGTGTTTCTCCATTCCTTTCCCTTGATAGGCTGTCTATGTCCTTGAGTCAGTTGCTTTAGATTCAGCTACTACTACTTCATGACAAAAGCCATTATACTAACATGCTAAGAAAAATCATTATAAACCAAAAACACTGCCACATTAATTCAATATGACTTCCTACTTATTAATTGCATATGACTTAAATCTTATAATAGAACCATGAGCGGTAACAATAAAGACTACATTTGTCAAATTAGTTATTTTTTTGTGACTTTGCACTACCTCCAATAATTATGACCACAACTCCATCCCCATATCTGTCTATCAAAACTGTGCCTGTTGTTCAAGACTATTCTCAATTACCAGTTCAGTTTCCATACCTACAGGAACACAGACATTTCTTCCCCTTGAAGATAGTTTAATTCACACTTTACATAAAATTTAATACAAATTTATTATTGTTGTTGCTGTTGTTACTATTATTATTGTTAGGGGAGACTTAGAAGGACAGATATAAATTTGGAGGGGAGGGCTAATTCCTAAGCATTCCTCCAACTGACTGATTTCAGGCCTGACTCTGCCATTAGCTTCCCATCTGATGTTGGGCAAATCCTTGTTCCTCTCCGGCCTTCAAAACAATATGATTTTTTTGAAATATCTACATTCAGTATTTTAACTGCTAAAGCTTTAAAAAAAATCTCCTGCAAACCTTTAAAATCAAAGCACTAAAATAAATAGTAGTGAAAGTAAATTTCTGGACTTTTTCCCACATGAATATATTTCAGCATAAGAGCATTTTAGCTTGAATTAGATCACACTACCCATACCATACTGCAACTTATTTCATTTTCTTAGAATTTTAATTTCAGTATACATATAAATCTACTTCAGTTGTTTTGTCTGTTGCATTATAGAAAGAATTATAACTGAACAATCACCTATTGACTAAAGTGTCCTTAATTTTTTTTTTACATTTTTCTTAAAGCTAGGCAATATATGCCCATATTTTTCAAATGTTTTTCCTTGTTTGGAGGTTGAAGATAATTTTTAGAAGGATAAAAGCCAATCAATCTCCCAATCTAATGTGAAATATAAGCGAGATGTAGCCTATCATCATCAATAAAAAAACTTCATATTCTGTACATGAATCCTTTTTGGTGTCATTTTATAAAGTGTGTCCAAGCAACCACAGATTCAACAGACCATCTTGACAGAGTGTGCCCTAGCTCTGTGGTTTAGGGGAAGAGTAACTGTAGATAAAAAAAGAATATGAATATACATATGAGAGAGAGAGAGTTTCTGCTGAGTGCCTTCCATGTTAAGAAAAATATTTCATTGATCTCTTGCATAGGGGAAAAATTATCACAAAGCATTTTCTTCTTTTATTTTTAAATTAAAAAGGGGTTAGTTATAATTCATGAATCAGCTACACCTCTCCCACACCTAAAAGAGTCCAAGGACATTAAAATGCAAACTCACTGTACTTTTCACTTTATTGAGTGACCCCATTTAAAAATACATCTTGAGACTATCTTCACATTAGAATTTTTAATTCTGAAATGCTGACTCACACCATTGGAGAGAGTGAGGTTTCCACTAGTGCATATGAAAAAAGCCCTGATCTTCTAGGCCATTCCCCCCACCCCTATTCACTTTGGATAATGCTACCTTATAAATGGGATTCATGCATGCAAAACAGCAAACTGAAAGCACCAATGGTATATACTACAATCACTTACCACAGTATTTTTAAATACCTTATTATTAATGGCAAAATAGTTTTAAAGCTACCCATGATATGAACCACAGCTAATTCAATTTGACAGTGAAAGATGCTATGTTGGTCTCTTACAACAGATATAAAATATATGCCATGAGAGTAACTCTTCTGCATATATAATCACAATTCTTTTTGCTTCATGTGATTTCCAGAATCATAAAAAGAAACAGGCAATACTCCTAATACTGCTTTCACTGGATTTTTCCACAGTGTTTTCTGTTGCCTACTATAAACATTTAAATATATCTTCTACTATGTAGTTAAAACAATTTACTGTATGGAAAGACATTTCAGTTATAACATGAATTGGACTTATATGGACTCTGTCTCAATATTACTCATGAAATATTCTGAACACATACAAAAATACCTCAATGATCTTCAAAATGCTGAAGTTTCAAATTTCTTTAATTCTGCTATCAGAACGGGTAATGCATTCATCTGTGTGGCAGCCTGCCTTTCAGGCATCATTAATGATTTAGATTTTCATACATTCTGCTATGGTCAAAAAGTCTAAGAACCTGGACTCAATAAAGTTTCTGAACCAAATCAGCAGCTACTATCTTTTATTTTCCTTTTTGGTTTTATCGCCAAAGTGAAGTTTAAAAATAAGAATAAAAACTAAAAACAAAAATATTTTGGAACATGCTAGAATACACAAAATATACACAATATATATTACACACACACATACACACACACACACACTATTCCAGAGAATGAGCTCATTCATAGGTTATGGCTGCAAAATAATTTCTCTTATCCTATAAAATATGTTAGGGTCCAACCAATTAATTCCCCCTCTACCTAAGCTAACCAGAGCTGGTTTCTATTGCTTTCAATACAAAGTCTCTTAATGAACATACCATGACATGGAAAAGGTTGTGGGTGGAATGGATGGAGAATAAAGTCATATGGTAGAAACTGATATTGGAAGGGAAATTTAAAGCTAAAGGTCTCAAACGTGGTACCAATGTGAATCATTACAATCTACAGGGTGAATCTTAGCTCTTGGTTTTATGACTTCAGTGTAAGATGGATCCATGAACACAGCAGATATCTCAACTCCAGAGACAAATACCTTCCATAAAATAAAATAAAAATTAAAAAGGAATAATGCCTATGGGCTGGGATTGTGGCTCAGTAGTACAGCACTTGCCTCACAGGTACGAGGCACTGGTTTTGATCCTCAGCACCACATAAAAATAAACAAAATAAAAATATTGTGTCCATCTACAACTAAAAAAAATTTTTTAAAAAAAGAACTCATGCCTATTTTTTCTTTAGATTATGTCTGGTTGGTTATAAGAAACCTATAATTTGTGACTAATATTTACTCCAGGAAATTCTGTGGCAATGGAGACTGGCTGATCTAGGTCACATATAAACCAAGCACTTGTAGGGCATGTAAAAAGAAATGAACAAGCCTGGGATTACACATCTGAAATCCCAACCACTTGGGATCCTGAGGCAAGAGTACAGCAAATTCAAGACCTATCTGGACAATTTAGCAAGACCCTAACTCAAAATAAAATATAAAAGGGCTGGGGATATTGCTCAGTGGTAGCATGTCCCTGGATCAATCCCTAGTACTCATTTTTTTTAAAAAAAAATCCAGAAATTTTTAACCAAATAGGGTTGCCAAACAATGAAACTGCAAAATGGGAGGTAATAGCAAAGTTACTACATTTCTCTTACCAATTTACTACCCATATGGAAAAAGAATCAGAGGTATAGCTTCATTGGTAACAAGATAACTTGGTGATGAGCTTTCTAGCAAATGTAAGGGGAACCAGACTAGATTGAAGAGCAATCCTTTTAACTTGGGATGTAACAAACGGCTAAACAATTAGGGAATGGGAGGGTGTCTGTGTAACAACCAGAGGGATATGCAGCCTTCACCTTCTTAATATCATGTCACCACCTGTGCCCAGTATGAATTACCTGGCAGTATAACATATCTCACTCATGCTGGAACATTAATATTGATAAGATGTTCTGATTCGAGACAGAAATGTGATTTGAAAACAAAGGATTTATTTTCTCAAGAACTACAAATATGTATTTTTTAAGAAGACAAAAAAATCAGGGTGTGATGCTCATTTGAGATAAGCTTAGGTGGGGGCCAGAGCAGGTAAAGGGCTACTTTTACTTCTCTTTGAAACACTTGCCCTCTAGGTGTTGGCAGGCAGGATGGAACCAGTCTCAGAGCAGATAAACAAGCCAAGAACCAGGTAGTCACCAAAAAAGAAGAACCAATATCAAGACTCTAATTAGCTGGAAGCAGGCAACTAAAAAGTGCTGCCCTGACTCAGTGGAAAGAAGCAGACTCCCTGATAACTATGGTTCTGAGTAAAAAGCAAATGTACATCTTTTGCTCACAACTACTCAGCCTCCAAATGTGATTATCATTGCTGTTTTTGCCAAAAAAATTAATATCATAAAGATATTCAAAGTAGTTTACACATACATATACAAATTTATTATAATATATAAATGAAGGAAAACAAGGAATTTTAAGTATATTCTATGGATTTTCTTGTTCAATAGTATCCTTAATATTGAATAAAGTGTGTTAATATGAACTGTAGGCATAATAAACTGTAGGCATAGAAATGTAATTATACTGAACTGGACATTACTCTAGTTATTCAAATGAGAATCTTCATGGAGTACGAATACAAATTTCCCTTCTAGATAGTCTAATTGAGTCTATTTGAGTTGTCACGATTCCTTTCATAGTAGAAAGGGCACCAATCCAAAATAAGATCATTATCATATATGGAGAAGTTCAAACAATACTTTAAATAATTTCAAAGCAAGTATAATTTAATCTACACTATGCATATATTTGTTATGATCAAAGAAGTTTGAAGCTTCATATTCATAAATTCAACATAACAAATGCAATAAGAATATCACCTATTGGGTACTTTACGATGTGAATTAATAGTATATATATATGATTTTATATAATTTCTACAACAGTCCCATCAAGTTTTTATTTTTAGTATCCTCATTTTATAGATATGAAACTGAGGTATAGAGAAGATGCCCAAAGTTTTAGCCAAAATTCAAACCCAATTTGCCTGATTCCAACATTTACACTGCTGAATATGATTTCTGTGTCTCACAGGGGAAGAAATATCCAAATTTCAATTTTCAGATAATTAAAATGTTTCTAAAAAAATAACATTCAGCATATTTTTTTCGGTTAAGTATACATGTTAAAATACAAAGTACATCACATTACTAAATCAATTCATAAACCAAATGCTGTTTGTAAACAACGTCTTTATTAGGACTGAAGTTTACAGAGTTGTAAACTTACTTGGCACCTGATCTGAATTCAGGTTACTACTTGGTAGTCAGTTGTATGGTATGACTTTGCACTGAGCCCCACAGGAACACACTGAAAAATTACCTGCTCAGTATAACAAATTGCCAGAAGCTCCTCTCAAGTAGGAAACGGTATTTCAAAGAACATGTACAGCTTGGGAGGAAGTATCTCAAGCTCAGATCTCAAACTTTATGAGTTATAAGCACAGTGCTAAAAACTCGGGGTTTCATTTCTTTTGATAAAATACATGGCCTTTTCTTTGGTAAAATGCTTCTTAAAGAAAACAAAAACGAGTAGCTAAGAACCATCTACTACTGCCTTCACAAAAACAAATTCTTTTGGTAGGTTACAATATTTGCTTTCAAAGTTTTGGTAGTTTTTCCTGTCCAAAAGAATTCAGAGAGCAATAGAAGCAATATAATTATTATCTGGATTAGGGAGAGCAAACAGTGCTTTAGCAGTATGTTTTTTCATGTCCTCTCCTGCTTTACTGTCCCCACCAAGGGCTCTCCCAACAACTTGATGAAACCCAGAGTTTCAGAAAGAGATTTGTTTTC
This sequence comes from Marmota monax, assembly GCF_021218885.2. NCBI lineage: Eukaryota > Metazoa > Chordata > Mammalia > Rodentia > Sciuridae > Marmota > Marmota monax. The sequence continues at coordinate 7,546,873 of NW_026695219.1, forward strand.
TCAGCTGAAACAGTTAATTAGGGTGGGGGTGGGGGGCACTTTCCTTGAGAATAGATATGAGTCAAAGACTAGGAAACTGAGTCACCATTGAGCTGTTTGGGGGTTACTTATTTCACAGAATTAAAAAAACAGCATTAGAAAATGAGGCTGGAGCCAAGAAGACAAAAACTGATGATTTAACAATTTTGCCCAGACGTTTCCTGACCACATAATCAAATCATGTCCTCTAACCAATATAATGCAGACAGAAAAAGTCTGGTCACAAAACAGATGCTGGTCTCTGACACACTAACTTTTGGATTTTTGAAAAGATTTCAAAGATTTAAAATCTTCCTGTCTTATCTCAAAATTGCTCTTCTTCTTAACTTGAAACCTCTCTAAACAGATATAGATATATAGCAATAATTTTGGCCACATCAATATATGTAAACTAATTTATCTAAGTCTGGAAACTGAGTTTCAGTTCTACCCCAAGCATATGCTTCCACTAGGGCATAAAGTCTGCCTCTTTTGCATGGTTTTCCTGATGAGTTTATTCTAAGACAGTTCTTCAAATGCCAGTTACTGGTCAGCATCTAAATAGTTCTTTTAATAAAATCAAAGTTGCTCCTGGTCTTCCTTCTGCTCCTGCTCTGTCCTTACTAAATGCTTTGCACTCAGGATCCAAAGGCCTGTGTGGTGTAACCTCATCCACACTTCCTTTGGGTGAGCCATGCAACCTCTAATTAGTTTTTCTGAGGCGCAAATGCAATCATGAACACAATACAAAAAACTGTGAAGTAAAATAAAAGCAAATGATGATACTGCTAGTATTATTCAACTGTATAAACAACATATAAAGGACAAAATTAACATGGAAACTGTTAATTATTTTGGGTTTTAATTCACAAAAAAGTACCCATCCATTATAAACCTTATAGCTTTTTAAAGTTATTTTATATTTTAATTTCCTGAATGCACTGGAATAAAATATTTTTACAAAATAGTCTCTATAAAAATTTTTGTTTAAATTCATATTTAAGAATCATGACAAAACAGTTTTATATACACCAACACTGAAAATACTTGCTTCTTTTTCCACTTTAAAAGAGAAAAACGTGTGTATTTATTTATATATGTGTACACATACTCATATATTTCCTGAACTTGTTTTCTTATCAGTTAATAAGATATGGTCACATTAAGTCTACTGCCAAGACTCACCTTTCACTGCATTATCTGCTTTGGCAACTGTTTCTTAGATAGGATATTGTATGAACTCTCAAGTTATTTCCCCCATAGATAGGTGATCTTGTCCTTTCAATATTAAACTTGGTCTCTTTCCTGCAGAGAGCAGTTCCCCAGGCAGTCATGTCATGTTGGCTTACTTTCAAATTGAGCCATCTTCTGGCACAATATGATTATGGAGTCCATTTATAATTTTAAGCACTTGCAGAATAAATTCAAATGCATTCCTTTCTTCTCCACTCTTAATACATACCCGCCAAACTGTCTCAAAAATCTTATTATGAAATTGAAAATTCAAAAAGCACTTCTGTATATTCATAGGTTCCTCCTTACTGATTCTAGATTCTAATCCTCTCTCTTCTACACATTTGGCAACACTATCTAATCTATTCTCACTCTAAGATTACTGTGACTGCTCTGAAACTTCATTTTCATAGTCCAGTACGCTCATCTTCAACTGTTGCTTGACAAATTTAGTGTCATGGTATATCTATTTTGAGAAAACAACTAAACTCAGAATATGATTTTCACTGACTGAAAAACTATAGTACATAATGCAGACAATTTTTCACATAAGCTAGCTGTAAAAACACAAAATGTTTGCACTTGATAAGAGAAAACTTTGTTTTAAAAAATAAATCTTCACCAGACCAGGCAGATAAGTTTATAGAAAGCCAGTAAGACACCCTTACATTTATATAGCACCTTGAATACTACAAAAGCAAACCACTGATAATATCAGACAGAAATAGACAACCAGGAAAGGCACAGTGGCACACTCCTGTAATCCCAGCTACTCAGGAGGCTGAGACAGGAGGATCACAAATTTGAGGCCAGCCTGAGCAACTTAGGCTGGGAGAGGAAGGGGAAAGGGAAGAAGAGCGCAGGGAAGGGAAGGGGAGAAAAGCCAGTTCTGCTATAATAACGCTCAAATAATAGCAGAGTACCATATTCTACTGAGGCAGAAATTAAAATGACAATTCAAGCTCCATTTCTTTAGGCTATTTTCATGCATTTAGAATTCTCCCAAACAAGACAAGGTGAAAAAATCAGATTGATGTACATTTTTAAAGATGACTAAAAAATTTGGGGCTATAAATACAACTTTCATAACTCAAACTTTAAAAGGCAGTCATCTTTTTGTGATAATTAGTAGCTTTAAGAGATCAACAAATTAAAATGAAAATAAAAGTCTGCAAGTCAACTATTATGCTCTTTTGAAACACTAAATACACAACAATACTTTGAGAGTCAAATGAGTTTTTTCATTCAACCCTACCTATAGGTTTGAATGTCTGTCACAGATGTGATTTCTTAATGCAAAAAAAAAAAAAAATCAATAGAATCAACACAGACTTAGGTGGGGGAGAAAAACGTTATTTCAGTTGGGATGTTGCTGCTTTGGGGTTGTTGAGACAGGATAAAGGGTCTTTAAAGGGGGATAATTTTTTCTGATAAAGGAAAGTAGCTGAGCTAACTTCAAATGGTAGTACCTTTCCTTGGGGTAATTTGCAAACATAAAACATCTTTCATGGAATGTTATTTTGTGACCAGGTACGTGTCAAGTGCACCAACATCCAGCCTGCATCCTTAGCAGATCCATCAAACACTATGCTATTTCAATTGATTTTTTTAATGGTTTGTCTTACTTATTCCTCCCATAGGACTGGTCATATACACCATCTGTGACAATGATAAAAACATAATACTTATGTAGTGTTAGTGAAGTGCCAGCCGTGATTCCAGGTAAACTATCAGGTAAAAACTATTATTATACCCATTTTGCAGATAAGAAAACAAAATACAAAGAGATTAGTAACTTGCCCCAGGTCACACAGATAGTTAATGGCTTAAGCAAATATATGTATAACTGCATTGACTCTCAAAGATAATGAAATAAATTTATTCTGTTAAAGGTTTCTGTTTAATTCTGTTCCAAAATTCAGTTCCTTTATTTAAAACAGCTTTAATTTCATATTTATTTATAGCAAGATTTTTTTAATTTTTATTTATTTTTTTAGTCATACATGACAGTAGAATGCATTTTGATATATAATACATAAATGGAATGTACATACATCAATCATATTGTCTATTCTATTCTGCTGCCTTTCCTATCCTCCCTACTCCTCCCCTCCTCTCCAATCCTTTCTCTCTATCCAATCTAATGTGACACACTTTTTTTTCTTTTTCTCATTACAACATCATATATGTATTCTGTATAACAATGAGGTTCTCCTTCCATCTTCTGTGCAACTCCCCTTCTCCCTCTTTTTCCCTCTCACCTCTCTTCCCTATTTAGTTTTAGTCTTCTTCTCAATAGCAAGATTTTACTACATATATTAAACTTATTTTTGAGTACAAAGGGCCTAGATCTAACGAGGTCGGTCTTAAATACATAATGATTTCATTTACAAAAGAAAAAAAATGATATTTTCAAGAGTTACATAATTTGTGAATATGCATTATAGAATTCAGAAGTAGATTATGTCAGAAATAGGTATATTCATATATGACTTAAGTATATAGTGGCAAGTATATATATTTAAGTATATAGTGGCAGAACAAAGCCTGTTAATTTATGGTAAATAAACACATACCATATTATAGAACACAGAAGTCATCAAGTAGATAGTTTTTTCATTAAACACTGAATCATTGTAACCTGTCATCAGTGTGAAGTAAATTAATGTTTAATATTTAACACTGTGATTGCAATACTGAACCAGGTGTGCATTTTAAATTTTATTTTATTTACCATTTCAATTGTAACTCACGAGTATATATAAAAGGGTTGGAAATGTGTGCCTGAAAGTAGTAGTTTAATTTTTAATAAATTTTCTTGGTGTTTTAATGCTACCTTATAGTCATATTATTTTATGCTTTAATGACAATTTAAATACAGTTTCAGAAAATAATTTTGTTTTCTTATAGTAAAGGTATAATAATCTTCAAATAAAGACATTCAGTAAATACAAAAATGTCACAACATAACCTAAGGGATTAATTCATTTATTTATTCATTTATTGAGTGGTACTAAATACTGAACCCAGGGATACCTTACCACTTAACTATATCCCTAGCCTTTTATTTTTTTATTTGAGACAGGGTCTCAAGACCCAGGCTTATGTAGAATTTGTGATCCTCCAGCCTCAGCCTCCAAAGTAGCTGAGATTACAGATCTGTATCACTGCACCTAGCTTAGAGAGCTAACTATTTTTAAATATTTAACTATTTTTAAAAATAGTTAACTCTGAAGATAGGGGAGCTCCAAAACACATTATTAAATTATTAATTGACTTTAACAAGTGAAAACCACTTCTGTAAAACTTCATACTAGCAATTTTTCACAAAAAAACACCAATAGGAACTAAAACAGATCAGTTCACTATTGCCTGGAAAGATAAAGAGATTTTATTCTCTTCCTATTAAGAGATCTTTAAGAGGAGTGATATTTGGTCATCTATACATAACAAACCTTTGGTATCACTCAGCTTTATTCCTATTGCTTCTAAGAAGAAAGGTTGTGATAAATCTGTAAGAACCACACTGAGTTGAATTAGTTTAAAAAATTAGCTAATAATCCCAATAGATTCAAAGATTTCACCAATAATATAATTCTGCTACTTCTGCACATTTCCCAAGTACTCTTTTGTTATTATAGAAGGCATCAAAATGTAAAAATATTTGATAGTATTAGCAAAAAACTTTAGGCAATTTTTTTTCAGAGAACAAGAGGAGAAGAAATAAATATGAGTTCAGATGTAGAGGTGTGCATGGGAGTGGTTGTGATGTGTGTTTTCTTCCCATGAGTCCAAAAAAACCCTTTACATCATTAGTGAAGCTCAGACAAAACTTTAAAGCAAATTCAGAGATTTGACAACCAAAGTCCAATCTCAAAACAATCCCATTTTAAATGTTGATGCTGCTGAAGAACAGGGGTAAGAAATATTTATCACTATTGAACTAACAGTTATTAATCATCTAATATGTACCACATGCCTCACATTTTAACTCATTTAACCTCAATGACGACCTTTCTGAATTGGGCTTCATTATTTTTTATTTATTTTTTTTTAAAGAGAGGGAGAGAGAGAGAGAGAGAGAGAGAGAGAGAGAGAGAGAGAGAGAGAGAGAGAGAGAGAGAATTTTTTAATGTTTATTTTTTAGTTTTCGGCGGACCCAACATCTTTGTTTGTATGTGGTGCTGAGGATCGAACCCGGGGCGCACGCATGCCAGGCGAGCGCGCTACTGCTTGAGCCACATCCCCAGCCCCACATTATTTTTTATTTCTAATGAAGAAACAAATGTACAGACATTAATTTGCCCAATATAACTGGATCACTATTTCAACTTTGTCTTTCCTTTCAGTTCACAAATATTTCTTTTGTACTTTCTGTTATAATATTTATCTTACAAATTCTTTTCCCTTTATACTGTACCATATAACCCTGAACCCCCAGCACAGAGCCTAGGACATATTAGGTTCTTAAAGAAGGTTCATTGAAAGATGTAGTTACTTGTTTCTTCTAAGTAAACATTCAAATAGATATTTGTTCAGGGTTATATTACCTTAAAACACCTTGTAATTCAAATAAAACATATTTTAAGAATAATTTTTAAAGTGGGAATCATTTTACTACTATGAACATCCTGGAAGCCCATGATAGGTGGCAAATACAAGAGCTTCACACTGGAAGGAAGTTGTGGTATAACACTCATTTTCTCAACCATGTGTGTAAATAGTGTGCAAGTGTGAGATCTGAATATCCAGCTCAATTACAAGCATCACACATGCAGTCTTTCAATGCTTTTTTCACACAAGGAATGATGACAAAAGGAAAAGCTTTTGAACATCAGGAAGGCATAAAATGTGTGGATTACTTTGTAATCAGGCATGGGTGGACAGGTTTGAATTCTAGCACTGCCACCTACAGCATACCCTGTCTTGGGCAAACTACTCCACTTCTCTGAGCCTCAGTTTTTGTATTATAAATGGAAATGATTACAACAGCATCTATCTTACACTTCAGAGATTATTGTGAAGACTAAATGACAAGATGTGTGTAAAATATTTGGCAAATACCCAGGTCAGAGTCTCATTAAATGTTAACTTTATGTTGGAGTACAGAGTTAGAAGGGCAGAAAATAAATTTTCTGGTAGGCATGGGTTTTAACCCCAATAGACAATGATCTCCTTCTTTTTATTCTCTAACCTTTAAAGCTTCTTAATATGTAGAAAAATGCCAGCTGCTGAATGAGCTGATCTCTATAACACTGGATTCCAGAAAAACTACCTGATTTGTCTTTCTTAATTGAATAGCATCCTCTTTAACACACACATACACACACATACTTTTTAATATTACAATAAAAAATAACTGCTTATGATATAATTTAGTCAGAAAAGGGAAATTATTGATTTCTTTATGATTCTATACTCCCTTTAAAATATGCCTTTTCATTTTCAAAAGAAAATACCAATTCTTTCCAAAGAATGATTACACCCAAACATTAATAAGTTTGAACACCTAAAAAATGTTTCAGAAAAAGAAATTATATTAACTTCTTATTCATAGAGAAAAATGTATAAGATAGTAATTGGCTTAAATAATTATATTCCTACTTCTTAGGTGGCACACGATGGATCTTTTCTCTCCAAATTACTTCAAGCCAAGCTAATTCCATGGATTTAAAATGCCTACATGACCAACAAATCAAGCTTTTCATTTCTGACTCCTACCCAAAAGACCATATTGTCTGAGTAGAAAAGCAAGAAATGTCTTCTATTTTGTGTGAGTGTGGCAGGGCGAGGGAGGGGATAACTTTATAACCTACATATAGGTAGGAGAAAATTCAGCTTTAGAGTATATGCTGCTGAGGGAAGACAAAAATCTATTGTATATCAGCCAATAGTTCTTGTTTTATTATTGAGACATTCATCTTCTTTTTAAATAGTATGTCAATTGTTCTGAATACAATTATTCAATACAATCATCTTCCCCAGGGCCCATTTTAAGTATCTTTCTGAAAGTAGAAAGGAACAAAGCTCAAGTTAAGGCAGGGCTCAGTACTAATATTGTTATTTTTTAAAAAAGAAAATTGCCTGGGGACATAGCTCAGTTGGTAGGGTGCTTGCCTCGCATGCACAAGGCCCTGGGTTCAATCCTCAGCACCACCAAAAGAAAAAAAAAAAAAAAAAAAAAAGAAAATTGCCAAGACTTGGCAGTGGTACACTGGAGTCAACAGACGGGGTATTTCCCAACAGCCTGCAGTATAATTCACAGAGTCAGATTTCTGGAGGCATTCCATACCCTAGCCAAGGTCACAGAACTGGAACAACTGCTATGGAGTAGTTGGAGGACAGGCAGTAAGACTGCCAAACAATTGAAGAAGAAATAAAATGCCGCTTTCTCCAACCTCCTTTATATCACTACCAGGCATTTCTCTGAGACAACTCTGAGTGTGTTAATCTCCAGCTCAAGAAGGCAACACTGGTTTTCAAACTTCACTTCATGAAGTCCCAATTGTTCTGTTGAGGGGCCAAGAGGACATTAATGTGTGAGAGAGAGCATCCAGACACAGGGAAATCCAATGCCTTCATCAACCACAGCAATTCCATTTGTATCTTTCTGGAGACACTGGAATCTTGATACAGAAAAACTCTTTTCTGTAGACACTGGAATTTTGGTATGAACATTTGTTGCTAAATAAGGAGTAAAAATGGTTGTTCTGATATTGTGGGTCCTTCTCTGGTCTCAAATATCAGGGATCTCCTAATAGGTACTATTCTACTTTCAAAACTACTTCTCACAACTTTCCCATACACATTGACTATTCCAATAACATGAATGGGTTCTAAAACCTCCTACATTTTCCATTATTAATCCCACTGCCAAAAAGTACCTTTTTTGCTGGCCTCCATGTACCATTCTATTCAATTTCTGTGGAAAAGGTGCTTTATTAAATTAGACCTGTCCCTACTTTCAAGCAGCTTTCATTTTAATGGAAAAAAAAAAACCTATAAAGCAATTAAATTAATATAAATCAGAATAATTTCAATGTTAAATAAGAGGTCCAACTCTTGTAAATTCTGATCAAAAACAGAGATAAAATCAGTTGTCCTTAGTTAAGTCAGAAAAAATGAGGATGGATACTGACATTGGATCTTGATGGCTGTAGACAGAACACGCAGTGAAACTCCTACTGCATAAACATATACAAACAAAAACATGGCAAAGTAGCTGGCATATTCTGGAGATGTGCAGGCAGGCATGTGGCTGGGGCAGAGTGAATGTAATTATTAATTAATTAATTAATTAATCCAGAATGAAACTTCAAAAACAGTTCATGAAAGGTCTATAATGTTTCAATAAAAAAATACTTAAACTGACATAGCAGTTGACAGTTAAAAAGTACTTTCACATAAATTATTTCCATCAATCATCAGAGTAATACTGATTAGTAGGGCAGAAATTACCATCCCCATTTTACTGATGAGGAAATTGAGGGGAAAAAAGATTTCTTAAGTATCAGCTACATATCAAGCACTTTACAAGGAAACTGACAAATATCATGACCTTCTGACATGAATAATTATCACTGCAACAATCTTATAAGTAGGAAAATAAACTCAGAGAAGTTGAAAGCCTTGTCCAGAAATAAGTGACAAGTACATGGCAGATTCAGCAACAGAACCAACCAGGCCATTTTTCTGCCACAACAACAATGTCCATTTTATTGTGGGGACCAAAAGAAAGAGGGGAGGGGAAATTTTTAGAAATTTTTAATAAGAGCAGTAAGAAAATCTAAATTATCTTTTAAATAATTCTTACAGCCAGTTGTGGTGGTGCATACCTGTAATCTCAGCTATTCAGGAAGCTGAGGCAGGAGGATTTCAAATTCAAGGACAGCCTGGGCTACTCAGCAAGACCCTGTCCCCAAATTAAAAGGCCTGATAGAGCATACTTGAGTTCAATCCCCAGTATTGGAGGGGGTGTGGGGGGAGTGACTCTTAGAACATTTCAAAGGATGAATTAGAGAAGAAAGATCAGTTGGGAGATTAATAAAATAATCCAAATGAGAAACCTGGCCTAAAATAAAACTGAAAACTTAAGAAGATACAGATAAATGTGAACATGAGCCACACAGAAAAAAGTAACACTAGAGGCTAGACCCCAGCCAGATCCACAAATTTTACCAAAGTCTTATCTCTTCCTCACAAGGTCTCAGCTTCACTTCTTTTTCTATACTTTCACTGCCCTTCTTGTGAATGCCACATGGTTAAGAATTCAACAAATTTCATCCAATATAACATGTCACTGGTTTCAAGATAGACTGTGATCTTCATAATACTAAGAAAAAGTGGTGTCAATTTAACTACAATGTGACATTGACTTAAAACACATTAACTTCAGATGTTAAAAAAAATCTGCAACTTTGAATTGATGAAATATGGTGATATTTCCTTTTTTTCCAATTTTATTTTCACATCTCAAGATTCTCCATGTCTTATAAGGAATAGCTTTTTAAATCCCATGACCTCTATTATAATACAATGCTTTATAATCATTCCTTGGGAATTGCTCACACTGTTTTCACAGACTTACAAGTATGCAGTCTGGACCAAAAGTTTCTCTGTCCAAAATATTAAGGGCCCCTTAAATTCCTGAGATCTAAGACCTAACTAGCTACTCCTTCTACATTATTCTATTACTAGTGGCTCTCCTATAAAAGAAAAGTGGAGGTAAGCATTAACAAAGAAAGTCAGTGGTGGTGATGATAACTATTACTTTTTTAACATTTTATTAGTTGTTGATGGACCTTTAATTATTTATATGTGATGCTGAGAATCAAGCCCAGTGCCTCACACATGCTAGGCAAGTACTCTACCACTGAGCCATAACCCTGGCCCCATAATAACTATTATTTACTAAGTGTTCATAAGGTTCTAAACACTTTATGGAGACTTAGATACTCGATGTTTGTGATTCTGTGATACGTACAGAAGCAATCTTATTATTAGATGGAGAAATTCAATTTTCAAATGATTATTTTTAAGGAAAAAAACTAGAAGAGAGTGATTTTTACACACAAAAAATGCATGTGAAAAGAAATATGCTTAATGAAACAATCCTGCTTCTGATTTGTGAAACATTGACTGATTACTTTTCTATGGTTATTTATTGACAATGGGTCAGACTGAAGCTTCTGTTCAGCATATTGTTATTTTTTTCTTTTTTAGAATAAACTTGTTTTGTAAAGTATGAACCAGCAGCAAGAATCAAAAGGTAGACTTCAGAGAGCCTGCAAGCCTCATTCTTAAAGAACACATCTTTCAGGATGTCAGCAGGTCTCAATATAAACATGAAAGAACAATGAAAAGTCAGCAAATCAGCAAGAGTGAATAAACATGTCAAAGGCTAGTGGCATCCAGTGACCATCTCATATCTTAATCAATGAGCTCATCGTCTAGCCTTCTCTCGTGAGGGCATCTTCATGAACCAAAGGATCAACAGAAACAGCACCCATGGTGCTTTCTCTTTTTTAAGTAGAATTATGTGAAAGTAACTGAAAACTGCTCCAAACCCCTTACATTGACAATCTTCTAGTAAATGAGAAAATGGATTTTTCTCCCAAGCTATGAGGTTTGAGACTATTTTGTTCTTAATTAGCTCATCTTTCACATGTGTTTTTAACAATTAAAGTCCATATATTTGCTGTTATAAAAAAGCAGATGCATCTGACTCACCTCCTTGGAATTTTTTTTTCATTTCTTTTTTTTTTTATTGGTTGTTCAAAACATTACAAAGCTCTTGACATATCATATTTCATACATTAGATTCAAGTGGGTTATGAACTCCCATTTTTACCCCAAATACAGATTGCAGAATCACATCGGTTACACATCCACATTTTTACATAATGCCATATTAGTAACTGTTGTATTCTGCTACCTTTCCTATCCTCTACTATCCCCCCTCCCCTCCCCTCCCATCTTCTCTCTCTACCCCATCTACTGTAATTCATTTCTCTCCTTGTTTTTTTCCCCATTTCCCTCACAACCTCTTATATGTAATTTTGTATAACAATGAGGGTCTCCTTCCATTTCCATGCAATTTCCCTTTTCTCTCCCTTTCCCTCCCACCTCATGGAATTTTGACTTTGTAATAATTTGTTCCTCAAGATACTACTCAATTTTTCAGTTGTATTTATTGGCTGAAAACCTGATTTCAAAAGGGAATCCCACAAATCCTCCTTAATAACTCCTCATTTTAACCCATCCTTAACAGTTATCTAACAAACTTTTTTGCTCACAATATATTGGTTATGATCATTAATTGTCATTAAGTGATAAGTTATTTCGCATTTTTTTTGTTAGAAGTCAGGGAGAGGATTCTTTCAGGAATGTCATGCTTTTTCCTTCCTACCCCATTTTCTTTTTTCTCAAGCTATTTTGTTCACATTACTATTGAAGTACCAATAATATTTATTATAGGAAACTGTATATTCCAAAATTCTAATTTTCAAATGTTCAAAAGTACCTGGTCTAGAGTAGTTAATAAATGTGTATTGAATAATTTCATTAATGTACCTCCAGGTCCCTAGATAATTTTATTTAAGGAAAATATAATATTAAATAATATTTGAAACAATAAAGAAAACACTTTCAAGTGAAAACCAAAACTAGAATAAGTCTCAAGTAAAAAATATAAATTGAAAAAAATAGCATTTTTTTCTTTTCTCATCCATTTTCTGCAACATCCAATTAAACTTCTCTTAGGGTAATTTTATTTATGAGTAGTTATATCTAGCTCTATGAATCTGACAAATTACTTTTCCCAATGTTGCAGAATAGATATTTAGTATTCGATAATACTAAATTCTCTTTGAAGCTTTTTATTAGAATATTGGCCTGCCTAATTAAAGATGAAATAGAACATTAAAATAAATTTGCATAGGTTGTATACAAATCACAAAGAGTAGTTGAGTAGATACTTAGCCAAAAGAAGAAAATGGACCAAAATTACAAATATTGCCTAGATAACCTACAAAGCAAATAAACATGCAACATATGAATTGAAGATGATGAATTATAGCTTTATCAGTTGATAAAACATCTACAAGACCATATTAGTGGCCCAATTCTTAAAAAAAAAGCATGGTTTATTGTTCTATTATTCCCAGTTCATAGGCAAATCCCTACAATCTCACAGAAATAATACTTTGGGGAAGTACTATGAAATTTCCATTTGAACATATGTCTTGTATTTCTCAAACACCAGAAAATGGTTCCTGGTATAGAGAAATTAACTTATCAACAACTGAGCATGTGGGTTGGCGTTATAGCTCAGTGGTAGAGCACTCAACTAGCATGTATGAGGCACTGGGTTCTATGCTCAGCACCACATATAAATTAATTAATTAATTAAAGGTCCATCAATAATTAGGAAAAAAAACATGCAAGAAAAAACAAAACAACTTGAGCATGTACATTGAAAGCATTTGCCTGGCATTCCTCTTCCTCCTCTCTTATCTGTCTGTGGAAGTCTCTCTCAGTCTTCAAGGACCAGGCAGCCACTGTGCTGATTTATCCTCAGACCACTTTTTCTGAATCTTCCTAGGGTTCTAAAATCTTCCTAGGCTATAACTGGAAGGCAGAGGTTGCACTTAGGTACCAGAGCACACTGTGGCAAGCTCAGCGATACTAGACACACTGAAAGTTGGCTTTTACTCAGTCACAACTTCAGCTCCCTGTTTCAACAGACTTCTGTTCCCAGTCCAAGCATAGGGTCCTTCATCGTTTGTCTATCAATCCCTAAAGAAGCAAGATCCTTTCTGCCACTTCTATGAACATAAGAGAGGGCAAGCCTCACACATTCACCATTCCCAGATATGTGGCTTTATAAAATGATACACACCAAATTCCTTTTGATTTTTGGAGGCTTCTGTTTGTCTATCATTTCTTACATATTTTATCAAGTTATCAATTCTCAATTGGAAATCATATCACTGTTAACAAAATGGTCCAAATTCTAATTAACATCACCATTAACCTTATGATTTGGTTAATATGAAGTAGGTGAAGAAAAAAGTTAAAGGGTTTTCAGTACTAAGAATTACTAAAGACCAACAGATGCTTGCTAAAGACCAAGCATCTGTTGGTCTTTAGAGTATCTGAGTAACTGGGACTACAGGTCCTCACCACCACACCAGACTTAAAATGCACCCTCTGAGGCTCAGGATTAAGTCTATCTCCTATATGAAGTTTCCCAGTTTCCTCTGTTCTCAAACTGACTTATATCACCTTTTCTAGATCTCCCATTGCATCCAGTACACATACTACTATAATAATAGTATTGAAAGGCTTCTGTTACCACTTTATAAGAATATAATTATTTTCATATTCTATTAATAATATATTCTCATTTTCTAGATCAAGAACCTGAGGATCAGAAGATAAATAATTGATAGCAAATGATGGAGTCAAAATGAGAATCCAAATCTATCCATTTTATAAATTCATGTTCTTTCCACATACTACATTATGATCCGGGAATGTATTCTCTCAAGTACTATTCCTGAGTGACTGTGTATAAGGTTTGCCTCCTCAAGAAACATGAAGGCTCCTGGAGAGTAAGTTCTAGAATGCCAAGGATAGCATTTTCAAATTAAAAAGGCACTCAAGTTGGTTAATTTGAACAGAGTTTTTCTTTGCTAGGCCGTTCTCAATACGTCCTGGTTGGATAAATTAATAACATTACAGGGCTGGGGTTGTGTCTCAGTGGTAGAGCACTTGCCTAGCATGTGCAAGGTGCTGGGTTCGATCCTCAGCATCACATAAAAATAAATAAATGAAATAAGGTATTGTGTCCAACGACAACTGAGAAAAAAAAATTTTAAAAACCAACATTACAACAACCACGAGCTTCAGTTCAAACTGGAGCTTTACAGACTCTGTCCTCTTGATTTCTGCACCCAGCCTTACCTACAGAAAGACTAAATTTTCTTTAAAATACTGGCAGCACATTATATAAATTAAGCACTTATTTTTATTGCTACTTGCATTTACATCAAACCATTAATTTCTCAAATTACAGTTGCCTTTTAAGTCCTCCTAGGTTGAAACACACTATTTTTAAATTCCTCATATTGTGCATATTTTTATGTATACATAACAAAAAAATTGCTTTCTTAGCCATTTAAGCATAAAATTCATTGTTAACACATTCACAATGTTGGGCAACCATTCTTGCAACTCTTTTTATCTTGTAAAACTAAAACTCAATACAATAAACAATAACTTCCATTCCTTCCTACCCCCAGCCTCTGGCAACCACCACTCAACTTTCAGTCTCTAGATTTTGACTCAAGTATCTTACGTAAGTGGTATAAAGAAGGGTTTGTCTTTCAGTGATTAGCTTATTTCATTTGTCATAATGTCCTCAAGTTCAATCATGTTTTAGCACACGTCAGAATTTGCTTCCTTTTAAAGGTTTAATAATATTCCACTGTGTGTAGATACATTTTGTTTTTCCATTTGTCCCTTGATTGGCCCTTGGGTTGCTCCCACATTTTAGCTACTGTGACTAATGCTGCTATGAACACCAATTTACAAACATCTCTTTGAGCTCCTGCTTTCTATTATTTTAAGTATATACCAGAAGTGATATTGTTGGATGATATTTTCATATTTTGAGGAACTAATATATTGTTTTCCACCATGCTTGTACCACTTTATATTTCAACCAACAGTGCACAAAAATTCCAATTTCTACACATATTTGCCAACACCTCTTATTTTCTTTCTTTTTTAAATTTTATTTTATAGTAGCCATACTAATTAGGGTGAGGTACTTATCTCATAATTGTTTTTAATTGCATTTTCATACTGATTAGTGATGTTGAACACCTTTTCATGTGCTTATTGGCCATTTGTTTAACTTCTTTGGAAACCTGTCTACTCAAGTCCTATAATATTTCTAAAGCAGGTTTTTGCTCTTGTTAAGTTTTAGGAGTTCTCCATATATTCTGGATATTGGTCTCTAGTCAGATAAATGATGTGTAAATATTTTATCCCTTTCTGTGTGTTGCCTTTTTACTCTGTTGATGTGTTCTGATGCAAAAATTGTAAAATTGTTCATGAAGAAAAACTTGTCTTTATTTTTTAACATCTGTGCCTTTGATATCCTATTTCAGACATCATTGACAAATTCAATGTCATTAAACTATTCTTGTGTTCTCCCAAGAGTTTTACAGTTTTAGGTAAAACTTCAACTTTGATCCATTTTGAATAAATTTTGCACATAGTGTTAGATAAGGTTACAACTTGATTCTTTTGAATATGGATATCTAGTTTCCCCAAACACAGTTGAAAAACTGTGCTTTTCTCCATTGAATGGTCTTTGCACTCTTGCTGAAAATCATTTGATCACTTACGTGAGAATTTTCTCTGGACTCTCTATTTCATTCTACTGGTCTTCATGTTTGTCTTTATAGCAGTACCACACTTTTTAATTATTGCAACTTTACACTAAATTTTGAAATCTGGAAGTGTAAGCTTTGTTCTTTTTTTTTTTCCCCAAGACTATTTTAGCTATTCAGGGTCCCTTTAGTTTCCATTTTGAATCGGAAACTGTGTTTTCCCATTTCTGCAAAAAATGTCATTAGAATCTTGATAGGGACTGAATCTGTAGATGATGCTGGGTAAGTACCGACACCTCAAAAAAAATATTAAATCTTCTAATCGTGGACATGGGATATGTTTCCACTTTCAGCAATGTTTTATAATTCTCATTGTACAATTCTCTCTCTTTCTTTTCTTTCTTTTTTTTTTTTTTTTTGGTTAATTCCTAAGCTTTTTAGTCATTTTGATATCATTATAAAGGGAAGTGTTTTCATAATGACCTTTTCAAAATTTTTCTTTTTTAGTGAATAGAAATACAACTAATTTTTGTGTATTGACTTTTGTACCTGGCTAATTTCCTTAATTAATTTATTAGTTCTATCAGTTTTTGTGGAAACTTTAGAACTTTCTATGTTAACAGAAAATTTTAATTCTTCCTTTCCAATTTGGGTGCCTTTTCTTTTCCTAGCCTAATTAATTTGGCTAGAACTTCCCAGTATTATACCAAATGGAAATGGCGAAAAGTAAGCATCTTTGTCTTGTTTCTGATCTTACAGGAAAAGTTTTCATTTTTTCACCATTCAGTTTGATGTTTGCTGTGGGCTCTACATAGATGGTTTTTATTTTGTTGAAGTAGTTTCCTTATATTCATAGCTTTTTAAGTGTTTTTGTCATGAGAGTTGTTGAGTTTTAACAAATGCTTTTTCTGCATCAATTCACATAAAAAAATCATGTGGGATTTTTTTCTTCATTCTGTTACTGTGCTATTTTAACAATTAATTTTTGGATACTGAACTATATTTGCATTCCAGAAATAAATCAGTCATGATGTATGATCCTTTTATCATGCTATTGATTTTGGTTTGCTAATATTTTGTTAAGGATTTTTACATCAATGGTTAGAAGGGGTTATGGCAAATAGTTTTCTTTTAGTGGCCTTGTTTGGTTTTATTATCCAGGCAATGCTGGCCTCCTAGAATAAGTCTGGAAGTATTCCCTCCTCTTCAAACTTTTAGAAACAGTCTCAAAGAATTGGTTATTAGTTATTCCTTAAATGTCTGGGAGAATTCATTTGCAAAGTTATCAAATCAAATTTTTTCTTGGTTGGAAAATATTTTATTATGGATTGCATCTTTTTACTAGTTATAACTGTATTCAGATTTTCTACTTCTTCATATTTAGTCTTGATAAATGTTTTGTTTCTGGGAATTTCTCAATTTCATGTAGGTTGTCCAATATTCTCTCATAGGGTTTTATTTATACTAGGTAGTAATGTCCCTGAATTCATTTCTGATTTTAGTAATTTAAGCCTGCTCTCTTTTCCCTTAGTTCATCTAGCTGACAGATTGTCAATTTTAATGATTATTTAAAAGATCTAACTTTTGATTTCATTGACTTTCTCTATTGTTTTTATATTCTTAATTTCATTTATCACTGTTCTTAATTTTATTTTTTTTTTAACTCTTTCTGCTAGCTTTGGGTTCCTTTCTTCTAATTCTTTATAATATAAAGTTAATCATTACTTATTCACTTTGATATTAACTTCCTTATATGATGTTTTAGAGTTAGACCCATTAGTCAATTAATTTTTGGATACTGAACTATACTTGCATCCTCTTCTCATATTTATAATGCCATGGTAGAATAATCCTGAATGGTCAAGTCAGAAAATTCAAAAATCCCCAAACTTCTTTATGTTCTAAGTATATTATTGTTTCTTTCCTTTTCTTTTTATGGGTCCTATGAATCATTAGATACAAAAATGAAATATTAAGGTTACTGTCAGAGAACATCTCATGATTTCAATGGTTAATTACTTCCATATTACCTAAATTTTACAAACCTCTGATGTATTCTTCCTTTGGTTTTATTACCCCAAGTTTCACATCTGGGCTTCTTACAATGCATGACTTTTATAGAAAGAACAGAGTCATGTAATAAAAAACACTGATGTGAGCACAATGACATTCAACTTAGTGTTTTATTCTGGGCCTCTGCTTTCAGCCACTGCTGCTGATTGTTGTGGATCCCATTTTCCAAATACATGCATTTGTTACATGCTTTAAAATAAGTAGATTACTATATATAATTGAAAGCAATATAGTGACTTTTAAAAATTCTAAAACTTAGGATTTTCAGTAATTCAGGCTAAGAGTCACTCTATCCAGACCAAATTCATCCACATTCTATTAACTAGCCCATAAATCCTGAGAAATAAGATGCCTCATCACAGACACAGACAGTGTCTGAAAGTCAATCAAATCAACATAGAAAGCCAGTAACTAAGATCTCAGCACTGCTCCCTGTTTAAATCAGAATTCAGTTTTTCAAGTAGTGCGCTAGAAATGCTAAGCCCAAAACATAGAAATACTATTGAGGTCAGCACTAAGATAAAGCATATTACTTTTTATGAAATTTATGTTTATATTCTTATATTTACACAGCTAGACTACATGACAGATACTACTACATTTGTTTGCTTTTTTAAAAAAATTATTTTGGAATATTTTTTTTTTTGAGAAAAAACTTTTTTTTGGTAGGAAGATATTTGGGGGTAACCTGAGTTGGTGCCCTCCCTTTCTGCTTCTTTCCTGTCAGAAAGGCTCATTCCTTAAAACCAGATAAGAAGGTAGATGCAGTAGGAACAAAATATGATATCCAAGAGCAGAGGTCAGCAGACTCTTTATAAAAGGCAGTTTCCGCACGTCATATCACTCTGCTTCAACTACTCAACACTGATGCTTTAACAACAGATGAGACACTACCAAAATGGAAGAGCAGTGGATAGTTTTGGCCCTGGGGTTTGCAGTTTGCCTGATCCTGACGAAGAACACAGACTCAAAGTCAGGTTCAAATACAGTTTTGTTTTGTTTATTTATTTATTTATTTATTTATTTATTTATTTATTTATTTTAATGTGGAGTTGAGCACCAAACCCAGTGCCTCACACATGCTAGGTGAGAGCTCTACCACAGATCTACAACCCCAGCCCTCAAATACTGTTTTTTATTAGCTGTATCACCACAGATAAATTATTTAATTTCTCTAGATATGTTTCTCATTTGTAAAATGAGGATAATTATAGTACCAAACTCATAGGGCTGATACAAAGATTTATATATAAGCCAATATATGAAAATGACAGGTACACAGTGAATGTTTAATATATGTTCCCTACATTGATATCTGAAATAATTACACATAAAAGAAGGTACTGTATGTGAACTTCTGAACAGATTAATGCATTCTGTTTCAAGGAAGTGCAAAGCTTCATATAGGATACACAAGTGGCCAGTAAGCCTATATAAAGTACTCGCCATCATTTGCTATCAAGAAAGGCACACCATAATAAGACAACACTGCACACCTGTTAGGATGGCTAAAATGAAAAAGAGACATAATATCAAATGCTGGTGAAGAAGAGCAAATGGTACTCTCATACACTGTTGGTGGGATGCAAAATAGTATAATCACTTAGGAAAACAGTTTGGCACTATCTTGTTAATTGAAAAATACACTTATTATATGACACAGTGATTTCATTACTGATATTTATCCAAGAGAAATAAACCATATGTCCACACAAATACTTGTTCATGAATATTCATGGCAGCTTTTCTCATAATACCTAATCACTGGAGACAACACAAATGTCCATCAGCAGGTGAATGGATAAACAAACTGTGTTATACACATGCAACAGACTACCACCCAATATTAAGGAAGAACACACTACTGAAACAAACAACATGAATGCTTCCAAATCACCATATTAAGTGAAAGAATACAGACCAGGGTCTATAACATATGGTTCCAATTATATGAAATTCAAAAACAGACAATTAAACAAATCCAGATACAGACACAAAGCAGATCAAGGGTTGCTGCAGCCAAACGTGTGAGAAGATTGACACCAAAGAGACACATGGCAACCTGTAGGCTGATAGAAAATCGTGTATCTTGATTGGGGTGGTGGTTGTTACATGGGATATACACTTGCTAATACTCATCAAAATATAAAGTCAAAATATATTTAAATAAAAAGTACCATGAAAATAGAAATGAGAAAGGAGATAAAACAAGTGCTAACAACTAACATGTTTTCAATGTCTCAGATCATCCTGAAGACCACAAATGCTTTGAGTATGAAATGCAGGGAAAAAAATTCCTTCTACATGTCACTCTTCTGTTTGTTTAGTTCCCTTTAAATGTCATGTCTGAAGTGGGTAGGGAGTAGGAAAACAGACTCTAGGATACTCCCTCACTATGGTTCCTGCCTCCAGCCTCCTGGTACTGATCCCGTGAGTATGAACAGGATTTGCAATCCAAAAGGATATGGCACAGTTTCCATGATAGTCCTTAAGAGCACTGCAGAGAGCATAATACCCACAGTCCTTTAAACAGTACCCTATTCCTTTTTGGAAATAACAAACACCCCCCTGGCTCTAAGGCACTCCAGATGGACATAACTTATAACAATTCCAAAGAGCCATTTAAACCAGGATAGGAGATTGTTGCCACTACTCTTTAGGCATATGGAGTTCTATTCTATAGCTAAAGAGAGAATGGGATGTAAGAAAGACAGTTTCTTAGCCTCAGTAATACACTCAGCAGTAAACTCAAATATGAAGAACATTGAACAGGCAAGCTCACAGTGTGCACATACAAAAGGACAGTGTGGTATAATGGAAAAGAATGACAAAAAGAAGTCTGAAATGTTCTGCCAGGGACAGCCCTGTTAATGATATATCTGACAGCCTCTCCACAGAACAGGGGCTTATGGTCCTTAAGGTATGTTCCAGGTCTAACAGTCTATCATTCTATACACTTAATATAAAAATCTTTGGCTGAACAATTATAGTCATTCCTCACTATCATACCACAGGTATGATATCAAGATCCAGCAATGCTCAATTCCCTGTGTAATCAGCATTCTATCGGCAAAAAACCTATGCAGATCGCCCGGATATACTTTTAAGTCATCTCCAGATTACTTAAAATAGCTGATACTATGTCAGTGCTATGTACATAGCTATGACTCTGTATTGTTTGGGGACCAACAAGAACAAAGTGCACATGTTCAATGCAGATGCAATTTTTAAAAATATTTTTGATCAGGGTTGGGGTTGTTCAGTGCTAGAGTGCTGGCCTGGCATGTCTGAGGCACTGGGTTCGATCCTCAGAACCAGACAAATAAATAAATAAATAAATAAAGATATTGTGTCCATCTACAACTAAAAAAAAAAAATTTAAAAAAATTTTGGATCCGCAGTTTGATGAAGCTAAGGATGCAACGGAATGGAGGGTCCAGTGAATAAATAATAAGTGGCAGGGGGATTGAGGGGAAACATGTATTAGGCATTAAGAAAACAATTATTTTATCTGCTAAGAGTACTTATTCTTAGAAACAAAGATTAGCATGCAGAACACATTTAATGCTCAGCATTTGGAAACCCAGTCTCATAAATGTCAACCCCATATATCCAGGTGGCAAAGAAAAGGCCATTCAGATCCACTAAGATAATAAAGGAATATATATAGTAGCTGTGGGTTATTTTTATGGAAGATTAGTACCCAGAAGTAGTCATTTAATGTCCAGTTTCTTATAAATATAACTATAAAATATTAACATTTCATATGCAAACTATAACTAGCCCTAGTTTATCTACATAGCCAGCTAGGGAAAAATAGGAAGAAAGTAGTAGTATTTTATAAAGCCTACCAAGAAACTAAAATCAAAGAAATACATGTCATATTTAAGGCTTCTTCTAGCATACATTAATTTAAATAGTGGAAAAAATAAGTTTGGCTTAAAGTCCCATTTTACCAAATCAAAGAAAAGAGAGCTAAATCATTTATATTCCACAGTTTACCTTCTTTCATCATTAGTTTACCATCCACTAAAAAGTGCTAAAGATATCTTCCTCAATTTTTGGCAATTTTCTACTATAGCTTGAAATTAAAAAGCTTATACTTGGATATTTATATTGTCATTTTACATTACAATTCCCAATTTCTATTCTCATTCCACTTAACACAGAAGTGAAAAAAAAAAAATACTGTGCTTGCTTGCAACTTATGCTGGTATTAAACTGACCCCTGCTGGCTTCTCCTTTTTTGTTTGTGCATTTATCAGATGCTACAACACCTAACTGCATTCTCCAGTTGAACCTGTATTTGATCAAACTGCCACATCAAAACAAGATATAGGGAAAAGATGGGTAGTACACCAATGCAAGTGGAAGGATGCCTTCCTCAGAGCTTTGCCTATTTTACTGGCAAAGACCTCACAACAAATTCACACTAACTTTCCATAGAATTGTCTCTGGCTGCCTACCAATTTATTCGACAGATCTATTCATTTAACAAATACTTACAAATTTCCAAGAGACCACAAGGAAAAAAAGATGCTCAAAATTATATCACCTGCCCTGCAGATAGGTACTCCCAGGTATGTATCAGTCATTTAAAAAATACATTTGAGAATTAAATTCTAGCAATATGATTAGACACCACACAGTCAGTGGAAGAACCTACCTCTGCCCAGCCTTCTACCTAGCCTTATGTAGCTTGAGATTCATTCCTGAACCAGCCTACAATTTTTTTTTTCTCTTCCATCTTTGTGAACTCACTGTACTTTACGAATAATACTAACAATTACTTTTTGACAATCTAATCTGGCCAGAGACTGTGGCCAGGTGCTTTCCATACACTATTGCACCAAACCCACCTGACAACTCTGTGAGATAGGTATGCTTATGCTTATATTCTTCAGGAATAGGAAATCTGTGCTATAATACTGACCCTATTGCACTATGTTTTTCTTTTGAATAGATGTTTCTTTCCTATGAGAGCAAGCATCTTGAGCATAAGGAATCATGTCATTGTCATCTTTGTATCCCCAATTTCTAGCATATCCTCAGTCCCTGGCACATAGTAGATACTCCAAAAATATTCCCAGAATATATGAATGACGACATTACAGAACGAATATGACTATTACACACTATGTGCATGACCTGTGCTTAAACACTGAGAAAGCAGAGGAAAACAGTGAAGAGGAAAAAGCTTTGATTCCTGAAAACGGAACTCCATATTGAAGAATCAAGAAAAGGAGAAGCCCCAAGACATGAGCCAACAAAAATGCTACAGAAAACAGCTAATACTATTCATTTAAAAATCACACAGGAAAAGGATTCCTACATTAGAGGATGATGATATTCACAAGCACTGTTCACTGAATCAAGGAACGCAGGGAAGAGGAGACAGAATATAAATTACATTGTTTTTGTAACATAATGATAAAAATCAACTGATTTGAAAAATATGTCTGCAAGATGTGGATTATGTGAATCCAGTTTTGAAGACCTATATATGTTAACTCAATTTATACAGAGCATGGCTGTAGGAAAGAAGATAGAAAACCATGAAAACAAAAACAATGTTGAGATCCAAAAATTTTATGCTTCCTAAAGAGCTACACACATTTTTCTTGTCCTTTCCTTACCTACCCTTATTTTTCAACACCTTTTCTTGGCACTTCA
Organism: Marmota monax; assembly: GCF_021218885.2. Taxonomy (NCBI): domain Eukaryota; kingdom Metazoa; phylum Chordata; class Mammalia; order Rodentia; family Sciuridae; genus Marmota; species Marmota monax. The sequence continues at coordinate 7,570,272 of NW_026695219.1, forward strand.
GACAGATGAAGATAAATGAAATACAGTAACTAAACTTCTTTGTTTGGATACAAATGATCCTTTGTATCAACATTATTGTTATGTAAGCACTTTTAATATTGCTTCTAGCAGATGAGACTTCTGCTCTAACATATGTTATGGGAAAAATGGCAAAAACATATTCATGACTAAAATAACTAAACAGTCAACAAAACTGCCTAGACAATATCATAAATCAATCTGGTTTATTGTAGTTGTTAACTATCTAGAGTAAACTCAAGATCCAACTTTTGTTCTCCACAAAAGAATGAATAACCAGAGACTGTCAGGATTTTGAGAACTTTCTATATTGTCCTCCCCTATACCAAATCACTGCTACAAACTGATTCCTTGAATGTCTGGAATTAACTTCTTCCTGTACCTTCCCTGGGACAGAAAAACATGAGACAACTGAAATGATGGTTCTTCTGCTTAATAATAGGCACATTAAAAATCTAAAATTTATTGCAGAAGCATATACTACACACACCCTTGCCCCATCCCCCAATAAAAACACATGGAAAATAAACATGACCAAAATAAGCTTCTAGGCTCTGGACCAAGACTGCCTAGGTTTAGACTGCACTTCTGCAAGTTTAATCTTGGGCAAGTCACTTATCTTTCTAAATGAGATATAATAAGATCACCTAGACTGTAAAACATAGCAATCACAAAGCACTTATTAGCACTCTACTGTAACATAAGTGTTCAATAAACTTGAGTTATTACCATTATCACCACTCCTATACTATTGTTCTTCTAATGACAAAACTGAACAAAAAAGACAGAAACTCAGAATTCTTACACTAACTAAACTGGGCTTGCATGTGTTAAATTATGTCCTTCCTGCCTTCTTCTTCATTTTCCCTTCCTGCCAATCATCAGTACTATGGGAAAGCTTCTTTTGTTCATACATAAATGAAGCTCTCATTATTATATACTTGTATAAGAATTATTATGGGAACTAGAGGTTTCAAATTGACCAGTAAAGGTCCTAATTTCAAATATTCTGCCCTGCTGATCGATTAATGACACTTGTTTCTATGAGACCAGAAAAAAAAATATAATTGGCACACTACAAAATAAGAAGTCCAAGATAATTTCTATCAGAACTTAAAGCACTCAGAGAAATCTACCAGGATCCCTGCTTGCCACATCTCTAGAATTTATATGTCCCACTCTTCACACAATCCTGTCATAAACAAAAAACAGCACATTCTTGTTTTCAGGCCTATGACAACTGTGACCTACACACAACCTTCAGGTATGCCATTCAGAACAGTCCAATCTCCCATAAGTGATTGGAAAATAACAAAAGGAAGTCTGCTTATCAAACTAATGTCAAGTGTTTAAATTTAGCACATTGATATTGGCTAAAATAGCAAATCAATCAATAGAAAACTTAAACATTATAAATTACTGGTGAAAAAAAGACTACATGAACCCTTTAGAAATTAAAATTAAATCTTAGAAAAGAAGCACATTCCATGTCACTTATAAATATTAACAGAACCAATAACAACAAGACTGGTAAATGTGCTGCAAACTGGCATACAAGGTTATCAGATGCTGCCCATTAGCTATTTTTGGAGTTAAATTAAGATTTCCCAACAGGCAAGAGAAGCAGTATTTCTGCATCTAGGAGCTGGTATTGTGCTGCAACCCCAGAACAAAGAAAGCCTGGGCTCACAGGTCTTTCAGCTTTCCTTTGATAAAGGGCATCACTTAAAACTCCAAGGGTCACTTGGTCTTCAAGGTGAATTCTCCCAATATCATGAAACATAAGTGAAACTTCCATCCTCTTAGGTTTCTGCATTTAAAGCAAAGCCTCCATCCCACAATAAAACTTAATAAAGGATAATAATAAAACTTTTCCTTCTAGCACAAGCCAGCACTTTTTAAAAAATCTGACACAAATCATCACACTGTTCCTATCAATGTCTCCTAAAAGCAAGTATTTTTCCACTGTCTTGGGGAAATTCAAATATATTTAAAATTTGCCACGTAAGTTATTTACCCAAGTTTTTACTCAATGCAAACTTCTTAGTATGACAAAACACTGACACTTATTCTATTCTCAAATTCTTAGGAAATTAGTACTTGTTTTCTATCAACTCCCTAAATGTCTTTAAAAAAATCCTGTTTTAGTAATAAATTGCCAACATAAATATATGCCCCACTCTTCACACAATCCTGTCATAAACAAAAAACAGCACATTTACATAAATGTAAATACAAAGACATCATTTTTGTTGACCTTTATATATTCACCTACTACAGGACCTGGCACATTTTTGTTGAGTAAATAGTACAGCTGTTGGCCAGGCATGGTGGTGCATGCTAGTAATCCCGGCAACTCAGGAGGATAAGGCAGGAGGATTGTAAGTTCAAAGCCAGCCTCAGCAACTTAGCAAGGCCCTAAGCAATTCAGCAAGACCCTGTATCTAAATAAAATATTTAAAAAGGGCTGGGGATGTGGCTCAGTGGTTAAGTACCTCTGGGTTCAATCCCTGGTACCTCCCACCCTTTGATTATCAGATTTCTGAATTCCAAATTGAAATGGGGAAATTTTCTCCAGTGACATTCATTACAAAAGTATAGTTGTACATCTCAGCAAAACATTTGACCCCAAAATATAATAAAATCACATTTTAAAAAGCAAGTCATTTTAGAACTTCATGAACATCAATCAATAAGAAAATATTAATAAAGATAGTCCCCAAAAGTTTGACATTTAAATAAGTCTAAAGTTGTCTTTGACTGGCTATTTGGGTAGCTTAGGTATGGAACATAAATAAGTCATCATTAATTAATGTTATCCTAAATATGAACAAAGTACTTAGATGAGGGAGCTGCATGCCCTTCCAGTGTTACAGCAGGACACTGCTTAAGAGGCTTGCCCATGGATCATTTCAGTCTCCAGAAAAATGTCCCCACATATGACTAATATTTACTATTTCATTAGAACATGGACACCATGACACTAGTGTTAATGGCTGAGTTCTATCAAACAGGAATAAAACTAAAAGTTATGATTTTATTGCAAGCAGAACATTACCAGTTTTGTCTCCAGTAGGCTATTCTAACATCATCTTCTTTAAATGCCTTTAAATACTGATTTCCTCAAACACTCTTGGAATCAGCATTAACCTTTCCTGGTTCCCTCATTAACAAGTTAATAAATCTTTAAAACATTTCATTCTTTGTTTCTGTGAAAGTTAGGTCTTTACTTTTTGAAAATTATAATTTAATACTATATTTTCTTTGTGGATCTAGAGTGTATGTAAACCTACCACCCACTAACACTGATCTCAACAAGTATCTTACAAAAATATTCAAGTAAAGTGAACAATCCTTGGTGGAAGAGGAGGAAGAGGAGGCGGGCAAGGAGAGGAAAGGGAGAAAGAAAGAAAATTAAGACAGATACCTAAATTCTCAGCAATTTTCTGCTGTGATGTGAAATTAAAAACCTTATAGGTGAACTGTGTACTTCAGTTTCTATTCACATTCCACCAGGCAAGGGAAGACCTGAAAGTTCTCCAGCAAAAGGATCAGGGAAGGGGCTGGGGTTGCCTCACTAGCCTTGTACATGTGAGGCATTGGGTTCAATCCTCAGCACCACATAAAAATGAACAAAATAAAACAAAGGTATTGTGTCCTCTACAACTAAAAATACTTTAAAAAAAAAGGTATCAGGAAAGAGACACATGGTTAATTTCTTAACCTATTAACCTATTAGGTATGGTTTCTCTACAGGAAGTTTCTTCATAAATGAAGTGCACCTGAAAAAAAAAATCTTATCCAACCTTCAAATTCACTCATAAAAAATTCCAAGTCTTGACTTTAGTTCAGAGTGTGAGAGTTTCAGACACATCATCACACAGTTAAAGTCAGAGCCATTTGCAAATTCCTCATACCACTGCTTTTCTTTCAGGTGTCTAGTGTTCAGTTTTACCAATATCAATAAGCAATGCCACGATTAGCAATACAGAAGGATTAAAAGCAGAAAGAAAAAGTCTCATATAATAAAGGGGGAAAATCCTATATATATGTGTGTGTTTCCTTACTCCATCTCTTCTCCTCTGCCAGGTCTAGGGTGAAAAATATCTAGCTTTATTCTGAAGCACACACACCTAATTGGACACATACTCTTCATAATTTACCACACTGACATCTTTATCATCAACTACCCTATCATCAGTTACAAAGCAAAAATAAAAAAACAAAGAAAATTAATAATAGGCAGTTCCTTTGGTTACATTCTTCTTTTTAACGACCATTTTTCAATATAAAATAATATATACTTTCTGCTGTTTAAAAAAATAAGACTATTTGTTACCTTGTGATAGTAAAATCAAACAAGGTTTTGTTTTAAGCGCAATAGAAAATATATAGGTCAATAAAGTGATTTTAATAAAAAGAAAATAAAGATTTGAAAGTACTGGCATTTCCAAATCTACAGAATACTGATGACTACATGGTCAAGATGAGCATCAGTTACAAATTATGTATACAGCTTGCTAACAAATTAGGGAAATGTTCCCCTTTGGTTTCTTTCCTGACTACTTGTAAAATAATATTCGCACAAATTTGCAATTCAAATTTGATGTCTTATGAGTACATTTTGCAGATCATGCTCTGAGAAGGGAGAGAATGAGCTAAGAGTTGCATGGAAAGTATAATTTGCTGCTGGCTTTTGGCCAGAAACACTAGACCAAATGTTTAGAGACCAGGAGGCATCTAAGCAAACCCAGGGCATCTGGACTTCTCAGGACTGGTTGTTGCTGTTTATTTATATGTAGACCTCCAAACAAAGGGTCCAAGAGAGTAATTCCTTAAATTAGAAATTCATGCATTTTAAAATGTATTTATTTTATTTACAGAAGACAGAAAAGGAAGTGCTTTGAGGGCCCTTAGAGAACATTTGTAACAGCAATGACAAGAAGTCCCAGTGATTTAAGCAACACTAATACCATATGTATGGACCTATGTTCAGCTGTAATTTACACATTAAGTATAAGCTTTTATTTTCATACTTGAGAAAACATGCCAAGTATTCAGTATTTATAATCATAGTTAACTTGCAGAATGAGGAAGCTAATTACAATGGAAAGAAGGAAATACTGGTCTTGGGAAAAAATGAATTTGATTATCACTCAGGTTGGTAGTAAAGGAGTCATTTCTACCTTCCACAACCAATCTAATATGCCTGCATCTCAAACTTACTATAACTGTCATGTATTAAAGAAGACATGATCACTATATGGACAAATATATTGCTAATAAAAATCCACTCCAACACACCAGTCACTCCAGCACAGCTCTATGTAATTTTCATAGGGATATGCTGTAGTAAACCATGTGACACAGTAAAAAGCATGACATATTACAAGCTTTCCTTAAACAAAGCACCATGAACAGGTATTATCAACTTATTACTTGAGAACATTCAAGGGCAAAAGGGTCATTCTAAAACAGGAGACTCTGTAACAGAAAACACAAGGAACTAAGCAAATCACAGAGAGGTTAGGCAGGATGTGTGGAAGATGTTGCAAAAACATAGCAACTCAATAAATAACTATTTTCAAGAAAATAATTTTAGTAAATATTAAGAGTTAAGATTGGGGGCTGAGAACTGTGGTTGTGGCACAGTGGTAGAATGCTTGCCTAGCACATGTAAGGCATAGGGTTCATTCCTCAGCACCAATAAAAAATAAATAAACAAAGGTTTTTAAAAAATGATTGAGGGCTTGGATACAGCTCAGTACAAGAGTACTTCCCTATAATGTGGGGGTTCCTGGTTCTATGTCCTGCACTGCAAAAATACAGAAGAATTGAGGAGGGGGGAGGGGAGGGAGAGGGGGAAGGGGAGGGACAACTGGTGAAACTACTCCAGGAAACTCTGCCCTCCACTTAGGTGCACAACCCATAGCAGACTCAGAGGAAGAGTATCTAACCTGGGACTCAAGGTAACTCCTTTGCTTTCACCTTCTTAGAATTCTCTCTCAATCACTAATAACCCCTTACACACTTATCTTCAAATCATTATCTTTGTTGATTCCAATACTCATACCTCTTCAACACAAATTAACAGAATTAAAGAACTCTACCCTGCCCTTCTAATTAAGCCCTCCTCTTCTATTCACAGTAAAGTTTCTTTAAAGACCCAGCACTCATTACTCTAAGGGACTCCAACAAAGCTCACCAAAGGACCCGTTTCTGAATTCAATCAACACTTTTCAGACCTGCAGCATTTGCCTACCTCCTGGAAGTATTTGTCTCCCACCTCTTCTTTCTATATAAACTTTCTCTCCAGGTTTTCCTCCTACTTCACTCTCTCAATCATCTTTGTTGGCTTCTTTTCAGCTTTTTTCAGTATTGTTGTTCTGAAGGCTTCTGTCTCTTACTGCCTCTGTTTCCACCCTCTTCCTATACCTCCACAGCATCAGCTATCATCTATATACTTCTGAATTCTCAATTTCCTGCCCAAATCTTTCTCTGAAGTTTCAGTCCCATATATCCAGCCCTCTTCTGACTTGGATCTCCCACAAGTGTTTCATATCCAACATGTCCAAATTGGAATGCATGGTCTACACAGGCACCTCTCGCTCCTTTTCTCTTAATTCTAAGGTCTGCTTCTGTGTATGTACTTACTGTCTTTCTGCAAGGCACTGCCAGTCACACAGTTAACCAAATGAGAAGTATGGGCACCCTCTATGACTCCAGTCAGACTCTAAGTGCTAACAATTTTACCTTCTCAAAGTTTTCCATTCCTTGCTTCCTTCTTTCTCAGTGCCCACTACTACCACTGTCATAGCATGGATACATCATCTCTTGATTTTATTATTTTAAAAGATTCCTGATCTCAGTTTTGCTTCCTACAATCTAAAGCCAAAAGTTCTTGGGTTTTTTTTTAAATTTTTTTTTTTTTAGTTGTTGATAAAACTTTTTTTAAAAAAATGTGGTGCTGAGAATCAAACCCAGTGCCTCACACGTGCTATGCAAGCACTCTACCACTGACAGACAACCTCAGTCCCCAAAAGAACTTTCTTAAGTACCAATCTCACTTTCCAAATCCCATTTCTCTTGTTAAATTAAAAATCCTTAAATGGTTTTCCTTCAAGATAAAATCCTGCCTATCTTTAGCCTCATTGCTCATTAATTTTCTGCCTCCTGGCTATGCTCTGGCCAGGCTAAATTGCTCAGCAGTTCCAAAAAGCAACATCTTTTATATCTATCTGTACCTTGGCATATACTACCATCCCTGCCTGGATGCTCCTTTCACACACACCTAAGAGGTTCTGTGCTTCCCATCACCTTTTCACAACCTGAGTCGAATGCCCTCTCATGTACTCAAAGCCCAGCAGCGCCCCATAAATGCCGCACAGAACCATGACTATATACATTAATGGAAATTAACCAATAGTTATTCACTGTAACCAAATATAAGTGGCTAGCACAATGGTCACTCAATAACTGGCATTCCAATAACATGTAACAGTTTGGCCTAATGTCGGCTTCTGGTATAATTTATCTATGTTAAATTGAAATTATTCAGAACCTCAGAAAAACATTTTTTGCTAATATTGATTACTAATAAAGATAATCAAAGACTGGAATAGTCTCTAGGTCTTAATAATATAGTAAATGTTTAAATAAATATTATATATACTTGAAGGAATCTGTATACCTTCCAAAGGCTTGATTACACCAGTGTCTACCAGATCAATGGCTTCAGAAACTGGCTTGCCAATCTCTGCATACCAACATTACAGGCACACAGCAGGCACTCAGTAAGGTCTGATTAAGCCCTGGTGAATGAATGATATAAAAGTAAAAATAAAAATACAGGAGAGAACTAGAGTTTACCCTATTGTAGAATTAGCCCTAGAATTTCTAATTTCTTGCCTAGACCAGACTCCGCTTATTTATAAATGATCAGTCTTACTGACAGCAGACTAGCATTTCCCAGAAGTATTCAGCTCAGTATTCATTATTCAACAAATAGCAGTGTCTATTATGGGCCAGCTACTGTGAGAGGCAAAAGAATTAGTTGGAGAAAACAGTGGAAAGAGAAACGGACAATTCTAGTCCCAAGTCCGTCCAGACATTTAATAGCTGTGATCAGGGCAAACCAATTGAGTTCTCTGCCTACAAACATAATACATAAATTGAGAATAATATGTCTATTTCACAGGGGTACTGCAGAGGTTAAATGAGATGATATATAAACTCAATATGCTGCATATTTGTTATTCCTGTTATCCTCTGTGAATTAAAAAGCAATAATAAATATTTTATGTATTACTTTATTAAAAACAGCCCATGACACAAATAATACAGAGATTAATATTCCTACTTAGAAAAGCAGTCCTAGGGAACCTAAGTAATTTCCCTAAGGCCACTCTGCTGTTAGTAGGTGGCAAAGTTCTTTGGTGTCTGAGACACAAATGTGATTCCCTTTACTCTGTCTCTTACAGATCTCACTGGTACTTGACAGTGTAAAAGACCCTACCCAAAGAGAGTAGAGTTGAGAAAGCAAACACCTTTTCTTTAATACTGTAGCTAATAAGTTGTTAAGCTAAGTGCTTAAATTAATTTTTCTAACCAAAGAAAAACGTTTTTCTGATTGGACACAGTATAACTCCAACTATAAGAAACAGCATAAAGTTTTCACAGTCAAAGAAAGGTCCCCAGTGCCATAAGTTTTGCTTTAACAAGAAAATTCTAATATTAAAAACTGTCAGGTTGCCATGGTAGCAATCTATTTGTGATCAGGAGGCTAGTGGTATTCTGTTATATTTCTCTTAAGGAAAAGTAAACTAGATGTAGCCAAGGAATTTAATAAAAGTATCTGCTGGACTAGAAGCAACATACAGCTATATTTAGGCAATACCACAGGATTTAAATATACAGCAGGAGACCCTCAGGTTACAATACCAATTCTATCAATAAAATTAAAAGATTTTGACCTTGACACAATACAAGCTATAGCCATATGATCTGGAAAACTCAATTCTCTGAACAAGAAAAATAAATCGTTAAACAACTGAGATGACAGCTATGGAACAAGAAAGTTGGAATTCATCAAAAGGAGAACAAAATCAATCCTCAAAGGAAGTATGAATTATAAAGAGTAAATTTCTCACAAAAACTTCAAAGGTTTGATTTGGGTTTTTTGTTTTGCTGTGCGTGTGTTTGGAGGGGAGGTTCTACACTCTAGGACATCCTTGGATGATTTAACCTCTACTTTTATGTAGAAAATATCAGAAGGACATATTCAAAATAAATTGATTCCAAACAAAAAAGGAAGGAAGTTATTGTTGTTAATTAGGCCATTGTGAAGTCTGGACACGCAGACTGCTTGGGCAGACATGGATAATTTCTATACAATCAGCAAAGCCTCAGTCATGCCTAGGAAAATCATACAAATTTTCTCTCCTTTACAAGTACTTGCTTCTACAACTGTCCAAGAATGGTAACATTTCTCCTCACAACTTCAGCAGAGAACAGGTCATTTCTTTTCCATTTGTAATGATTTTACAGAATAGCACATGAATGCTGAATGTCCTAAAAAACAACCAGAATAAAAATTGCTATTCCCTTAATTTCAACAATAAATTGGCTTTGCAAGAAAAATATAAGCATTCAAAACAGAAAAAGTAGCCAGCTCTTTCCTTAACCTCTACAGTCAGTGCAGATTTATGTAAAAATAGCAATATTTACATTTCATATTAGGCATTTTACAAATACTTACATATATGTAACTAGTTTATTTTCTGAAATACAGTCCTAAAACCTATGTAATCACCTTTTTCTACATAAAAAGTAAAGTTTTCCTTCTAGTTGCCATATAAAATTAAAGAACTGTTTTCACCTATTGAAGAGAATTAACCCAAGATACTTTTATTCACAGTTAATATTAGAGCAAAACATAGCAATGTTTTAAATTTTATTAAGTTCAGATAAGATACTAACTACTTATATAAATAGCAACGTCTATATCCAGAATAAGCACTGTATTTTTGTTTAGGTAGTGTTTTTAAAGATCAGGAAGTATTTGAATGTTAAGACAGATTCAAAAGATTCTAGATTGAAAAAATTACATGGACAATGATAATATTAAATGAATACAGTAAAGGAAAACATAGAGTGATATAGATTTGAGGAAAAGGGGTAGATAATCATCCAAGCTTTAAACAGTCTGGATAACGGGATGAGGATGTGTAGTAAACACTGGTTGAAATACCAGGTTGGCACACAGGAGACCTGAGTTCACTTGCTAGTTAACAGCTGCATCTAGCAAAGAGGGTAATATAACTCAAGAAAACAATATGGAAAAGAGTAAGAGAAAACAAGGGTAATCCTTGAGGGAGAACAACATTTAAAAGTCAGTGGAGTTTGAACAAACAAGATGATATAAGGTGTCTTCAAATTCGTGGAAGTTTTCAAGAAGGGAGCAAACATGAGAGGAAGGGAAAACTAAGCCTACTCAACATTGAGGAAGCACCTAGCTCTATTAGTGAAATCACTTCAATACAGTGTGGGAGCAGAAACTCCTCTACCCAGGGTGTGTGAAAATGAAAACAATGCATCAAACACTCTCCTGTGCCCTCAACACTAAATCAAGACTCCTCAAGAGTTGAAGGCCTGGGATTCTGGCTTACACATAACACTTCCTATTCTAAAGAAACAACAGCAGTGTTTGTTCTTAAAGATAAGAATCCTAGCCATATTAACAAATTTCTTGGAAAAATAGGAGTAGTAATTCTGAAGCATCAAATGTCAACAGTTCATTTATTTTTCTAATGTGTAAATATCACAGATCATTCCATCAATTGGAGAGTACTTACTTACAAATCTACCTAGGATTAGTAATGCTTTCTAATTAAATTAAAAGATTTTTCCTTCCAAGACTTTTATTTAGGTCCTACATATGTGTTATTTTGTTTCATCTTTGTTTCTCAGACCAATATCTCTAATGAACATAAATGCAAAAATTCTCAATAAAATTCTGGCAAATCAAATACAAAAACTTATCAAAAAGATAGTGCACCACAATCAAGGGGGGTTCATCCCAGGGATGCAAGGTTGGTTCAACATACAGAAATCAATAATTATAATTCATCACATCAATAGACTTAAAGATAAGAATCATATGATCATCTCAACAGATGCAGAAAAAGCATTTGACAAAATACAGTGTTTTTTTCAAAATACTAGAAAAACTAGGGGTAACAGGAACATATATCAACATCACAAAAGCTATTTATGCTAACTAAACACCAGGCCAACATCATTCTAAACGGAGAAAAATTGAAAGCATTCCCTCATCTTTGTTTCATAGGACAATGATCTCCATATTATAGAAGCAGACAGCTTTATTCTTTGGTCCCTGTTAACAGGACATCTTGGATTTAATTGCCAATATTATTTATGAATTATAACTGTGTTTTTTCAGTATGATGAATAATATTCCATCATCTTTAATTTTTATGAGATGCTTAATATGAAGGGAGATGGGGCAGTATAGCTGCTCTTTTCCTCTCTTGCTACACCCTCTTCTGGAAAGACAATAAACAACATAAGCTTTCTCCTTTGTCTATTTAAACCTGTAGATGCAGAGACAGTTCTGTCAACAGCCAAAGAGAAACAGAAAAGAACTTTCAAGCGAACCATTCATAAAATGCAAGAACACATTTACTGATGTATAAAAATAATAATTAGCAGCTATTACAGCAGACAAGAAAAGAAAGCACTAAAACATAACTGCATATTATCAAGGACTATGAAGGTAGTAAACTGAAAAATATCTAACTGTTGACTATTAATTACTTTTCCATCACCCACGAAATGCAGAAAAATTTATAGATTAAACCAAATAACTAATGGAGTGACTAAGTTCAAAATACTTGAATGTGGGGGAAAAAAAAGCTGTTAATAGTGTAAGGGCCTGTCCTATATGACCAATGTAATTCAGAGGACATACAGGAGCTGCCACATTTAGTTCCAAGTATTCTTTGTAAAATCAGACACATAAGGGGATTTTTGCTCTAATAAAGTAAAAGATATACCTCTACCACATTAAAAAATTTTTTTTCTAAACCTAATGGCTTTAAAACCATGGCTAGACCAAAAGGCACCGTTATGTAATTATGATGACAGGACGACCAACATTACATAACACCCCCTGTATATTATCCTCTATTGTCTAAAGAAAGAAGGAAAGCCTGTACTTTTAAATGCCAGAGGAAATGGTCAAGTCTGATAGAATTGTCACAGGTTGAAAATTTCACAGGGAGAAGAGGGGGACTGTCAAAAATCTCATGGTTTTGTCATGTAAAAATTCAAGATGTAAAACCCACCAGAACCAAATAACTAAAGAAATGATAATTAACATGACAAAGATAAATAACTTATAATTATCAGCAAGTATTAAAAAGAACAATATCCCATGCTAGCAAAGTTGTAAGAAAACAGTGCTCTCACATGCTGAAGCTTGTAAATCTGTATAATGTATATTGGAGCACAATCTAGCAGCATATATAATAAAGGCAAAACTTGCCACAACTAACTTCATTTCTATTAATTTATGCTACATAAAAAGACCCACTTTGATGGCTTGGTGGTACTTTCTGATATATCAGTATATCATCAGTATACTGATGTTCCCTGCAGTGGAAACAATTGGAAATAACCTAATAGGGTGTTGATTAAATTTTTATGTGTTCAAACAATGGAACAGTGTACAACCATTAAAAGAAAATTATACATGGTTATATATAGGTGTGTCTATACTAAATATGGATACAGACACAGAACCAACTGTTAACAGTGTGACATTCAAAGAGTAAGGTTTCTGGGGCATTTGAATTTCTGACCTCTATTTTTACTTATTCTTGTAATTTTCTATGATGATACACGGAAAAGTTTTTATTAAGCTTAACAAACATTCCAAAGAAGTTGTGAAATTTATTAGCAAAGTTGAAAAAATAGATACTTGCATGTATTATTGACAATGGCTTTTGTAAGCATGGAAGAAGGATCAGAGATACTTAGAGAATTAAAGGTAAAGTGACAATTCATCTATACAGTCTATTAGAGAAGACAAGAAATATTCAAAATTGTTTTCCTGGGAATATGGGTAAGGAAATTAGCCTAGCAAATTCAGATAAAGTATTACCAGAATGAAGGTGCTATCAACCTTTTTCCGGAGGGGTCAGAGGTAGCAAGGTATGACTTTGTAATTTTTTATTCCAGTGTGCTTTCTAGGTGTTGAGTCAGAGACACCTATATCAGGGGCCCAATTTTGCCAGTTACTAATTATATGATCCTGGGCAGTTCCATTACTCTCTCTAAACCTGAGTTTAAATCCTGTAATACAGGGACAAGATGAAGAGTTTAAAATGCTATGAAGATTTAAAATATAATATATGCAACACCAGGGGCTGGCATACAGCCAGTACCCAGTGCTGGCTCTTGTTTTTTCATTACCAATTACAAAGACCTGAGGAAAACAAAGCCCAAGTTTTATTACAAACAAAATAGAAAAAAGGAATATTAACATCAGAATGGGTAATAGAAAACACTGGCCTGTGAGTGGAGTTCATTTTCTTTCTATAATAATGTTACCCATCCTAAAAATAGTTCAGCTTTCCAAAGATACAAGTCCCCTCTGATTATCAATACCAACCATGACTCTGTGCAAGTATTAAAAATACTACCAGGTCTAAAATATACACACGGGAAACTGAATGAACATCAAAACCCAACTCTCCCTATTAAATATAAAGGAGAACTTTAGGAAAACATGAGGCAAAGTTTTATGAACAAATAAAATGTAAACATACTGAAAAAAGAACTGAAACTAGTTGCTCTGATCAAAGCCCAGACATTTCCATCATTCAACAGATTTAAGTCAGCAAACACTTATTAAGCAATTTGCTGCTCCCAAGGACATCCAATTCTAACAGGAGCCAAGATAAACCAGCAATTGTGATACATGACAGAATGAGAGGAGCAGTGGAAGGAAGCTCCACAGGAACCAGAAAGAGATAGTGAACTTCCTCCAGTGACAAGGGAGGACAACGTAACTGCAGTGGCAATGCTTTTCAGGTTCTAGTATAAATGACAGTGGCACAAATTAAGATTCACAAGTCTAATAAGTCTAAAACAATGAAAGTATGTTTTAATAAGATGGATGCACAAATTTATACTTCATGAGCATATTTTTGCCAGATGCAGTGGCGCACACCTATAATCCCAGCAATTCGGGAGACTGAGACAAGGATATCCCAAGTTTGAGACCAGACTCCAGCAACTTAGCAAGAACCTCAGTAACTTAGTAAGACTCTGTCTAATATATATATATATATAGGATTAGGGATTTAGCTTTTGGAAAAACACTCCTGGGTGAAATCCTCAGAATCCCCCCACAACAAAGAATAGCCTATTTAGTGAAAAATAGTATGTTACATGCTATAAGAGACACAACAATATTTTCAACACCTCCTATCCTAAACAATCCAGTTGGAAAGCAATCATATGTATTGTATTGTGAACTCCCTCAGCACATCTGATGTGTATTTTTATCTTTGTATTGCCATTCTTTTACACAAAGCCTATAACATCATTGGCACTAAATAAACATCTGGCAAATATGTGAAAATATAAAAGACTACAACACAAAATACAATGTTATATGTGCCGCTGGTAATCAGTATTAGAGAAGTCTAGGAGAGGAACACTGGGTATGCAAGGAAGATGAAGACATGAACAATTTTTTTTCATCCACCATGCACTCTCCATATTTCTCAAGTAATCATCCTTTCCTCATTTTCTTCCTCTATGTTCCTTTGTTAACCAACTCCTAAGGCAGGCATGTGATCTAGGCCAAATAAATCAAAATACTACATTCCCATGGTTATAGCAATTAGTTCAAGAATGCCTACCTGACCCAATCCATGCCAATCCTTGACTCTAGATCAAACATTCTCATCTAATCACAGCTAATTTGGGGAATTACATTTTAGCAACCAAAAAAAGTTATTTTCCTGCTGATCAGGTGCTAAGAGGTGAAAACTTAGAATTCTGCCCACTGCCTTGCCTGAGAAAGGAACAACTCATGAAAGGAAAGCCCACCAATGAAGAGAGACCAGCCCCCAGATTTGGCAATGCTAAAGAAAGGCATTTTTCTGTTCACAACCAACAAATTCCTTTTCCTTCATTCAGTTTAGATGGGATTTTCTGTCATGTGAAGCTGTAAAAGTTTTCACGGAAAGATGGAATTAAAATCCATCACTGAAGAATATGAGGTTTTAATAGAGAGGGGAAATCAGGTGGAAGGAATTACACAAACAATAGGCAACAAGAAAACAGAAGACTAATTTTGTTATAATGATTACATCTTTTTTATTCACATTTGGGTTTTAATTTTAAGTAGAATGGGTTGGGGTTAGCTAAGGAGTTTGGGTTGATCAAGTTGGACTCCTCACATTTAACTAACAGGAGTTTCATGGTCCAGCTCAGATAAATTATTGCCATATGGGAACTGACACAGTATAGCTACAACTACAAATTTTTCAACCAAAGGTTAAATCCAGACTTTAAATGTGTTAACAAGCATTAACACTAAAGGGTGGGGGCGGAGTGGGGGGAATGACAGGAATGTACAAAGCAAATAAATAAGCCTATTGGACAAGATCCAGCAGTTAGATTTGTCACATAGGGGCTACATATAATGACCAAAGAAGTAAATTCAAATTTATATAAAGGTATGTAGACCCAAAAAAAGGTTTTCTTAACAACACAAACACATGATGCCAAAGCAACAGAAAATAATTTTAAAAAATAAAAATACAAACACTAGTGTTCTTCAAAGGAACACTATATAATGAAAGAAAGAAAACTCTAGACATACAGAGAAGTGATAGTATGAACTGCTATGATACTGAGCTCCTTTCACAGGAATACAGTAAAGTCTCACTTAACAACAGAGAGACATTCTAAGAAATGCATTATTAGGCAATTTTGTCATTGTATGTGTATCATGAAGCACACCTTCACAAACCTGAATGGGATAGCCTAGTACACATCAGGATATGTGTGTGGGGTGTGTGTGGGGGGGTGTGGGGGTGTGGAGGAGAGAGAGAGTGGGGGGACTGTTACTTCTAGGGCCATGATGGACAAAACAACATGAGATTAAATCAAGCACAAAAGCAGATTACCAGCATAATGAAGCATACTGAACTTTTTTTTAATAAATAAAAGGAAAATGCTCTAGAATAATGATTAAATTACAGTATAGTAAATATACAAACCAGTAACACAGTCATTAATTATCATCATTACTGAACATAACTGTATGTGCTATGCTTTTGTGTACCTCAGTGTAGTAGGTTTGTTTACACCAGCATCATCACTAACACACGAGTAACGAATTGTGCTGTAACCTTATAATAGCTACAGTGTCATTAAGCGACAGAAATACTTCAGCTACATTATAATCTCATGGGACCACCATCAAATATACAGCTTTCATTGAGTGAATGTCCTATGGCTGTAGTTGTAGAGTAGATTAAAATAATTAAAGAATCCATACTGTCAAATCAGGTTGCCCTAGTTACTATCCAGGTTCCTCTATTCTATGGTCTTGACTCTAGATCAAACATTCTCATCTATAAAGGCTTGTTAATAATAAGCCTTGAGGGTTGTGAGGAACAATTCAGTCAATAATGTATTGTGCTGACAGGATCTTAAGATGGTGCTGAAGATTGCTGCCACTTGGTGTGCACACTCTGTATAATACATGGGTGCTGTTTAAAGCCACTAAGACTGTACTGATTTGCTATGCAGCTATAGAAAACTAGTACACTTACAAAACACTTTTGAACAGAGCATGACTCATAGTCCTCAATAAATTTCAACTATTATTATCATTATAGTATTCCAATGAAGTATATATTCTTATGCATTTAAAATGAGATTCTGATGACAAAAATTCAGGTTTTATCTATCATATTTGCTATCATAAGAAAGCTAACTATTATATTAATCAACTATAGTCTAGAATCCAATTGGAAATAACAAGTTAGGGATATGCACTGATATCTACTAGCCTAAAAATAAATTGAGAGATCACAAAGTTAATTTCAATGCATATTGGATTAGAAAATGCTTAACAGGGAGCAAGGCATAAAAATTTTATTGGTAAATGAAACCATAGTATTATATGTGTTATAGTATTAAACAATGGTACTATATTTCAGATGCTAGTAACCAAGAAAATAAGCCACAATGTAAAACATATTTGAATGAATTCCTATATACCACATATATAAAACAAATATAATAGTTAAAATCTGTAAAAAGCATGAAGCAAAATATAAAAAACTATAAGAAATTCCTATGAAGGTAGCCACAGTAAGTGAGGAAACTTACTTTAGTTTTAAAAAAAATCCTACTACAAAACATTCAGCAAAATAATAAATTTGGAAGAATTCCATGTGCACACATGTCACAGAAGTACATATTTCTCTGAATATTAGTAAATGACCAGCAACAGAAAACATCTGAAAATATGATAAAAATAGACTTCAATGAATATATAAGCAGGAAAATATAGTGAGGAAAAATTTATCAGATTTTTATTATCACCCTCAAAGCTGAATAAACCAGAGCCCAAGGCCTATAACCCTACCATCAACAACACTTGCTAAAACTGGGAGCATTTTTCTTCTTCCCAATCATCGATCACATCAATCACATAATCATCATTGCCTTAAAAATGTTACTTTGCAGTTCAAGCTCTGTAGAAATCTGTGACATTAAGTTTAAACTTAAATGTTCTTCCATTTGCTTTTCAGGCATAAGCTACAAATTAATAAATTTCTATCTGAAGAAGAATAGTCCTGTGATAAATCTCTGTGGGACATGGTTAACAGTGTTTTCTTTGTTTGTGTTTAAAAACTACTAAATAGATGTGAAACTAATCTATGTGAAATTTATGTTCCTGGGCTCTGCTATGAAAAGCAGCCTTGCTCAGCTCACCTGGAACCACCAGCATGTACCAACTGGGTCTTGCATCTCAGCAATAGGCACAGAATGCAGGCCAAAGTTCCATACAATTATTTGGAGTTATGAGCATGTATAACTTTATAGAAATGGTATCTATAATATAAGAAGTCATGAACATAAGAAGTACGATGTTGCCTCAAAGGTATGGGAAAAGATGTCTCAAATGTATCACAATAATCCCTGACTCCAAAGGAGTTTAGAGCTCAAATTTGAGAAGCACAGACTTCACTAACTGAAGCAATGATTATGGATTCTATTTTGCATTTATGCTAAAATCTTATAAGAAGATACAAAACTGCCACAAGAACAATATTGAACTCAAACAACAATTAATAGAATGACAGAAAACCTCATTTTAGCACAAGGCTCAGCACAAGAGATTTCTTGTTATCGTCAATGTAACACAAATTCTCCTTTTAACATAAAGTATTAGGGGTCATGGTAATTTCACAGCTTTATTACATTCAAAAAAATTTAATGGTCAAGTCAGACTGCTTACTTTTTATAATATGCAGATAAGGGACACGTCCTCATAAGTGTTAAAAATGAATATTAAAGAGAGAAGATAAAGGAAATAAAGTCTTTTGAAGAATATAATTTGAAGTTAACATATTGGCTTCCACAGTTATATTTAGAAGAAATGATTCTAACTGAAATTGGAATTTTTATTAATACCGGAGAATTCTTAATTAGAAAATCTAATATGAAAGAATTTAAAATACTCTAAGGTTCCTTTCTTTCAAATGTATACAAAGTTAGCTTGTACTACAATTTTAAACTATTATCTTGTCTTAAAAAATGAGTATAATACTTTAGAGCCCTTTAGTATGCTCCCGATATCTAATGGCCGAACTCAACCATGACCAACCCAAATTACTCAAGTTCTTATTCCCTGAAAGCTGATTGGTGAGCCAGATATCCATACCAGAGATCTATACAATGTTTTGGTGGCACCACAAAACATATTTCTGCTCCTGCCTTCATTACAAATCAGAACTGAAGGCTAATTTAACTGAGTTAAAAATATTCAACTAACTGTATCTTAAAACTTTACTATTGAGTTGGGGTTGTAGCTCAGTGGTAGAGCACTTGCCTCGCAAGCAGGAGGCCCTGGGTTCAATCCTCAACACCACATAAAAGTAAATAAATAAAGATATTGTGTCTATCTACAACTTAAAAAAAATTTTTTTAAACTTTACTGTAATGCTGTAATTTTTCAAAAACTTACATTTTTTAATATTTTAATGCTCATGAACTGAATAAAACTATATTCTAAAATTTGAATAATTTATTGGTATGATGAAACCACTAACAGATAGGGCTTTTCTTATTATTTATTTATTTATTTATTTATTATTATTTGAAGTTCTAAGGATTGAACCATGGACCTGGCATATGGTAGGCAAGTACTCTACCACTACGCTACATCCACAGTCCATATAGGGCTTTTCAATTGATAATCATGATAGTTGGTGCCTTAGTACAATACATAAGAGATCATACAACATACATAAAAATAAACCTACACCTTCAATTTGCTAAGGCATAAGTACTACCAAAATTAAATTTGTATGCTACTTTTATGGTATAATATTATAAAATTATGCTCTTCAAAGAATTAACTAAAGCAAACATTTGCTCAGATAAAAATCATTTGACCTCCTTTCTCCATCAAACTGGACATTTTCATCATGAAACTCAGTCACAGTTTGCCAAATCCTAAATTACTGTGACTTTATGGCCTGTGATACATTTCAAAACATACTGGTTGATTTAGATATCAATGACCTAACACCAATTCAGCTACAAGTAGCTTTGTTGAGCTAAAAGTGAAAAAGAGTGACTCAGCTTTTTTTTTCCTTACTTGTAGATGGACACAATACCTTTATTTTATTTATTTATTTTTATGTGGTGCTGAGGATTGAACCCAGTGCCTCAGACATGCTAGGCAAGAGCTGTGCCACTAAGCCAAAACCCTAGCCCGTAACTCAGCTTTTTATTAGGAACAATACAACAACATTTTGGCAAAAAATAATAGAAGTATAATCACTCAACTTCTATTCTGAAATAAAAAATAAATGTTTTCACATTTTTAGTCTATATGAAAAATAAAAATAGGAAAAGTAAATTTTCTAACTGCTAAACTCAATACTGAATTTATTCTTCCTTGGTATCTCTGTTTTTTATATGTCAGCTATCTGCTTTTTAAAACTTTCTAATTTTTTGGTACTCAAACTACCTCAGACTTCTAACTATGCTTTCTCTTCACATCTTTGTAAAGACCCTCTTAAGTTGACTCTGAAAAACAGAAAACAGAAAGCAACATAAACTAACAAAAGCCATAGTCAAATTTCCCATTTGAAGACCACTGCTAACATGAATTGAGGGGCTCCTATGAGGAAGAGCAAGCAGTATGTGGAGTGCTCACATAGAATTTCAAGGCTCACTACAACCTCAGGCTGTAAATTTCAAAGAAAATCTCAAGTCAACTACACCTGACCAAAAATACTCACATTTATTTAGCATAAACTAACAGCAAAAATCTCCTTGGAAATGTGGGGGGTGGGGGAGGCACACTCAACACTGCCAGTGGGACTGCAAATTGGTGCAACCAATATGGAAAGCAGTATGGAGATTCCTTAGAAAACTGGGAATGGAACCACCATTTGACCCAGCTATCCCACTCCTTAGTCTATACCCAAAGGACTTAAAAACAGCATACTAGAGGGACACAGCCACATCAATATTTATTGGAGCACAATTCACAATAGCTAAACTGTGAAACCAACCTAGATGCCTTTCAGTAGATGAATGAATAAAGAAACTGGTTTATATATACAATGGAATATAACTCAGCATTAAAAGAGAATAAAATCATGGCATTTGCAAGTAAATGGATGAAGCTGGAGAAGATAATGCTAAGTGAAGTTAGCCAATCCCAAAAAACCAAATGTAGAATGTTTTTCCTGATTTAAGGATGCTGATTCATAATGGGGAGGGGGGCACGTGGTAAGATTAGATGAACTCTAGATAGGGTTAAGGGGGAGGGAGGAGAAGGGAGGGAACGTGGGAGTAGAAAAGACGGTGGAATGAGATGGACATCATTACCCTAAGTATAAAGACACAAATGGTATGACACTACTTTGTGTACAACCAGAGATATGAAAAATTGTGCTCTTTTTGTGCAATATGAATTGTAATGCATTCTGTTGTCATATATAACAAACGTTTTTTTTTTTTAATTAGGAAAAAAAAACCTCCTTGGATGGGTTTCTCCTTTGGGATTCAGAGTCATTGAAGTCTGATTCTTAGTTCTGGGTTCTCCATTGGTCTTTCTAGAACAGTGGACATTAAATTCTAGAAAGTAAGCATAGATTCTTCCAAATATTAAAATATCTTATGCTGTAGTTTGGACGTTTAATGTCCCCCAAAGGCCAATGTGTCAAAGGACTAGTCCCCAGGGTGGGACTACTTGGAAATGGTAGAACTTTTAGGAGGTAAGGCCCAATGGAAGGTCTTTAGGTCATTGGGAGAGTGTCCTTAAAGAGAACTATGGGATTCTAAATCTGGATTTTTTGCTTCCTGGCCACAAGAAGACAGGTTTTAGTCTATTACATGCTATAATCATAATGTGCTATCTCACCAAAAGCAATGGGACCAATTGATTATGGACTAAAATCTCCAAAACTGTGAGCCAAAATAAACCTTTTCTAAGTTGACTATCTCAGATATATTGGTATAATGATGGAAAGTTAACTAATACACCTTCTATTGAAGGCCCAAATCAAATGATCTCCCACCCCAAATCTCCATCTCAGGACTGTTATGACCATTATCATTGTCTGTTGGAGAATATTCGGAGTGCCTATTATGTACTAAGTATGAATTTTAATTCATACAGTGGACAAAATTAAAATGAAGACAGTGGCAACACAGTCATGCTTTCAAGAAACTTTCTCCATATACACATGCATATATGTATGCACATGTATATATCTATATGGGTGTATATCTATATATACGTGTGTGTGTGTGTGTATTATTTCTCCAACAAAACAGGACAGAAACTAAGTCTTAACTATTCTTTTTGCACATTGTGCTGTGTATAGAGTCCATACTAATTTGTTGAAATGAAATATATTATGCTGGTTCTTTCTCACCTAAAATATCCAACTAAAAATGCCACTGCTTTAATTTGACCTTATTTCTTCACTTCTCTAATATACTATATAGATAAAAGGAGCTTAGGAATAGCAAGTCAAACCAATTTTCCTCCCTTCTTTACTGCCAACATATAAAACTAAATATGATAGTGACATACAGTGCAGGGGAAACAGTTTAGTCCCAGAAGTAAGCCCTCTTAGCCAACTGCAATAGCAATCTCTAGAAAAGCCGCCTACCACACTGAAAATTCAAAACAGCAATATCATATGATACTTAAGAGGAAGAATGGTTCTCATTTAAAATTTATGATAGCACAAAGGCACTCCAGAATTTTATGTTCAATGTACTGAATAGAAAGCAGCTGTTAGGCAAAGAATGATTAAATGACTTCAAAGTGAGAGAATTAATCACATTTTCTTATACTTGGAATTCTGCTGTCACTTAAAAATAAAGACAGAAAGAACTGCTATGTCAACATTTTTTTAAAAACATCAAAATAAGTGCCCAAACTAGTATCCATCTAGAAAAATGGAAAACTACTTATGTGCCTAAAAATTTTAAAAGCTTAATTACACTAAAAAATTTTTAAAGCACCTATTCCATATTAATATAAGTTACAGAATGTCAAGGTTGTTTCTAAAACCAGTAAGAATTTTTTTACTTGTTAAAAATATTAAATGTTAACAAGTATACTGACTTACAATCTTCCCACAGGCTTTCCACTTCATAGAATAGGCTCAAATTCAAGCAAAACAATGCATTTATCAAAACATGCTATCACATTATGACACGGATGAGAGAGCAGATACAAAATACATGCAGACAAGAAAGTAAGAGCAGGCACTTGGATGATTCCACTCCTCTAGCCCAAACTACAGTATAGGAAACTGGCCAGTTTACCCCAAATGGGCAAGAGGAAAGAACTAAAAGCTCCAATATTTAAAATATATGATAACTAAATTAAATGGCTATGTAAAGATGAACAGCATTATGATTATGACTCTTATTTCTTCTACTTATCACAGAGAAAATTTCAGAATTCTATTGTGCTTCGAACACTCTGTGTCTACTGTAGTTCTAAAAACCGGCTTATTGAGTTTTGAAATCACATTTAGAGAAGAGCAGGCTGAACTGTGAGACAGGTATTTCCCATAAGAAAAGCTCCCTGGGACACTAACAAAGTTAAGGAATGGAGGAAGCCACTTGCTGAGACATGGCCTTCATGGCCAAAAAGGCTTTAGGAGCTAATCTCATCATATTCTTCCCCTGAATGACAATTTAGCAAGAGCTAGAAATATATTCTAATTTATATATATATTCTAATATATTTCCAATTCTAGAAATATAAATGCAAAGGAGCACCAAGTATTTGGTGAAAATCATTAAAGAAAAAATTGGAAGAAGGAGAAGGAGAAGGAGAAGTAGAAGTAGAAGAAGAAGAAGAAGAAGAAGAAGAAGAAGAAGAAGACAGATTGAAGTAATTACATATATGACTTTCTTTAGAGAAAACCATCAGTACATGCCTGGAAATCTAGGTTTTTGAAACAGAGCAATGAGCTTACTAAAATAAACCTCCCTTCACAAAATATTCATAACAAAGCCCTGTTAATCTTCATATTTTGCTAGTTCATGTAACCAGATATATCATTTATAGAAATTAAGACTGCAAGCAATATGTTCAAGAAAAATATGCTGTACAGTATGGGATTTAATTCTATGCTTATTATTTTGTTATAGAGCAATTAGAAGTAATTATTAGTAATGTGGCAGCTCCAAGGAAGAAGTCTACTTTTTTCAAAATTCACTAATCCTTTGATTCTTTTCAGTTTTATTTTTGAGACACATAATAATGCGACATATTTATGGAGTACAACATGATGCTCATACATTACACCCACACATATACATGTGAGGGGGAGTATATAATGATCAAATCTATTTTTTGATTCTTCATAGAGAGCCAGAGTGATCATAGATAAGACTACCTGAAAAGACAGAGTAAGAATGAACTGGGACAGGAAAGATATCCAAAACCCCTGGGTACAAGGCATTGCCCTTCATTTTCAGCAGCTATTCAACTTTGATGGTCTGGAGCTTTTAGCTACCCTTTTGCAACAAACCAGCCAAATCGTGACATTACACCACACTGGAGGAGGAAAATAAGAGATGTGCCTGCTCTTATGTTCCACCCATTTATATTTTACACTCTCATCTTTCCATTCCTGTCATAATGGGACAATGTCTAAGGGAGCTCAGAAAGGTTTCCCAGAAAAGGTAACATCTTGAAGAATGAAAAGTTAGAAAAATTTGCCAGGAATAATAGAAGGAAGTGTATGTGCAAAGGTTGGAATAAGAAAAGGAATCCCGAGCTTTAGAGGAAATAACCACATGGCAAAGCTTTAAAAAACTCTGAAGCCTACTCAACTAATTGCTGATGACTGTCAGTAAATATGTGTCCTATCAATAATCACACTTGCTGAGAGGACTTTATTATTTTGGAATTGAAAACATAAAGTTGTTTTCAAAAGAACTTTTAAATGCCAAAAATCACCCAAGTTTAAACATTCCTCATCATGTGGAAAATACCCTTCTACTCCAATAAACTAACAGATTATTTTTAAGTATACAGAATATAATGCCTTTCATCCCCAAAAAGCAAAAGAAAATTCCCCATCACTTTGCAAGATTCTCTTTGCTTAATCTAAGGTGGGAGGAAGTAACAAACATTCCAACATCATTGATAGAAGGAAAATATGTTTCACACAAAAAATATTTCTGTCCCATTGCTAGGGCACTACAGAAAAGCTAGCTTGCTGCAGCCATTAGTAAACATACATGGATGTCTTCCAGGAATGGATTTCCAAAATCTGATCACATCTTGTAATTATCTAATTATCAAACCCAGAAGTGTTGACAAAGCAGAAGCCCACTCAACTCCCACACGATTATTACTCAAAGCTAAACTACGTCTACCAAATCAGAATGACTTACAGGCATTAACTCAGGAGTCAAAGGAACACAAAGATTTCCACCTCCCTCACTTATACTTACACACACACACACCAGCCATAACCACACCTTGCAAACTTGTCACTGGCTTTGATGACCACTCCTTGTGTGTTTCATGTACAACATCAGCTTTACAAACTGGTTTAAAAATATCTCAGTTTGGAGCTGGGGTTGTGGCTCAGTGGTAGAGCACTTGCCTGGCATGTGTGAGAACCTGGGTTCGATCCTCAGCACGCATATAAATAAATAAATAAAATAAAAGATCTAAAAAAAAAAATCTCAGTTAATGAAAACTCCCCATCTAGAGAATGCGCTCACATTTATTTGCCCACATTTATTTGCTATCGTCATGGCATCATTACCTTGACCTCCCGAGTAGCTGGGATTACAGGCATGCACCACAACATCCAGCAAAGAGGGTTTCTCTTAATGAAACATCTCTGTATAAGCAGTACCTTGAAAATTTTTTCATATAAATATAATGAGGAAAAGATGGAGGAGCTTCAGTATTGAACTTGATGAACCTGAAGTTAAGACAGAGTGTTCAGATAGATTTTCATTAATAAGTAGACAATATGGGATTAGATCTCAGGAAAAAAATGTCAAGCATGGAAATTAAGTATGGTTGTTCTGAAAACACAGGCAGGCAAGTAAAACCACGGCGGCAGAATATTGTTATTTAACAGATAATAAGAGAAAAATCAGTAAATGATAATTTTTTAAACAAAGTGTTAAGAAAGTTGGAGAACTGGAAGCAGGTCATGCTACATAAATCAAGTAAAAAAATTCTAGCTGGGCATGGTGGTACATGCCTGTAATCTCAACCACTCCAGAGGCTGGAGCAAAAGGATCACAAGTTTGAGGCCAGCCTGGGCAACTCAGTAGGACCCTGTCTCAAAATAAAAAAAAAATAAAAGGTCTGAGGATGTAGCTCAGTGGTAGAGTAGTCGACCTGGGGAGGTGGAGTGTAGGGTGGAGTACGGGGTGGGGTGCAGGGGGTGGCGCCACAAGAGCGGGTGGGTAGAATTAAGGTTGGACAATATTACAACTTAAGATCTGCATATTTAAAGTTTAAATGCATATTGTTTTATGGAATCTTAGACAAATGGAAAAATAATAAAATTCATAGCATAGACACCTCTAATTACAAAAGACTTCTGAGGCACCAAAACAACATACATTTCCAACTTCTTGTGCCATTTAGAGAAAAAAGAGCTCAGGATACCAACCAGCAACTTACACAGGTCTCTCCAGATACTCTGTTAGCTTTGCTATGTAAACAATGTACTGTCACTACAGGGGAAGGGAAGGAAAGGAAAGGAGAAGAAATTCTGTAGACGGTATATTTAGTCCTAATCTTAATACAGGAGACCTTAATGAAACATCTCTATATAAGCAGTACCTTGATAATTTTTTCCTATAAACATCAAAACTAAAACCAAATGTCAATTAAAACTTGAAGTAATGCCCACAACTGCAAATTCTGATCACATGCTATAATTTCAATGCTTTTCTTTTTTTGACAAGTATTTGTTCCAAAATAATATTTGAGAATTATATTCTTATGCCATTAATGTCAGGTATAAATGTTAAGGTCAAATAAATACCCCAAGGGGAGGGGGGTGCTGAGAAAGCAAAAGAGGATTTTTCTCTATGTGGTATAAACAGTCAACTGCATTATACAATATTTTAATATATAAATGTATATATCCTTAGAACTATAGGAAAAAAATAACCAGTGATGGCTTGGAAACAATATAGGCTCAGGCTGTAAGACTCTTAAATAATTAATGTTTTAAAACACAGTACTTCAAAACTATAGAATTCAGATTTTCAAAGGAAGCTTAACACTATGCAAATTCCATTTCAATTACTTTTATTTTCACCTAGACCTATGGTGGCATCAGGGCAGAACTATTTGCTATGAAAAACTCCCCCTTCTCAACCAGCACTTATGTAAATTTGAATACATGAGAGAAAAAGGTGTGTGAGACATGATGTACTACCTGTACAGAAATAGCGGGTTTCTTGATTAATTTACCACATTGCCTACAGCAATATTTTAGAATTAGAAAAATATTATCAAATATTTTTTACTTCCCTCATTCTGGATTCTGCTCCTAAGGCTTATAATAGTTCATAATTAGAGCTCTCACACAAAACTTGCAAAACAGAATGAGGCATGTAGGAATATAAAGGAAATCCGAAGTTAAGAGAGCCAATAAAGCTCTGATTCCTTTACTTAAAAACCTGTGATAAATCCCTCAGTTGTCCCTTGATCTATTAACATAACACACAGATCAGTGTCATTGTCCAGTACCTATTGGCTTCTTGGTGAGTGTGAGCTACAAAGGTAAGACTACAAGAAAAATCCACACACTGACAATTTGTAATACAGAAATTTATTTATAACTGAGTAATCTGAAGGGAGGGTATCCAGCTGGTTTAGAAAGCCACAATCTTTAAATGCAGACATACAGAAACTCTGAAATTAAAACTCATCAACATAGAGACAACCCAGTCTAGTTTCAAATACTGTTAAGATTAACACCATTGCATAATTTCTTAATTTTCTTGTTTTATATAGACAACTTCCAATACAAAGAATAGATACTGCTGAAAAGCTGTTTGTAATTTAACTTCTGTTTTCTGTATCTCATTTTCACTTTGATTTAGCAGGCAGTTGAACACTAGGGCATCAACCAACAGAAAGAACATTAGGTTGACTTTAGAAGACAAACTCTAGCTTTTTCTCTATTGCTAGGTGACTATTTAACCTTCTCTGAGCAGCAATTGATACATCATGGGGAAAGAGAGAGGAGGAAAAGTGGGCAGGTTACAGGATCAGACAGTTTCTGTGATATTCTCAGTCCTAAAATTGTATGGTTCTATTACACTTAAGGAAAGAACTAGAGGAACATGTCTCCTATTCTCATGAAGTTTACAATCTTAAATTTGAACTTAGGAAACAAAGACATACAATTTATTTAAAAAACAGAGAATATTCATGGTTGCCAAATGCTTGGCGTAGAAAATGCCAGTCACTAATGATTCCATGATGTACCATGAGTATCATAGATTCACAAACTCAAAGAGCACTTTTTATATTATCTAGTCTTACTTTTTACTTCTACAGACAATCCATCCTGCATGTAACTCTAATGCTGAATGAAACTCTTCCAGGGAGAGGTGGCTTTAAACTGAACTAGGGCAGCCTGATACATCCTTGAAACACTCTAATAATAATGTTTTTTCAAATGTTAAACAATAATCAGTGTGCCCAATATGTTATGGCTTTCTGTCCTTTCTTTGTCATATTTTATAAATGAACACTTATTTGAATGTCTCTTTAAACATGTAACACTGGGAACTGAACATTAAAATTTTAATGCAAATCAATCTTTGCAGAGAGAAGGGAGACTATTTTCCCCTTGATCAGAACATATATTCTTAATTTGGTTTAGAGAAAACACCCCCAAATTCAAATCCTTGTCTTATTAATATGCCAAGTCACCTTATTTTCCACATCAAATGGTAATTATTTGATTTCTTCCCTCAATAGTTTCACTTTATTTCTGCCTATTAAAAAAGTTAATAGAGCAGTTTAATCACAATTTTTATCACTATTAATACAATACCTTTGCAACATATTTACTTTTTATCCTATAGAAGATCCTTCTCATTTGTAAGAAATTACCAAATCGCAATATAAAGTCTTTGTGCAATAACTGATAATCTAAGAATAAAATCTGAAGTATCAAAAAGTTTGAACCTGAGTTACACAAACTATTTCTAATAGAAAATTATATCTGTAGGCTTCACTTGGAGGGGAAAATAACAAAAATTATATCTTTAGTTTAAAAAAACCTAAAAATATAATTTTAAGTACATAAGACACTAATAAAATACATGTTTTTATACTTGACAAATTTATTTCTTTTTCTCTGCATCTCTTCTACAATATTACTGAATTGAAACATTATTGAAGTTATTGAATTATAACATGTAGGAGTAAAAAGAAATAAACTCAAAAAACCATGTGTTTACAAATGTGACTTGCAGTATAAAACTATAGAACTAATGGCTTATTAAAATGTTTTCTTACATTTTAAATAGTAAGAGGCAAATTTTTAAAAAGAATATTAGGTAATAATGTGAAAATGATATGAAAATCTTCTTAAACAAAGACTCATTGGCACAGGGTCATGCCCTTTGTAATAGAGACTTTCTCAGAACAAAGGAAAGATAACATGGCACCATCAGTTTCAATGTGCACATTCCACAACTCTGTTGTAACACAGTTGTAACTCAATAGTATAGGAATAGAATGCCCAATGAATGTGTATTACTGTATATGGGAGACAAGGAATTAGCATGAAAAGAGGAACTAAGAAGCAGTATATAAGGCAACACCTCCTGCTTTGAGTGCTCAGCTTTTGGACACTAATCTGCTGAGCCAATGCTGACACTGATAACCATGGCTTTCTGTGAAAGCCCCCATGTCCTTTCTGTCTCTCTCTGAGAGAATCCTGCAACACCTTCACTGATTGCCCCTTGGCCCCTTTAGGTTACAATGGCAGAGCTGAGAAGCTGAACATAAGTATGTGAGGAAATGTAAATGTTAATGAGCTCAAATTAGCCACTCCATAAGGTTTACATATCTCACATCATCATGCTGTACATGATAAAATATAGAATATTTTTGTCAACTTTAAATAATTCATTTTTTAAAAAAGAAGCTACCATAGAGACCACAAGTTGAGCTCTCATTGCACCCTGCAATTATAACCTACTTTTGTCTCATGGCCTGCAAAGCCTAAATATTTACTACGTGAACTTTACAGAAAAATTTTCCAAAACCTGCAATAAGTAATACGATTCACCACTGCTGAGGAACTAAACATAGCTGTGGTCTCTATTATCTGTCAACTAGCTTACTGAATTTCATGAATCTTACCATTATATTAAAGATTCCTGTTGGCCTATCTTCCATACTAACAGTTTATATAATTTTTAACAATATTTATCTAAGTATTCTCCACAAAACAAAAAAGTGTGCAATTTTTATGTGTTCCTCTTCCAGTGAACAATTAAACACCTACTGCATACCATGAAGGCTGCTATGAATTCAAAATAAATAAAATGCAGTTCCTGATTCCATGTCACTTTTTAGTAGGGAGTAATTACCCCAGGAAAGATTTTTGCCACTAAAGGAAAAGCCAAAACAATGAAAGTAACCTCTGCTGTTTCACAATGACATGTTGTCATTTTAAAAATATCACCTTTATCTGAATTAATGGCAAGTTATAAACTCAAACAGATGAGGCAACAAGGCTTGGCAAACATGTTTATCCATCAATACTTTTAATCAAAGCATTAACCCATACATAAGCAATTAACCTTGACTAACCCAGGTATAGATGAAAATGCTGAAAAAGAACTTACTAATTATCCTTCCCAACTTCTAAAGTTAGCTGGCATCTGGTCTTTAACTAAGATAAACATACACCAAAACATCATAGGTTATTTACACATAAATCAAATGGCTGAAAATGAAAAACATGATAAGTAAATATCATCATTAAAATTCTAACAATAACTCTTATTTTTTTTTTGAAAGCCCAAGTGTCCTACAAATAACACTTTACTTGAAGGTTGAAGATCATTTTTGAGAATAATTGTCTCTTGAATCTACTTAGGGACTTAATCTGCTGTAATAAAGAAAAAACATATAAATCATAAGTGCATCACCAGTTCATAATAAAAATGCCAGAATCTGTGTACAGTTAAGTATCTTGGATGTTTGCCTGCTTTACTTAAAACCAGCAGAGAAGTATAATCCTAATAACTAAGTCTTCTAGCAGCTGTTCTGAGCAAACAAGAGAGATACTTCATCTAGTAGTTACCACCAAATGTACAGATAACATGCACCCCGGTGACTGGAGGTTAGCAATCCCAGTGTGTCTGCTCGCTCTCAGTGTTAAATATTTAATGGCATATTTTTCTTAATGGAACCCAGGCACATCTGATCAGTCACTGGGATCATTTAGTAATGCAGTCAAAGTTATCATACTGCCATTTCACATCAACTTTGTAATTAGGTAATCCATCACTTTATTAATTCAAAAGATTGCTTTCTTTACTACTTTATAGCATGCTTCAGTAGTAAAATCCAAGTGAGCTCAACAACAAAAAGGCTCTAAAATTTGGTCCTATATGAACTTGAAACCCTCAAGTGACAAACACACACACTCCTGACCTTTCAGAACAACAACAGAGGTAATATTCTGCCCACAAATTAGACTATCTGCAATAATGAAGTAATAGGGCACAAGCATATTTAAAATGGGATGGTCAATGGAACTAAAACCAGAAGATTAAAAGCAGCATATATCATGATCATCTTCCTTCCTGCTTTTTAGTGTGGTGCTCTGCTCACTAAAGAAGACAAAGAACACCAAAAGATGGTTATTTAGTAATTTTCCCCCATGCTAATTTATATACTTTATAAAAATTATGGTTTTATGGCAGAATATCAGATAAATTCTTCATTAACATTCTTGGTCTTAGAGGTACATGCATGCTAGCCAAAGTCAAGTATGTAACCTTGAATATAATATCATCATTGTTTTCTTTGGCCTTATTTCTAACATATTTCAAAAATATTAAATCACTATCTCTTCCCATATTATAAATTAGGAAGATTCTTGATTTAACGCTTTTTCCAGTACTTCTCCAATAAATAAGTATTCTCTCCCCGCCCCCAAAAAAGAATTTACTCAGCATGAAACAGCATAAAACTTAAGTATCACAATACAAAAATACCTTCTAATATACCTTTTCAAATCTATATAATCACAGTATATATTACAAAACCAGCTAGTTAATAGCACTAAAAATTAGATTTCAGAAAGGCAAGCTCTGGAGGTCACATACATGCCCTAAAGAATAAAAATAACATGCTACTAAGAGAATTATTATTTCATTTGAAGGAAAAAGGGAGGGAACATCTTCTCAAACAGATGTGGAATTTCTAATCAAAAAATTCTGTGGCAGTTGCACAACACTGTAAAATTAAACAGTACTTTGCAGAGCTCTAGAAATGCTAACAATGACATATGTTTTGTGGTCAAGAAGGTCACTTTTATTCTTGTTGCTTTCAACTTAATGTCTGTTTTTGAAACAGTTCTATGTAACCCATCTATTTTCTATTTTATTGCTCAGATCTCACCACATTTCTAATCAGTCTGCAAAATACATTTTTATAAAAGAAAGTTATAAGTGCAGAAAAAAACAGATGTTTTTGTAGAACCCTATAAAATAATCCCTAAAAATAGAAAATAATCTCAAAACCAGTTTGCTGAAATGAAGTTTAGCCTATTAATAAGCATCACCAATAATTATCAATGCACATTTTAAGGCATGGAATAGAAAAATACTACACATTTTTTATTTCAGCAAATTAGGACATCTGAAACAATCTTATAATTTAATTTCAACTTCTTAAGATACATGTGTCAGAAAGATTTCATTCATCATAGGAAACCAACTTTAACATTTTGTACATGAAATCCCACAAAATTACTCTGAAATCACAGAGCTATATGAATGCAAGCAATAATAAATTTCTGACCACAATAGCTATACACTGGAACCAAAAGAGCTTATTAGGGGAAAGACGCTATTGACTATTTGTAAAATTTCTTCTCATCAAGACAGGTAGTCCTCAGTACCTCAAGAGACACCAGCACTGGGCACAACTGTGAGCAACCATCTGAAACTCTGGTTTACAATCAGCTACAGACTGTGCTCTGCTAGATGATAGCACAGGGAGACATAAAACACTGGTGTTTTATATTCAATGCCAATAAAGTGGGGAGGTCAGGGCAGTGGTAGTAGAAATTAATGCTATGTGTCAGACCCTCAGCTATGTACCTTATGGTTAATCCTCACTCTTATCTGTGAAGTAGATAATATTATTATTTTCATTTAAAGATGAACCAATTGAGATTGAGAGAATTTCACTTTCCTATCTGGAGAAAGCCACTGTACCATTACACTACTTGGCTTCCATTTCAGTCTGCCCTATCACTAACTGCAATTTTCAAGCCTTAAAGCTAATATTTATGATTAGTAGAAGAAACAATTTCTATACTTGTAGTAAATAATTAGTACTTAATCAGTAGATCAAATCATGTCAGTTGTCACTCCAAAATAAATCCATTTCAAAACCTACCCAGAAATTATGTTTGAAAATAGAAGTGAAAGAAACAAAAGCGCAGAGTGGGAAGGAGGAGGCACTTGTAGGAATAGAGATATATGTTTTCTCTAAACAAATACAAAAAGAGCTGGCAGAGATGAACTTGGCCTTTATTTTTCACAAGTATATAAATAAGCATGTCTCTCTAAAAAACACCTCCAATGCACATCCCACACTTTGGACACCTTTGTTGCTGTCAGTGGCATTTACCACCTTCTATTCCTCACACTACTACTTCCATTCAACCACACACTGCCAAGGAATACAATGAAAGTTTTAAAAAACGAGAGAGAGAGAGAGAGAGAGAGAGAGAGAGAGAGAGAGAGAGAGAGAGCGAGCCCTATTGTACAAATAAAGCTGCTGGAAGTAAATTTCTTCAGCCTTCATCTATCTACCAGATCAATACTCTGAAGCTCCTCCTCTATAGAAATTCTGCAGGCACATCAGTTTCCCACACCAATTTCCTATTACCATCTAACACAAAATATTTTAAACATCAAACTTTCATCACAACTCTTACTGGAATTATTAAACGTAAATGAAACCTGTATTCCACAGGTGACATTTCCTTTCCCTGAACCTGGGGAAGAATCCTCAGCACCACCTCACACCCCACCAGCATTTCTATACCACTGTATGTAAATGATTCTCAACACCATCCTCTCTTCTGGAACTCATGTCAATTTCTACGTCCAATGTGAAATCCTCCTTGACCACCACTAGAAAGACTTCTCCTTCCTACCTCTCTTGTTACTTAACTTTTCCAGCCCAGCAATGAATTCATAAGTAAACAGAATAAATTCACAGTAAAATCCTACAATCTAAAACCCAACTGTGGTTCATGTGTGTGTTTATGTTGGGGTGGGGAATTGGTGCTAAGAAGTGAGCAAAATGGAGGAATATGTGAGAACAATCCATAAAACAACCACACAGTAAGGTCTTCGGAGTAATGGCAGAAGAGTTTTACATGTGAAACCAAGACTAAACCAGCAGAAGCACAATGAGCTGAGAACCCTGTTCAACAGAGAGATACATTGTTTTTCCACCAGAAACTCAAAAAGAGTGTTTGGTAAACTTCTTACCTTCTAGGCATGAATCACAAGTTTTCATTAGAAAAGGCATCAGCTGAGGTAAGAATGAAACATGCTCTCAGGATTAAGAACTTTTCATCCTCTGCTGACCCACTTCCTCTCAAGTCAAGTACAAGTTTGGAAAAGCTATAAATATCCTCAAATAAGACTCTTGACAGGCTAAGGTTTTTATTTATCTTGATAGATAATTTCCAGATTTAAAATTAGCTACCTACTCCTATTATCCTTACCAAGAGTGCTTGGCTTATACTACCTCTGCTGTAAAAAAAAAGGCCCATAGATTTACTAATTGAATTCATTAGAACACTTCTCAGAGGACCAAGAAGTTTGAAAACAAAAGATTGCCAGGTGCAGTGTGCATGTCTATATTCCCAGCGTGGAAGTCCCAGGCAGGAGAATCACAAGTTCAAAGCCAGCCTCAGCAACTTAGTGAGTTCCTCAAGCAACTCAGCTTGAGGAAATTAAAAAAAAAAAAAAAAAAAAGGTGTGGGGGGGGGCTGGGATTGTGGCTCAGCGGTAGAGCGCTCTCCTAGCACGGGCAGGACCCAGGTTCGATCCTCAGCACCACATAAAAATAAAGGTATTGTGTTGTGTCCATCTACACCTAAAAAAACATATATATTTTTTAAAAAGGCTGGGGATATGGGTCACTGGTTAAGTATCACTGAGTTCAATCCCTGGTACCAAAACAAAAACAAAGGACTAACTGTAATAAGTGGTGGAAAAATTAAAAAAAAAAAAAAAAAAAAAAAACGGAAAAGAATATCTGTATGAAATCTAGTAAAAATATTAGATGTAACACAAGTTTGAATATTACTGAAACCAGGGGATGGAAACAGTTCCTCATACTGGTCTTTTTAATTGTTGTATATGTTGGGATATGTTGGGAGATATCCATAATCGAAAAGTCAAAAAATAATTAGGCTAGAAACAAATTTAGAAAAGCTCTTAGAATTCCATATGCCTTCAGGGACAATGACATGGACTAAAATGAAAACTTAACATTTCCAATACCTGCCCAGAACTTTAGTGAGTATAAAAGAGAGGGACCAAAAGCAAAAGAGAAAACAAGATCTTGTTTATTGAGGCCAGGCAAAGCCAACCTTCTTCAAGGTGTAAATTCAAAAGTAAGTTCTTTAGGCTGAAGAAGGCAGGTCCACATGGAACTATCCTGGTCTGACAGTTTGTACATACAGGCCACTGCAGGGAGTACAATCTGACATGACCATTTCTTTTCTTCAATTAATTCTATGACAGTAAAATGGGAACAGAGGCAGGAGACTGGTATAACATTCTCTCTCTGGTGCCCTCCATGTACTCCCAGAATGCTCGAAGTGATGTGCATCTCTAGATACTTTCAATGTTTTGAGTTCAACAGCTTATCATTAAGATTTGTAGGATACAATTAGCTTGACTTAAGATCATTTTATCCTCAAGAAGTGGGGAGCGGAAGACAGGAAAGAGAAAAGGTGATAGGAGGGGAAAGAGTGTAATCTCTTTTAAAGACAAATTTATGAACTGAAAAATAATTATAATTGACAAAACATTAAGAAAACTTTCACAAAGAACTACAGGTTAATATTGCTTTCCTCTGATTACTAAACTATACTTTAAGGCAGAAACAATACATCTAAGCCCAATTACTCTCCAAAATCTCATGTATATGTTCTGTTTTCATGGCAAAAATGAATATAAGTATGTGGAAAGGAAGGTGGATATTATTAAAAATTTGTCAAAAAAAAAAAAAACTACCTGCTTCATCACAATGACAGAACTTCCCCCCATACAACATGAAGAAAATTACATTCTAGGAGAAAAAAGTTTAAAATTGTTTAACACTGGACATGATGGAACATGCCTGTAATCACAGCAATGTGGGTGGCTGAGGCAGGAGTATCCTTAGTTCCAGGCCAGCCTTGGCAATTTAGCAAGACTATATCAAAATTAAAAATAAAAAGGGCTGGAAATGTAGCTCAGTTCTACAGCACCCCTAAGTTCAACCACTACCACAAAAAAAAAAAAAGAAAGAAAGAAAGAAAGAAAGAAAAGTTTTAATAATTAACAAGAGAAATAAGACAGCAATACACATTTTACATTTAGTAAATGTACGTTTACATTTAGAAAATATTTTAAGATATTTTTCATGATTATTAAATCACACTCAAACTTGTAATTAGCCCTTGAACGTGTTCCAACATTAGAAATAATGATGCAGAATATCTATAGACTAAATCTACGAACACAAAAACAGACACCAGATGGAACATTTAGGCCTTTCAGTAAGTTTTTTATAGTGTTTAATATCCCAAAAGCCTTGTGTACATCATACATGTGGAACTGCAGTAGGTTCAGAGCCATATGAAATGAACATGAGAAACTTCTCAGATGCATTATAAGTAACTACTATACTGTGAAATCAACCTTAAATTATAGAAAACCCAAAACATAATGCTAAATATTATCAGAAAATCATAAAAACATACTTTAAAGAACAAAAATATTTATATTTATCTAGCAAAAAATTACATTAAATTCTTACCAAAAAATACATTAAATTGCTTATAGAACAAATATGCCATTAAATA
Source organism: Marmota monax (assembly GCF_021218885.2). Lineage (NCBI taxonomy): Eukaryota > Metazoa > Chordata > Mammalia > Rodentia > Sciuridae > Marmota > Marmota monax. Next base: position 7,607,474 of record NW_026695219.1, read on the forward strand.
TGTGCTTACCAATTGTCAAATAATTAGCAAAATCAGCTTCAAAAGTAAAGTTTTACTTTTTATTAAAATGTGATCAATATTGACACAAACATAAAAACAGAATATGAGAAAACAAGGATGGCAGATTCACAGCAGTGAGGGGAGTGTATATGCTACATCATCCTATCCCAGGGTAGATATCAAGAATCATTCACTGCATCAGGTGTAATGACACACCCCTATAATCCCAGCTACTTAGGAGGCTGAGGCAGGAGGATCACAAGTTCAAGACTAGCCTTGGCAACTTAGTGAGACCCTATCTCAAAATAAAAATAGAAAGGACTCGGGATGTAGCTCAATGGTAGAGTACCTCTAGGTTTAGTTCCAGAACACACACAATAAAAGAGAAATAATCACCATATTCTTCCTCCCAGGGCCATGTGTTCTCATTTTCAAAGAGAACACTTCAGGTAACTACTACCAACAACCCACAGAAAAAATACTACAAAAAACCTGTTTTCTATCCCTAAACTGGGATTTTAGTAACCTAAAACACTTTGCCAGAATTTTAGGTGATTATTTTAAAATCAGAAATAGTCATGCTTTCATATTACTCAAAATTCACTTAATCAGAAATGGATTTCAATGCATTTTACACTTCAGAGACAGATTCAATATTGAAACAACATCACAAACTCATAAATACACTGGTAAACTTTAACCCTTTAGTGAGAAAGAGTGGGATATGCTGTTTTCTTTTGAAGACAGAAAGCACACTCAAACTACTAACAAACAGTCTGCTGTACAAGTCGACAGTGAACACACTCAGGCCAAAATAAGAATACTGGTAAGTCAAAGAAGTAATTCCGTATTCAGTATGCACAATACATGTAGGGGGACTCATATAATTGGGAATTCATATAAGGCATTAAGGATCTTGCATTTCCCATGAAGTTTCTACATTTTTTTTTAATAACCAACAACATAATAAGAAGTAAAGGACTAAACATAAATAAATAAATAACCTAAAGCCATAGTGTCAAAAAAAAGAAGTAGTAGTAGTAAAGGACTGATTCATGGCATTAGCAAAGAGATGAAACTTAATACTTACTTTTGCAAAGGCTTCAAAAATGTCAAAAGAAGCTGGCAGCTGAGAAGCATCCTGTATTTCTTCTCTCATGAAATGTTGAAATGTCATTGTAAGTTGCCTGAGGCCCTCTTTCTTATCTTCAGTAAGTTTGCTAATATCTTTAACAAAAAAAAATAAACAGCAAAATCACAAAGTAAACAATGGATAATTTTCAGGTATTCAATGCTGGCTGCTAAACCAGATATTTCCCATCTCACCTTCCATTCTAACATCTTTTTATTTGACAACCACAAATCATAATACATATATAATCAATTAAATCTACCAAATTTTATCTACAATGTAAGATCAAATACCTATTAAGAACATAATAAATGCATATACCAACGAAAAAGATTAAAAACTAAAATCACTAAGGTTTTGCATCACCAGATTTTCTACATCAACATGTATACATACACAAACCATCATAAATCTTTATTAAGTCAATGGATTTAAACAGATTTTACCATGAAAAATTTACAACTAGGTCATCACAAACTGATAAACATTATAATCTGAAAGACAAGAAGACTGAAAGGAGAATAAATTCTGACAAAATTCAAATAAATGAAATTTGTTATATGGAACATTCATCACGAAAACATATTAAACAAAGAAATCTCAATTTCATTTTCAGATTGAATACATAAACATAGAGCTACTTTAACAACTGTCTGACTTGAAGAGAAATGCCACACCAAAAAAAAAAAAATGTTAAAACTGATAAAACAGATTTGGTTAAAGTTATAGATACAAAAACAATATATAAAAATCAGTAAAATTTTTTTATACACCAATAACAAAATTGCTAAAAAAGGACAATAGCTACACCATAAATAAAATAGCTAGGATGAAATTCAACCAAGGAAATGAAAGACTTCTACTGTGAAAAGTATAAGACAAAAGAAACTGAAGGGGACACAGAATAGGAAAATACTTCCCATGTTCATAAATTCAAAGAATGAATACTGCTAAAATGTCCAACTACCCAAAGTGATCTAAAGATTCAATGTAATTCCCATCAAATTAACAATGAGATTCTTCACAGAAATAGGAAAAATAATCACAAAATTCACATGGAACCATGAAAAACTGAATTGCCAAAGAAATTCTGAGCAAAAAGAAAAAAGATGGAAGCACCACGATATCTGACTTCAAAAAACTACAAAACTAAAGTAACCACAGACCCAGAAACCAATGCAACAGAAATGAATCTACATAATATACAATCAAGTGATTTTCACCAAAGGTGACAACGACATACATTGGGAAAAAAGCAGTCTCTTTAATAAACAGTACCCCGAAAACTCGAAATACCATGTGCAGAAGAATGAAACTACATCCATACCTCTCACCATATTCAAAAATCAACTCAAAATAGATCAGACTTAAATGTAAGACCCCAAACTATGGACCTACTAGGAAAAAGAAAAAAAAAACATAAAGGAAAAGTTTCAGGATATTGATCTAGGCAAAGTTTTTTGGATATGACCCCAAAAGCATAGGCAACAAAAGCAAAAATCAGCAAATAGGATCACCAACAGCCTAACAGGCTCCTGCACAAAGAAACAATGGATGCAGTAGAGAGACAACCTATAGATCAGGAGAAAACATGTGCAAAGTATTCAACTCACAAGGGATTAACGTTCACCATACTTAAGGAACTCAAAACCAACAGCAAAAAAAAAAAAAAAAGTAAAATGATCTAGATTGAAAAGGGGCATAGAATCTGAATAGGCATTTCTCAAAAGAAGACATGCAAGCGACAAAAAAAAAGTTCAACATCATTACTCATCAGGAAAACACAAATCCAAAGCACATTGAAAGCCATATGCACATATGCAGTGGCAGATGCCTAAAATCCCAAAGAACTGGGAGGCTGAGGCTGGAGGATCCCAAGTTTGAGGCCAGCCTCAGCAACTTAACTTTATTTTATTTTAACAAAATAAAAATCACTAAGGATGTAGCTCAGTCATAAAGCGTCCCTGAGTTCATCCTCCACTAGCACAAAAACAAAAGAAAAATATCCACAGTGACAATGGCTATTATCAAAGAGAAAAAAAATAACAAATGCTGATAAAGATGTGGAGAAAGAGGAACTCCTACACTATTAGTGGACATGTAAATTAGTACTGCCTTATGGAAAACAGTATGAAGGCTCCTAAAAAATTAAAAATAGAAAGCACCTTATGATCTAGCAATCCCACTACTGGATATATATCCAAATAAAACCATTATATCAAAGAGCAGCACTCCATGTTCACTGCAGCATCATTCACAATAGCCAAGACATACAACTGACCTGAGTGTCCTCCAATGGATGAAAAAGATGTGGTACAATGGAATATTTTTCAGTCATTAAAAATAATCAGGAGCTGGGGTTGTGGCTCAGTGGTAGAGCGCTTGCCTAGCATGTGTATGGCACTGGGTTTGATTCTCAGCATCACATATAAATAAATAAATAATAAAGGTTCATCAACAACTAAAAAAATTTTTTTAAAAAAATGAAATACTGTCATTTTAAGCAATGTAGATGAAACTTAAGATCATGTTAAGTGAAATAAGCCAGGCACAGAAAGAAATGTCACACGTTCTCACTCATTTGTGGAAACATAAAAAATTAATCTAAAGAAAAGAGAAGAAGAGACTAGGAAGAGCACGGGAGGAAGGATAATGAGAGGGTAGAAAATGGGTACCCAAGGGTTAGGGATGTAGCTCAGTTGGTAGAGTGCTTGCCTCACATGCACAAGGCCCAGGGTTCAATCCCCAGCACCCCCACCACCAAAAAAAAAAAAAAAAGTACCAAAATATAGTGAGAAGGAATTAGTACTATTTTTCTATAGTATAATAGGGTAAATTCAACCCACAAGAATTTTTCACATAATCCACAATAATTAGGAAAAATTTGTTCAAAGGTTCCTAACACATAAACTTTTAACACCCAAAAGCTAATTGCCCTGATTTTATCATTACATGTTGTATATATGCATTAAATTGTTGTATAATACCCCATACATTTGTACAGATGCTATGTTAATTAAATTTTTTTAAAAAAAGAAAGAAACAGATGGCTTTAAAGTCAATATGACTTCCTTTAAAAAGTCAACTTAGCTGAGCATGGTGACATACACCTATAATCCCAACAATTTAAGAGGCTGAGGCAGGAAGTCTGCAAATTACAGGCCAGATTTGGCAATTTAATGAGACTGTGTCTCAAAAAACAAAAGCATAAAAGGGGTAGGGATTTAACTCAGAGGTGGGTCGACCTGGGTTCTATCTCCATACAGTGAAAGAAAAAACTATATATAAACCACAAATTGCATATTGAATCTAAGAGGCACCTTTAATTAATAACATTTGAGAGCATTTCACTTAAAGCAGTGTGTATGACATTACTACTGAACAGCACTAATGTTAATAGTGAAATTCACTGTAAGATATTTTAATTACCTAGCAGTAATACAAGTAAAAATGACTAATTAGTTCTCTATTAAAATTTGAAAAGATACTTTGCTGCTCATGTCAAGTCTGTATATTTTCTTTTTTTTTTAATATTAATTTTCCAGTTATCGGCGGACACAACATCTTTTTTTTTGTATGTGGTGCTGAGGATCGAACCCGGGCCGCACGCATGCCAGGCGAGCGCGCTACCGCTTGAGCCACATCCCCAGCCCTGTATATTTTCTTTATATTACTTGTTCAACACAATAATTGACCCAATGATTTCCTAAATAATAATTTATTAGCACTTAGTATCCCATAAGCATAAATGTGTACTAAATCATCTTTTATTTGTCTCCATCCAGAAATATTAAATAAATTGTGTAGCAAATTCACACTGAGCTCTGGCCAGTTTGAGATTAAAGTCTTTTACAAACTCAATGAACAGGATCTGTGCCAGTACAAAAAGCAATACAAACCTTACATGTGCTTGACACTCAGATCTGGAAAGCCTATCATTCATTCCAAGTAGCTGGACTACTGACATGGTAGGAACAACACTCTGTCATAAAGCCTAAGTCATCTATACCTTTGACTTTACTACCTAAAGCAACAGTGATCCCAAAAGCTCCCTGAAACCCTCATATTCATTATATCTCTCTTTCCTGTCATCAGAAAAAGAAAAGGAAAAAGAAAAAACAGAAGAGGAAACCAAGAGAGGAATGAAGGGGGAAAAGGAAGGAGAAACAGAAGGAAAATTTTGTCAACTGGACAAATGGTTACATTACCCTGAACACCCTAGACATCTTTATAGTACTTCATAAACTTCTGTAAGGCCCAAACTGCCATGAAATAAATTAAATAAACTAATGAGTCAGTTACTTATAAAAACAAAAACTTTTGTTAGGTTTGTTTCACATAATAAGGAGACAGAAAAACAAAGTTGAAAATAAAGCAGTTTGGGGGCTGGGGAGGGGTGCAGGTCAGTGGTAGAGCATGTGCTCAGTATGAGTGATGCCCTGGGTTCACAATCAGTCAATCCACAATCAGTCAATCCATCTTCACCAACTCAGCAAACAAATGACAGACTTTTTTTTTCTTTTTTTAAGATGATGATAGGCAATCACTTACTTGATTCCAGATCATAAAATGAGTAAAGTTTCTCAGATTCTGAGGGAGTTTCTTCCATCTGTAAAGGAAAGGGGGGAAACCAAAAATAATCCGAAGCACTCCAATACATGAAGGAATGTGTTTGAATATCTTTACATATTTAAATGAAAGTCTACCAAAAGGCTATTTCTTATATATAAGTTCTTTATCATTTTTTTACAGCTGATTTATTTAACCTGGAACAACTTTAAAAGAAAATCTAACTTGTAGCTTCACCTACCGGTTTAATCGTCAAATGCAAACCTCTTTTTACATTCTCAAAGCTCTATAAATTTTAAAGTGGCAAAAAAAAAAAATCAATAAACAAAGGAAAGAACAGAGCTGGAGCCTATAGTAATTTGGGAAAGATATTCATGCAAAAGCCTAGCCAAAGAAACTAGAAGGCTTCTTTAGAAGAGGATTTCACAAATTCTACTAACCGGCACTGTATGAAAAGGGGCTGAAAAAACTATTTCAATAAATCCTAGCTACACAAAAAGACAAAAGCACCCTTCAATTTTATATTAATTATCATCTAATTTATATCTCACCAGAAAAGGCAACCAAAAAGGACATACATGTCCTGTACATTAGCTCACAGCAGGAAAAATGACAAAGGCAACATAACAAATATTAATTGCTAACAGCTTATACCCCAAATTTAGGATCCCACACTTCTATTCCCAGGAGATCATAGGGATTTTAAAGAGGGCTCTGCACTTCTTCACTGCCACAATTCCTTGACTAATAGGAGTATCTTAAGCTACTACCTGCAATAATTTACTCTGTACCTTAACATGGGTTCAATTTCAGCCTAAAATATGAATAATAAATGCAACTGCAAAAGCTTCTGGTAAATTAAAACTCAAGTGTCTTTTACAAGTAAACACTCACAAGTTTGAAGACAACTCGACCAAGAAGTCGCACAGAGTCAGGAGGATATCTAGGTTTGCAGCTTTTAAGGCATTTGCATTCCCGCTTGTGGTCCTGCCAAGCTTTTTTCTGTGAAGGTAAGAATGGCAAGCACATCAGAAACATACAATTTAACTTTCATTTACACTGATTTTGAATGTTGAGAATCACCAACATTAATTTAATTTCAACAGCCAAAATGCAACTACAAAATAGAAAATAAAAGCAATACTCAAACACTGCCAAAGATTCAGGATTTAGTCTTTGCCAAGTATGTCATTACCAAGCATGGGCATTGCTTGGAATGAACCACAAAGTGCCAAAGCGCCTCAACCTTATCTCTGTCCTTTAATTTGCCCTCTGGTCATTACCTATGTGGCAGACTCCAGAAAAAGTACCATTGTGGCCTACTTAATAATAAGATAGTCTTTTACCTGACTAAAAGGGATTCAATAATAGGCAGTCATTTTGAATACAAAAGAAAATATCACTCCACTTTAAAAAATAAAACACATGGTTTAGGAAAATCAAAATAGGTTAGAACTTCTAGGAACCTAAGTTTTGAAAACATTGTTTACAAGAGGTTTATCACTTCTTTGTCATCTCTAATCATGGCTGCCTTGCTTCTACTATGGTAATCCTCTTAACCTGCTCTTTAATCTTTCTTTTCAGAATTTATATTTCACTCACTTAAACAAGACTAGGCTGCATCAATATAAACAAAATCAAGAAATTAAGTTTGTAAAAACATAAACAAAATGCTAAAATTATTGGTGAGGAGTGAGAAAAAATCTTCTAGAATTTACTTAGCACTCTAAAATGTACTAGCTGCTTAGCTAAGCATACAAAAAGACATGTCATTTGATTTTCACAGTAATCCAAACAGAAGATATTATCCTTATATTTAAGATGAAGAAGGTATGGCTCAAGAACCATGACCTTACTACCAAATAAGCTAAACAGAAAAGGGAAGAATGAAAATCCCTAGTATACTAAACATGAGAGCTAAATAATCACCATGTTTTTGCACTACAGTTATTTGAGTTGCCTTACATGCAAGGCAAAAGAGAAAGCATAATGGCTTATATCATTCTCATCAGACAGAAAAGAAAAACACATTGCTTTACGAAGCATTAAACTACAGGAGAAATGTACTCCAAGAATCAGAATCAACATACTGGAGAATGTCTTTGACAATACTCTAGAACAAGAGTTTACACTATGGCCTTTTACATAGCTGCATTTAATCACTTAAAGACTTAATATCAAAATATAACGATGTGAAAGAAAATGTTTGTTGTTCATGGGGCTACTAACTAGTAATTATTAGGATTAGTAATAAAAAATTACCAACATGTAAAAATATATGGCTTCATTGTGGTTTTTTTAAATATTTTTCGTTAGTTGTAGTTAGACACAATACCTTTATTTTATTTATTTATTCTTATGTGGTGCTGAGGATGCAACCCAGTGCCTCACATGTGCTAGGTGAGCACTCTACTGCTGAGCCACAACCCCAGCCCAGTTTCATTCTGTTTTAAACACACAAAAATCATGCAGACTCTACTTAGCAAAATGAGTTTAACTTATTAAAAGTCCTAAAAAATTATACATTAAAGCAATCTGTATAAATTATTTAACTCAGGTTCTCATGATTGCCATTGCCATTTTTTGGGAAGTTAGGTTATTTATATACCAACTCATATATACCTATGTACTGGTCTTTGAGAATAGGTTAAACAAATTCATGGTTCTTTACACTGACAAGAAACAGACTGAAGAGAGAACCATAACTTTTCTAGAAGAGCTTTCATTTGGTTATGAAAGTTGTAAGACCTGAAAGAACCTCTTAATGGACAAACTGCGTGGGCAGGAACAAACCACAAAGTACCAACAAGTCACTGAGAAGGCACCTTCAGATTTATTCAAATGCCTGAGTACACATCCAGCTGAACAATAATCACCCTCAACAAAATAAACCACAGGTAATTTGAGACAAAAAATAATAATAATTAAGAACAGATTTTAATCAACCCCAGTCCCAAATATAGTAGAAACTGATAACTCCTTTTTTAAAACTTCCACTTTAGGGGATCCAAGATGGTAGAATATAGGAGATACCATTTCTGGCTGCTCTGAGGAATGAAACCAAGAAAGCAGTCAGGCGGTGTCTCCACAAGGTATCACCTAGGCAGAATACAACATCTCAGAGTGTGTAACAGGACCCCTCTACAGCGGATTTTCACAGAAACCATCAGAGCTGCGACCACCTGCAAAGAAATCAGAGTTTCTGTGTTCCAGTAAGACTCTGCACTCCAGAACCAAAGCCGGCAGTTCTTGAGCGCAATCTAGCCCCAGCACAAGGCCAGCCCAGCTCCCCCCACCTCACCAGACCCCCAGTGCTGGAAGCACACCAATTCCATCTTGGAAAACCTTTCTCCCAATTTTTTTGGTGGACGTGGCTATCAGTGTGGATCTCCATTTGAACAGGTACCTGGTTTCCAACTTCATAATAATCTGCCCCGCACCAGCTGTGATAATTTGGCGCAGTGACTACCCAGCACAAAAACCACTCTCAGTTGAATGGGAGTGCAGTGCAAGCCTGAGGGTGAGAGATCCAGCAATTGGGACCTGATAAGCAAAAGAGGAAAGGGGTCTAAAACCTGGAGCAAAAACAGAGAGACCAGATAGGGGAAGCTCCAGACAAGAGAGGGAGACAATACTGGGGCTCAAGTCTTCTCACGCTGGTTACATACACCACCCTGAAGACAGACTCCAGCTTAAAACAGACAACTCCACCTACTGGAAGAGATGAGAAGCAAGAAGGAAATTGAAGTCTAAGAGTATTTTTTTTTCCTTCTTATCCTTCTCCTTTCTCCTCTACCCTTCTATCCTCTGGCCCTCACAACCCCAACATATGTGAAACCGAGAACTTTACATGATATAGATATGTGAGAACTGAGTCACCTGAATAATATCATATAGAGGAATTGCATAAGCCATCCCTTTTTCTTTTCTTTCTTCTTTCTCTTTTTTCTCTTTCTTTCTTTCCTTTTTTTTTCCTTCTCCTTTCTTCTTCTTTCACCCTCCAAATTTTACTATTTTAACATCCTGTAAATTTCTAAATACATATGTGTGTTTTTATGTACTCTACTGTCTTCCAACGTACTTGTCTACCCTATTCCCCTGCTATGAACCCTCTTCATTAAAATTCTCCTTCAAATTTCCTAAGTTATGTTAACCCCATACCCTTACATCTTTCTCTCTTAGCATATCATCCTATGCCCAACCTCCAGTTCACTGTCCACCACCAAAACTGTACACTTTTTATGAAACTACTAATTATATTTTAAATAATAATTGAATCCAACATTTCTGGACATTGAGATTAACTATAAATGTCTTAATAACAATAATTTGTTCATAGGTAATGTACTGTTGATATTGGGCTCTGATAACATTGTCCTTCCCCACAAAGAAGGTATCTTGGAACCATACAAGAGCACTACAAATCTGTAGGGTAAAAACAATAACACACCAGTCCCACAGAGCTGGAAAGAAAGAAATGCGAGCAACATGAAAAGACAAGGGAATAAAGTACCACAAACAAATCAAGACAACACATCATTAGAAATATTGACAGCTACAGCAGAAAAAAATGACAGAGAAAGATTTCAGGATATACATGATTAAAATGTTTTGGGATCTCAAAGAAGACATAAGAGAACAAATACAGGCAGTGAAAGATCACTTCGACAATAAGCTACATAAACAAATCCAAGAAGCAAAAGATCACCTCAACAGGGAGATAGCGGTTATACAAAACAACCAAACAAAAATCCTTGAAATGAACGAAATAATAAACCAAATTAGAAACTCAAATGACAGCATCACCAACAGAGTAGACGACTTAGAAGATAGGACATCAGACAACAAAGATAAAATATATCATCTTGAAAAGAACATAGACAGCACAGCGAAACTACAAGCAGAACATTCGGGAAATATGGGATAGCATAAAAAGACCAAATTTAAGAGTTATTGGGTAGAGGAAGGCATAGAGGACCAAACCAAAGGAATGAGCAATCTATTCAATGAAATAATATCAGAAAACTTTCCAGATATGAAGAATGCAATGGGAATCCAAATCCAAGAAGCCTACAGGACGCCAAATGTGCAAAATCACAACAGATCCACACCAAGACACATTATAATGAAAATGCGCAACATACAGAATAAGGAGAGGATTTTAAAAGCCACAAGAGAAAGGAATCAGATCACATATAGGGTAAACCAATTAGGATAATAGCAGATTTTTCAACACAGACCCTGAAAGTCAGAAGATCTGAAACAACATATTTCAAACTCTGAAAGATAATGGGTGCAAACCAAGAATCTTGTATCAAGCAAAATTAAGCTTCAGATTTGAAGATGAAATAAAAACCTTCCACAATAAACAAAAATTAAAAGAATTTGAAGCTAGAAAACTGGCACTGCAAAACATCCTTGGCAAAATATTTCATGAAGAGGAAATGAAAAACAACAATGAAAACCAACAGGGGGAGGTAGTACACTAAAGGAAAAACTAATCAAAGAGGAAAACCAAGTCAAGTTAAATAACAAAAATAAACAAATATGGTTGTAAATACAAACCATGTCTCAACAGTAACCCTAAATGTTAATGGCTTAAACTCACCAATCAAAAGACATAGGCTAGCAGATTGGATTAAAAAAAAAAAGATCTAACAATATGATGCCTACACTCATCTGATAGGAAAAGACATACACAGACTGAAGGTGAAAGGTTAGAAAAATCATACCACTCAAATGGACTATGGAAGCAAGCAGAGGTTTCTATACTCATATCAAATAAAATAGACTTCAAGCCAAAGCTAATCAAAAGGGTTAAAGACGGACATTACATACTGCTCAAGGGAACCATACACCAACAAGACATAACAATCATAAATATATATGCCCCAAAGGTGCAGCTATGTTCATCAAACAAACCCTTCTCAAGTTCAAGAGTCAAATTGACCACAACACAATAATCGTGGGTGACTTTAACACACCTCTCTCACCACTGGATAGTTCTCCCAAACAAAAGTTGAATAAAGAAACTATAGAGCTCAAAAACACAATTAATAACTTGGACTTAACAAACATATAGAATATTTCAACCAGCATCAAGTAGATAGACTTTCTTCTCAGCAGCACATGGATCCTTCTGGAAAATAGACCATATACTATGCCACAAAGCAACTATTAGCAAATACAATAAAGTAGAGATACTACCATGCATTTTATCAGATAGTAATGGAATGAAATTGGAAATTAACGACAAAATAAAAAACAAAAATTTCTTTATCACCTGGAGACTGAACAATATGCTATTGAATGAACAATGGGTTACAGAAGACATCAAGGTGGAGATTAAAAAATTCTTAGAGGTATATGAGAACACAGACATATCGAAATCTCTGGGACACTATGAAAGCAGTACTAAGAGGAAAATTCATTGCATGGAATTCATTCCTTAAAAGAAGAAAAAGTCAACAAATAAATGACCTCACCTACATCTCAAAGCCCTAGAAAAAGAAGAACAAATCCGCAGCAAAAGCAGTAGAAGGCAGTAAAAATTAAAATTAGAGTGGAAATCAATGAAATTGAAACAAGAAACAAATAAAAAAATTGACAAAACTAAAAGTTGGTTCTTTGAAAAAAAAATAAATAAAATTGACAGACTGTTAGCCATGCTAACGAAGAGAAGAAGAGGGAGAACTCAAATTACCAGCATACATGATGAAAAAGGTAATATCACAACAGACACTACAGAAATACAGAGGATAATTAGAAATTATCAAAAGACTACCAACCAAGAAAAGCCCAGGACCGGATGGATACACAGCCGATTTCTACAAGACCTTTAAAGAAGAACTAATACCAATACTCTTCAATTTATTTCAGGAAATAGAAAAAGAGTGAGCACCTCCAAACCCATTCTATGAGGCCAATATCACCTTGATTCCAAAACAAGATAAAGACACTTCAAAGAAAGAAAACTTCAGACCAATATCTCTAATGAACATAGATGCAAAAATTCTCAATAAAATTCTGGCAAATCGAATACAAAAATATGTCAAAAAGATTGTGCACCATAATCAAGTGGGATCCATCCCAGGGATGCAAGTTTGGTTCAACATACGGAAATCAATAAATGTAATTCATCACATCAATAGACTTAAAGATAAGAATCATATGATCATCTTGATAGACACAGAAAAAGCATTTGACAAAATATAGCACCCCTTTATGCTCAAAACACTAGAAAAACTAGGGATAACAGGAACATATCCCAACATCATAAAGGCTATCTATGCTAAGCCTCAGGCCAATATCATTCTAAATGAAGAAAAACTGAAGGCATTCCCTCTAAAATCTGGAACAAGACAGGGATGCCCTCTTTCACCACTTCTATTCAACATAGTTCTTGAAGCACTGGTCAGAGCAATTAGATGAAAGAAATTAAAGAAATTATATATATATATATATATATATATAGAAGAACTTAAATTAGCTCTATTTGCTGATGACATGATTCTATACCTAAAAGACCCAAAAAACTCCACCAGAAAACTTCTAGAATTAGTAAGTGAATTCAGCAAAATAGCAGGATATAAAATCAACAACCATAAATCAAAGGCATTTCTGTATATCAGTGACAAATCCTCTGAGAAGCAAATGAGGAAAACTACCCCATTCACAATATCCTTAAAAAAATAAAACAAAATAAGATACCTGGGAATCAACTTAACAAAAGAGGTGAAAGATCTATACAATGAAAACTATAGAAGCCTAAAGAAAGAAATCAAATAATACCTTAGAAGATGGAAGAATCTACCTCGCTCTTGGATAGACAGAATTAATATTATCAAAAGGACCATATTTCCAAAAGCCCTAATCAGATTTAATGCAATTCTGATCAAAATCCCTATGACATTCCTCATAGAAATAGAAAAGGCAGTCATGAAATTCATCTGGAAAAATAAGAGACCCAGAATAGCTAAAGTAATCCTTAGCAGGAACAGTGAAGCAGGTGGCACCACTATACTAGACTTTGAACTATACAGAGCAACAGTAACAAAAACAGTATGGTATTGACACCAAAACAGACTGGTAGACCAATGGTACAGAGTAGAGGAGACTAACCCACAAAATTACAATTATATTAGACAAAGGCACCAAAGACATGCGTTGAAGAAAAGATAGCCTCTTCAACAAATGGTGCTGAGAAAACTGGAAATCCATATTCAAAAAAATGAAATTAAACCCCTATCTCTCACCATGTACAAAACTCAACTCAAAATGTATATGGTTTTCCTTAATGAGTATAACTTGCAATGTGAACAGGTGTTCAATGAATATCCTATGATTTATTATAAAACCAGTACCAGTTAGGACATAAAATTTACTATATATTATCATTGATTATTAGAAATTAAGGCCATCCCAAAGAAGACATGAAAGAAAAATCCCTAAAAACTCTTTTTATAGACCAATCTTATAGGCTATTGATTGATTATAAAAGGAAAGATCTAATGTCACAATAGAAAGGAAAAAAATCCATTTATTTCTTTTTTCTTATACAAAATAATAGTTTTGACTATTATTATAGTATTTTCCTCTTCTCTTTAGACACTAAGTAACTATATACTACTATTTAATAACCCATTTAAATGCTGTTGAACACTGGATTTTGGTTGGGGTAGACATTCATTTCAGGGCAACTCATTGTCATGTGGAATAAAGTGTTGGGAGAGATCATCATATATTGACACAATCTGGATAAAATACATCTGAGTCATGACCAAAGTTTATCTGGTATTTACTCTGTAAGAGGATTGGATTCAAAGATCTCAAAGGCAGCTTTTCATTGATTAAAATCCTACGATTCTGTGATATCCATTCTCAACAAATGGTATAAACAAATGATATTTTGATTAACATGATAATATTCTTGAGACCTGCCCAGGTTAGGCTTCATAGCACTGGAAGTACAGAATAGTATTTTCCTCAGATTTTAGGTCATTAGGAAGGTAGAACCAGTTTTAAAATATGTAGAAAAGAAAATTATTTTGAGTCAGCTCACATAATTATCAATAAACGGAACATCTTCTGAAATACAGACATGATAATTTTTTATTACATGTTCATGATTCACTCTACTCAGAATCATCTACAAGAGTTTCCTATGGTCAAAACATAGGATAGTGAATTTGCAATGCAACTTGCAGACAAGAAGAAACCTGAAAATCTTCCATTCATTTACAGACTACTGAGAGCAAACAAATCATACCTCTCTTGTATGTTTCATAAGTAGTCCAATATTGAATTACAGGTTGTCAGATGCATGAAGATCTGAAAAGCTGGAATCTGGAAAAAGAAAACTGGAAGGCTAAGCAGGTTGTCTAACAGCTATAGCTGATTGACAGGTATGGATTAAAATCTTGCATAAAAATCTCCTTAGAGCACACTAGAGATTCAGTGATAGACATTAGACTTATCACTTAAAAGCTCACTGCACACTGTATCATATATAGAACAAGAGTGCCTTCCCACTGGCCTTATTCAAATTAGACATGGAGTTGAATATAAAGGAAAGAGACACAGGAATGGTCATAGAACACGAAGATTAAAAAAAAAAAAACAAGAACTGATTATAACTTTTTAGAAAACAGAAAATACAGTCCATTGGCTAACTGAGGAACCACAGAATATGAGGCAATAATAACATGAGTTCCTCTAAAGAAGTCAATCATCATCCAGTTGGGGTTCAGCAAATTGCAGCCTACAAATCAAATACATCCTGCCAACTCTTTGTAAAATTGTATTGCACTATAACCACACTCATTCCTTACATTCATTTTTTTCATGCTACAGTAGAGTTAAACAGTTATGACAGAAATCCTATGGCCCACAAGCCCAAAATATTTCTCATACTGCCTTTACAGAAAGTTTGCCTCTCTGATCTACTAAGAAATCATATAAACATGGCTTGACTTAATTGATATATTTTAGCAGGAGGGCAAAATAAGTGATTTATTCTATAGACTTTAGAACATATTTGAAAGAGACCTGTTAATCAAACTATCAACACCAGGTTCTAGTTGAACGTGTCAGAAGTGGCACATGCATTTCACTTACCCCACTCAAGTAATTATCAAGATTTTAACTCCGAAAGTAAACCACAAGGGCCACCAAGGGATGAAGTTGGTTTAATCTCATCTATAAGTCCAAAAGTGGTGGTAAGAGGGCAGGTGGTAAGAGAAGCAGAGGAAGCCATCAAGAAGAGCAGCCGCCATCAGAGCCATTTCTGACAGGACCTAACCTAACAGGGAGGATCCTAGCAAGGATCTAGAATCAAACATATTATGTCAGAGAATCCCACTGAAAAGTAGCTGAAAAACAGACAATTGCCAGACACAGTGGCTCACGCCTGTAATCCCAGCAGCTCTGAAGGTTGAGACTTGAGGATCACAAATTCAAAGCCGGCCTCAGCAAAAGCGAGGCAATAAGTAACTCAGTGAAACCCTGTCTCTAAATAAAACAGAAAATAGGGCTAGGAATGTGACTCAGTGGTAAAGTGCCCCTGAATTCAATCTAGGGTACCGCTAAAAAAACAGAACTAACCAAAAACCTATATACCAAAATGTCTTGAAACAACTCTGTAATACTGGAGTGATTTAGAGTAAGCAATGGAAGGTTAAAATGGAAAACCTAGTTGAATTTGATGTTAAGGCGATCTCTACTGCAGACCATTGCTGGAGCATCCTATTCGATCTTCCTTTCCCATGTCTTACCCTCCTAGAACAATTTTCTTTAATAACAGATTGATTTTTGAGTAATTTAAGATTCAGATCACTGTTAAACAAGCAAAAAAAAAAAGAAGAAATGCAATTAACATATACTTTATGACTTTGTAATAAGAAATATTTCTTAACTTACTGAGATATAATTTAAATGACAATAAAATACTTCATCCATCCACATAACCAACACCAAAATTAAGATACAAAATATGTCATTACTCTTCAAAGTTTCCCTTGGGTCCTTTCATATTTATATCCTCCTTCCCAGCAACCAGTAATCTTGTCTCCATCAATACAGATTACTTTTATCTAGTCCAGAATAGTAGTAGTACTTCCCAACTAGCTTCCTTCTCTCAATATAATGTTCTGAGATTCACTTCTGTTGCTGCATACGTTAGTAGTTGCCCCTTTTTGTGTGTGGTCAGTAATAGTATAGCATGTGTGTTTGTTTATTGTTCGTTTACCTATGGGGTAATATTTCAGTTGTTTCCAGGTTTGGAACACTGAACTCTTAATGTGCAAATCTTTCTTTGTGGTTATATACTTTCATAACTCCCAGGTAAACACATAGGAGAATTGCTGGGTCACTTAGAAGTTAAACTTAAAGGTTACTAGAAACTACCAAACATGTCCAAAGAAATGGTAACATTTTAAATTCATTGGATGAGGGTTCCAGCTGTTCTACAGTCTTGCAAGGACTTGGCAAGGTAAATCTTTTTCTTTTTTTTTTTTTTCAGGTTTTCTAGTAAAAATATAGTGGTATCTCATTATGGTTATAATTTTTATTACTCTAATGACTAATGGTGTTGAATATTTTTCAATGTATACCTTCTTCAAGTATTCAAATCTTTTGCTTATTTTACTGGATTATCTTACTACTGAATTTTAAGTGTTCTTTCAAAACTATGGATAACATGCAAGGTGCAATGGCATACACCTATAATCTCGGCAACTTAGGAGGCTAAAGCAACAGTGTACAAGTTCAAGGCCAGCCTGAGCAACTTAGTAAAACCCTATCTCAAATTATAAAAATAATTTTTTAAAAGGGCTGAATATATAGCTCAGTGTTAAAGCAGCACTGGGTTCAGTCCCAGTACTGCAAATCAATCAATCAATCTGGACACAGCAGCTCCTGGGGCAGGGGACATGACAGAGCATGCACATGCAAGCTCAAATATTTTCTCCCAGTCTGTAGTTTATCTTTCCATATTTAAAATGATTTCTTTCAAAGGACAGAGGGATTAATTCTGATCCAATCTATCAGTTTGTCTTATATGCTCAGTGCTTTTTGATATACCTATGAAACTTCACATACGTCATATCCAAAAATTTCCTCCTATGTTTTCTTCTAAAAGTTTTGTAGACTTAGCCTATAAGTTTAAGTCTATAATCTATTCAGAAGTTTTTAAAATTTATTTGTTTTACATGTATATAATTTGCATAGATTTTTTTTTCAACACAATTTGTTGAAAAGACTATCCTTTCACTATTGAATTACGATGGCAAATTGGTTCAAAATCAACTGATCATACCTATGGTTCAACACTGTTCTTTAATTTTTATTTCTATATAATATTATGTTATACATTTTTAAAAACCTTTCTATATAGCAAGAATCTATTCCTCCCAGGGATAGCCAATTCTTAAAGACAGCAATATTTCTTTGATATGTAAACTAAACAATTCAGAGTCACACCTCTTCTATCAGACCCTAACATCCTTAGAAATAATAGTCTTCTGCCTTAATCACCCCAGGGTCAAGTACAGGGATCTAGGAATCACCCCTCATAGTCCAAGATCCTCTGAGACTATTCAAACTAGCCAATCCTAAACTGACAAGTTGTGTGAAGCTCACAATCAGAGGCAAAGGTTCATCAAAAAACCAAGACCTAATTACTGGACTCCATAACACACTCCCTACCCATTCTTATCCCCACACCCAACCACATTAATAAATACCTATTAATAGTGTTAGCACAAATGACTGAGCCCAGTGCAAACATCAGGGATCAGCAAAACCTTTATTCAATGGTAGGTCATACATCTGGTGGACACACTTTCCTTATGGAAAATGAGCTGCTGGCCAAAGGAGGAATCTGTGCTTATATATGCTACACAGAGAGGTGACTTAATTATTGACAGTGTGTGTCAATTTGGACACTAAGGAAACAGGCTGTGAGAATTTGAAATTTCTGGGTAATGTTTTTACTTGGGGAAGAATGGAGGGTCTGGGATCAACATTCAAGGCTTATCTCTTTCCCTTATTTGGGGAAGGATCAAAGTTTTGGCTTCCTCCCAGAGACTGCCATTTTAGGCTTGATGAATATCTCCTTCCTAGGAATTGTCTTTGTCACTTGGAAGGAATGTATTTGGGAAAGGATCAATGTTATTAATGTTTGGGTTTTTTCCTCACTCCCTCTTCCCAAGCTACACTATTTTGGAGTTTGTCATTTTCTATATCTTACAAATTTCATGTCATTTCAGTCAGTACATCATGGTTCGTCATCATGAAAAAATTGCAAGGCATTCTAAAAGGCAAAAAATAAAATTTGAATAGACACAGCATACATAAGTACTAGTATAGTACATATAGTACATATGTTAGGGGTGGTGGAATTATCAGACTGGGAATTTAAAACAACTAAGATCAATATGCTAAGAGTTCTAATAGTTAAAGAAAACAGCATACAAGAACAGACATTAAATGTTAAGGAAAGACATGAAAATTCTAAGAAAAATCCAAAAATAAATATTAGTAAAAAATGCCAAAACAGAAATGAAGAATGTTTCAGTTGGGCTTACTGGGAAAGTTCACATAGTTAGGGGAAGAATCTTAGAGCTTAAGAATATCTCAATAAAAACCATCAGAACTGGAAAAGAGAAAAGAGACTTATAAAAACAAAAAAAGGGCTATGGTTGTGGCTCAGTGGTAGAATGCCTGCCTAGCACATGTGAGGCACTGGGTTCAATCCCCAGCACCATGTAAAAAAAAACTAATTAACAAAGGTATTGTATCCATCTACAACTAAAAATATTTTTTAAAATTTTCCAAGAACTGTGGGACAACTAAAAAAGGTATGAGAAGTATGTAATGGGAATACCAAAAGGCAAGAAAGAGAGAAAGAGAGAGAGAGAGAGAGAGAGAGAGAGAGAGAGAGAGAGAGAGAGAGAGAGAGAATATGGAACAGGTGAAATAGCTGAAGCAATAATGATTAAGAATTTCTCCAAATTAATGTCAGGCACCTAGGGACTGGGGACATAGCTCAGTTGGTAGAGTGTTTGCCTAGCATGGACAAGGCCCTGGGTTCAGTCCGCAGAACCACCAAAAAAAATTTAATAAATATAATGTCAGGCACCTTACCACAGATCCAGAAAAGTCAGAGAACACATGCAGGATAATTGTCATTGTCAAACTACAGGAAATCAAAGACTTTAAAAATCTCAAAAGAGGTCAAAGGAAATAAATAGTGCTACATTCTGAACATTTGTCCCCTCCAAAATTTTTGTTGAAACTTACTTGCCATTGTAATAGTTCAAAGAGGTGAGACAGTTAAGAAGTGATTGAGCCAGAAGACTGTACCCTCACAGGTAACATTACTGTCATTACAAAAGGATGAATTTGACCTGCTCTTTCTCTGTCCTTCTGCCATGTGATAATGCAGTAAGAAAACCATGGCTATATGATGACCTGTTATTGAACTTTCCAGCTTCAAGAACTAGGAGTCAATAAATTTCTATTCCTTATAAGTCAGTTAGTCACAGAAATACCTTGATAGCAACACAGAATATACTAAAACAAACACCTTACCTATGGAAGAACAAATATAAAAATTATACCAAACTTCTCAGAAGCCAGGTAAGCAAGGAAGTAGAGTGAAATATTTTAAGTGCTACAAGAAAGAAAGAAAAAAAGAAAAAAAAAAACTCACCAATCTCCAATTCTGTACTCTATTAAATTATCCTTCAAAAGCAAAGAAATAAAGACTTTCTCAGACAAACAACAAAATGGCAATTTATTGCCAGTAGACTTGCCTTGAAAGAAATGTGGAAAAAAAAATTCTGTACAGAGGAGGAAACTGATAAAAGTTGGGAGCTGGCATTACATAAAGAAAGGAGGAGCATCAGAAAGAGTAAGTGAAGATAAAACACTTAGTTTTCTTAACTGATCAAAATAATAACAATTATGTATTTTGATGACATATGCTTATGTATACGTGAAATAAATAGTCCCAATGATATAAGAGATAGGAGGATGTGAAATTGGGAATTTAATTGTTCTCTGACTTTTCTGGATTTATGGCAAGGTGCCTGACATTAAATCAGCTTCCCCACCCTGGTGGTGGAGATTGAACGTAGGGCCTTGTGCATGCTAGGCAAACACTCTACCAACTGAGCTATGTCCCCAGTCCATAGATGCCTGACATTAATTTGGAGAAATTCTTAATCATTATTGCTTCAGCTATTTCACCTGTTCCATTCTCTCTCTTTTTTTTTTTTTCTTTTTTTGCCTTTTGGTATTCCCACTATATATTTCTCATACCTTTTTTAGTTGTCCCACAGTTCTATTTTGTTATTTTAAGGTATCTGTGAAGCAGTAGAAGTACTACTTGAGATCAGATTTGGGTTCATTGTAAATAAATGTATGTTGTAAACTCCAGGGCATAACCAATATAAGTAAAAAGAAACAAGTATAACTGATGTTAGTAAAAGAGAGAAGATGGAATTGTATAAAATAAAATGTTCAATTAAAACCATACAGTCAGAAAAACAGTGAAAGACAAAAACAGAAACAAAGGGGTTGGGGATATAGCTCAGTTGGTAGAGTGCTTGCCTTGCATGCACAAGGCCCTGGGTTCAATTCCCAGCACTGCAAAAGAAAAACAAACAAACAACAAAAATAAATAAACAAATAAAAAACAGAAAGAAAGAGTAAAGCCAACAAATAGAAAACATGGTAGGCATTAATGCAACTATATCAATAATCACTTTGAATGTCAATGATGTAAATGAACCAGTTAAAAGACGTGCTGGGGCTGAGTTCAGTGGCAGAGCGCTTGCCTTCCACATGTGAGGAACTGGGTTGATCCTCAGCACCATGTAAAAAAAAACAAATAAAACATGCTGTCCAACTACAAAATTTTTTTTTAAAACAGACACTGTCAAAATGGATCAAGAAATACAAATCAGTGTATATACTATCAGTCTGAAGTCTGGCAGAGAGCTATTTATGAAATAAATAAAAGGCTTGGCTTTTCTCATTATCACCACTTTGAGTACATTATTCCAGAGAACAACTTATTACATTACCCTGTTAAATGCTTACTAATGTGGGATTAATTTTCTACTCATCAAAAATGAATCAAATCATTCTATAACTAAGCATAAAATGTAAACCAAAAATATGATTCACATGTTTAAAGAGATCCATAATTATCAACATAAAAAAGAGCCTCTCTCTGCTAATATAGTGCTTTTTAAAAGAATATAAACTGTATATTTGGTTCAGTAATTAATTCAACTAGAAGTGTACATATGAGTTGGGCACAGTGGCGCATGCCAGTAATCCTAGCAACTCAGTAGACTGAGGTAGGAGGATCACAAGTTTTAGGCCAGCCTCAGCAACCCTTGTCTCTAAATAAAATAAAAAATAAAAAAGGCTGGGGATGAGGCTCAGTGGTAAAGTGCCCCTGGGTTCAATTCCCAGTACCACAAAAAAGCAAAAGAAAAAAATAAACGTATATATTAAGAATCAAATCCAGAACAGGTAAAATAATACTTGATGGATTTGCCTAAAATTAGTTTACTTGCTATCAATATTGCTGCCATTTTCTACTTTGAGTATACTTTTTTTAGAAAAAAGCTTAACCTGCTACTCCCCTATAATTTCATAATCATCTGGATGATCTGAATATACCAAATAATACTGATTTTTCTTGTAAAAATCAGACATCTCACAATAAGGTATGGAAAAAAATATGAAGCCACTAATAACAAAATATTTTGTCAGTATCAGAAGCAGTACCTACACAGCTGTAGATAGACAGATTAATACACAGACACATACATAAAGAGACTACAGATGAAGCATGGAATAACAGTTGGGTATGTATCCTAAACTCACAAAATAGACACAAAGAGATTACCACCAGAAAACAGGAGTGGGAAAAGAAACTAAAGGATTTGCTTTTTATTCTGTATGACTATATATGGTGTTAATTTTTATAATGAAAATACATCTTTATGTTACTTATGTTAAAAATGAAATGTGAATGCTGACAGCAATGGTGCCATACAATAAGCACAAAAGACACATTACAGACTGAAATACCCACAAAACCTCTCTCAGACAACTCATTGAAGCCAAACCCCACACATCAAAGGCTAAGTTAGCGAACCAAAGTTATGTTCCCCTGGGGTGGACATATTATAGATTTTATGCTACAAATTCACATGCTCAATATCAATTTCCATTCCACTTGCTATTGCCTCCTTTTCATTACTGTTCATAGTTCAGTGTGTCAGTTTAATTCTATACTACTTTGTAGCTATCCACAATAATTACAGTGTTTAATGCTGTATCTTAAGGTTGAGATAAATATAGCAGTTTAAATGCATATGGTTTGGCCAATCTTTTGACCAGACCTCTACACACATCAAAACCACTCACCCCACATACACTCACACATGAGCAGACTCTAGCTAATACCATATATTTCACCTTACTACTTCTCCATTACTTTCCACAGTATATCTGATGATAACATTTTTATTGACACTATAGTAAACAGCTGATAAATGTAGTAAAAATATATATACTATAATGAATCAAAATGACATGCCACCTACCAAAACCCCTCCACTCATTCTAATCAGATAATGACCTTTTCCCACCCCTAGTGTTTTACTACAAATGGAGAAAGCAGCAGGAAAAATATTCATAAAAACAGGGAAAAAATAAAAATAAATTTTTAGGTCATTGAGACTAGAAAGGAAGTATACCTAAAATATTTGTGTCAAATAAAATGATAATTTGTCAATTCTGTGTGTATTCTGCTTAATCTGAAGTTCTGAGAAACAAGTAGCTGAGTTTCACATGAATAAAAGAGCTAAAACACCACCATAAAACAGTCTTTCTGGAATTTACTCTGTAGAAAAACATGAGTTTATTTCTTTTTTTTGCTTTTTTGTTACTGTTGTCGCTAGTGATCTTCCATAAATCTAGGATCTTCCTTTGACAGAATATTTGGTTTACAAATTGAGGTGAAAATAATTCAGTACTTTTAACATTTCCTACCTTATTTTTATTAAGAAGTGTTAAAATCTTCAATGTCTATTTTTAACATTTTTGTTTTATGTTCTTTGGGGATAGAGTACATCCTTATCAAAATAAAATGAAAAGCCAAGAAAAAATAAAGAATACAACAGATAATGGAAATCTAGACTTAATCAGAAAAGTAAAAGGAGAGTAACATTTATATTTAAAAGAAGAGTTAAAAATCTGGAATTGGGCTACTGAGAATCATTTCCCAAACTCTAGAGCCTTTAAATTATAGCATATTTGGCAAGTTGCTTGCCTCTCTATCCTTAGTTTTCTTATTGGTAAAATGAGCATATAATAGTACTTAATTCTCATAAGATTCTTAGAAAATTAAATGGAATTAAATGGTGCATAGGAGATATCTAATGAATACTAGCTCTGCTTATCAGTCACAGATTTAAAACTGAGGCCTACAGAGTTTGTGTTTTCCCTGAGATAATTTAACTAGAAAATGGCAGAATTAGCAATAGAACTTCAAACCCATGATATTTTTGTACCTTTTTTTTTTTTTTCTTTTCTAGTAAGATCACTTTGGGATCAGGGAACATAACTCAGTGGTAGAGAACTTGCCTAGCATGCACAAGCTGGCGAAGGGGGGCTCACTTTGTAGTCGGAAGAAATTACTTTCAAAGGAGAAGATAAGATAGCAAAAATCCCTCAGATAAGCATGGCCTAGATTTAAAAGAAGGAAGGAACTCAATGTGGGTGCCTATGTACAAATGCAGGCAAATACACACAACAAAATAAGAAATAAGAAGGATGGGTGAAAAGTGGGGGCAAGTTCTGTGACACAGCCACAAAAGTTCCACTTAGACTTTTTAATATGATATAATTCATTAGAGCATAATTACATTTCTTATTAAATGATTAATTATAAGGTTTGAAGAAAAGGTCATGTTGAATGTTAATTATACATCCTTGAAGGAATTTCAAAGATATTAACAATGGTATTCATTATAAATTAATTTAAACTCTTGGAAGGCAATTTGGCATTATATTTAAAAATTCAAAATGCATACATCCTTTCACTAACTGATATAACTAGGAAGAATTTATCCTACAATTAATTTAAATAAGTGTGCAAAAATAAAATAAAAGGATGCTGGATGCATTATCAGCAAACCAAATACTGGAAAAAATTGAAGACTTCATTAACAGGGAAATTATGATTATCATGTATCTATGTAATGGAGCTATGGGATAGTATAAATTTTCTTCTAAATAGATTATTAAATTAAAAGAATATCAAGGTATATAAGAATTTGTCCCAGGGCTAGGGTTGTGGCAAAGTGGTAGAGCACTCGCTCATCTAGCATGTGTGAGGCCCTGGGTTCAATCCTCAGCACCACATAAAAATAAATAAATAAAATAAAGGGATTATTTCTATCTACAACTAAAAAATATTAAAAAAAAAATTGTCCCAGAGTAATATTTGTTTTTTTAAAACATAGAAAAAATATATTCAAATGTGTTAGTAATTCTCATAAGAAAATATTTCAAAGACATCCAAGAAAATTAAAAGTGGTTATTTCTGGAAAATAAGATTGAGGCAGGGGGCATAAAGATGGAAAACAAACAGTTATTTTCACATAGCAGAAATATATACAAACAATGCTTATATTTTAACCATATGTAGGTTCAGCAACCCTAATTCAAAAATTCAAAATCTGAAATGCCCCCAAGCTGAAAATTTTGAAATTTGGGGGTTAGTGATGCTCAACTGGTAAAATCTATGCAAATATTCCAAACTGAAAAAATTTTAAATCTGAAACATTTCTGGTCCCAAGTATTTCAACCTGTATATATATTAATTTTAAAACTGAAGGAAAAATAACAAGTAAAAATGAGTCAAAGATTGTTTAAAAACACAAATAGACCAACAGGTAATAGGAGACAAATTTTCAAATAGAGAATTTGAAGGTTTCATGATATAGCTGAGAAGTCTTACCTGACACTTAGCACTACAGTATTTGGCAACTCGGCATTGAGAGCATCGCATCAACTTTTCCTTCCTGAATTAAAAAAAAAAAAAATCCATATTAGGAAATGAGTGAGAAATATATGGTTGAAGGAAAAGTATATAAATCAGCATGTTCTGTTTACTCCATATGTATGGTCCTTTAAATTTTCACACCAGCTGAAAGTGAACTGCAATGTGAGACATTTAAATAATGACTAATACTCTTGTTTAAATTGTGGTATAATAAGCCAGGCAGGGTGGTCCATGCCTGTAATCCCAGAAGCTTCAGAAGCTAAGGCAGGTTGATTATGAGTTCAATGCCAGCCTCAGCAACTTAGCAAGTCCCTAAGAAACTCAGTGAGACTTTATCTTTAAATAAAATACAAAAAGGACTGGGAATGTGGCTCAGAGGTTGGGTGCCCCTGGGTTCAATCCCAAGTAGCCAAAAAACAAAAACAAAAAATTGTGGTATAATATACATAACATAAAATTTTTACTTCAACCATTTTTAGCATACAGTGGCATTAAGTACATTCACAGTATTATACAACATATAACCACTACCACTGTTTTTTTAAAACTGTTTAATTAAAGTACAAATTTCTATTTAGACAAAAAAAAATGCTTCATACAGACATTAATCTCTCTTTATTAAATTCAAAATCCAGAACGCGTATTACTTGGAAATACAGGTTGATTATCCCTTATCTGAAATGCTTGGGACCAGGACTGTTTTGAATTTGGGTTTTTTTGTTTGTTTGTTTGTTTTGTTTTTTGTTATTATATTTGTGTATACATAATGAGATATCCTGGGGAATGAGACCCAAGTCTAAATCCTGAGGTAATTTTATACCATATTTTTAGTGTACTTATAATTTACCTGTCACACAAAGTCAGGTTTGAAATTTTCCATGTGTGCTGTCACGTCAACATGAGAAGTTTCAGATTTTAGCATTTTGGATTTTAGATTTCAGATCAGAGAAGCTCAACCTGTATGTACTCTATACCCATAAAATGCAAGATTTTTATGTCTTCATTTTTAATATAATTTATTTATGAATATGCTCCTTCTGGGAAATTATTTTTAAATTCCATTAAATTTTATTACTACTTTAGAAATGCTGATTTGAGATGCTCCAAAATTATCTCCCCAAATCACCCAAATAACAACAACAACAACAACAAAAAAAAAAAAAAAAACAGAAAAAGTTAAAGCTTGAATTATACAATAAAAATAATAAATCTGATGATAACATTAATAGTGACAAATACTGACAAGACAGTGAATAGTTTCATGGTGGCCAAGAATACTAGAAACCAAAGTGTAATATATCAATAACAAAGCAGAATGCCTTGTTCTAAGCATTAGGTTAGAACGTGTTACACACTAAGTTAATGTTCTTCAGATCTGGTAACCCATGCTACAACTGAAATAGTAATATAAGGTAGGCATTATTATGCCCACTTCAATACTTTCAAAGATAAAAAATAGACATTATGGTTCAAATTGACTATGGAAAATGCCATAGAGTGAATGTAGCAGGTGGTTCCAAAGGAACAGGATAGAAAATCAGAACCTGAATACACCAGAAGAGAAGTGAGGACTACAGTATAAAACATGGGAGAGTGAAAGTCTAAATAAAGTAAAAAATGCCTCCCATTCTGCAATTATCAAACTCTAGCTACCAGATATCAACACCCCAGATAACAAATCAAATCCAACCTATCTGGCCCTAAAATTTTGCTTTTAATCACCATGTTATATAGTTACTCCTAGATAAAACTTGAAATAAATTCAGTTTACCCACAAGTTCTTTAACAGATACACTTCAAGCAAAAGGACATATAATACAGGATGAGAAGGATATGCCAGGCAAAATTTAACTAGAAAAAAAGCTGTCACTATATCAATATCAGAAAAAGGAGACATTAAGCTCAAACCCATTATTAGAGATAAAGACAAAATGCAATGATAGAAGACTCTAGTCACAAGGTATTAATGTACCTAGT
Organism: Marmota monax; assembly: GCF_021218885.2. Classification (NCBI taxonomy): domain Eukaryota; kingdom Metazoa; phylum Chordata; class Mammalia; order Rodentia; family Sciuridae; genus Marmota; species Marmota monax. The sequence continues at coordinate 7,635,244 of NW_026695219.1, forward strand.
AACAAATGTAGCAGTTTCAAAATACATACAGTACAAGTAACAGATCTAAATAAATATATATATATATATATATATATATACACACATACATACATACATATATATACACACATGCACATATATATATATATTAATACACAATATTTAATTTTTATGTAATGACCTTAAAATGACCTGGAATACATTAAGTCATGTGTAGGAAGGAGTTAGCTATTACTATAAAAAGCACCCATACCATAAATGACACCCATTGGTCATTTATTAAAAGTACTCATGCATACTAAGACACAAAGCAAATCTCAAAAATCCCAGAGAATCAATAATATAGATCATTTTCTCCAGCCATAAGGAATTAAATTAGAAATCTGTAACAAAAATAAACCCAGTAAAATCTCATATGCATAGGAATTTAAAAGCATACGTACATATACCTCAAGGATCAACGAAGAATTATAAAAGAGATTAGAAAATATACTAGGACTAAATAACAGAAAAATATTCAAATTTGATAGGTAAACTTAAAGTAATGCTTACTGGAGCATTTATAGCTTTATATGTTTAAAAAGAAGAAAAGTGATAATTAATGCTGCACATGCACATCAATAACTTAAATTTAAAAATAAGATAAAATCAAGGAAAGCATAAGGTAAGAAATTATAACCATAAGGCAATATTTTTAAAAAGATACAACTGAGGTATTGGAGTTGTGGCTCAGTAGTGCAGCACTTGCCTAGAATGTATGAGGCACTGGGTTCAATCCTCAGCAACACATAAAAGTAAATAAATAGTTATAAAAAAATTGGTTAATATATTTTTTTAAAAAAGATACAACTTGGGCTGGGGATGTGGCTCAAGCGGTAACGTGCTCACCTGGCATTCGCGGGGCGCTGGGTTTGATCCTCAGCACCACATAAAATAAAATAAAGATGTTGTGTCCACCGAAAACTAAAAAATAAATATTAAAAAACTCTCTCTCTCTCTCTCCCTCTCTCCTTCTCTCTCTCTCTCTCTCTCAAAAAAAGAAAAAAAAGATACAACTGAGTGGATTAACAAAACCAGAAAGGCAAATACCACCAATAATTCCTGTAAGATTATATAAGAAAAAGAAAATTCACAAATACATATTAAAAATAAAAGGGAATGTAAGAGTCAGTAGAAAACCAGGTATGGTGACTTTGTGATCCTTGCAGCTCAGGAGGCAAGTTCAAAGCCAGCCTCAGCAACTTAGCATGGCCCTATGCAACTTAGTGAGACCCTGACTCCATAAAAAGAGAGATAGGAGAGATTTTAAAACCCACAAGAAATAATTCCAGGAAAATGACAACTGTGGCACAATTTTTAATCTGCCTGACTTTCCCCAAATAACAAAACAAAGTAATAACAACAAAAACAGAAAATTCAGGCTGGACTTCTAGTTAAATGGTAGAGAGCTTGCCTAGCATGTGTGAGGCACTGGGTTCAAACCTCAGCACCAAATTTAATAAATAAAATAAAGGTATTGTGTCCATTTATAACTAAAAATATTTAAAGAAGAGCCGGAGGAGGAGGAGGAGGAGGAGAAAAAGAAAGGAAGGAAGGAAGGGAGGGAGGGAGGGAGGAAGGAAGAAAGCAAAGAGAGCAAAACTCAACCACCAGTCCACCCTGGAAAATATCTACAACAAACCCAAAATATGAGTGGGAGAAGGAAGGGAGGGAGGAGGGAGGGAGGGAGGGAGGGAGGAAGGAAGGAAGGAAGGAAGGAAGGAGGGAAGGAAGGAAGGAAGGAAGGAAGGAAGGAAAGCCCTGAATGAAATCAATAGCTTCACTGAGGAAACAACAGTCCCACTGGGGCTTCCAATACTCCTATAGCTCCAAACTGCCAAAAGATAACCAGTGTAGAGTGTGGAACCAAAACCGGCAATTCTTTCTGTTGGAACTCTCCTGAGGTTGAGATTATGTGGGCTCCCATGAATCTGCCTTCCTCAGACCTACCCTCTCAGACTTTCCCTCACTTCCCTTTTTCTTGTCTAAGTTATTTAAAGGCTATTACTGTGCCTAGAAATAAAAAGCCAAACTCTACAAAGTATTTTCTCTCTGTTCTAAAAATAATGAGCAGAATAAAAAGACCTAAGAAGATCAGTGATCAAATATCAATGCTTGGTCTACTGCCTCCCATCTCTACTAACCAGAGACCTTAATGCATCTTAACACAGAATATTGGCAAACTAAACAATAAATGATGCAAAGTAATTCAATAAGTTAGTTGCTATTTGTTGTGTGAGAGAAATTCCCTAACACATTATTTAAACATTTGGGTTTTTTAAAAATTAAAAATAAATTCAAAGTCTCAAGTTTCAGGAGGGGGGAAAAAAAAGGTCAACTGAATCTAAGAAAAAGTTGAGTGTGCTTGATTAGACCAAAAACTGAGCCTCTGAAGAGCTCCTCCTCCTCCTCCTCCCCCCCACTCCTCCTCCTCCTCCTCCCCCCCTCCTCCTCCTCCCCCCCTCCCCCTCCCCCTCCTCCTCCTCCTCCGGCTCTTCTTTAAATATTTTTAGTTATAAATGGACACAATACCTTTATTTTATTTATTAAAATAAAAAATTAAAGCACCCTGGCAAGGATCCCTGCAAAGAAAACACTTTGGCAGCAGTGAGAGAGAAAAGGAGGTAGCAGAAACACAACTGCCACACATTTTATGAAAACATTCTTCTTTTCTCTTAAAAAATAAAATCAGCACATCATTTCCAAATGAAAAGCAAAGTCACATTTCTTGAAAATAGCAATGAAAAATGTCAAATCAAAACCAGAAATAATTAGCACTCTTCTGGGAAAAAGAGCACTTTTATTAGGTAGTTCTTACTGCTGAAACAAGAAATACTGAACGGAAGTTGGAAAAAGGCAGATTTTATCTTATTAAAAAAATTTTTCTGATAACAACTGTTATAACAATCAAATGATATACTTTGTGAAGCATGGAGTTCCCAGTAATTTAACATGTTGAAAGAGAACCTAATAGGTACATTTGCTAGACATGGTGTGAAGGAAATTCCAGCACTGCAAAGGAAATTGAATCAGATGTTTTCTTCCAATTCCAAAATTATTTGGCTTTGCTTATCTTGTGCAACCAACAAATACAAACTAAATCTGAAGACAATAGAAGTTATGCATATTATAAGTCAAAGTATGGCAATACTGGAGAAATGGAAAAGTGATGAATATACAATTTTCACAGATTGAAGAAACATCTTATTTGCAAAGTGATTTTCTCAAGAGTCCATCCAGAACTGGATTTCTCAATGAAAAGCAATCTAGAAACATGGTAAGAATGCATCCATCATAGAAAACTGATTTTTAACCTCTTTTTCCCCTCCACTTAAGAGATGAATGGTAGTATTCTACTTCCAACTAAGAGAAGACATTAAAATCATGTTTTACCAAAGTAAATGGGATCTTTAAGAAACCACTGTCTCGGGGGAAAGAAAGCAAGCAAAAAGGAGTTCCCTATCACTTGTTTATATAAACTCTGACTACCAAAAAACGGTGTCAAATCAGAAAATTCTCTGGTTTCTCAGTGTCTCAGACACAGTGGTTCAGGATGTATGATAAATTAAGTTCTCTCTTTCAAGTATAGGTTGGGCCGTATTAGTTTCTCTAACAGCCTAAGCTATTGAAATGTAAAAAATAAAAACTGAAGGGAAATTAATTGTTCTTCCAGTATACAAATCAAGAAGTGTTATAGTTTGGATATGAGATGTCCCTCAAAAGCTCTGTGTTAATGCAGGAATATTCAGAAGTAAAATGATTATGAGAGCTGTAACCTAATCAATTGATCCTGGTTTGGATGAGGTGACTGGGTGGCAACTGTAGACAGGAAGGACATGACTGGAGGAGGTGGGTTACTAGGGGTATGCCCTGGAATGGTGCATCTTCCATGCATCCCTTCCCCGACCCCCACCCCTTTCTGGCTGCCATGCACAGAGCACAGCTCCTCTGCCTCAATCTTCTGCCTCACCTTGAGCCCAGAACAACACAGTCAACCCATAATGGACTAAACCTCTAACACTTTTTGCCAAAATAAAGTTTTCCTCCTCCAAGTTGTTCTTGTAGGTATTTTCATCACAGCTACAAAAAAACCTGACCAGGGCTGGGGATGTGGCTCAAGCGGTAGCGCACTCGCCTGGCATGCATGTGGCCGGGGTTCCATCTTCAGCACCACATACAAACAAAGACATTGTGTCCACCAAAAACTAAAAAATAAATATTAAAAATTCTCTCTCTCTCTCTCTCTCTCTCTCTCAAACACACACACACACACACACACACACAAACCTGACCAACACAAAAAGCCAGATATAGGTACAAGGGGATCCACTGTCTCAGAAATTAAAAGGAATTAATAGGCTCCCAAATATAGGTACTATTTAAGAGACCATCTCTACCCTTCTTTGGGTGAGGAGATCCCACTGTTTTAGAAACTCTGTCCTAAAACAATATGGCCAGTTACTAGACAGAGGAAGAGAAGTTTCTCAGGTATAGAAAACAAAGAAATCCTAGTGACTGTCGAATCACTTTAATAAACACCCTATAAACTCCCCCCCCCAAAATTTAAAAACTTCATATTATATATGACACTATCATATATAAGATACTTATATACTTTCATATATAAGATACTTATATATGAAAGTGCTATGTCCTGATCCTCTAGAAGTTTCTCAATGTGCCTAGCACTTACTCCTTCATGACTGTTCTTTGTGAACATGGCTCATCCATGACCGTCTGGGCTAAGTGACAGGCTGTGATATCACAGGGCAGCACTACAACCCCCTGCCCTCTGAGGCACACTCATTCAGATGAAGTATAGTCTTATACAGTCAGAAACAAGCCGTGTATCTTTGCAGCCTCCCATTTTAGGGTTAAGATCCCAGCCTAACAGTCTTTTGCACACTGAATAAAATCTGAAGAACCAGAATTTAGCTTTTAGTTGATCAACATGATCTTCAGGAAGAAATCTGAACTGAGAAAAAGACTAGAGTACATTAAATAAAGCCTGCACTTACAATTTCTAAAGAGAGAGCACTAGTTTGAGAAGGTCTGATTTAGTACCACATGCCTTAAAAGAAGTTTCAAGGTTCTCTGAATAGAATTCCTTTAAAAATATTTTGACACAACTGAGATCTAAGATGCTTTTGAGGGGTGAAATACACTTAAGGAATATCAAATGCTACAATGGGTAAACCCTTAAGAATAAATCCTATAAAGAAAAAAATATCATTTTTAATGGAAAATGCCAAAAATAACTAAGCGGGTAAAGTCTACATATAATTTGTAAAACTGAGAGACCATAGAAATAATCTCTTTATAAAGTTTTATGGTTTTATATATCTTTGAAATATAATCCTGATTCATTAGAAATGTTAATATCATGTAGCCAAGTATTTGGCTGTTCCCCCACAGAAATTTCTGAAGGAAATAAAATAAGATTCCTCCATTAAAATCATGTTATTCTAGGAGGGTAGTGCAATTACTGTTACTCTAAACAAACAAAATATGCTGGAAAATGCTAACCATAAAACCTGCCTTTGGCATAAATATTCAAAGCAAAACAGTAAAGAGATATTTCATTTTTATTTCCTGATAGTAATTATATTGATTTGGGCCCCAAGGATTTTTTCAAAACTAGAGATTCACATCCATCATCCACCTAACTATGAAATGGTTTTTAATACAAGGCAACAGATACAGTCAAAATACTATAGATTTCATAACACAGTAAAATAGAATTGATTTAGATTCATTTTTCTATATTCCCTATCACTTTATTTTGCTTTTCTAACATTTAAAATAGAAAATATGAAAATGTAACTTGTTGATGTCTCAGGAAAAAAAGAACTTATGATTCATTTACTGGCACCATACCATCCTGGAAGAAACATGAACAACCTAAATCCATATTAGCACTGAGGGAAAAGCACAACAAAGCATTTGAAACAAGTTCGGACAGGCAGATTGTCTAGTTGGATATTTCCCTTTATAATGTCCTCAGTACCCTAAACTAAAGCTATTGTCACTGTGGAGAATGTGTAACCAATGAACACAAACTCTAGTTGTTAATTTGACACGTGTTCAGTGACTGGTCAATGTGGAACTAGCATGTAAGGTGCTGGATGAAAGACTGCAGAAAGAACAATACCATCGCTGCTTCCAGGTGGACACAATCAAAGGGGATGGATCAACACATGACCACTTGCAGAATGAGCTACAATCCAAAATTGTATTTTCAGTATAGATAACAAAGAACCCAAATTCTGATGAAGGAAAAGTCACTTTCTGGTGGACAGAGCGTAAAGAGCCGAGGATGGCAGGGGGAAAGAAAGTGAAATGCTTCAGTGGTTTAGATTTCAAAATCTGCAGTCCACGCCCACCACCTAGCAGTCCAATCTTGTAACATCACTAAGCCTCAGCTTCCTCCACTGTGGAGTGGGAATACATGACTACTCATCAAACTGCCACACAGACCATATGATCATCTCTATAAGTGGCTACTAACACAGTGCCAAGCAGAGCACCTAGCACAGAGGAGAGACTAAGGCTTCTGAGTATACAAAGTGCTCAAGATCATTTTGCCTATTTCTATTCCATATCAGAAAAAAAAAGTTTCTTGTATGCTTCTCCCATGTTGCTAAGACAGCAAAATCTATATATGCCACAAATATAGTCACCTCTATTCATTCACACAGATGATACCTAGTATGGCTTTTTGAAATCCACACGTACCCACAGCACTTGGTTGTAATTTCAAATTTTGACTGTGTTTCACTGCTAAATCTACATTCACTGAAGTATCTAGTATTATTATTTTTAATATCATCAGAATGACTGCAAAGTCCAATTCAAAAAGCTTTAACTTTGAAGCAGCGAAAATGTTTTATCAAGCTTTCACTTGTGGAAATTAAAATCACAGGAGACTGTTGAATCTTCAATAACATTAAAAGGCAATTTCAATTCCTGACATTCTGTTTGCTTTATGCAGGGTACTATCTATAAAGAGTTAAAGAACAAATTAACATTTTTACAAAAGCACAGATTTAAACTTTCCTCATTATATTAACAATATTCCACTATAAGGTTGTACAAAGTTGTAGGTCACTTTGATAGCTAATAATTAAAAATTGGTAACGTAAGGGTATTAAAGTACATTTGGCTTATTTTTCAGGCAGAGCACACAAAAGAAGACTAAAAAAAGCTGTGGCCAAAATGAATTGCAAGAAGGATTTTTTTTCCTAGTGATACTACATGTGGTTCTAAAGAGACAACTTCTTCAACCTAATCTAGTAACACAACTGATAATCTTTTTTTTTTGTTTTTGTTTTTCTTCTCTCTCTCTCTGTTTTTTTTTTTTTTTTTTTTTGTTAGAGATGGAAAGCATGCCTTTATTTTATTTATTTTTATGTGGTGCAATTCACACATGCTAGGCAAGTGCTCTGCCACTGAGCTACAGCCCCAGTCCACAACTGATAATCCTAACTGATGTAGTACATTTCTTGAAATTTTCTTGAAATCTAAAATAAATAAAACATCAGGAAAAAGAAAAAAATTTGACCTTGCCCAAAGATTGAACTCAAAACATCATTTAAGTATGTAAGTGTTGCTAGTACAAATATCATACAGCATAAATGTTGAAGTAAAAGGTAAAAGTACCACAGGTAAAATTCAGAAGAGCATTTGATTAATATTTTCATCAATATACTATTATACTTAACCCTTCAAATTCACTGTCTGAAGCAAGCTGTGCATTTCAGAGGTCTGGAAGCATCTTATTCTGCCTGCTTTTAATATCTGCTCCTCTATGTCATAACTAAGTATATTACTTTATGTAACTTATTTTTTCCTTTGCTAGGCAAGTGCTCCACCACTGAACTACGTCCTCAGCCCAGTTTAACTTTTAACTATGAGCTACCTCAGGTCCTTCTGGAAGTAAACAAACATTAATGAAATCTCAAATAACTCACTCTTTTGGAGCATAAAATGACACTTAAAGAAAGACTACCATGCTGACCTAGCCCCCAAATAAATCTTAAAAAGAGGCAGGCTGGGGTAAAGGTCAGTGGTAGAATACTTGTCTAGCATCTGTGGAGCCCTAGGTTTGATTATTAGCTGTGAGAGAGAGAGAGAGAAATTTTTTTAAAAAGGCCTTAAGAGGCATGGAATTAAATATACCTGCTAATGTGTTATAATGAATTCTTAATGATTCTTATAAAAAGATACATCCTCTGCTGATACAAATTAAGAGAGCTAGCAGGGGCATATACAAGGGGGTTTTGTTAAGGCCTGTTTTGTCATCCTATAGTGAGCATGTAATATGGTCAATAGAAGGATGTCACTGGCCCCAAAATATCACGTTCACAATCTACTTATCAACACTTGGGTTTGAAAATATCTTGTTATGAAATGTAGACATCCTTCCAAAAGGCTATGATTATAAGTCATTTGCAACTTAGTTTGAATTACTTTAATCAGATAATCATATTGCTTTTCCCCATGTAGGTGAGATTTTAGAAATAGAAATTTTGTTTAGAGGAGGCACAGAACGGGAAAGATGTACAGATGGCCTTAGGCCTTAGCCTAAGCAACTCCATTTTAAAAACTCCACTTTGAAACCTGCAGTCTCACCAGGCACACCTACGGAGTCCTCCAATATGATCATCAGGCACATCTCTGACATAAACAAGTCACTTCTCCCCACCCTGACAAGCTCAGAGTGCAGTCTCTGTCATGTTGTCCTCACCCTGATAAGGGAGAGGCAAGAAAAGCAGGGTGGGGACACCAGACCAGATGCTTTAACCCCAGGGCAAATGATGTCACTGAGAAATCTGGGAGCAGCTGATAGAGATTGAAATGGTGCTCAGAAGCCCCAATTTTTAGTATAAATGATGGAGAAAATGAACAGACATTCAGCCAGCTGAAACTGATGAGGACCTGGACTGACATCCCAACTCTTCTCATTGTTTGCCTGATCCTCTGCATCTTCCTCACTACTCTCAAACTCTACAGCCACATCTTGAACCTGGTGAGAACAGTAACAGCCTGTGAGCTCCGCCCCAGGAGAAGCCTACCTTGGTTCCTGACCTGATCACCATGGTCTGAGTGTGCATCTGCTGGATTTAAAGTCTAAGGCTTCAGACTTCTGATCTGACACTTGAGCTTAGCATGCAGAAGGAATGTCTGTCATGGACCTGTCATGATTAAGTGTGTTTGCAGTGCTTAGTACCTCTAGAATTGTTTGCTGTGAATTGATTATGTCTATTGCAGTGCCTAGCATTAAGAATTATCATTTTCTTGATTAAGAACCTATAGAGTGAAATTGTATAGAGTGATTTGAATGAATAAAGCACTGAAAAGGGCAGAAGCGTGTGGACAATTCTTTATTTCTCCTCCTTGACTGAATAAGTCACACCTTTTACCCATCACGACAGGGAATAGCAGGGTTGAACATTTTTTTTAAACTACAAAGAAGAAAATATGAAGACGCATGGAAGAAATTTTCAATTTCCCTAAGATTTGGAATCAGGCTTAACATGTTCTGAAGTATGGAACACAGAAGCTAAAATGCAAAAAAACATTCTAGAAGAACTGTACTTAAACCCTGGCTGTTTCATTTATTGCTCTGTAACTTCAGGCAATAAATAATTTCCCTATCCCTAAATTTATTCTAATATTAAAAATACAAGCAAAAGCTACCTAAAATATTGAAAAATATTTTTTCACATTATACACACTTTGTAAAATTAAGTTTTTTCAAAGTATGGAAAAATACTGAAAAGAAATATACCAATTTTTTCCTTGAGTATATGAATTGTGGTGATTTCACCTCTTTTTTCCATTTTCCAATATTTATAAGATCAGTTAACTTCTATAATAAAATTAACATAAAAATTATAGAAAAGCTGAGCGTGGTGGCACATGCCTATAATCCTAGCAGCTTGGGAGGTTGAGACAAGTAGACCACAAGTTCAAAGCCAGCCTCAGAAAAAGCGAGGTGCTAAGCAACTCAGTGAGACCCTGTCTCTAAATAAAGTACAAAATAGGGCTGGGAATGTGGCTCAGTGGTACAGTGCACCTGAGTTCAATCCCCAGTATAAAAAAAAAAAAAAAGTATACACACACATATAGAAATGTATTATTTAACAATCTTAAATTGGTTTTGGTCTAGACAGGACACAAAAGGAAAGAGACAGGAAATCAACTTTAATTTCAATATATTCCAATATCTGGAATTGTAAATATAAATACATATTCTGTATAATCAAAAATTAAAACTATATTAATTGAATTCATTTCTAAATGAAATTTGATGCAAATGGTTTTATGAAATAAAGCATTTCTTAGTTACTGATAACATGAGCAGCCAACAACTTAAAATAATGAAATCAGCACCATCATACTACATACAAATGATTAATATATTTCTGGATGTAATGTCCTGCACAATAAGAAAAGCAACCATTTCAGCAAAATAATCAACATTAAAAGGAAGAAAATTTTTGCTTAACAGAACTTGGGTTATTTAGATTCTTTCTGAACAGACGTTTCTATTCCATCTAATGTTTCTTTCAAAAATTTAGACACGGGGCTAGGGTGTGGTTCAGTGGTAGAGTGTGAGTTTAGCATGTGTGAGGTCCTGGGTTCAATCCCCAGCATCAAATAAATAAATAAATAAATATTAAAATCTAGGCACAGAGGGAGAACTCTTTTAACAAGTGATAATACAACCTAAGTGAAAGGCTAGCCTATAAAAATGACCCCACCATTTATTCACTGATTTATTCTTTTAACAAAAATATACTAGACTCCTTCCAAATGCCAAGCACTTGATTAGGCATATGGCAGGAAGTGTTCATTGTTTACCCAACAACACCCCACTCCTCCCCAGTAAGAGAGTGAGTTGTTGAAACAAAGCTCTTTATTTCAGAGAGAGTAGGGTGCCAGAATTAGGGGAATAAATCATAACTGGCTTGAACAACAAAAAGTATCTCCTTGTCCCTTGGTTACTGGCTGCAAGGTGCTCCAGTTCTAGCTGATGACTTGTAAAGTATATATTATCATCTCATTATTCACAGACTCCATATTTGCAAATTTACCTACTGCTATAGTTTGGATCTTGAAAGCACCCCCTCAGGTCCATGTGCTAAAGGATTGGTCCTGAGTGTGGTGCTACTGGGAAGCAGTAGAATCTTAAGACCTACCCAGGGGGAGGTCTTGAGGTCACTGGGGCATGCCCTTGAAGGGAATTGTGAGATCCCTGTTTCTGGCTTCTCTCCTTTACTTCCTGGCTGATGATATGAAGAGTTTTGCTCCACCACATACTCTGCCATTGCCCAAAGCAATGAGATCAATCAATTATGGAGAGGAACCCCCAAAACTGTGAGCCAAAACAAACCTTCTCTCTTCACAAGTTAATTATCTCAGGTATTTCATTTTAGTGACAGAGAGCAGACTAACTCACCTACTTATTCAATTTCATTTGTAACCCCCAAATCAATAATTTTATTTATATCCCAAGAGTAGTCAGCACTTTTGCAGTCAGTCCTGGGCATGCATAGAAAGGCAAAAAATTTGAATCACCTGATGCAAACATTCCCTTCTGAGATCAAACAAGGTGACACTGTCTGATTGTCTCAGCTTTCATACTGTAAAAACTCCTTTCCACATTTCTCTGAGTGCCACATTTTACTCACTTTGGGGGATTCTGTTGCTTAATTCTGTGCTTATAGCCCCTAAGCACAGTGCCATGGTGGTGTTTAGGGTTCCAAAGCATGAGAAGGTTGTGATGTACCTTACAGAGGAAATACAGGGATTAAAAAAGCTTCATTCAGCCATGAGTTATAGTGCTGTCTGCCATGATTTCAGCGTTAATGAGTCAACAATACAAGGTGTCTTTACAAAGAAACACATAAAACAGGTTACATATTGATCAGTTCACAAATGTGTTCTGAGAAGAGGCTCACAGGAACTTAAACCAGTATATCTCCTAGGAGCAATGGTTTGGTATTAACTAATTCAGTTTTTGAGATGACTTTATAAAATATAACTACTGAGAATAATCAGATTCAACTATATTTCTAGCAAGAGATTTCTGATTCATTTCAACTTTCTCAGCACAGACAGCATGAGAATAAATGTCACCAGACAGAAAGGCTCTGTTACCTTAAATTGCCAGTCTCTAATTTTTGAAAAAGAAAAAAAAGCATTAAGTATTTATTTAAGCCACTACAGTGGTTGTATATATACAAAAATGTAACTAAATGGTGCTCCCTCCATTTCAGCAAATAATATATACTACTGAAATAACACACGGAAGATGTTCTACTCTAGAATATCCAGGCATATGTATGCTGCTTATTATAAGTATGTTCTAGTCAAATACAGCAGTATATTAGCCTCACTTTTATTTCTGGCTTTTAAGGTTAATAGATTTGCAATAATAGGAAATGACTAAAATATAATCCTTAATAAAGTTTCCACTTAATTTTATTATGTACTTTTAAACACAAATATGCTTACATTGTAAAAAAAATCCATTTGAAATGTGATAATGTCTGACAAACATATTGCCTGATTCAGATACAAATATTTACTCACACATTTATTTTAATTTTAAAATACATTTTAATGTTAATTTAAATCACAACTTATCATTCCATGTTGACAGAACAGATCCCACGTCCATATTGATAGACATTAGGATTGATTACTATTTTAGTTCTTATTAAGCAATACTACAATGACTACAATGACATATACTTGCATTGTACACAAACAAATGTTTTCCAAAATCTTTTGGTCTCAGTCCAAACTTAAAAATTACTGAAGGATTCCAAAGAGGTTTTATTTAGGTTATACTAACTGACATTTAATGTGTTATACTAACTGACATTTAATGTGTTAGAGAGTAAAATGAAGAAACCTCAAAAATACTTAATTCATTTAAAATAATAATCTCACTACATGTTGGCATAAATATTTTTATGAATGCATTTTCCAAAACAAAAGTTAGTGTATTCAGAGGCAATGCTTTATATTTTTGCAAATCTCTTTAAGCCTGGCTTAATAGAAGACAGATAAATTCTCATTGAGGATTCTGTGTTCAATCTGTTGCATTGAAGCTTTGTGGAAAACTCCACAATATACTCATGAGAAAATGAGAGTGAAAAAGGACAAAGAATACCAAACCAGTTTAGGAAAATAGTTCTCACAAGATCCCAGGAAAGACCTCAGGGACATCCAGAGGTCACTGGGCCCCACTTTAACTCCAGTGCTTTAGAGTATGTATTCCTAAGAAGCAAAATCACTGTGTTGTAGAGAGGCACAGTTGAACAATTTTGTGTACTGACAAATGGTCCTCCAAAGTGGTTTTAGGAATTTATACTCCGTAGCATATAATGAGGGCTGCCTTAAACCCATATCTTATCAACTCTTGACACTGTCAGTCATTCTATTTACTGCCAGTCTGAGGATGTGAAATGTTATCTCACTGCATACTCATTGGGCATTCCCCTGAGAGGTAGCCAGAGTTAGAGCATCTTTTCTTGTTCATTCAACACTCATGATTTCTCTTATGTGAAGTGCCTGTTAATATCATTTGTCCTTTATCTATTGAGTTTTCTCACCAAGTTGAATTCCTTCTTGAGGAAATGCTTTGTAAATTAATTTCTCTCAGACCATATCTGTATTTATTCCTCAACTAGTCAGTCCAAGAGAATATAACACAGTAGTTAAATCATTGATATATAGCCAAATGGCCTGGAATTGATTTTCTGTTTGCCACTTAGTAGCTATAAGATACTAAGCAATTTAAATTCTCTAAACCACTGAAATGAAACAAGAATAAATAACAGTATAGGTCAAGTATCTCTTATTCAAAAATCCAAATTCTGAAATGCTCCAAAATCTGAAACTTTTTGAGGCCAACAAGTTGCTCAGAATGGTTGAGATTTTGGATTTACAGATTAGGGATGCTCAACTGATAAAATTTATGCAAATATTAGAAAAACTCTGAAATATGAAACATTTCTAGTCTTGAGGATTTCAGATAACGGATAATCAATCTGAACTTTGTAACTTACATTGCTGTAATGAGAATTAAATAAAATATTAAAACCATCATTCTTGGTTCACAGAAAGCAATCAGTAAATATTACTCACATCTTTATTATTTTTTAATTAAGATAGTTTTACAACAAACTCTCAAAGAAAGCTTCTAGATATTATTTGAATCATCTCTGTATTGGGTAGAAATATACTGAAATTCTAGAAATTTAAAATTTTATATTGTTTATAACGCTTGGAATATTTTTCCCAGTTATTGTCTGGCCCTTCATATACCTAAGCCCTTTATACACATTAATATGAAAAATTACTGAATCAAAGTTCAATAATAATATAAGTGGAAGTTGTTTACTGAAATAGTAATGATATATAACTTATTATTAATTATTTCTTAATCTGAGAGAAATAACAATGAAACTAGTTTTGAAGGAAATTCATTCATTGTACAAGTTTTGTTTTTTTCTTTTCCTCCCCTTTGGAAGGATGGGATACTGGGGATTGAACACAAGAGCTCTCTACCACTGAGCTACATCTCTGGTCATTTTTATTTTTTATTTTGAGATAGGGATTCACTGAGTTGCTGAGTTTAGCCTTGAATTTAGGATCCTCCTACCTCAACTTCCTGAGTCACTGGGATAACAGGCATATGCCACCATGCCTGGTTAGTAGTACAAATTTTCAAAAATCAACATCCCCACCTAGTTAGAAAAATTTTATACATTTTTCTCTTATCTCAAAAAAATTCAGAAATAATATAATAGCATAAGTATTTTTATTCTTCTACCTAAACCATAGAGAAGGCTAAGAAAATCTTAATGCATCAACTTTCTGCTTTCCTCTACCCATTAGACTAGCATGAAAAGCATTTCAACACAGAAAGAAAAAAACAGACTAGTATGAAATGGATTTCAACACAGTAAGTTAGCTTACTCTTTTCAAGTAAACTAACTCATTTCATTAAAAAGCAATTTCCTGTCTTATAGCTCATTTATAAAAATCCTCAGAAGATGAAAATTTGTAACTGATCAACCTTGACTAAATCAAAGAATCCTAAAAGCAATAAATTAAATTTTCCCCAGAGAAAATGAGAAGGAAAACAAATATTTTAAATGTCATTACTTAAAAATTATATGATAATTTAAATGGCAAATTCCAATTGTGTTTTTTTTTTTTCGTCACTAATTATTTTATTTTATTTTTTTATTTTTTAATTTTTTATTGTTGGCTGTTCAAAACATTACATAGTTCTTGATATATCATATTTCACAATTTGATTCAAGTGGGTTATGAGCTCCCATTTTTACCCCATATACAGACTGCAGAATCACATCAGTTACACATCCATTGATTTACATATTGCCATACTAGTGTCTGTTGTATTCTGCTGCCTTTCCTATCCTCTACTATCCCCCCTCCCCTCCCCTCCCCTCCCCTCCCCTCTTCTCTCTCTGCTCCCTCTACTGACATTCGTTTGTCCCCCTTATATTATTTTTCCCCTTCCCCTCACTTCCTCTTGTATGTACTTTTGTATAACTCTGAGGGTCTCCTTCCATTTCCATGCATTTTCCCTTCTCTCTCCCTTTCCCTCCCACCTCTCATCCCTGTTTAATGTTAATCTTCTTCTCATGCTCTTCGACCCTACTCTGTTCTTAGTTACTCTCCTTATATCAAAGAAGACATTTGGCATTTGTTTTTTAGGGATTGGCTAGCTTCACTTAGCATAATCTGCTCTAATGCCATCCATTTCCCTGTAAATTCTATGATTTTGTCATTTTTTAATGCAGAGTAATACTCCATTGTGTATAAATGCCACATTTTTTTTATCCATTCATCCATTGAAGGGCATCTAGGTTGGTTCCACAGTCTAGCTATTGTGAATTGTGCTGCTATGAACACCGATGTAGCAGTGTCCCTGTAGCATGCTCTTTTTAGGTCTTTAGGGAATAGACCGAGAAGGGGAATAGCTGGGTCAAATGGTGGCTCCATTCCCAGCTTTCCAAGAAATCTCCATACTGCTTTCCAAATTGGCTGCACCAATTTGCAGTCCCACCAGCAATGTACAAGTGTACCCTTTTCCCCACATCCTCGCCAGCACTTGTTGTTGTTTGACTTCATAATGGCTGCCAATCTAACTGGAGTGAGATGGTATCTTAGGGTGGTTTTGATTTGCATTTCTCTGACAGCTAGAGATGGTGAGCATTTTTTCATGTACTTGTTGACTGATTGTATGTCCTCCTCTGAGAAGTGTCTGTTCAGGTCCTTGGCCCATTTGTTGATTGGGTTGTTTGTTCTCTTATTGTCTAATTTTTTGAGTTCTTTGTATACTCTGGATATTAGGGCTCTATCTGAAGTGTGAGGAGTAAAGATTTGTTCCCAAGATGTAGGCTCTCTATTTACCTCTCTTATTGTATCTTTTGCTGAGAAAAAACTTTTTACTTTGAGTAAGTCCCATTTGTTGATTCTAGTTATTAACTTTTGTGCTATGGGTGTCCTGTTGAGGAATTTGGAGCCCGACCCCACAGTATGTAGATCGTAGCCAACTTTTTCTTCTATCAGACGGCGTGTCTCTGATTTGATATCAAGCTCCTTGATCCATTTTGAATTCACTTTTGTGCATGGCGAGAGAAAGGGATTCAGTTTCATTTTGTTGCATATGGATTTCCAGTTTTCCCAGCACCATTTGTTGAAGATGCTATCCTTCCTCCATTGCATGCTTTTAGCCCCTTTATCAAATATAAGGTAGTTGTAGTTTTGTGGATTGGTTTCTGTGTCCTCTATTCTGTACCATTGGTCCACCCGCCTGTTTTGGTACCAGTACCATGCTGTTTTTGTTACTATTGCTCTGTAGTATAGTTTGAAGTCTGGTATCGCTATACCGCCTGATTCACACTTCCTGCTTAGCATTGTTTTTGCTATTCTGGGTCTTTTGTTTTTCCATATGAATTTCATGATTGCTTTCTCTATTTCTACAAGAAATGCCGTTGGGATTTTGATTGGCATTGCATTAAACCTATAGAGAACTTTTGGTAATATTGCCATTTTGATGATGTTAGTTCTGCCTATCCATGAACAGGGTATATTTTTCCATCTTCTAAGATCTTCTTCTATTTCTCTCTTTAGGGTTCTGTAGTTTTCATTGTATAAGTCTTTCACCTCTTTTGTTAGGTTGATTCCCAAGTATTTTATTTTTTTTGAAGATATTGTGAATGGAGTGGTTGTCCTCATTTCCATTTCAGAGGCTTTGTCGCTGATATACAGGAATGCCTTTGATTTATGCGTGTTGATTTTATATCCTGCCACTTTGCTGAATTCATTTATTAGCTCTAATAGTTTCTTTGTAGACCCTTTTGGGTCTGCTAGGTATAGAATCATGTCATCTGAAAATAGTGATAATTTAAGTTCTTCTTTTCCTATTTTGATGCCTTTAATTTCTTTCGTCTGTCTCATTGCTCTGGCCAGTGTTTCAAGAACTATGTTGAACAGAAGTGGTGAGAGAGGGCATCCCTGTCTTGTTCCAGATTTTAGAGGGAATGCCTTCAATTTTTCTCCATTCAGAATGATGCTAGCCTGAGGCTTAGCATAGATTGCTTTTACAATATTGAGGTATGTTCCTGTTATCCCTAGTTTTTCTAGAGTTTTGAACATAAAGGGATGCTGTACTTTGTCGAATGCTTTTTCCGCATCTATCGAGATGATCATATGATTCTTATTTTTAAGTCTATTGATGTGGTGAATAACATTTATTGATTTCCGTATATTGAACCAGCCTTGCATCCCAGGGATGAATCCTACTTGATCATGGTGCACAATTTTTTTGATAAGTTTTTGTATCCGAGTGGCCAAAATTTTATTGAGGATTTTTGCATCTAGGTTCATTAGAGATATTGGTCTGTAGTTTTCTTTCTTTGAAGTGTCTTTGTCTGGTTTAGGTATCAGGGTGATGTTGGCCTCGTAGAATGAATTTGGAAGTTCTCCCTCTTTTTCTATTTCCTGAAATAGCTTGAAAAGTATTGGTATTAGTTCCTCTTTAAAGGTTTTGTAAAACTCTGCTGTATACCCATCCGGTCCTGGGCTTTTCTTAGTTGGTAGTCTTTTGATGGTTTCTTCTATTTCCTCAATTGATATTGGTCTGTTTAGGTTGTCTATATCCTCCTGACTCAATCTGGGCAGATCATATGACTTAAGAAATTTATCGATGCCTTCACTATCTTCTAATTTATTGGAGTATAAGGATTCAAAATAATTTTTGATTATCTTCTGTATTTCTGAAGTGTCTGTTGTGATATTGCCTCTTTCATCCCGTATGTTAGTAATTTGAGTTCTCTCTCTTCTTCTCTTCGCTAGCATGGCTAAGGGTCTGTCGATTTTGTTTATTTTTTCAAAGAACCAACTTTTAGTTTTGTCAATTTTTTCAATTGTTTCTTTTGTTTCGATTTCATTAATTTCAGCTCTGATTTTAATTATTTCTTGCCTTCTACTTCTTTTGCTGTTGTTTTGCTCTTCTTTTTCTAGGATTTTGAGATGAAGTATGAGATCATTTATTTCTTGGTTTTTTCTTTTTTTAAGGAATGAACTCCAAGCAATGAATTTTCCTTTTAGAACTGCTTTCAATGTGTCCCATAGATTCCGATATGTTGTGTCTGTGTTTTCATTAATCTCTAAGAATTTTTTAATTTCTTCCTTGATGTCTTCTATAACCCATTGATCGTTCAGTAACCTATTGTTCATTCTCCAAGTGATGTATTCTTTTCCCTTCCTTCTTTTATCATTGATTTTCAGTTCCATTCCATTATGATCAGATAGGATGCATGGTATTATCTCTACTCCTTTATATTGTCTAAGAGTTTCCCTGTGACATAATATATGATCTATTTTTGAGAAGGATCCATGTGCTGCTGAGAAAAAAGTGTAACTGCTTGATGTTGGGTGGTATATTCTATATATGTCAATTAAGTCTAGGTTATTAATTGTGTTATTGAGTTCTATAGTTTCCTTATTCAACTTTTGTTTGGAAGATCTGTCCAGTGGTGAGAGAGGTGTGTTGAAGTCTCCCATGATTATTGTATGGTGGTCTATTAGACTCTTGAACTTGAGAAGAGTTTGTTTGATGAACATAGCTGCACCATTGTTTGGGGCATATATATTTATGATTGTTATGTCTTGTTGGTGTATGGTTCCCTTGAGCAGTATGTAGTGTCCCTCTTTATCCCTTTTGATTAACTTTGGCTTGAAATCTATTTTATTTGATATGAGTATGGATACTCCTGCTTGTTTCTGAAGTCCATATGAGTGATATGACTTTTCCCAACCTTTCACCTTCAGCCTATGTATGTCTTTTCCTATCAAATGCGTCTCCTGTAGGCAGCATATTGTTGGGTCTTGTTTTGTGATCCATTCTACTAGCCTGTGTCTCTTGATTGGTGAGTTTAAGCCATTAACATTTAGGGTTATTATTGAGATATGGGTTGTTCTTCCAGCCATATTTGTTTATTTATGTTACTAAACATGGTTTGTTTTCCTCTTTGATTATTTTCCCCCCTTTAGTGTCCTACCTCCCACTGTTGGTTTTCATTGTTATTTTCCATTTCCTCTTCCTGTAATGTTTTGCCAAGGATGTTTTGAAGAGATGGTTTTCTAGCTGCAAATTCTTTTAACTTTTGTTTATCGTGGAAGGTTTTAATTTCATCTTCCATCCTGAAGCTTAATTTCGCTGGAAACACAATTCTTGGTTGGAACCCATTTTCTTTCAGCGTTTGAAATATGTTATTCCAGGATCTTCTAGCTTTCAGAGTCTGTGTTGAAAGATCAGCTGTTATCCTGATTGGCTTACCCCTAAATGTGATCTGCTTCCTTTCTCTTGTAGCTTTTAAAATTCTCTCCTTATTCTGTATGTTGGGCATCTTCATTATAATGTGTCTAGGTGTGGGTCTCTTATGATTTTGCACATTCGGCGTCCTGTAGGCTTCTAGGATTTGGGGTTCTGTCTCATTCTTCAAGTCTGGGAAGTTTTCTCGTATTATTTCATTGAATAGATTGCTCATTCCTTTGGTTTGAAACTCTGTCCCTTCCTGTATCCCAATGACTCTTAAATTTGGTCTCTTGATGTTATCCCATATTTCTTGGATGTTCTGCTCATGGTTTCTTAACAGTCTTGCTGAGCTGTCTATGTTCTTTTCAAGTTGAAATACTTTATCTTCATTGTCTGATGTTCTGTCTTCTAAGTGTTCTACTCTGCTGGTAGTATTCTCAATTGAGTTTTTAAGTTGGCTTATTGCTTCCTGCATTTCTAGGATTTCTGTTTGTTTGTTTTTTATAACCTCTATTTCCCTGTATAGTTGATCTTTTGCTTCTTGGATTTGTTTATGTAATTCATTGTTGAAGTGATCTTTCATTGTCTGATTTTGCTGTCTGATGTCTTCCTTGAGACTCCAGATCATCTGAAGCATGTATATCCTGAATTCTTTATCTGACATTCCATCTGCTGCAGCTATTACCTCTTCTAACGTTGAGTTGTCCTGCAATGCTTGTGGTCCTTTCTTTCCTTGTCTCTTCATACTGTTCGAGTTCCTTTCTACTTGGTGAAACTGTTGTGCTATTGAATTTTCCCCCTATATATTTATATTGGTCTTGTATAGTTGCAAAGTCTCCCTCACAGGCGCGGGCGGCGGCTCTGTCCCTCTGCGGGCCGCTAGGCTTGTTCTGTCGGTGGTCACAGTTCTGTCTACTTTGCAGGCGCAGGCAGCGGCACTGCCCCTCTGCAGGCCTCTGGGGCTGTACTGCCAGTGGGTCGCAGGTCCGCCTACCTTGCAGGCGCGGGGGGGGGGCGGCTCTACCCTTCCTCAGGCCACTGGGCCTGTTCTGTCTCTCGGTTGCAGGTCTGGCCTGTTCTGATGGTGGTCACAGTTCCGTCTACCTTGCAGGCGCGGGGGGGAGGGGGCGGCTCTGCCTCTCAGCAGGCCGCTGCTCCTCTTCTGCCGGTGGGTCGCAGGCCCACCTACCTTGCAGGAGTGATTGGAAGCTCTGCCACTCCGCGGGCCACTGGGCCTTTTCTGTCAGTGGTCACAGTTCCGCCTACCTGGCAGGCACGGGGGGTGTGGGGCGGCTCTGCCCCTCAGCAGGCCGCTGGGCCTGCTCTGTGCATGGTCACTGTTCCCTCTACTTTGCCGGCACAGGGGGAGGGGGCGGCTCAGCCTCTCAGCAGGCCGCTGCTCCTCTTCTGCCGGTGGGTCACAGGCCCGCCTACCTTGCAGGAGTGATTGGAAGCTCTGTCCCGCCGCGGGCCACTGGGCCTTTTATGTCGGTGGTCACCGTTCCACCTACCTGGGAGGCGCAGGGGGTGGGGGGCGGCTCTGCCCCTCAGCAGGCCGCTGGGCCTGCTCTGTGCGTGGTCACAGTTCCCTCTCTCCAATTGTGTTTTAAAGATCTACTTGTGACTTTCACACCCTTCCCATTGTTGCTCTTTGTTTACTGGGCCCATTAATATCATTAGAGTCTTTTTGCACCATGGTCCGTGTAAGTTCAGGGGATACAGGGACCATTAAAACATAATTCTTATTTCCAAGGATTGTTGAAGGGCTGGAGATGAACTTCAGTGGTGGAGGGCCTGCCTAGCATGCACAAGCTCTGGTTTCTATCTTAAGCAACAACAATAAAAGGTGCTGATGCTACAACAATAACAGAACAGCAGGAACAGCAATGATGATCACTAAGCACCTGTGATGTGGTATCAGACACTGGGCTAGACACTTTTAACAGTAGTTGTTGTACAACAGGAGGAAGTTTGATACTGAGATATTAGAAATGATAGTTATTGGCAGTCATAAGTTCTAGGGTATGCCACTGGGAAAAGGGAGCAAAGAAAAGATAAAGGCAAAGATAATTAAAAGTGGGGACAGAGAGGCCAAGTAGTAGGTGGATGTTCAATTCACTCAGAATGATGCCAGGAGTAATGATGATGGAAGAAAGAGTGCCACGAAGATTAAGGAATACCTGGAGGTGAGGTGATGAGATATAGAGTGGCAAATGCTTCCAAGAAGCAGGTACTTTATTTTTAGACCTTGATGCAATTGGGATATGAGAAAGAAGCATGAAGACTTTAGAGCAACAAGATGAAGAGAACATTCCCAGAAGACCTGAGGATTCAGTTTTTCCTGATAACAGCATGTTTCAGAAAGAAGAAGAAAGGATGGGTGGAAGAAGGGAGGGAGTTGAGAAAGTGAGTCAGAATGGATGAGAAAGAGTCACATGGGACTAAGATTCTAATAATGATGGATAACTTTGGATGTTACCTGATTCTGGAGAAATGAGCAATCTATTTGTGCTCATGAAACACCCTTAATGCAAATGATAGGTGCTATACTGAAAATATATGGCAATTCAAGAGTAGAAACAGCTACCAGAAATCAATTCATCTTAACTTATATCAAAAGAATAGATAAGAATCTGCTAAGTAAATAAGGTTAAGAGGAGAAGATAGCATTCCAGATAATAGAACAAGCATTTAAGATGTACAGAAGCTGGGCCAGATACTTTGGCCCACACCTGCAGTCCCAGCACTTGAAAGGGTCAGGTAAGAGGATCACTTGATCCCAGGAGTTTAAGGCCAAAATAATTTACACATGAAGTTCATAATAGCTTTATTCATAATAGTCAAGATGCTGAAACAACCAAGTATCCACCAATTGATAAAGGAGTGGGAGTGATATGATTTAGCCATACAATGGCCTATTACTCAGCCATAAAAGGAATGAAGTACTGTTACATGCTACACAATGGATGAACATTGAAAGTTTCATGCTAAGTGAAATTCAATCACAAAAGATCACATATTATATAATTCCATTGAAATGAAATATCCATAATATACAAATCCATAGAGAATATATATATTAGTAGTTTCTAGGGCTAGAGTGTAGAACATTTGAGGGAAAATGGAAATTGCTTATAATGTATTCAGAATTTCTTTGGAGAATGGTAAAAATGTTCTCAAATAGTTACAATGGCTGAGTGTGGTGGTGCACACCTGTAATCCTGGCAACTTGGGAAGCCAAGGCATGAGGATTGCAAGTTCAAAGCCAGCCCCAGCAACTTAGCAAGGCCCCAAGCAGTTTAGTGAGGCTGTTTCTCAAAATAAAAAATGAATAAAGGGCTAAGGATGTGGCTCAGTGGTAAAGTGCCTCTGGGTTTAATCCATAGTACTCCCCCCTCAACAGCACCCGCCAACCCAAGCAAAAACAAAAAAAGAAAACATGGTTGCAATGATGGTTCCTCAATTCTCTGAATGTATTAAAAACTACTGAATTGTACTTTTTGTTTTGGTTGTTCTTTTTTTTTTTTTTTTGTCATGATAGAAATGGAATCCAGAGAGCTTGGGCTGTAGCTCATTGGTAGAGCACCCACCTCACCCATGTGAAGCACTGGGTTCGATCCTTAGCACTACATAAAAATAAATAAAGATATTGTGTCCAACTACAACTAAATATATATATATATATATATGTATATATATATATATATATATATATATATATATATGCAAAAGGGGAGACAATTAAATACTCCATTATTTTAACAACCGTAGATGATAAAACTATACACACACACACACACACACATATATATATATATATATATATATATATATATATATTTAAAAAAAAAAAAAAAGAAATGGAATCCAGAGCCTAGTACATGGTAGACAAGCACTCTACCACTGAGCTACATCCTCACTCAGCCCATGAATTGCACACTTTAAATGGGTAAATTGTAGTGCTTGTGAATTCCATCTCAAGCAGTACACAAAAAAACAAAAAAAGAGACAACAGTATTAGGTAGATTTCTCTAATTAATTCAGCTTTATTCTAATGTCTGAGGAGGAGAACGTTCAAAAGCCAAAAAAAACTATATTCATCCTCAGGTAAAACAGACCTTTGCTGCCTTCACAAAGGGACAACAACAGAACACCACACAATGGCTGAATCCCATCTCAACAGATTCTAAGCAGCCTCACTCCAGGCCTCTCCTCTTCTCCTGGCAATGGAGGTCAGTCTTCCCTTCACAATACTCTCCACCTTCTGCCTCCACAGTCACTAGAAAAGGAGTATTCATTTATGTCAGCAATGAAGAATAGTCAGAAAACAAACTGTACTTTAGGGAGTCGCAAGAAATCCTCTGAAACATAGTAAGATCTCTTAGTTTTGTGTTAGAGATGAAAACATTTAGAAGAGTTAGTGAACCCAAAGAATGTATGTATGCAAAAGGGGAGACAATTAAATATTCCATTATTTTAACAATTGTAGATGATAAAACAAACATAGAATGGAACTAAAGTAACTAAAACACTGGTAACAGAGTAGGAAAGAGAGAAAATTTATAAATATTTCTGTGTAAAGTATCATACACAAACTGTAATCAAGTTGAAACAGAAGATATGAAAATGTTCTTATACCATCAGGAAGACCATGAACTCAGACTGGTTGATCAATAGCCATATCTAAAATGGAATTATAGGCAATTACTATGGATATGAAGCAGTTTTGGTTTAAAAATATATTATCCACAATATATAAGTGACAAACCTTAACATATTACATATGACATAAAATAAAAACTGTCATGGGGCTGGGATTGTGGCTCAGTAGTAGAGAGCTCGCCTAGCACAGGCGAAACCCAGGTTCGATCCTCAGCACCACATAAAAATAAAAAGGCATTGTATTATGTCCATCTACACCTAAAAAAAAAAATAAAGATTTTTTAAAAAACCTGTCATGATACTACTTTATTAAAGATGGTCAAAATATCAAGATGCTTTATCCCTGCTCTATAAAATTTAGGTTAGAATATACTCACACTCTCACACACACATATATACAATATTATATTACATCAAAATGAGCAAAAATAAATTAATCCAAAGAAGTAGAGGATTACAATCAATCTAAATACTAAAAAATTAAAAATTGAGTCATCATTTTATATAAATTTATTTTTTATAGATCTAATTTATTTCACCAATATGAAACTTCAAATTTAAAGTATCTAAGGTTTTAGTAAAGGTGATAGAGGGTGATATTAGTAGTTCCACCCCCTTATCCTCAAGGGATATGTTCTAAGACCTCAGTGGATGCCTGAAATCATAGATAATTATAAACCCAAAACATACACTGTTTTCTCCTTTACATGAACACCTAGGATACAATTTAATTCCTAAATCAGGTACAATAAAAGAATAATGATAAATAGAACAATTTAATAATATTTTACAATAAAACTTATTTAAATATGGACTTTCTGTCAAAATATTGGACAGAATTTTGTTTTCTTTTCTTGTAATGTATCACTTGAAGCCATTTTGGTATATCCAAATTGCCAGCATCACTACTCTTGCACTTTGGGATAATTGTTATGATTTAGATATAAATTTATCTCTCAAATGTTCATGTGTAGGATAATACAAGAAAGTTTAGAGGTGAAATTACTTTGTTATGACAGCCTTTACCTTATCAGTGTATTAATCCACTTAAATGAATTAACTGGGTGGTAACTGCAGGCAGGTAGAATATGGCTGAGGAGGAGGTGGGTCACTGGGGACATGCCTTTGAGGGCTGTATTTTGTAAAGTTTGCCATGTCCTGAGCTGTTTTTCTTCTCCACACCCTCCCACCATAAAAATGTTCTGCCTCACCGCAAGCACAGAGCAATAGAGCTGGCTTTCTATGAACTGACACCTCTGAAACCATGAGCAACAAATAAACTTTTCTGCTATAAAATTGTTCTTGTTAGGTCTCTTGGTGAAAAAGCTGACTCAAAGTAGTCATGAAGCAAAATAAGGGTTACTTGACCACAAGCACTGTGATACCATAATAGTGAATCTGATAACCAAGATGGCCTCTAAGTGACTAATGGGTGGATAGCATAAACAGCTTGGATACATTAGACAAAAGGATGATTCACATCCCAGGTGAGACAGAGCAGGATGGGAAAGGCTTAAGCATGCCACTCAGAATAGTATGTAATTTAAAATATTAATTGTTTATTACTAGAATTTCCTGTTAATATTTTCAAACCATGTTTAACTATAACTGAAAACTGCAGAAAGCAAAACCACAGATAAGGGTAAACTCCTTTATAGCCTAGGAACAGTGGCATTTAAAAATATCTAGGTTAAAAGATGACAGGTACAAAGGTACTATCAGTTACCCAAGAAAGAATCCTGACTGAGGGGGAAAAAATCGAGAATGAAGGCCAAAGTGTGCTACAGAGTCATGAAAATAGTGCTGTTGGGACTATAGATAGAGTATCAAATATTTACTATTTTCTTAATAACTTATAACTCCTAAAAATTTCAAACTGTTTTTTAAGGTCACATCTCCTCTCCCTCAGTGAAGCAATTTTATATCAAAGTTTCAAGTAAAAAGAAAAATGCTTTTAAAATGTATTTTACAGTGAAATTTTCAAAGTACCTCAGTCTTTCCCAGAAGACAGCTGCCATAAGATCTTGCATTGTTTAATATTTAAGTTTATTGATAAACTAAAGTAAGTCACAGAGGAGTCCTCCCTCAGAGGACACTATTTCACTGAGTTATGTTTAGTGACTTACTATTCATTACTTCACTACCTCTAAGTATGGACCCATTTCTTTTTTTTTTTTTTTCAATTGCTATATGGCCAAGCAATTAACAGGTGCTCTATAAATATTCGGTAAATGGATAAATAATTCCGACAACTCAGTCTTTCTTTATAAGAAAGCCCATGTAGCTTTACATAATGAACTGCCATTCACATAGTCAACCCTCTTTCCTCATTGAGTACCTTGCCAATACCTTACACCAGTCACAGGAGAAAATGACTGTAGATGCAACAGCAAAACTCGAAGCTCAAATCTCAGCTGAATAAAATAGCAATACGGAAAGTTATTTTCAGTTCCTCAAAGTACACAACAGGTATATAAGAGATCATCATTCAGTCCAATCCCAGAAAGACCCCTACACACAATCCCAGTCATTAGTCTTCTCATTCCACTCATCTTTCCTCTGGCCCTTGTGCGTGTGTATTCCTGTCTGGTTAATCTATCAAAGTTAAGAAAATCCTGCTTCTTTTCCTAGGCCAGAGGAAATTTCAACACCTCTTCTTCTCTTGCCCTGTCACATGTTACAAGCTTGCTACCTTTACTCTCGTGTTGGTATCTACAAAACATAAAAAGGAAAGCAAAAGACATAGCAGAAAAATCCATGGTCCAGGGAAAGATAAAAGCATTAAACAAAGTTAAATGATCTGGAATTGCGGGTAGGACTGATGTTGGAAAGTAAACATGTGGGAGTGCCTGCAGGCATTCAATAGGATAACCCGATAAAGAAGGTGATGTCAAAAAGAGATGAATGGAAAGCATACGATGTGCTTTCACTATATAGGTATCTCAAATAATGCATTTTCTTCTGGGTAAAATAGAAAATAAAATATATCTATTTGGACCAATATTATACTATGGATCCCTGAAAGATAATAATCTTCCAGATGTCTTTTTTCTCTCAGGCTAGATAATGTGTGTTTTCATCTTTCTCTCAGGTCAGGTCTCATAACCTTCCAAGTTCATGCCATATATAAGTTGAGAAATGAATTTAGAAAAATGAATCCCTGTAATGTTCTAGGCAAATATAACCATTACAGAAAGAAAATAAAACTGAAGAACAAAATAATACTACACTTAATGTAGTCTTTTACATGTGTGTGTGTGTGTGTGTATGTGTATATCAATAAAAACAATCACCAATTTCTGTCATTAAGAAACCATGGTGGAGCTGGGATTGTGGCTCAGCCGTAGAGTGCTTGCCTAGCATATGCGAGGAGCTGGGTTCGATCCTCAGCACCACATAAAAATAAATTAGCAAATAAATAAAATAAAGGTAAAAAAAGAAACCATGGTTTAGAAAATAAATTAAAATTTAAAACATGTTTTAAAAGTTCAGTAATAGAAGACTAAATCAGGTAACTGATATTCCCAGGTATTAGCTGTTAAAAGATATTATTTGTAGTAACTATATAAAGCTCATTTTCTTTCCCACCAAAGAAATAATTCAGTTGTGGGACATTATACACTTTTGCCCATGACACAGGATGATTAAAACCTGATGAAATTTCTAATAAAAAGTATTTCATTTACTCATTTAAAAAAGTAAATAAGATTCTGCAGGGCAAAGCTTAGGTATTTTCTGTCTTGGCATTTTATTAGATAAAATCTTACAAGGCTAGGTTTCTTTCGTGTGCTCAAATATTGAAAATTTATCCTTTCTCTTCAAAAATGCCTTTCAAAATGAATTTAAGAGGTTAATTATTTAAATTCTGTGTATAAACACAATACCTAAAGTTTACAAAATGATCACAGTAAACAAGAACCAAAAAAACATTTGAGGCAGAGAACCACAGTTTACAAATTCCTTGAATGTTTCCATTTATTCTTATTATTTAAAACTCACCGGGTACTATAAGCCTTAAAGCATTTTATTTTTTAAAGAAGTATTTGATAAATATTAAGAGGTTAATGCCTTACTGGAATTGTTTTCATTTCAAATTTTTGTATATTGAATTAAGTCATGTTCCTTGGAAAGAAAGGAGCTAGCCTCAATACTTAAATACTGGAAATGTTTTCCTTAATGGAAAAGAAAAAGAACAACCTGAGTAAAAAGATTCAATAGAGAACTCTGCACAAATAACAAGCCCCTCCTAACAGAATACAGTATTGTCCTTAAAAAGAAATGAAATAAGACATGGACCAGTAGATAAAAGACTTGAGTAGAACTGTGCTTCCCAAATTACTTGAGAAACTTATTAAAAACACAGATTCTAATTCAGTAGATCTAGAGTGGGGCTTTTCTGTATTTCAAATAAGTTTCCTGGTGATACTGATGCCTCTTGTCCATGGATCACATTTTGCAAAGCAAGGCAGAAGAATATGTGCATCTTTTTGAGGGGTACTAAAGTCCAGTGCCTAAAGACTACCAGTTAGGTTTATGAGCTTGCTGCAAAAAAGAAAAGTGCGCACCATGGGAAACTGGGCATTTCCATAAGAGAGAGTGAACTTGCCTTTGGGCTTGTGCACGTGCTATGTTATAAGACGGGTAAAGAAAATGGAAGTACTGCCTTCAGCGCAGAGATAGCATTTGTCTGGATGCATAATGGGCATCTTTTTCCAAGGCAGGGTGCCAACCCAGTCCCCCAGCGATGTCCATGGCCTTAGTACCTAACTGGATGAGGGGCAAGACAGAAGTCAATCAAGAGACTATCCAGCAGCTCCTGGAGGAGAATGACCAGCTGATCCGCTGTATCGAGGACTATCAGAACAAGGGTCAAGCAAACGTATGTCCAGTACCAGCATGTGTTACATAGAAATCTCATTTAGCTACCATCGCAGATGCCAGCCCTTCCAGTACTTCAAAAGCAATGGAATGATCTTTCAGTTGTAAGGAATAATTGAATGTAATCCATTTCCTATAAAATAGAGACAAGATCTTTACACCAACTCAACTTCTGAAAACATGAAATTTCTGTTGTTCTTTTTAAAATGTGGAAATGTGCAGAAAGCTACTAGCTTAATTATATTCTCAATGTAAATATTTATTTTAATAATAAATTAAAGTAGACCCCACGTGTCCTCTTCCCTGAAATGGGAGTATGTTTGGATAATAAAGACATCATGGGTATCTTTAAGACTACTCTTTAGTTTCAGCCAGAAGAGGAAACTGAGTAGGTGTTAGAGGATCAGCAGGAATTGCTGAGACTTCTGACTGAGACTTTGCCAAATGGATACAGTATCTGTGGGCTCCCATCTAGTTTGTAAATGTGTTCCCCTTGAAGGCTTTTCTCTTCTTGGGTTACTTTTAAATAAAGCTTGCTTTTCCACAAAAGAACAATATGAAGGTAGAGATGTTTCCATGTAAGAAGTGTTATATTTGGTTCTCTCAAAAATTGTAAGGACTTAATAACCATAAGGTATATAACAATACTACTGTTATGTGTTGTCAATAAAATTAATAGTGATTCTTCAGTTATTGTCTAGTATTATCTGATAATAAATGATGTGTAATTTTCTTTATCACAAAAAAATAAAAGAAAATGGAAGTTCTCTGGATTTATTGTCATTAAGAAACCAAAGATTATTTGTTAAATGGACATTTTAATCATTTTTATCTAGGAGGCAAAAGAAATAAAGAGGTGCTAGAGTTGATAAAGAAGCAATGATGGCACACCTTGCAGTTCCAGCTACTTGGAAGGTTGAGGCAGGAGGCTCCCTTGAATCTAAGGAGTTCAAAGCCAGCCTGAGTTCCAGAAATATAGTGGGACTACTATCTTAAAAAAAAAAAAAAAAAAAGCAAGGCAATTGTCATTCACTTGTATTCCTAAGCAGGCCACATAAGAGCTGAAACTGACCCAGGAACAACAAATACTGTCTCCTACCCCATGCTCACTACCAACAATAGGTTGAATTGGTGAAACAGTGGGAACACCTGACCACATTATTACAAAGGTCCCCATTCTCCTTCTATATGATGCGAATACCATATACTCTAATGGTCTGGCATCAAAAAGACCAACCACTTTGTGGACAGACATGAAAGTAGAGCTGTACAATGAGAAGAGTCTTTCAGGTATGAACCAGAAAATTTATATCCTCTCAAGGCACTAACTATGCATGGATGGCATATGACTCTCAAGGACCCAGAAGGAAAGCAGAAGAGAGCAGAGCAAGTACACTGGCTTATATACAGCTACAAGCAGTGCTCAGAAGTGACCCATGAACCCTTTCAGCAATTAGAAGCAGCCTTTACATGAAAAGAATTCTTTGAACAAATATCCACATATACTGTAAACATTGTATAAGACAATCTGTTGCAACATATGGTATAGAGTACAAGCTTAACATTCAACAGTGAGAATCCTGGCTTCACATATACTGTCAGGATAATTTAGTTAACTTTTCTGGCCCCAGACTCCTTTTCTGGAATATGCAGGCAATATATCGAACTGCATTTTAAAGAGTAAAGGAAATAACATATGTAAAACATTTAATGCGTAAGTGGCCCCACAAATGGTCCTCTATAAATTTGAGACAACTCTTATTATTTTTCCAACATATTCTCAATAGCACTTAAAGTTAACATATTACTAAACCAGATCCAAAATGCCAGTTTAACATTTATTCATTTAACATATATGCTACTGTGGACCAGGCACTGTATTTAAAAAGAAATGCAATGTTTTAAAAGGTACCTGACTTCCTAGAGTTTACAGTCTATCATAAAGAAAAACAATCTGACAATTAAAAGTTTTGAATGTTACCAGAAGACAGAGCAGAGAGACTGAAGGAAAAGCAGAAGTGTGGGACAAGGAAGCCTCCATGGAGGAGGAAAAGACGAAGGAAAAGTCAGAGTTCTGGAGAGTTCTAGTCTGGCTGTGAAGAGGGCAATCATTCATTGCTATATGTGACAAGGGTAAAACTGGATAAAGTGATATTAAAAATAACATTTCAGAACACAGGAACAGAAACAGACAATAAATTGAATAGCATTTATTCTTGAAAATGAGTTAGAGGCTGAGATAAAAACAGTAGAAGTCTCTGCGCAGCCTTCTTGCCATGGGCTGCTTACAGCCTACACTGCCTCCATTTGGGATGTAAACTGCACTTTAACAAGTTTGGGGCTGTCCACAAAGGCCAGTATCTTTACTACTAAAAGGGATAGACCTGATTTGGGGTGAGGAGCAATACTTAGGTCTTTTCCAGCTGAAATAGCAAATAGGTTGGAGACAAACAGTGAAAAACTGTCTTTTTTTTTTTCTTTTTCTTTTTTTTTTTTTTGGTACTGGGGGTTGAATCCAGGGGCACTTTTTATTTTTTATTTTGAGTCAGGCACTTACTTAGTTGCTTCAGGCCTCACTAAATTGCCAAGGCAGGCCTCAAACTCCAGTCACTGGGATTACAGTCATGTACCAACACACCAAAAAAGAACAAATGGGGGGAAAAAAAAAAACAGTATCTTTTCTACCCTAAGGTTACAGTTCAAGCTAGGGTAAGTAGCATATAAGCAAAAAATTAAATGAAAAGATACTAGAAATGAGACAATCACAGAAAGAGCCAAAATATTCTTGGCTAAAAAAAATGAGAAGCTAGGTTCAGTGGTAGGTGACAATAGTCCTAGGTATTTGGGAAGTTGATATAAGAGGATCACATGAGCCCAGAAGGTAGAGGTCAGCCTGAGAAACAGAATGAGACCCTGTCTTTAAAAATAATATTGTCAAAATGGCCACACTACCAAAAATGCTATACAGATTTAATGCACTTCCTATTAAAATTCCAATGACATTCTTCATAGAAATAGAAAAAGCAGTCATAAAATTCATTTAGAAAAATGAGAGACCCAGAATAGCCAAAGTAATCCTTAGCAAGAAAAGTGAAGCAGGAGGCATCACAATACCAGACTTTAAATTATACTACAGAATTATAGTAACAAAAACAGCATAGTATTGGCACCAAAACAGGCATGAAGACCAATGGAATAGAAGACTCAAGAGGCAAACCAATGTGAATATAGTTGCCGCATACTAGAAAAGGGCATCAAAAATATATATTGGAGAAAAGATAGCCTCTTCAACAAACAGCACTGAGAAAACTGGAAATCCACAGGTAGCAGAATGAAATTTAATGCCTAACTCTTACCCTGCACAAGTCAACTCAAAGTGGATCAAAGACCTAGGCGTTGGACTGAAAACCCTGAACCTACAAGAAGAAAATGAAGGCCCAACACTCCAACATGTCAGCTTAGGAACTGACTTCCTCCACAAGACTCCTAAAGCACAAGAAGTAAACCACTCCTCCATATATACCCAAAAAGTTAAAATCAGCATACAAAAATTAATAAATGAGATAGTATCAAACTAAAAACATTCTGCACAGCAAAGGAAACAAATAATGTGAACAGAGAGCCTACATAATACAGAATATTTGCCACCTGTACCTCACATAAGGCATTAATTTCCAGGATATATAAAGAACTCAAAAAGCTTAACACACACACACACACAATAAACAAATAAATAAATAAATCGGCAAAGGAACTAAACATCTCAAAAGAAGAAACACAAGCAATCAACAAATATATGAAAAATGTTCAACATCTCTAGCAATCAGAGAAATGCAAATTAAAACTACACTGAGATTTCAGAATAGCAATTATCAAGAATACAAGGAAGCCAGGGGAGATGGCACACATCTGTAATCCCAGCGGCTCCAGAGGCTGAGGCAGGAAGATCATGAGTTCAAAGCTAGCCTCAGCAACTTAGCAACACACTAAGCAACTCAGTGAGACCCTGTATCCCAATAAAATATTTTAAAAAGGACTGGGGATATGGCTTAGTGATTGAGTGCCCCTGAATTCAATCCCTGGTACCAAAAAAAAAAAAAAAAAAAAATACAAGGAACAATAAATGTTGGTGAGGATGTGGGGGGAAAGGTGCACTCTCATACATTGTTGGTGGAACTACAAGTTAGTGCAACTGCTCTAGAATGCAGTATGGAGATTCTTCAACAAACTACGAATGGAACCATCATTTGATCCAGTTATCCCACTCCTCCATATATATCCAAAGGAATTAAAATCAGCATACTACAGTGATGGAGCCTCATCAATGTTTATATTAGCACCATTCATAATAGTTAATCCATGGAACCCATCACCAAATGAATAGATAAAGAAATTCTGATTTATATACCCAATGGAATACTACTCACCCATAAAGAAGAAAGTAAATTTGCCAGTAAATAAATAAATCTGGAAACTATCATGCTAAGTGAAATGAGCCAATCCTCGCCCAAAAAAACAAAGGTCAGATGTTCTCTCTGATATGTGGATGGTAACCCACAACAAGGGACAGGGAAGAATAGAAGCTTAGGATTAGACAAAGGGGAATGAAAGAAAAGCAGGAGAGATAGAAACAGGAAAGAAAGTAGAAAAAATCTACTATAACTTTCCTATGTACATATATGAATATATCACAATGAATTTCAATATCATGTACATCCATAATACTGGGATACTAATGAGAATAGGATATATTCCATGTTTGTACAAACATATTAAAATAGTTTCTACTGTCACGTATAATTAAAAAGAACAAATTAAAACACTGCAAAAAAAAAAAAAAAAACCACAAAACAGAACTGAGAACATGTAAGTAAGCAGGAAACCCAAGAGAGCCTGACAATGTAAAATCCAAGTCTTGAGAACTGGCTTTAACTTTTAAAAGTGTTCTCTCACCCATACAGAGATCCACTGGCAGAGGGTGGAAGACTTAGGGTATCAAAGTACCCACACTCAAAACATTAGGTCATCACTTAGTGATACAGACTTAGAGGAGACACCTAAAAAGCCAATTTAAAAACCACAACAACAACAACAAAAGAGGTCTTTGGACATTAATGAACAAAAACCATATACCCCACCATCCTTCCCTGCCTAGAAAAGCATCTTCTGCATGACTCATCTCCTTGAATATGCATAACAGAGGCAGAGTATCCCAGGCCATGTTAGGTCCTAGAAAGAGAGAATTTCTATTTGAGAGGAAGTCAGGGATGCATGGTGCCTCCTTTTCACATGGGATTCCCTCCCCACACTTTGACTTTCACTCTAACTGCTCCAATTGCAATCATAGTTCAAGCAAGGCATCAAAGCAAAAACAACAACAAAAATAAATCACATAAAAATAAAACAAACAAAAATAAACCCAGGACTGCTAAAAATATATTATCAAAGTTGTCCACCTGCTATCCAAAATATTATGAAGCATAAAAAGAAACAAAATTATGATGTTTACATAGGAAAAAAGAAATAGTTAAGTACAAACTCTGGGAGACACAGATGTAGCAATAGAGTAAATATTATAAATGATGATGTTTAAAGAATTCACAAAATATATTTGGGAAGCTAAAAGGAATTATGATGACAATTACTCAAAGGGAACCTCAAGAGAAAAAAAATACTATTTTTTTAAAATAAATTCTAGAATACAAAAGTACAATAACCAAAATGAAAAACTTATTACATAGGCTCAAAAATAGATTGAATAATAGAAGACAGAACTGCTAATTTGAGAACAGATGAAAATTATCTAATATTAGAAGCAGAGAAAGAGCTGGGGGCAGTGGCACATGCTTATAATCCCTCAGCTCAAGAGGCTGAGGCAGGAAGATCATGAGTTCAAAGCCAGCCTCAGCAAAAGTGAGGCACTAAGCAATTCAGTGAGACCCTATCTCTAAATAAAATATAAAAATAGGGCTAGGGATGTGGCTCAGTGGACAAGTGGCTCTGAGTTCAATTCTGGTTCCCCCCCCAAAAAAAAGAGAGAGAGAAAGAAAAAAGAAAAATTGAAAAGCCTCACAGGTATGTATAACAACATCAAGTTACCAATACATTTATCATGAGAATTCCAGAAGGAAAATAGAAAAAGAATATTTTCAGATGACCTACAACTTCTCAAGTTTGCTGAAAAGATTAGTACAAAGAAGCTCAATGAAGCCCATGTAAGAGAAACATGTAAGATAAACAGAAGGAGAACCATTCCTAGATATATCATAGTCCAACTGTTGAAATCAGAGACAAAGACAAAAAAAAAAAAAATCTTGAAAGCAATAAGACCAAAATGACTACATACACGGGGGAACAAAAATACAACTAATAACTGACTTCTCAGCAGAAACCAAGGTGGACAAGAAAGGTGGAAAAATGACATATTCTGCCGGAGTCCGGCTGCAGTAAAATAACCGGGGGGTGACGAACAACTTGTGTACGTTGATACAGCAGGAGTGGGAGCCGTTTATTGTAGGACAACAGAGGTACCCACATTTTACACAGCTTATTTAAATTAGCATAAACTAGATACATCAGTCAACCAATAAGGAATCTCCACACTTAATGGCTACATCAGTCAACCAATAAGGAATCTCCACACTTAATGGCTCGCTGGTGTTACTTCACAAACCACTCCCTCTGGCATTTTGCCAGGCATCATCCAGACTTGTTTACAGACTCTAACATTTCTCTGGCAAAATGCCAGGAGCCATCCTGACTTGTTTACAGACTCTAACAATATTCAAAATGCTGAAAGAAAAAAGAAAAAGTATCAATCAATAATTCTATACGCAGTGAGACTATTCCAACTTGGCATAAACAAAAACGTGGGAGAATTCATTGCAACTAGACCAAGACCACATTAAACAAGACATATAGGAAGTCTAATAACATAGTTAATGAGTACAGTTCACATAGTAACAACACCATAGGAATAAAGAATACAGGAAATTATTTATAGGTAAAAGTTATGCATATATACACACATATAAGCTTCTTTCAATTCATGTCTTTAAAAATCCTAAGGTTAAAGTAAAATATGTACTGTAAGGTTAAAAACATACATATATGTAGACTTTATGATAAAAATAGCAGAAAGAGTGAGGATGGAGCAATATGGGAGCAAAGTTGCTATATTTTACCAGGATAAGTTACTGCTAAACTGTAACAGGTTGTGATGTGTTCAAGATGCATGTTGTGATCCTTATTAAAGAAGTTCAGCCGAGGCTGGGGATGTGGCTCAAGCGGTACAGCAAGCTCACCTGGCATGTGCCAGGTGCTGGTTTCAATCCTCAGCACCACATAAAAATAAAATAAAAGATGTTGTGTCCACCGAAAACTAAAATTCTCTCTTAAAAAAAAAAAAAGTTCAGCCAACATAAATATAATAAAAACTACAAATGTAAGACATATATGTAATTTTAATTTTTTGACTTATTTTTAAAGTTGTTTTGAAACATGAAAATTTAATATTTTATTTAAATCTAATATATGCAAAATATTATAAGAATAAAAATACATATTATTAATGAGATATTTGACATTCTGTAGTTCATACTAAATCTTCGAAACATGGTTTGTATTTCACTTTAGCAAAAATTAAATTACACTAGCCACATTTCAAGTGCATAACAGTTTCATATAGCTAGTGACTACTATATTGAGCAGTGTAGTTCTAGAGCAACCACTAAAAGAAATTTTTAAAAGATAACTAGAAAAAAACACAACAAATGAATTTAAATGATACAATCCAAACAACATTTGTTTAACACAAAAGGTAGTAACTGAGGAACAGAGGAAGGAAAAAAAGATAGAAATGAAACATAGAAAACAAAAAAGGTAGACATAAAACCAACCATATAAAAAATTATATTAAATGTGAGTGGACCAACCATTCAAAATCAAAAGGGATAAATTGTCAGACTGGATTTAAAAAGCAAGATCCAAGGGGGGATAGTAGAGGATAGGAAAGGCAGCAGAATACAACAGACACTAGTATGGCAATATGTAAATCAATGGATGTGTAACTGATGTGATTCTGCAATCTGTATACGGGGTAAAAATGGGAGTTTATAACCCACTTGAATCAAAGTGTGAAATATGATATATCAAGAACTATGTAATGTTTTGAACAACCAACAATAAAAATTTAAAAATAAATAAATAAATAAAAAGCAAGATCCAACTATATTCTGTCTACATGAAGATATACTCTAGATTGAAAGATACAAATAGGTTGAAAACAAAACAAGACAGTAACCACAGAGTGCTTCATGCCAGGCATGGTGGTACATGACTGTAATCCTAGCTTCTACAGAAGCTGAGGCAGGAAGATCCCAAGTTCAAGGCAACCTCAGCAACTTAGCAAGGCCCTCAGCAATTTTGTGAGACTCTATGTCAAAATTAAATTAAAGTGCATGGAAGTGTGGATCATTGGTTAAGTGTTCTTAGTTTAACCCAAAAACACCCACCAAAAAAAAAAAAAAGACTTAAAGACAGTAATATTTACTAGAGACAAAGAAGAACATTTGATTATAAAAGGGAGGACATTACATAATGGAAGAAAGAATCCTCTGAGCATTAACAGTCCAAAAGTAAGAGAGGTACTTCTGTGTAGTGCTGCTCCCCTCTGGCTGATGCTACTCCAATACTCCAATACACAGGGCAGCAGTCCTATGATTCTCATCCCTAAAGATGCAGTTATTGAAAATGCTACGTGTTTAAACAAACCCAGAACACTAATATTTGCATGAGAAACTTTAACTTATTCTTCAGGTAGTCTACAAAACCTTTTATGAATATTTCATCTATATTATTAATTTATCATTTCTGCCTCCAGACTACTGGGGGTACGTGGGGGGAGGGTCCTTTTGTTGTTGTTTTTATTCTTTTATATTTTCAGGTATTCAATAAATGCTTGGAACAAATGAACAATTGAATATATGTAGCAAAGACCAGGGATGGCAGAATTGGGAATACAAAGTTAAATTTTAGTTTTAAATTTCAGAGAAATTAAGGGAAATAAAGAGAAATTAGGTTACTAGGAAGCACTAAATTAATAAAGAACTGCTATAATAGCAACAATAACAAACATAAATGTGCAGTTACTGTGTGCTAGGCAATGCTCAAAGCATTTTACATATATTCATTCTTTTAATCTTCATAATTCCATTAGGAAAGTACTCACTTTGCTAACATTTTAAGTTGGTAAACTGCTTTAAAAAAAAGTCATTTAAGACTACAGACTTAAGATAGACAAATGGCCAATAAGCATGTAAAAGATGCTCAATATCAGTAATCATTAGAGAAATATAAATCAAAACTACAAAACTATACCACTTCAAACACACTAGGAGAGCTATAATAAAAAATGATAATAACAACAAGTATTGGCAAGGATGAGAAGAAACTAGAATCCTCATACATTGTTTCCATTGCATATTCTTGCCAGCAATGTGGCAATTCCTCAAAATGTTAAACAATGAGTTATCATATAATCAAGCAGGGTGGGAATGACAGCCAATGGGAGAGAATGTTTCAAAATTGGTGATAGCTGCACAATTCTGAGGCTGTACTAAAATATAACAAATAATAGAATTAAAATGAGTGAATTATATGACTATCTCAATGTAAAATTTAACTAAGTTTTAAAAATAAGAAAATTGTCCATTATGAATGGACACTTCTGAATGGCAAAAGCAGAATTAGTAACCAGGCAACCTGATTCTGTACTCTGGATTCATATTATATCACAAAATTAGTAAGAGAAGCACCATAATTAGCTCATCTTCAAAAAGGACTTCATCTAAATATCTAAATTAAGGCAATAAATTTTAATAAGCATGTTTCTATTTCTGTATTTTAAAAGCTAAGTACATAAGAATAAAATTATGATAGTAAAGAAATTTCAAAGGAACAGTTATTTATTTCTGAGCTACTTTCTATACTTTGGTAACACCCTATAGTAAAAATTGAAAAGGTCTACTAGTGGCGGAAAATAAGGAGTTTTCTATGTGGATTCTGTTTTACTTATCTTCATTTTTATTGCACAGAAATAGAAAGCAAGGAAAATCTGATAAGTTACAATACATCTCCCCAGTGCCATACAGTAATAAATAACTTGACCTATGTTCTTCAGGAAGGGATCACATTCATGAGCAAAAAATACATGTTTATCATTCTTATTACATATTTACCTAAAATATTAGACAACTAACGCACATAGCATAAGTATGTGACACATGTAACTGATGAGACCAAAGATCTCCAACACATCTAAACCTGCACGAATATTGATTTTCTTGGCCAGGAGCAGTAGTACACACCTTGTAATCTCAGTGGCTCAGGAGGCTGAGACAAGAGATAGAGAGTTCAACTCCAGCCTCAGCAACAGCAAGGCGCTAAGCAATTCAGCAAGACCCTGTCTCTAAATAAAAAATATAAAATAGGGCTAGGCATGTGGCTCAGTGACCGAGTGCCCTTAGTTCAATCCCTGGTCTTCCCCAGTATTGCCCCCCAAAAAGACTGATTTTCTTAAAGAATGGATTCCACACAGTAGGTGGGACCAATATGTACTCTGAGAGACCTACCACACACCTCCTCTTCAATATAAAAGTAAATTTATCCCCACTGTTCATAAACCTGACTGCAGACAAGACCTGAATTCAGAACACCAAAACTAGTGCTTTTCCACATACACACTATAGGGCCCCACAGCACCTAAGTAACTAATATTTGGCAAAGGCTGAGCCTCCGTCATTTCCACGAAGCTTTGCAGTCTTGCTTTGGATTTCATGAGAACCATGGCTTTTGACATAGAGATCAGAATATTCCAAAGCAAGAAATCACTGAAATCAGGTTCTCAAGTCTAAGTCCTATTGCTTTAAAGAGACTGGTAAACACAGCAGTAATCAAATAGTGAATTACCTTTTATAATGCAAGAGAGGTAAGCTGGCTACTTGACATATAGAACCACTGAGGACAGCCGGTCATAATGCCAAAAAAAAGGAGGCTCTGACTCACTCCATTTTAAAATAGAAGAGCCAGGCACAGTGGTACCTATAGTTGCAACTCAGGAGACTGGGACAAGAGAATTGCTTGAGCCCCATAGTTCAATCCAGCCTGGACATCAGAGAAAGATCCCATCTCAATCAAACAGAAGACTGTGCTTCAATCACTATCCCC
This sequence comes from Marmota monax, assembly GCF_021218885.2. Lineage (NCBI taxonomy): Eukaryota > Metazoa > Chordata > Mammalia > Rodentia > Sciuridae > Marmota > Marmota monax. The sequence continues at coordinate 7,675,907 of NW_026695219.1, forward strand.
AAGCAACCAAACTAAAAACAAACAGCACAGATCTTAAAATAATCATATGAAATAAGGAAGTCTAAGTATATTAATATACAAATCCATGCACATAGTCAAAGTACAGAAATATGTCATTTTGCTCCATCCCTGAAATGTTTCAACACTGTACAAATAACCTCAATGCCAACATAACTCATGCAGTCCTTGGGGAAATGTTTTGTTTTTCTATTTCCCTTCAGCCTGAGACAAATTGACTCTTTTCAAAGAGTCATTTGAATTGCCCTACGGGGTTCTCTGAAAGTAGACAGGACCAAATCACTGGCTGTCAGTGCGGCCTTGAAAAGTTCCCCCATTTTCACAAATGGATTGTGTGCATCACTGCTGCACAGGGACCAGCATTGAGATGCAGAGAAGGGAGACTCCAATCACTGCCTCTATGCTCCGCCACTACTTGAAGAATAAGAGCAAAGACATCAGATGTCAGGAGCCTGCAGATGGTAGGCTACAGAATAGGGTAGACATGGCTTGTGAATGATTTGACAAATGACAAAAATAAAATGTTTTGAGGCAGTCCTCCAGGAAAAAGGAAGATATCTGGTGGAAGAACATGGTCAAGAGTTACTGGGTTACTGATCTCATATCATATAGGGAACCTCAGAAGCATACCCCAAATATGAGAGAGCCTTTGAGAATATATTATTTACTTCCAGAGTGGGGTGAAAGTAGAAGATTCTTGTACATAAATAATTGATAGAGATATATTACTTCTGAAAAAATGAGCATTATAGGTATATTTACATCTATATCCCACTGGTATAACAGGCTTCCTTTGTTTTCAATTCTATATGATTTAGGAATTTTAGTTTTAGCTTCTCAGCTGACACATTACATTATTCAAAGATTATTGTTCCCACAGGCTCACTTGGTAATTACATATTGAACCATAAAGCTCTCTTGAGTTTCTGATCCCTATTTGGATCATCAGAGAACTTCAGAATTAAAATCGGATTTACATCACCAACACCCTCAACTCTTCCATTTCTGGAATATTGGATTAACACATGATAACTTCAATAAAACCAAAACCCTATTGGATAACCTCAGAGTATTCTGATAATTATAAGATGACCAGTGCTTTCATATATTTAAGTATAAAAGCCATATATTTAATCAAATGAATATGCAGCAACACTATTTCTTTACCAGTGTGGCCGAAGACAAGGTAAAGAGTATGACCCAGTGATCTCAAATTTCTAGTGGTTATTTGGAATCCTTATAATTTATGCTTTTTGGAGAAAACTGTACAATTTCGTATCTGCCTGTTTAGGAATGTTTAAGACTTAATTTACAGAATGTACAAGCTTCATCATCTCCTTATCTACTTGGGATGGTACCTTTTGTGATCTGAGGTGGAAAAGTATCTCAGAACATAGGAATTATTCTAAACTCCTAAATCTTTCACTTATTCATCATCAAAAACAATGTGTTCGTTATTGCCATATCCCTATGTAGCTCATGGTCTAGTAGGAAAAGAAAATAAAAACAAATATATACTATAATAAGGTATAATAATACCTACAATAGAGATGTCTACAAGATGGAGTGGTGATAAACTTAAAAAAAAAATTCACAAAGTGAGATCCTTGAGATGGTTCTTAATGGGTAAGAAAGAGTTCTCCACCAGACTGAGAAGAAAAAGAAAGGCTATTCCTGGCATAAGGGGAAAAGCATGTGCAAAGGTACATTCAGGGAATTGTAAGTAGTCTAGAATCACTGAAGCACAGATCATTAAGGGAACACTAGGAACCAGGGCTATTAAATAGACAGAAGCCAAAAGAAGGAAAAGACTTGAAGGACAAAACTGAGAATACACAGCAGAGGAAGGAAAACAGGTGAAGTCACTCACAGAAGTCAATGAAACAGAGAAGTCAAGAATTAGCACCGAACACAGCTGTATAAAATAGATGGAATCAAGCTAGATCAAATACCCAGCCCTTTTTCTACTATTAGTTAAAAGACTGATTAGACCAATTGCCTATCATAACCTGTCATACCATAAAGGAGTGGTCTTGTGACAATCTTAGATTTCCTCTTGAGAATTCAACTATACACATATTTTAATGTGTTTTTTAAATTACTGTTGAAAATGGTACTATGAAAATAAAACAAAGACACACACCATCCTTCAGGCTCTTATATGCTACCAGGCTATAAAGTAAACCATAGCATTAATGGATGTATAGCAATACATTCTCCTGGAAATTTTATGACAGAGACTATACACAAGACTATCAATGTCCATAAATGAGAGGCGTTGACATCAACTTTAAAATTATTTGCATAGACAAAGATAAAATTGAAGCAGAGAAATTTAGAGTCTAAAAAAATCAGTTAATTGTAATTTTGAATTTGTTATGCTCTCATTGCACCCAAGTATTCAAAACACAGACGTTAATAAATCATTCACTAAAACCACCAAGGTTATAGTCATTTTTTAAGCTACAAATTTCATTGTTCTGCTTTCCTTAGTCCACTTTTTAAAGATCAAAAACTATATGTCTAAGATATATAATACTTTAAAAATGCTCAATTGCTAGATAAATAATTTTAAGATATTGTCATCGATGAGTCATTCATCCACTTATTCATCTAACAATAGTTTATTAAGCCAGATACCATCTTAGGCAGCAAAAAATAAGCACAGAACAGAAATAGTGACTATCTTCACAAGGCTTTGTCTAGATGGAAAACAATTTCACAAGAAGCAAAAACTGTAGATTAGAAGCCGTTCTTTGCAGCTACCCATTACCACTTCATTTGAACATTTTGATTTAAAATCCCCCCTTATTTTTTTACTTGAGGGGCAAAAGTGATAGAGTGCTTGCTTAGCATGAGTTAGGGCTGGGGTTGAATTAAAAGTACCTCAAAACAACAACAACAACAAAAAAAAAAAAACAGAAATTCAAATAGTTGAGGTATTCAGATAATTTTAAGAAATAATATTATGGTTGGCACCAATAATTAACTGTGACATGACTAATTCTTTCTGATACACCACAGTTTCTTTACCCCTCTTGGGCTCCTACAGCTAGGATAAAAAGTTGAGGGGCTGAGGTTGTGGCTCAGTGGTAGAGCATTCACCTTGCACCACATAAAAATAAATAAATAAAACTGTGTCCATCTATAACTGAAAAAATATTTAAAAAGAAAAGTTGAGACTTTTTTTTAACAAAACTGTATGGAAAACAGTATTAACCATGTAATGAAAGATCCAATTTTTCTTTCATTATCCTAGCACAAATAAAAGGACTATAAACTACCTAGTATTTAGGTATATATTCTCTGGAAAATAAAAACATTTGTCTGAAAGGAAATTATTTTTGCTACTGTATTTCTCAGACATATCAAGAGTTCACAAGATCTGAAGTTTATGAATCAAAATAAACTGGGCATACATAATTAATACAATTTCAACGTTCTCAAAAGTGTTCTGGACAGCTGAACATGATCACATTATCTTTTTTTAATATATATTTTTTAGTTATAGGTGGACACAATATCTTTATTTTATTTTTGTGTGGTGCTGAGGATCAAACCCAGTACCTCATGCATGCTAGGTGGGCACTCTACCCCTGAGCTACAACCCCAGGTCCTGATCATATTATCTTAAGACTCAGATTTCCCTAAATTAATCTGAAGATCATTTTTGAAGCAAAGCTTCCTTTGAAGGTTGAAAGAAAATTTCTAGGTAACCAAGGAGAATCATTCAAATGGAAAACATTAATAATATTAAACTCTAAAATATAAGGTAAGTAATAATCATGTAAAGTTTGGAAACATCCCAGTAAACTGCATATAAATCTCAGTTAATTCAAAGCTATTTTAAGATGTTCATAATGCATTTTATCCTAGATTAAGAATAACCTCTCTAAACAACACATACTGCCTTCATCTTTCTTTTTCCAAAAGAATGGTATAAGTCTGAGTTGTAATATTTTTATTGTAATCATAGAAATAATTATATGAGATTATTTTAATATCAAAATATAGATGTTTACTCATCCTAATGAACAAATTCAGTATTAAATTTGCTTATTACCTACTGTCCAAATTTATAAAATCCCTTAATAAAATGTGAAGCAAAACTGTTCAAACCAGTTAAACTGAGTCTTGATCTGCTAAAATGATTAACACCACCATCTCCAAGATGATCCCACAACTGAGCATGTGATGCCTCTGTGATTTCAGGGCACACATCCCTCTATCCATCAAACTAAATGGAAGGGTTAGGAAGGTTAATAAAGACAGAGTGTCTGTAATAGCCTTCTGCATTTCATTCTCAACTCAATATACTCCAATGATCATGGAGCTATTTGTAATGTTCTTATGAATCAATGCTCTCCTTCAATTCATAAAAGAGGCTAGAAACCACTGTGTAAAGCAATAAAGATTACCTTTGCAAATTCTCTTCAAGCTGATCTAATGATTAAGTCCATGTGAGGCTTCATAAACAATTGAAGAGTAGGCACAATTTTAATTAGAAGCTCAAACAGCACTGCTAAACACCTAAATAAAACATGAGCAAGGACAATAGCCACTTGCACAGAGCAATACCAATTTCCAGCCTCCATCCCATAAAGAGATTTCCTTCTACTCAGCAGCACAATCACTCAGGCTATATCTAAGTCCTAACCTAGCAGCAGCAGTCAATAATCTAAAATCATGGAAATAAATTTTGGACATAAAATTATATTCTATTATAGATAGCACTACTAACAGTCAAAATTGTTACAGACTGGGAAAAAAAATGAAGTTCTCTCATTTGCTAGGCTGGCATCCCATTCTACCCTAATACTCAAAAGATTCACCTTGAAAACAAACAGCTGTGCACCATTATACACATCTGTAGTCCCAACTACGAGGGAGGCTGATGCAGAAGTATCACTTGAATCCAGGAGATAAAGGCCAGCCTGGCAATAGAACAAGACTTCATCTCAAAACAAACAAAGGCTGTTACGGCAAAGTGTTCATAAGTCAGGGCCAATATCTTCTGATACTGGCTGATTAACAGTGATCCTGAGTCCATGGATTTTTTAGTTCATCTCTGACTAAAGGAAAATCATTAGAAGAATAAGGACTACAGAGGTGGCTGGATAAATTAAACCCAAGAAAGATGTTGCATCAGAATAATTTTTGTTGGAAAACAATATGCAGGATTCTTTAACCTAAAATTTCTTTTGTTTTCCTTCATTTGACCTACCTTGAATTCAAGTTTCCCTTATAGTACATTTGTCTTATTGTTTAAGTGACAAAGTCTAACGGTAACAGTTTCATTTATATATTCTGTGTCCTCTCGTGGTCTCACAAGCCTGGCTGTTCTAGCGAGTCCATGTATAGACTCAGATCAGAAAGATGGAGGCTGAACAATTATACCTCTTCCAGTTGTATAATCTTGGAAAAGTTCCTTTTCCTCTCAGTAGGTCCATTTTTTCACTTTTTAAGGTAGAGATAATAGACCTTTTACATGCCTGTTATGAGATTTAAATGAGACAGCATATGCGATAGTTGCAGGAACTCAGAAAATACTATGTCAGTTCCCTTCACTTCTCCATATCCTATTTATGGTCCCTCTCCTACAGGTCCCTCCTTCTAGGAGATAAAAATAATTTATCCTTTTCCATGCTGATTTCAAACAATATTGCAATAAAAAGTATAAACTGGGCTGGGGCTGTAGCTCAGTGGCAGAGCGCTTGCCTAGCATGCATGAGGCACTGGGTTCAATCCTCAGCACCACATAAAAATAAACAAATAAAAGAAAGGCATTGTGTCCATCCACAACTACAAAAAAAATTAAGTATAAACTATTCTGAGAACATTAAACTAGAAAACAACCCAGAACTGACATAAAAATAGATAAAGTGTATAAGCTACACTGTGGAATATCACATAGCAATGAAAATGAATGAACTAAATAAGGCTATGTGCAATAATATTGACACATCTTGAAAATGTAATGTTGAATTTCTTAAAATTCCTTAAAATGATAACCATTTTATAGAGCTCAAATTTAAGAAAAAGTATATTTAAAAAATACACACAATTGTGATAAAACTAAGCACAGAAACCTATCAGATACACTGATTCAAAGTCAACATTTTCACAGAAATGTATTCATGTTTGGAAGCACCGCTGAATTGAATGTATACAGCTCTATATGTGAACACCCTAAACATAACCTATTGTTGTTTTAATGCTATAATTTTTTAAATAAGTATAGGCAGCCAACATATGTTTCCTTGCATCTATCTACCTTGGATTCAAATCACAATGATGGCCATAAATGGAATTTTTTTTTAGCTTTTTATTATAAAAACATTACACAAACTGTAGCGACCACAGCTGTTGAGGTCAGCAGCATAGCAGCAGCTGTGAAGGGTTAGCAATTTAGCTCTTGTGTGTTGAGGCCTCGGCTCAAGATCCCATCTGTGCTGACTTCAGACAAAGGGGAATAAATTTCCTCCAGCCTGAGTCTGAAACATATGCTGCAATAATTAAAGGTGCCTTGATCCATGCTGAGGGATGCTGAGGCTGATGACCTGGGAGCACACTTTAAAGGGCTTCACATGAGGCACCTACCCGCTAGACTAAGGATATTCCTAAAGATATGCCATTGGGCCTCTATATTCAAAAAGGCAAAACAGGTCTCATCACCTATAAATATTTCTGTAACTTCTAGCAAACTCTGGCTCCAGTTCAGCTCCTCTTCAGAGTGGGGATTGTGCAAGTCCAGGAGACAGACAACAAAACTACAGCAGGTAAGGCACTCAAGCACTTTCTCTTTGTGTCCTCTTTACTTGATCTACACCTGTGCTGTCTAATACTATGTTTGGCTATTTATATTTAAGTTAACTACAATACAATAAAATTTAAAATTAACTTCCTCAGTCACATTAACCATATTTCAAGTGTTCAACAACCACATTGTCTAGTGGCTAATTGCTGTACTAGACACTAAAAATATAGAACTTTTGGAAATGTCTAGGATTAGTATCCAGCACAATTAATCTGAGTGTTCACAGGCTTGGATGGTTGAGGCTTCTCTCAGTGTTTACAGTTGTACACTGATTAGAAGAATGGACTCTGGATTACTCAACTGTGACTATTATATACTCAACTTCTTTCCCTTTCCTTTGTAGAAAAATAGGGTATTAATAGGATCTATTTCATAGGTTTGTTTAAAAATTAAATGATACAATGCTTGCAAACCTGTTATTACCATGCTCAGCAAGTGATAAGAACTCATTATGGTTGTTAGCCATTAACAATTATTATCCTTACCGAAAGAAAGCATGATGCTAAATTGCTGAATTTTACTGTTTTTTTTTAAATTCTGATAAAGAAACAATATGAAAAAACCAACATACAGCATCCCTTTAATATTCTACATTGTATAATGTTCTACACTGTAACTTAACAGTTTCCTTTCTCACTTGTAAAAAGCTTATTCCTGCCCTACTGTCTCAACAAGTCTCTCCCACTGTGTGCACCATACTCTGTGTGAGACATTATCCAAAACACATTACATGTACCAGTTTGTCAAATCTTCATAACAATCCTATATGGCAGGAATCTGATATACCAATCTGTTTTCTGATGAGATGAAGATTCTGAGGGGTTAAGTAACTCATGCAAGATCATATAGCACGTAAGTGACAGGACTGATTCAAACACAGGTGGTATGTTTCCCTGTTCATTGTCATTACACAATATTGCCTCTAGAGGTAGAAATCCCCACTCCAAAACAAAACCTTCCCAAGCTGTTTATTAGGTAATAGTATTAGAAATAGTTTACTTAATGGGATTGGCTATGACAGGGAAGGGCGAGTGTCTTGGGATTTGGATTTGTCAATAGAAGCTATCAATGTCCTATCTTCTGACTAAATTCCCTGCAGAATGTGGATAAAATCAAACTCTGATTCTCAGAAGGGTTGGCACTGTCCCTAAAAGGTGAGAAAATCTGTGACAGTGGTTTGTTTTTCACAATGACCTGAGGGCATCCTGGGCATGAACTCAGAAGGAGACAAGGATGCTTACATCTTATAGTACATGTCACAATCCTACACAGATTGTCCTCTGAGGACATTTAGGGCTAGAACTCAATCCCTTTTTACATATCAGAAGTCATTCTTGTTTTACTGTATTTAATATATGTTGATTTTTCTAGGATCACCACTACTAAGTAAATTGAAGGAAATGAGTATGTTTTTCTCCAGAACTTTACCAACTTTATAATTTAAGAAAATAGTCATGCTATTTGAATCTTGAATATAAAATATGCATATCAGTGTCCAATAGAGCTGCATGTTTACAGTAATTTTTCATGACTTCTATTAGTGCCTAAACATTTACTAAGACATTTACTGTAGTAATGTCTAAGGCTACTACAATAGAATACCATTGATTAGGTATTCTTGTAATAATTAGGTATTCTTGTAATTTACCTTGTAATAATAGAAATTTATTTCTCACAGTTCTGGAGGCTAAGAAGTCCAAAATCGAGGTGCCTACAAATCCAGTATCTGGTAAGGGCCCATTTCCTGATACCTCCTTCATCATACCACCACCTTGGCAGTCAAGATTTCATTATATAAATTTTGATTCAGCACAAACATTCAGATTATAGCAGGTGACATACACTATTTTGTGACAAATGACTTTTTATTATTTTTTTCTTTATATTATAATTAGGGCATTGATATTTTCAAACTATGTGCATAAGAAGTTATATTATCTCAGGATAATGAGAGAAACAGAGAAAGAGACAAGGGGAGAGAGGGAGAGGGAGGGAAAAAGGGAGAGGGAAGGAGAGAGGGAGAGGGAGGGAGAGAGGGAGAGGGAGGGAGGGAGGGAGGTAGGTAAAGGGGGAGGAGGGAGAGATTGACTTAAAATACATGTTTATAAAAAGAGGACACTGTGGTTTTTTACAGTGTAGGTATGGTTTTTTACAGTGAGTTGGTGAGATGTGCTCTCTTTTGAGACTAAAAATCTCACTAGGCAAAAATTTGGTAAATTGCTAATTATAATTAGTAAAGATTTCTGATGTGATTACAATTCTATTCCCAACAGAATGGTTTTCTTATTTAATAGTAGGACAAGGATGAGGATCTTCATGGGGATACATTAGCAAATTAAAGTAGCAATTTTTTATTTTAGTCTGAAAATTATTAAAACTTTTAAAAATATAACCATAAACCCTAAGAATTAAATATCCTCTTTTAAAGAGTGATTCCCTATCATAGCTATTTGTGGGTGGAGAGGGGGTGGTGCGACACAGAAACGTATCCCTGTATCTGACTTCTGCAAGTCCATTTTCTCCTTTAACTCCAAGCCCCTCCCACCCGAATGCAGTCATTTGAGACCACCAGGGCTGAGATACCACATACCATTACTTACAAATAAAGCCAGCAGTGAGAAATGTGACAGAGGAAAGCAAAAGATTCTTAAAACTGACAGCCCCCAATTTACAATGGCTCAAGTTAGAATCTTTTGATGTTATTATGGTACAAAAAGCAAAACCACACATCCATTTTTTATTTTTCACTTTCAGTACAGTATCTAATAAATTACATGAGATGCCCAACACTTTATTATAAAACAGGCTTTGTGTTAGATGATTTTGATATTAGGCTAATACAAGTATTCTGAGCACATTTAATGTAGAATGGGCTAAGTAAGTTAGGATGTATAGTAGGTTAGATGTACTTTATAAATAGACTTTAGACTTAAAATATTTCAACTTGCAAAGGGTTTATATGTTACCCCACATAAATCAAGAAACATCTGAAAATCTATTTTCAAGAGTGGCATTTGAAGTTTATTCTTGCAAAATATATAAGGAAAAACAACATTATCTGATAAGTTAGTAATGCTCTGAAGAAAGAATTAGATATCTCAACTCATCCATATTGTACACAAATCAGGATCCAGATAGAACCAATACTATTCTCTTTTCCACGATAGTTAAGATTTAGCATGAGTTTCCTAGGTTGAGAACCCTGAGATTTTTAATGTGTGGTGTTAAGTGAATAACTCTTGTTTCCATCATTTAAAAGTTTTTATGTAGCTATTTTAACCACATATGATACTTACATATAAATATTTATGTGAAAATAAATATACATCTAGATCAGGTAAATCATTCTCAAAACTGGAATCAGGTTTGTTACATCCACATAGAGCACATCCTGAGGAGCAAAGAAGCTATTACAAATACTGCCTTAGTTGAAGGTAGGGTATGTTTCCTACTATTTTTAAACAGATAAAATGATAATTAAACTAATAATCCTTACAACTGGTAACACAGGTATTGTGTCAGTAATTTTTGGTCAAAAACTCCTGTGCACCATGATTTTTTTTTTCTTCTCTCAACTAAAATAGCATCTATCTTCTCTAAGATCAGGATCCATACGTGGGAAGGGAGACGAAACTGCTGTGTGCCTACCTGTCCTCTTCTAATACAAGAGTAGTATTAGTAGAAGCGTTTAGTACTTAGAATATTTCATACTGTTTTCATCCATTAATTTTAGTCCTCACAAAAATTCCATTATTAATCCTATTTGTTAATAAGGAAATTGACCTAGAATTGACCTTGGTAAATAGTCCCAGGTCATAAAACAGTTACCTAAAACAGTAGGGTCTAAAACCTACTCTTGAACTAAAAAATAAAAATAAATAAAAACTTTGTTTCTGTTTTCACACATTTCAGTTCAATTTAAGATTCGTTTGTTTTGATTTTCAAAAAAAGGGTTCCTCTATTTAAAATAAAAATATTGAACACCACTAGTCTATGTAGTTCACTTAGCTATTATTATTCAAACTTCAATATCAATTTTGCAATGATCTGGATGCATTGCTTAATTCTATATTCTTTAATGTTCTTCATATTTGTGATAAACATATTTATGTCTTGAACTGCATTCATTTGGGTATAAACTCCCCATAGGTAAGTACATGAGATAGGAAGTTCCTAGAAAACTAATAATTCTTTGTATCTCCTATGTCCTATTCAATGTAAAGCTTCACATATAAATTTTTAAAGAAATAAACTTATTTTAACTAGTTGAATAAACACATTTTGTCATTGGGAAAACAATTTTAATTCAATATAAAACAAGCTGTTGATAACAATGAACAATCTTGAGAACTTCATTTGATCACAGTATCTGTGATTCTGCCTCATCTCACCCCCAATTTCTCATCCATGGAGTGTCACCAACCAATGTATACATCAGAACAACAAAACAATTTTTTAAGCTGCAAAACGTACTTTTTCTGTAGAGGGACTACTAATCCAACGTGTGTTCTAATTAAACCTTTTTTTTTTTTTTAAGTGTAGCATTCAGGTCTACATTCTTAGTTGATTAATATTCACCACCATTATTTTTATGCAAATCATATGAAAAATGAACCCCACATGCCAGGATAACTTGTAAGAAATTACTATTCATCACCATGAATCAACAAACCCACAATTATCACAGTATCCACAGAGGAAAGTGAAAAGGGGGAGAGCTTAAAAAGCTAAGGTCATATAAAATTTAAAAGGAGAAATAAAAAATTTATTTTTGCATTGAAAATCACACAAATGTTTTGAGTGAAAATGAGTATGGCTATCCAAGATCAAAAACCAATAGATGAATTTCTAATATACGCTATAGCATGGATGAACCTTGAAAACATTATATGAAGTAAAATAAGCCAGACACAAAAGGGCAAATACTGTATGATTCCACTTATATGAAATATTGAGAAGTGGCAAATTCTCTAAAGACAAAAACTAGGTTACAGGTTACAAGGGACCAAGAAAGGAGGAAAAATCTGAGCTATGCTTTAATGGTGACAGAATTTTTGTTCACAATAGTGAAAAAGTTTTGGAAATAGTGGTAATGGTTGATGTACACTGTGAATGCAATTAAGGCTCCTGAATTGTACAATTTAAATTGGTTAAAATGGCTAATTTTATATTGTAAATTTTACCACTACCACCACAATAAACATAAATAAATTAATACACACACACACACACACACACACACAAATTACTGGGATAAGAAATTTAAACTGTTCCTTCAATATGTGAACTAAGAAAGTAACTATGATTTCTCAGATGGTCTATCAGGGCATACCATTAGTCCAGGGCCCATGAATCAGCCTGCCTGACATTTCTTAGAGTTGTGCCTGATTATGGAGACTTGTGAGGTATGTCAAAGGAACAGAATGATCAAAAAGTGAACAGCTCCAGGGAAACTCTGTACTAGGAGAGGGACTGGCTACGCTGAAGTAGGAGACTGAGATGAACATTAGCCAATTTAAAATCTTAAAATAATGAAGCAGGGTGGGCAAGCAATGCTGAGAAAACAAAGACTAGATGAGCAGTGAGAAAATAGCAGCTTGCCTTGGGAAGCTAGACTGCTTCCTCTGTATGCTTCTAAAACATCAATAGCTGTTTATTCCTCTCTGTCCTTTGTACATCTTCCTCACTAGAATGAGAGACCCTTCAAAGGCAAACACTGGATTGTATCCATCTCTATAATCCCAGAGTTTGAAACATAAAGGGGACTCAGTAAATGAGTAAGTAAGAGCTAATGCCCATGCTAACAAAGGTTTATCACAGATTTCTAGTTAGTACAGACAGATCAGCAGGCAAAATGTTTCCCTGGAGAACCAACTGAAATGCAGTAAAAAGAATGTAAAGGAGTTGATAGTAGAAGATAGACAAATACCTACATCTAGTTCAGTGCATTCTCTCAAAATTCCACCAAAATAAGATTTTTTTAAATACTTTTTTAGTTATACATGGACACAATATCTTTATTTTGTTTGTTTATTTTTATGTGGTGCTAAGGATCGAACCTAGCGCTTCACAGGTACAAGGCAAGTGCTCTGCCACTGAGCTATAGCCCCAGCCCCAAAATAAGATTTTTTAAAAGGAGCCAGTGTGAAAATGGTCATAAACAGACAATAACTAAAAAAAATCTGGGAAAGACTGTAACAATATAACTGTAGAACCTGGCTTATGTAGCCTGGAAAGTCACTTAGAAGGACACCCCCCACCACAAAAAAGGTAAGATTTAACCTGAGATTCCAAATTGTAAAGGATTAGTAGCATTCTAAAACTATGAGAATAAAGAAATATTAAAAAAAAACTTAAATAAATGCTGCAAACTGAATCTGTTGAAAGAACAGCAAACAAGTCAGTAAAGCCAAGAGCCCTCCCTGACTCCCCATAGCTGAACTGCGGAAGACATAAGAGGATGAACCACAAGAACTGTAACTGGAAGGCAGAGGCACAGCCAAGGATAAGGGTGTTGGGCTGGAAACCCAGGTGAGTAAAAATCCACACTGGGCACCTATCCCTTTTAGCACCTGAATCCCAGAACAATGGTGGCCAGGTTTATAAACTCAAGGCAGACAGAAGACTGTCTAGGGAAGTTGATCAGCCCAAATCCAGCAGCCCAGGCCTTCTCCAAATTAATTGCTCTAGGCCTGCACTGTACAACATGGCAGCCACTCACAACATGGCTACTGAGTATAGAAATGTAAATAGTCCAAATTGAGGTAGGATGTATATATAAAATTCACTCTGGATTTTGAAACATAGTAAAGGCTGGAGATATAGCGCAGGGGTAGAGTGTTTACCTAGTATATGTGAGGCCCTGGGTTCCATCCCCAGCATCACAAAAATTAATCAGTTAATTAAAACTTAGTAAAAAAGAATGTAAACTATCTGCAAAAGTGTTATATTTCTTACATGTTGAAATAATAATTTTAAATTCTGAGTTAAATTTAAAAATTTTTTAAATTAATCCAACATTTACTTTCAATGTTGCTATCAGAAAATTTTAAATTACCCATTTCTACACAAAGAGCTCTCTAGAGCTCCTTTTATCAACAGTCTATGCTCATGCTCACCAGGCTTCCAGAGCACATCATCCTTAAAGAAGATAATCAAAGATCCTCAGACATGAGGAAACCCCTCTAATATGAAGACAGACCAACACAAACTAAAAGAAAAAAGGAAAATAACAATATAAGAGGAAGAAATTTGAAAAAAAAAATTCTATCTTGTTATCCTTAAGGAAGTGTTAGTGCAATTTTGTTTTTTAAAAATTGAGAAAATAGAGGAAGAGGGAAGATGGCGGCGAGGGGCAAGTACATGAAAAAATGCTCAACATCTCTAGCTGTCAGAGAAATGCAAATCAAAACCACCCTAAGATACCATCTCACTCCAGTAAGATTGGCAGCCATTAGGAAGTCAAACAACAACAAGTGCTGGCGAGGATGTGGGGAAAAGGGTACACTTGTACATTGCTGGTGGGACTGCAGATTGGTGCAGCCAATTTGGAAAGCAGTATGGAGATTTCTTGGAAAGCTGGGAATGGAGCCACCATTTGACCCAGCTATTCCCCTTCTTGGTCTATTCCCTAAAGACCTAAAAAGAGCATGCTACAGGGACACTGCTACATCGATGTTCATAGCAGCACAGTTCACAATAGCCAAGACTGTGGAACCAACCTAGATGCCCTTCAATAGACGAATGGATAAAAAAAATGTGGCATTTATACACAATGGAGTATTACTCTGCATTAAAAAATGACAAAATCATAGAATTTACAGGGAAATGGATGGCATTAGAGCAGATTATGCTAAGTGAAGCTAGCCAATCCCTAAAAAACAAATGCCAAATGTCTTCTTTGATATAAGGAAAGTAACTAAGAACAGAGTAGGGACTAAGAACAGGAGAAGAAGATTAACATTTAACAGGGATGAGAGGTGGGAGGGAAAGAGAGAGAGAAGGTAAATTGCACGGTAATGGAAGGAGACCCTCAGGGTTATACAGTGGAGGGGGTAGAGAGAGAGGAGGGGAGGGGAGGGGAGAGGTGGGGAGGGGGGAGGGTGGATGATGGGAAAGGCAGCGGAGCACAACAGACACTAGTATGGCAATGTGTAACTGATGTGAATCTGCAATCTGTGTATGGGGTGAAGGTGGGAGTTCATAACCCACTAGAATCAAAGTGTGGAATATGATATGTCAAGAAATTTGTAATGTTTTGAACAACCCACAATAAAAAATTAAAAAAAAAAAAAAAAAAATTGAGAAAATAAATATTCCTGGAAATTAAAAGCAACATGGCAGAAATGAACTATAATAGGCAGAATAATGCCCCAGCAAAGAAACCATGCCCTGATCCCAGAACCTACTGACATGCTGCCACATTACAAAAGGTAATGAAGGATGCGATGGAAATAAAGTTGCTAATCATCTAATTTTAAAATAAAGATATTATCCTGTATTATCCATGTAGGTCAAATGTCATCACAAGGGGCCTTTAAAGGTGGAAGAAGGTAGGCGGAAGTCAGAATGAGAAATTTGAAGATGATGTACACTACTCCTATAGAAGACAGGAGGAAAGTACCAGGAGCCCAAAAAATGCATGCAAGTGGCTTCTATAAACTGAAAAGGGCAAGGAAGCAGATGCTACCCTAGATCCCCCAAAAGGATTGCAGCCTCATGACAGCATAATTTCAGTTCAACAAGACACAGTTCAGACTTCTGACTTCCAAAACTATAAATTGATACACTAGTGATGTTTTAAGCTAATAAACTTGTGGTTATTTGTTATAGCATCAATAAAAAATATTAAAGAACTTAATAAAGTTAAGAAGACACCATTGAAGTTTCTCAGAAAGTACAACAAAAAGAAAATGACTCCAGAATGCCACAGACTGCTCCTGCAGCATGAGGCTGAAAGTAAATGGAACCATTAAAGGCACAGTAACCTCAAAGCCATGCAACTAATGTGTATTTAAGCACCTACTTCCTGTGGTCAGTGATGATTCAGACTAAGGTTGATCTGAAATCACCATCATCCAAAGTTCACTTATAAATAATTTAACAGGATAGAAAGCATGGGTGAAGAAGCACAGTTTTATTTCCAACAATCCATGACCCTATCCAGAGTCAGTCTCAGGGAGCAGAGAAGACAGTCTCGTGTTTTGCATGATTTCTAGAAGGCTGAACAATTCAGCTGCCCAAAAGCATCTGATCCTAGACTTGTTCTTATATCAGATTCCCACCAAGTGAAAGGTTTCAAAGTAACAAATCTTCAGAAGGAGAATTTAAATAAAAATATTAACAAGAAGTGTAGTGCCCATTAAAAGTTTAGCAGGAGTTAGGGACAAGAAGTTGTCATGGAAAAGGGCAAAAATCATTAACAGGAAAGATGACCAGCTTAAATTAAGGGGATGAGAAATTGATGTGACTCCATTTTTGAGAAACCTGCCTCTACCTCAGACAAAGCCTGTCCAAAGAAGGGGGCGTGACCCTTGTCCTTGGAAAAACCCACAGAGCCTTCCTAGGCACATACCCACCCTGCTGAGTTGTTTGTCTGCAAATAACAGAAGAGATCTGCACCACCTGGTGTCCCTGACTCAGTTAGGCTAGGTGAGGACCCATAGCAACCCCCTAGCAATCACCAATCAGCATGAGACAGGGAAAATACCTGGGATGCCTGATGACCCCCCCCCCCAGTAGTTTATAGTGGTTGGGAAACCATGTAGTTTAGCATGTACACCCCTCGTGGCCTAAACCAATCGGTTCAAAGGAATCCCCCTCTTGTACACCCAATCACCCCTATCCAACTTGTTCCCACCAGTGAATGTGCTAATCAATGTTAAGAGTTGTTGTTTGATTTTCCCGCGGTATGGAATGATTTGCTGTGTGATGTTGTGATGCATAGAATATCCCCAAAAACCTATAAAATCTCACTGAACAAAGGACCAGGACTCACTCCTCGGAACTGCTGTGTAGGGAATGGTTGTGAGTCCAGGCTCGAGCTTGAAATAAAGACTCTTGTGTGATTCCATCGGATTATGCTCCTGGAGGTCTATTGGGTCCCACGAATCTGGCATTACAGGGACAAATACAGTTATTCAATGAACTTCATTATTTTCTTTGTCAAAGTTCTGAAGTAAGCCTATTTTTTATAAGATAGATCTTTCTGGCAGTCCAGACACAGTCTTGTCCAATAATAATATACACACAAATAAACCATTCTTCTCCAATGTTTATACTATTGTATCAGGCACTATATAACAAGGAATAATCAAAATTACTAATTGCATTTAGCACATCATGTTAATGAAACAACAAATTTTTAGAAAGAAGACTCTTGAATCTCTATCAACATTGTATTCAATATTTTACTATATTAAACAAACAAAATTACCAATAACACTAAAGTAGATTAAAGTAGATACACCATTTTTATTTATAGTAAAGAACAGAAATTGGCCTGATAAATTCTTCTTTAAAAAAGAAATACTTACTGATTCTGAAAGCCAGTAAAAGTTATCAAAAGAATTTTAATAAAAAGATCTCAAGAGAGGCCCTTTGTAAAAATAAATAAATAAATAAATAAAGCTAAGGCAATAAAATGATAACATCAAAAAGGTGACCTTCAAATCCATGAGAGAAATACAAGGCAGATGACTTAAAAACTAAAGTTCTAATGTAATATTATTTTATTGAAAAAGAGTCCCATGGTCTATATAAAGGCAATCTTATAGGATAAATAAATGTTAAAATACTAAAAACAAGCTTAAATAATTTAGAAGTACCTGAAAATAACACAGGTGCAGTGGTGCATACCTATAATTCCAGTTACTCAGGAGGCTAAGGCAGGAGGATCATCTGGGGAGATGATCTTAGGGAGATTCTGTCTCAAAAAATTTAAATAGGGGGCAGGGTACTGAGTTGTGGCTAAGTGGTAGATCTATCCTTGGGTTCAATCCCCAGTACCACCAAAAAATAAAATAAAATAAAACCAGATTTTAGTCTAGGAGAACTTGGGAAGGCCTACACCCCAGGCTGCTGTTCATGGGAGGGAAGACCCTCAAGTACAACATGAGGAACAGAGCACCACACTGGAGGCAGGCAATGTTTGTTAAAAGAGAAAAGATATGTCGGTGGAGGAAGCACACACCTCTAATCCCGGTGGTTTGGGAGGCTAGTGGCTTAGGAGGCTGAAGCAGGAGAATTGTGAGTTCAAAGCCAGCCTTGGCAACTTAGTGAGGCCCTAAGCAACTCAGCAAGACCCTGTCTCTAAATTTAAAAATAAAAAGAAAAGGCTGGGGATGTGGCTCAGTGGTTAAGTGCCTCTGGGTTCAAATCCCAGCACCAAAAAAATAAATAAATAAGCAGATAAGGGGAGGATAAAAAACTTAAACTTTGTTGGCATAATAATATTCCCTTGAGTCAATGTTATTACACTACATCAATGTAATTGCTTATGTCAAGAAACAGTGAGGGGGCTGGGGTTGTAGCTCAGTGATAGAGTGCTTTCCTAGCACGTGTAAGGCACTGGGTTTGATCCTCAACACCACCTAAAATAAATAAATAAAATAACCATATTTTGTCCATCTACAACTAAAAAAATACTTAAAAAAAAAAAAAAAAAGAAAAGAGTGGGACTGGGATTGTGGATCAGTGGTAGAGCACTCGCCTAGCACGGGCGGGACGCGGGTTCAATCCTCAGCACCACATTAAAATAAAGGCATTGTGTTGTGTCCATCTACACCTAAAATTATTAAAAAAAAAAAAAAGAGTGAAATTAACTTTTAATTCCTGACGAAGGTGTTAAGGCTCTCTTACCTTTTAGACACATTTAAATATTTCATTTCAAAAAAGTGTTAAAGAAGTTCAAATTAAGAAACAATAATATTTAATTTTGAACATTGGAGAAGATGTCATAGAGACATAACATCTGTCATTAGGCACGCAGGACAGGTAGAATTCTGACAAACAGGAAAGGGAGGAAGGACTTTCTAATAAAAGGAACAAAACTAACAACTAAAGAGAAAAGAAAATGTGGAATATATATGGGACATACTGTAGGGAATATGCTAAGTAAGTACATTAGGGAAATAGAATCAATAGCATATACAGTCATACAACACATAGCTATCAGTCTCAACAGACTGCACGTACACTGGTGGTCCCACAAGATAATAATGGAGCTGCAAAATTCTTGACACCTAGTAATGTCATAGCCTACATAAAGTCTCATATAGCACAACCCATTTCATGTTTGTAGTGATGCTAGTATAAACAGATTTAGTGGGCTGACAGTCACATAAAAGTATAGCAATACAATTATGTACAGTATATGATAACAACAAACTCTTACTGGTTTATATATTCACTATATTAGAGTATATTTCTATTTAATTTTTTTTAAAAGCTGTCAAATGCTAGTCTCTTTCTGAAATACTTTCTAACACACCAAGATAAAGTTTTACCAGTAATCTGGATGTCCCTCAGCCCAGAGGAATCCACACATAAAATTAGGCATTATAACAAAGGAACTGTGATATGCAACACTGGAGACAGTGTGACACTGTGAAGTCCTCTGATGATAAGCTGAGGATCAAAGATTATAGAAAAATGGAAAACCAACAAAAGTTTTTGCATAGCAAAGTGACATAATTAACTCTTCACACTTAACCTGATTAAAATGGACTTTGGCAGGGAAGACTAAGAGGGAGACCCTGTTAGGAACTTATTTAGAATAATTAAATAAATATATATATTATAGTTGAGAGGAACTTTAAACATTGCCTGACCCCATTTCAATCAATTACCAGACTGTCTGCTCATGGTTTACTGGAGAATTAGTTAAAAAAAAAAAAAAAAAACCACCAGGTTCCATACAGTGAACCCATAAGTACCTTTATAGTTAGTAAGATTTTAAGGACTACCAAATGAAAATTGTAGGTCATTATTTTGCACTAAGCTCAAATATTAGGCCAACACTAAAAGTCAAAATGGGATCACTCATTCTAAAGTTCCATGGTAGAAAGGTGAAACTAAGCTGTTTATCTGATCTTCCCAGAATCAGGATTAGAGAGGTAAGAGCTGAATTTCCTAAGTAGGCTAGTTTCTACTGGCATGATAATGAAGCTCCCCTCTTCCTTAATCCTTACTCAAACAAGGTAATCTGAAGTAACCTGATATTAAACAGTTATTTTTCTATAGTTTTGCTCTAAGCCATGTTTTCTACACAATATACTGCCTTGCCACAAGCCCAAAGCCAGGGGTCAAATTGATCATGAACTAAAACCTCTAAAACTGTGAGCCAAAGTAAACTTTAGGTATTTCTTTATAAGTTGATTATCTCAGGTATTTGTTATGGTGATGGAAAACTGATTAATACAGTAACCAATGTGCTTTTTATTCTTTTGGCTCTACTTTCTTCAGCCTTTCTTTGTCTAGAAAATCAACAACTTCTATTCAGTTCATAAGGAACACTATTTTATGGAATGAAGTGTTCACCAATTCTAAACTGGAAAATAAAGTCAATTAGGAACTTTAAACTACATTGTTGTAATTTTCTCCTTTGACAGGATAAGATAGCTCTTTTTAGTCCCCAAAACTTCTACAATTACCTCCTTTATGATCTGAAGACTATCTTTCTTCCTTTCTTTCCAGAAATGTTTATTGAGCCCCTACTATGTGTCAGGCACTGCTTCAGAACATAACTGAATTAATTCTCTTCCTAGTTTGATCTAACATTTGGTAAAATATTATTATTATTTAAATAAACAGTATATCACAAAGTGATAAGTGTTTTAGAAAGTAGGATCAAAAAGAAAAATATAATGTATTTTAATTTTACACAAAATAACTCATAGAATGCCTTTTTCTTAAGATGGCCTGCATTGTAAGGTCTTGCCTAGCATCTGGATGGCCATCTTAAATGATGGCCGCCATCTTAAAAAAAGTTTTGCTTTCCTGCCCAAGGGAGTTTCTGAGGAAGGCTCACCACTCCCTCATACCAACCCTACCCTTAACAGCCACCATTAGGACCTGCTCAGCTGTAATCCCTGAGCCTGCCAAATAAAAGTCAAGAAAACCAAGCCTGTATTGCCTCTCTCCATCTATGGAGAGATGGCCTTCATTTGTCAGCTCTGACAAATAAACTCTCATGTGTATCTATGCCTGGTCTCCATCTTTCATTTCTTGCTCTCCCGGCTCCTGGTTCCTTGCTTTCCTTTCATGCTTGAAGTCAGAGACTAAGCTATAACTGAGAGAAGAGTAATCTCCAAAGATGGACCCCCAAAATGGCACAATAAATGCAAAAATATAAAGCAGATGTGAATGAGGGAGAAAAGTGGGAGGAGAAAATGATGTCAGTCTAAAAGTTTCAGGACACATATGATTTTATAGACTTCTATAAAAACTTTGCCAATGAAACTACCTGGAAAACATTGCAAACCAGAAGAGAATATAACACATTTTCAGTGCTGAATAGAAAAAAAGAAGTAGTAGTCAAGCCAACATTCTGTACGGCAGAAATATCTTTAACAAATGAAGGTAGAGCTGGGGTTGTAGTTTAATGGTAATGCAAGGGCCTGGCAATATGAAAGGCCTTGGGTTCTATCCTCAGCTAAAAGAGAGAGGGATGGGGGGAGAAAAGTGAAGGAAAAATAAATATTTGGGGCAAATACAAAGATAATATACTAGCAGCAGAACTGAAACTAGAAATTTTCAAGGAAATTCTTCAAGCTGAAGGAAACCAGTGGGAAACTCAAATCACACACACACACACACACACACACAATAGTGCTATAAATATAATATATGGGCAAAAATAAAAATTTTCACATTTTAAAATTTTATTGCAAAAATAGTTTACTATTTAAAGTAAAAATAATGACAGTATACCATGGGGTTTATAACATGTACAAGTAAAATGTATGATAAAAATAGAACCAAAACTGGGAGGTGAAAATATACTATTTTAAGACCCTAACATTATAAATACTACACAGAAAGATGACTAACACAGCACCACTATGTATCTTATATACTATAGCTTCTTGATCAGAAGTTATCACATAAACCTGTTTGCAAAACATGCAATTATACTTTATTTCACAGTGATAATAGTAGTAAAGTATCAAATATATTAGAATTTGTATTGGCAGAGCTAAAGAAGTTATATATATATAAAACATTTTAAACTTAAACAACAGCTGGGTGCAGTGGCCCATGCCTCTATTCCCAGCTGCTCAGGAGGATGAGGCACAAAGATTATTTGAGTCCTAGAGTTCGTGACCAGCCTGGGCAACACAGTGAGATCCCAGCTCAAAACATACTAATTTAAAAAATAAACAACTATCTTGTCGATTTTTCAATGTATCCTATGGATCATTTATTTAATCAACATAAATCTCAGGCTCAATGTAAAACTGGTCATAGCAAGGACAGTTCAGCTCTCTTTCCAAGAACCAGTCTAGGCTTCTGAATGAACATGGGAAGAGCATCTTTGGTGAGGCCCAAGTGATGTTGTAGTCCCCGCTAACTCTTCAACACATACAAAAAAATGCAAAATTGTACCCTCTCCCCACTCAGGGTCCCATTCAGAGAAGACCATAGCCTTTCTGGCACTAGAGATGACACCATCACGGAAGAAAGATCACAAAGCTGTCCACCTCCCAGTGTGGTGTGAAATTAGAATATCTTCTACATCTTAAAAGCACAGATCTCTGCAATGCTTTCACAGCATTAAGTTCAGCACCTCATTATTCTCTCACAAGCCTGTGGCTTTTTACTGCAGGCCACAGCTACCCTCTGCCTGAGAGAACTGGCTAGCTGGGAGCCTGCCTGAGGAAGGTAAGAACTTTAGGCAAAAACAGGCACAAAAGCTACACAGGAAATGAAGAATAAATACCCTAGCTTCTTTACCCTCTGGTAAGAGAACACTAAGGTGGATTCTACACAGCTCCACTTGCCAACATTGGTAGCCTGCTCATTAACACATCCTGTATTGGCTTTGTCCAGTCCTATCTTGTGTCCCTGCTTCCTTACAAGTGTTTCCTGGGATCATCTCCCTAATGAATTGCTTACACTCAAATCCTGGGTTACTTCCATGACTTCCTTCATAATGTCATTCTGTCTGAAAGCAAGGGATGCCTTTAGTTTATTCAGTTCTACTTAGAGGCCTTTCAAAAGAACTTCAAACTTTTCTTCAAATAAATTCTGTATATTTTTAAAGTTTAATTATTGAGTATTTTAATTTTTATTGCTATTGTTCATAGGGTTTTCTTTTCCATTACATCTTCTGATTATTGTATGCACGAAAGCCTTTAGCTTTTGGATGTTCATTTTATTATTCCTACTACCTTACTGAATAATTATATGGCTGTGTATTTTTTAAACAGCTTTATTTAAATCGTTTACATATAATGAAATTCACCCCCTTAAGTGTACAATTCACCAGGTTTCAGTATAAAGTTGTACAGCATCACCAAAATTTCACTTTAGAAGTTTCATCACCTCCAAAATAAATCTTAATGCCCATTCACTCTCTTTCCCTGTCCCATCCCTGCCTCCCAGCTCCAGGCAGCCACTTACCTACTTCCTGTCTCTATAGCCTATTGTAAAGGTTTCACATGAATGGAATCAATTACAATATTACATATTTTGTGTCTGACTTCTTTCACTTAGCATAATATTTTTGAGGCTCACTAAGATTTCACATTGATTTACTATGGTTTTCCAAATAAAATGCCGTATCAACTGCAAATAGAAATATTTTTACAATTACAATACCTCTGATTTCTCTTGTCAACTGCATTTGTTATATCTCTAGTACAATGTTTCTGACCTTTGTGGAAATACCACTAATGTTTGCCTACTCAATAAGATGATGATTATTTGATAGTTAAACTTTAAGAGAAATATCAATTTCTATGTATGTCACCATCCAAATTTGTGCTAATTAAATGCCTCTATTGTTTCATCTACAACAGGGTAAAATAACATCTGCCCTACCTACTTCTTAGAGATCCTACAAAGAAGACAAAATTATTTGTAAACATTAAAATTCTCTACACACCTATATACCTGTATTACAATACCATTAATTTTTTTTTTTTTTTTTGAGAACTACTGAACACCCTTGAAAGTATCTGTTTTTAACATCCTACCAAGGAAAAACAAAGGTTAATACACCACAAACAAGGCAATCAGGTCTTTTAAGCTGTACAAAGAAGAAAGCTAGCTATGGAAAGCAAATGTCATACTAGAACACATTGATTTTTCTAAGCCTTTTTCAAAATGGTACAGTTACTTTTCCTCACATTCTTAGGTAAGTCCAAGTATAACAGTGGTCTACTTTATGCTTTGAATGTAATCCTTGCTGCTCTGCCACTGCAACAAATGGATGTTTCTTACTCTTCCTCTCTCCCTGCTCCTCCCTAATCTCTCCCCTTCCCTAATCGCAGGGGAAATAGGATTACCTTTCTTCCCCAAGGTAGGCATATTTATCTGTCCTTGAGTACACACTCATCATAAGGACTAAGTCATCCAGACTTGGGGGATGGTACCAGAAGATCTCAGAAATTACTATCTCCCAAACTAACAAGTGAATTACAACTTCAGACAGAGAACAGTGGAACGTAGCCTTGAGTCATCTCTTTAAAAGCCCCTGTTCCTGCTTGTGGGCAGAATCACAGCCTTTGGGACAGGAGTCTTCTTTTTTATTTTTCTCAAAATCATGTCTTCGTTTTTGGATTGACATCAGGGACAAGGACCAAGCTTTCAGCAACGAGAGCACAAAAGAATTGGGAACATACAATCCTAACAGGCAATCTCCCAAAACACACTGTCAGTTCAAATTTTTCCAAAATGGGGAAAAAAAAAAAAAAAAGTAAATGCAATAAGGAAGAGTTTTTCTTTCCCAAGGTTTTTGTTTGTTTTTCTAAACTGACAAAAATTATACACATATATATAATTTTTATATATATATTTTATTTGTATATATAATAGTCTACATGGAAGGTTTTATCTTTCACTTTCTAGATTTTATGTTGTTGTTTGTGTTTATTTTTGGTACTGGAGAGTGAACCCAGGGCACTTTACCTCTGAACTACATTCTCAGTCCTTTTTAGTTTTTGAGACAGGGTCTTGAAAAGTTCCAGAGGGTCTGTCTCACTAAATTGCCTGGCCTTGAACTTGTGATCCTCCTGATTCAGCCTTCTGGGTCACCTGGTTAGAAGAAATTTTCTAAAGGAATATTTTCATTAGTGATTGTATGTTCACCAGGGGTTAACTGTTGTAACATCATTACAACAAAATGAAGTTTGAAATGAAAAAAAAAAAAAAATTCAGCTGGGGGCAGGGGTGGGACAGGGCAGAGCAGGGCAGGGCACCACTGTTGGAATGATTGCCTACAAGGCTATAAGTAACACACACACACACACACAAAATAAAAAAGGAATTTCCATTTTCAAGAAGTTAAAATTTGGAGGTGTATCTAAAGGTTAAAAGATTATTAAATATTTAACTTATGGAGGGATTCTAAATACAGACATGAAAATGGGTATATCAGCATGACACAGCAAGTCAATGAAAATAGTTGCTTCCTGTCAATGAAACATTCCAATATAAAAAATTTTTAAATTCTGCCCCCCCCCCATTCTGGGGGATTAAACCCAGGGGTACTTTACCACTGAGCTACATCCCCAGCCATTTTTATTTTTAATTTTGAGAGAGGGTCTTGCAAAGTTGCTTAGAGCCTCATTAAGTTGCCCTTGAACTTGTGATCCTCCTGCCTTAACCTCCTAAGTCATTGGGACTATAGGCACATGCTTCCATGTCCTGCTATAAAACCTCTTTACAATGTAGGTGCCAAAAGCCAATATTAATAATCCTTATTTGTTAAAGTAAGGGGGAAGGGAAACACTCCAACTGGCTTTCCTAAAAGCCCCAGGACTGACTTGTTCATTCCTATGCAATTCATCTATAAACTATTAATTCTCAAGCTAGAATTACATCCCAGTGGTACAGCATTTGCCTAGCATGTGAGAGGCACTGGGTACAATCTCTAGCATCGCAACAAATAACAATAACAATAATAATGATCCTCTCTAATTTTTAGAGTTCTTTTAACCTAATGTGTAGAATATAGAGTAGGAAGAAGTCAAACTACTTATGTTGGGAGTCCGACGGGCTCCAAAGACTAACTTCCCCATCCCCCAAGAAGAGCCATCCAATGGTGAGCCCTGCTGGCTCACATGATCCTGCCGTCCAATGGTGAGCCCTGCTGGCTCACATGATGCTTACCCACCAATCAGACTAGCCCTGCTGGCTCACATGATCCTTACCCACCAATCAGAAAGCACCCCAGTCAACTGTCAAAACCGTTCAACCATTAAACTGTCATAACTGTCAAACCCCCCAGCTCTATAAATATGCAGAGCTGTTCCTCAATAAAAGGGCATTTTCTCCGTCGGCAAGCCTTGATCGTTCTTTCAACTTATATCTACACTTAAGCTAAATTCAAGTTAGTCTGAGAGTTCTGAACTAACCATTCTTTCCAGTTAGGATGTTTTTTGATTGCAAATGACAAAAGACTTACATGACAAATAAAAAAAAGTACAGAGGCAGGGTATGTTTTAGAGTTAATAATAATAACAAGAGTAATAACAGCAAATACTATGTCCCAGGCACTGGCTTTCTCTATTTTTAACCTATTTAAACCTTCATACAATTCCCCATTGCACAGATAAGAAGAAATTGAGATATAGAGGTTGGGTTGCCATACTTGCTCAGAGGGCTACAATCAGTACCCACCAGAGCTGGTATTCAAGCCCTTGCAAGATGGACCAGAGCCTGCACTCTGAATTGCTAGTGGTCTACTGCCTCTTTATGGTTTCTCACACTGTACCTTCTTTCTCAACAATTATCATGGTTCTGCTCTCGTCCACAGAAAGCCTGAAGCTTGAGCTGGCTCGGTTCACTGATACCATGGCTGCTGGTAGCTCCTGACACTATGTACTACCTTATTCTCATGTGAAAGGAGAGCCAGCAAGCATATCTTCCACTGCTGAGAGCCACAGCCGAGTAGGAATGGCCCCTGGCATTTTGCCAATAGTATTGGTTGAGAGGCAAGCCATTAAGATGATGCTGGATTGATTCAGTTGTGTATTAGACCTTTACTGTCCGCCTTGGCTTGCTACTTTGGAGTTCTTGTGGGGATTCCCAGAGAGTTCCCATTGGTTGGGGAAGTTCAGGAGAAGGGATTTCCGGAAGAGGGATTTCCGGTTGTTGGTTCCTGGAGGAGCCGCATGGCGTTCGGGAGAGTTCCTGGGGAGCGTGTGTGGAGTGTGCTGGTGGAGTTCAGAAATAAAGTTTGTTCTTGCTTCAGTGGCTCGTGATTTGTGCCCAGCCAGACTGCAGCATGCCACTAGATAAAAACCTTCAATCTCTCGTTAATTGGACACACCTAGTTATTATTCCCACCACAGAGCCAACCACTGTATACAGAGGATAAGGTTAACCACACATACACAAACCAGAATTCACCATAGGCATGGGATGAGGGGAGTCCACCCCACTAAAGCTGCAAAACTGCTGTGTAACAAAGTTGGGATGGAAGGAGTATTGAGTAGAAACCACAAAGTCCACTGCAACAGGGCTGGGGATACAACTCAGTGTTAAAGAACCTGGGTTCAATCCCCAGTGCCACACAAAGAAAGAAAGAAGTCCACCGCAACTAATGATAGCCTTGGGTGACATGACCCTAGGAATGGAAGTCATTATATATCTTTATAATATGATTTACTAAAATTCAACAAATCTAAGGTGCTTGGAGGGAATGACAAGCCATGATTAAAGGCACTGTTAAAATATATAAGCCCTGGGTTCAATCTGCAGCACAAAAAAAAAAAAAATTAACTGTATAGCATTTTCCGTTTCATTGTAAGAACTATCAACTGTAAGATGTATCCAAATCTCAGAAATATTAAAATGTGAAGGAAAATGTTCATCTTAGAACCAAAATATGAGTCAGTACCATCAAGAGTTCTAGATATCCACAAGCACTTCCCACATATATCCAGCATAAGTCTAGTCTCACTATATACAGGCTAAGAAATAAATAAGAATCATTCTGCTGTGTTCTCAGAACTTAAAAGATAACTAAAAGTGTTGTCAGAAGCATTACTCCAGCGTTGGGCTGTAGCTCACTGGCAGAGCACTTGCCTAGCATGTGTGAAGCACTGGGTTTCATTCTTAGTACCACATAAAAATTAACAAATAAAATAAAGGCATGCTGTCCATCTACAACTTAAAGAAAAAAAAAAGTTGTTGTTTTGTTTTTTTTTTTTTTTTAAAAAAAAGCATTACTACTCCATCCCTCAAACACTATTGCAGATGAGGACTGCCCATCACATGCCAAACACAGAGTTTGGGCTCCACAAAATAAAATGTCTTGATTCTAATCTAATCCTCAAGGATCTAACTGGCTAGTAGGAGAGGTAAGACAAGCACAGTGCTAAACATAACACAACTAGAAGAATGAGGTGATGCCATTAAAAAAATATATCAATAAAACATACAAGTTCCCAAATTTATATAGATTAACTTATCAGACAAAGTTTTAGCATCAAGCTGGCCTCAGAAATGACTGAGCATCTCCAAGAGACAGTAATCATTTTAAAGGAGAAACATGAAGCAAAAGAAAACAACAGGGATATGGGTGGCTCATATAGAAAGTCAAGTATTTCAGTTTAACTAGAGCAAAGACTTTATGTAGCACAGTGAAATGTGCAGCTATAAATATATTTAGGGGCCAAGATTTGGTGCACAAGAAGAGACACTGAGCATTTTTGAGCACAGAATAACATTACCAGGGAGATAGGGAAAAAAATTCCAAATGTGCTGTTTGCAGACACTGGATTTAAAAAGGCCTATAGGACATTCTAATAACTCTTTTCACTTACATGTACTGCCCAGAGCCAGCTAAACATGAGTCTAGAATCCAGAAAACATACACAGGCTAGGATTTTTTTTTTTTTATGTGGGAATCATCAAGACTAGATGAATAGTTGAAGCTATGAAATAAGTGACATTTCCCAGGAGTATTTGACACCTAAGAGAAAGAACCTAGGAAATAACCTGAGGATCATCAATACTAGTGGAATGAGCAGAAGAGGGTGCTTGCCCAGAAAAAAATAAGAAGCAGCAAACTTATAAGTAAAAGGAAAATCAGAAAAAGACAGAATACTGACAAATTCCACAGCAAGATGGAATAAGATAGAACTGAAACATATCCCCTGGGATTTAGGCTGTTGGCAACCCATCTGAAAGCAGCAGACATGAAACAACAGGAAGTGGGGTGGTGTGTACACAGAGAAGTCAGAAAAGGATGCCCAGAAAAGACTGCCTTTGAGCTACAATGAAGGTAACCAGATGGACAGGAAAAGTCACAAGGTAGAAGAAAAGCAAAATAGTACATGCAAAGAATAGGCTGAATCCAATCAGAAGATGTTTGCCCTAAACAAAAACAGTTGTAAACACTGTTTACAATCTTTTAAAAAAAGATTTTCAAATTTAACAATACTAATCACTTTGTGCAAATTAATCTTTTGCTTATTTATAATGCTAACTTTGGGGATAAACGAACCCATTAAAAAAATTGAGCAAACACACTACTCAGCAAAATTGGATGAACAGGTATGCAAATAAGGGCTCATCTTTTGTATGACCTCTTTCTAAAAGGGACAAATTTATGTACATCTGCTACATAAATTTACTCTCTAATTCTGCCATAATCCTTTCAAGCTGACTCCAGGCAACCAGTTCAATCGCAAATGTTATTTTTACTCAATTCTTCTTTACTTAGAAAGTCCTCTATACTTTGTAATAAAAGGGGCGATTAAAAAACAAACATTCCTTGGGGCTGGGGATGTGGCTCAAGCGGTGGCGCGCTCGCCTGGCATGCGTGCGGCCCAGGTTCGATCCTCAGCACCACATACAAACATGTTATGTCCGCCGAAAACTAAAAAATAAATTTTAAAAAATTCTCTCTCTCTCTCTCTCTCTCTCTCTCTCTCTCTCTCTCTCTCTCTCTCAAAAAAAAATTCCTTAAATTATAGGAATTGATAAAATAATTCCATTTCTAAAAACACATATCTCTGGCTATATTCTGGGAGAAAACATATTCTGGAAGTCAATATGCATATTTTTTAACCTTAGTACACAATTGCAGATGAGTTTTAAGAGAAATATAAGTTACATCAAACTCAGATTGGACTACTGTGTAAATGTGAAAGTACTATTTCCTCTAGCCCTTTCTCCAAGGAAACTATCAGAACCACTTATTTTCAACTGCATGTATACAGCAGGACCATCAGTTATGTGGCACCCTATAAAAAGACGGATACAATTTCTAATTATATCCATTCTTTCATTTTAATTACTCTGGAGAGTGATTACATATTTAACTTGGCTATCTTTAAAAAAAATAAGTTGCTTTAATGAAAGTATTTTAGACAGCTATGCCACCACACATCAATTAGAAAGTTAATCATTCCACTTGTTCTCATAAAGAGATATTTAAAAGAAGTAAGGAGGTGGTAGTGTTTGGCTCTTTTAAAAAGTTAATTAGAAGGCACCTAGACAGAGAGTTCATTCAGGAAATAAGTATATCAAAAACCCAAAATATGTAATCTGCATAGTCAGAAAACAGCAAGAGATACTTTTTAATGAGTTTACTCATATTCATTTTAAAAGAAAATGTTCAGTTGTATCAGGTTAAAGACTTCACTATGTAATAAAATTACTACTTCAGAATTTTTTAAAAATATTTTTAAGAAATAGATGGCAAACAAAACCATCATCTGTGACTGAGCTCAAAATTAGTTCAAATGCCTTACAAATTAAATGATGAATGAAAAGAATTTCATACAATAGAATTCAAGATATTAGCACTAAGTAAGTCAATCACAAGCTATAACCTATTTTTTCTCTCATCCTAGACTCATTAATAATAAAGCAATTTACTTCTATAGATGAGTATTCCATCTTAAAATATAAACTCATTCTGGTTGTGTAGGTAAAAACATCATTCAGCAGTAAAGGTGACTCTTAGAGCACACAGACCACCTTACCCGCTACAGTTTTACTGGCATTTATGTATGTTATTCCATACAAAAGTTATCTAGTTCTTCTACAACCTTCATAATCCCTGAGCAACTCTTAAAATACTAAACACTTCTTCTCTCAAGGCAATTCAGCCCCACAATGAAATGGTATTGTTCCCCAGCTGTACTTCAAAATGTTATTCAATTAAATCACAAGATAAGGTATATGAAAAGTGGATGTCACCAAGTCTGTTATGGCGAGCATTCAATAAACACTGTTGGACTCTGAATTCAGCCCAACCTCTTTGACATCAAACCATTAAGAACTAGAAGGTTCACATTTTACACCAAATTAGATAAACACAATAGCAATAGAATAAGAACAAATGGAAGACATTGAGAACGGAGAGAAAAAGTAAAAGAATTCAACCGCTCTGCATAATTGTACATGAGACACAAGAGTAATGCAAAGGATCCCCCCACACACCCAGGTCTATCATCCTTCACTTATCCCTTGCTTATTCTGTTTAAGGAAAATGAAAATGAGAAGGGCACTCACTTGCTTTGTCTTGGCTGCTTAACTAATAGTAGACCATTCTCCAATATATTCTTATACTGAAAGCAGCCTTCTATTTCACAGTGATCTTGCTACATGCCTTCATAGTCATCATTACAAAACATCTTTTTTGGGGGGCAAGGTAAGTTTTTAGTTCTTGAGTTATCATAAGAATGACCCTAAAATTATTTACTGATGTGATAATATCTTAACCAAAAAGAATAAATTGATATTTCATTTTGGGCCAAAACATGTTCCTTTTTTAAAAAAAATATTTTTTAGTTATAGATGGACACAATACCTTTATTTTATTTATTTATTTTTATGTGGTGCCAACAATCGAACCCAGTGCCTCACACATGCTAGGCAAGCACTCTACCACTGAGCAATAACCCCAGCCCCTAAACATGTTTCTTTACCATGAGCAACTCATCCTAGACTCATTAATACCTTTAGAAGGAAAACCTTTAGAAGGCACTGCTGATTATCTAAAATTATTGCAATTTTTTTTCAATGAGGTACATTTGCTAGACTCTAGATCTTAAATGTCTCCTGAAGGGCCATGTACTAAAGGTCACAAGACTGATGCCACTGACTGATGGGTCCTAGTGGGAAGTCTTCAGGTCATTGAGGGTTTGTGAGAACCTGGCCCTCTCCTTACTTTCTTCACTCCATGGCCCTGCAGTGAGCAGTTTAGCTCTGCCACAGACTCCCATCATGATATGCTGCCTCGTTATGGGCTCAAAGGGACAGGGTTGGTCAATCATGAACTGCAACCTCCAAAACTGTGAACCAAAATAAACCTTTTATCTTTACAAGTTGATTATCTGACACATTCATTATAGTGACAGAGATGACTAACACAATGTTTTTCTAAAAAAGGATCAACAAATATCATAAGTTACTTTTTTTTATGCCATGAATAAACCAGGCAACAAACAAAACAAAGCAGCATAATTTTCAGTGAAATACTTATATAAGGTATATATATGGTATTTCATAGCTTCTTTAGTTACATAGTATGTTAAGGAAAGAAGCATTCTGAGTAACTCCAACACTAGATAAGGCAAAGCCAGGACAAAGACTACCACTCTAAGTTATGAAAACCACCAGGAACTACTGAGAATTCTAAAACATCTTGAATGAGGTGATGGGGGTGAGGAGTGAATAATGTTGAGATTCTAAGTGACAGAAGTATTCCAAGTAGAAAATACAAGGAAACATGCTTGTTGAAACTACAATAATTAGAACATCCCACATGACACTGAACTTTTCTCTATTACAGTTTTTTCTACAGTCCCCAAAGGACTGCACATTTGTTAAAGGCAGATACCTACCTTAATAGTGTTTACACCATAGGTCTCGGGGTAGCACTGATCACTCAGCTGTTACTCAGTATATCTTGAATCAATAATAAAGGAAAAAGGATTGGAAGCAGGGGCCAAGTTTTTAAAAATCCTTAAAACAGAAGTTTTTAGCAAATAAAAAGTTACATATGC
Organism: Marmota monax; assembly: GCF_021218885.2. Lineage (NCBI taxonomy): Eukaryota > Metazoa > Chordata > Mammalia > Rodentia > Sciuridae > Marmota > Marmota monax. The sequence continues at coordinate 7,708,934 of NW_026695219.1, forward strand.
AAATTACTTTTACCCATTTCAGAGATAAAATGTGAAGGCCCTAAAATATTTCAAGAGAAAATATATTTAGGAACCATTCTTCCTTATTTTAAGAAAAACTATCTAATAATATAGTAGGAGGTTCAAAAATAAACTGATCTTGCAAAAGTGCACTAATATTTTCAGATTTAAATCTATAGCAACTGGAGGCAGACTATCTCAGTCAGAAGTTTAAAATAAAAAGCCTACAAATTTTTCCTTTAACTTTTTATTTTAAATTTACATAAAAGTTACAGCATAGTAAAGAGAAATTCCATATACTCTTCAGTAACCATATACCCTATATACTCTTCACTTAACTATCATGTAACAATCAAAACTAGGGAACAAACATTGATGAAATTCTATCTACAGCCTACTCAGATTTCATTCAAATAATTTTTTCCAATAATTATTATTTTCCAGGATTCTGCAGTGCATTTAGGGATCCTGTTTCCTAAATCTCCTTCAATCTGTGATGATCCCTAAATCTTTCTTTGCCTTTGGCACTTGTTAAATTTTGAAGAGCCATGGTATATTATTTTGGGTGTATCTGATATTTTCTCAGGAATAGATTATTGAGTTATGCATTTTAGCAGGAATACCACAAAGGTGATATGCTCTTCTCTTGTACAGGGTTTCTCCACCACTGTAAAATTTCTCTTTCCATTGTAATTAAAATTTGGGGAGAGAACCTGGAGACTCTGCAAATATCCTGTTTTTCTCAAACTTTAATCCACTAATCTTAATATACATCAGTGGATTATACCTGTAATAATTGCTACTACATTTTTCTAATGGTGATTTTCTATTCCCTCATTCCTTCTATACTTATTAAGTAAAATTATTTCATATGCTACCCCCATCATTCATTGAATTATTTATTTAGATCAGTATGGGCTCATGGATATTGTATTTGATTCCATTGTTTATAATCTAAAACTACTGTGACTTGTTTGGCTGCTCAACTTGTTTCAGTTTTGGCCAAGCTCTGAGAGCTCTCTCATGTTGGGTCCTTCTGACATGCCCTATCTTGACCCCCACCCCCCAGTGCCAGTATGGAACCCAAGACCTCACACAAGCTAGAAAAGTGCTCTACAACTGAGCTACACCCCCAGTCTTTTTTGACACCGGGTTTCTATAAATTTCCCAGATTAGCCTCAAAAGTTTGATCCTCCTGCCTCAGCCTCCTCAGTTACTAGAATTACAGGCATGCATCACTGCACCTGGTTTATGTCATCCCTTTTAAGAACTTCTTTTATTTCTAGCACTACAAGATGTTACAGGCTTACCCTGTATTTTCTCTGTCCAACTCCTGGCATCAAGAACTTCAAAACACCATGGTTTCTTGTATTAAAGAATGATATTTATAACCAAGGTACACTCATTGTCACTGGGGTGTCTGCTTCTAAGCCCTCACAGTGGGTAGAGATAGGAAATATGTATAGAACCCATGTATACACATACATCTCTATTTATTTCTGTATCTATCTCTTTGACTAGATAGCTAAAAGCTTCAGGATGAATTCATACTGATAAAACACCACAGGGTTCATTCTTAACATGTCACCTTTCCTTACTGGTAATTTCTTTCTCTGACAGTGAAAAATTTACTTTTCATTATCTACTGTACTTATTTTTTCAATTCTATAGTCGATTTATAATTTCAGAACTGCTAATCCATACTTCTGTAAGAAACTAACTTACTAACAGAAGTATAATATTTGTGTGTAGCTTTTTTATAATATCCAAATCAAAATACTATTTTCCAACATTAATAGGCTAGTTCATTCTCCCCCAACTCCATTCAGTAAAGTTATTATTCATCTGTAATATATTTAGGTTTCTGAGTAATATTTTGTATTCTGTTTTAATTTTCTCTCACTCTCTAATTGATTTTTTAAATTTTTATATAAAGTTCACTCTTTAAGGAATACAGTTCTACAGGTTTTGATAAATGCATAATGTCAGGAACCTACAGCCACAATCATGATACAGAAAAGTTCCATTACCCCCTAATTCCTTCATATTGATCCTTGGAATCAACTACTTCCCCATCCTCAAACCCTGGCAACCCCTGAACAGTTTTCCCTCCCTATAGTTTCTGTCTTTTCCAATGCAATTTTTTTTAGTGGTTTTGAGTATTACAATTACACTTATGTTAGATCAACTGATACTGTTCTATAGCTCTTGGATGCCCTATTCCATTTTTGCTGTTGTTTGTTTATACTTTTTAGGGTTTTCTTCCTCATTTCTTATTTTCAGTAATTTCTACTCTTGTTTTCAAATACACTGATTCTGTCCTAAGATGTGTCAGGATTATCAAAGATATTCTTTGCTCCTGTTACTATTTCTATTTAATACTTTCTGGTAGTTTCTTTCTGCTAAAATTATACAACTATCATAATGTTCATCTTTTTCATTAAAGCTTTCTATATACTGACCAATTCTTTTAATTTGATATCAGGTAGTTCCAATATATCTATGTTGTACCTTAATCTGCTGTCTCATGGCAATGGTGGTTTCTTTGTTGTTGTTGTAGTTTTTTTGTTTTTGTTTTTGTTTTTTTTGGGGGGGGGCTTATATGCATCCTATTTAGTTGAAAGATGGATGTCTTGTAAAAGAAAGTAAAATTGAAGGTAATGGTTTTCATGCCTAGAAATAGGCATGCCATTTGGTAGGGTTAACTGAGTCCGAAGGTAGGCTGGGTTTGAGGTTTATTATGAATGTAGTTACCCTCAGTTCAGCACAGTCTTCAAATTTCTCTAGCGATAATTTGTATTTAGAGTGGACACTGGTTTGCTGAAGGTTTTCTCAACATCTGCTATCCCTCAGCTTTAGGTCTTCCCTTTGCATCCTGCCTCAGCGAGGGTCTATCTGCATGCTCTGGACACTTTCCAGCAGTAGTTCACTGTCCCTTGTCACTACTTTAGGGATCGGATATAAGAATAGAGACTTCTATGATGTTCTGATTAAGCACCACTTTCAGGCAGTCACTATATTGCTGGATCTCAAGGATGTGATTCTCAGTGTTTCTGTCCATGCCTCAGCTGTGGCTCTAGGGCCAACATACCCACTCCAACAAATTTGCCTCTATTCCCTTCTCCCAAGTGCAGTAGGTTTTCACCAGTGCACTTTCATCTAAAGGTAACTGTGTTATTTATTTATTTAGCTGGAGACTAGACCCAGGTCCTTATGCTTTCTAAGCAAACGCTACAACTGAGTCACACCCCAGCCCTTTAACAATTATTTTTTGTCCTTTCCCTGCTTTCCTGCAACAGAAGAGAAAGAAAAGATAAGAAGGGTCTTGGCAAAGTTTATTGGCCCATCTGCAGCAGCTGTTCTTCTCCCTTATCCCTGCACCACGGAAGGATGCTGTCTCAGGAATCTCACCTGTCTTTCTGGGGAAGACCTGGTACAAATTGTAGAGAAAAAGCCTACCAGTGGGTATCAACTCCCTCTCTATCTACAGCTACCAGGGACTCTGCACTCTCTTACTAGCCTACATACAGCATCCATCAACTTGGTGTTAACTATTCTAGCTAAATTCTTACCAGTATCCAGCTGTATTTGCCCCAGGTCTCTCTGTCCCTCCTTCAACCTCTAATTCATTGGCCACCCTGCAATCTGAGCTCTCTGGGGTTCAAAAACAGTCATGATCTTGTAGTTGTCCAATTTTTGTTTTGTTTTGTTTTTTCAGGTTTTAAGATTAGAAATCATTCTTTTTCTGTATCACAATTTTGTTATTGATGCCTGAAATTGTTTGCTAAGAGGTAAGACTGAAACAAATTTAAGATTTATTGAAAAGTCAAGTTAAAAGCAACATTTCAAATTCCAAATTAAAATATTCTAATATTTCATCTTAAAATCTAATTGAAAAGTTTTGGCTGCTCATCCATGTGATTTTTCCCAGCTTTTGATATACTGTCAAGAAAGGTTTCATATTTCCTGAACAATAAAATAAATTCAAAAGTAATTGCAATAATGCATTTAAGACATAAACTACACTAAGAACTCAGACTAATAAAAAACATATAACAGCTGATAATGATTTCTTAAAAGCATTTGTTTCATGTTTGACAGAATGCTTTCAGAACACCAATTATGTATTCATGGTCCCCATAATTTGGTTTCACAAAATATTTTCTCAAATCTCTTGGGAGATTACTACAGTGCTAAAAGTTGTCTTAAGATCAAAGATCAAATAGAGAAAAAACAATCCTATAATTCTCTATAGCAGCTCAATGATCTTTCCCATCTGCTAAACAAGAAAGGAGGTATATGTTAAGTTTGAAAAAAAGAAATCTTTTTAACTAAAAATGACAGTGAACTATTCTGGCAAACTTTCAGAGGGAATTCTTCTATAGGAGATCCAACTCCCTTTTGCCAAAATATAAATGATGTCAACAATAGGAAAATAAAATCTAGTTAGTAAAATACTGTCTTTTATTTATATCTTTCTTCCTACAAATATATCAAATGATCAGATTTCTATTATAAACCCACACATAGTAAATGAATTTTCAACCATCAAGAGGACTTTATAAGCACAAACCTATGGATGCATGATGAGAGACAGCTGGAGTAAGACACTGAGAAATGCAGTTAACACAGGCTAAGAGAAAATTGCTTTCCTGGTATAGGCCAACGAATCCAGTTTCCTTGGATTCTACTTCATGGAAAAGCCTAGAAACCCTGTCTTGTGCCCTCAACTTAGAAAATAATCATGAGGGGCTGGGGTTGTGGCTCAGCAGTAGTGCCCATGCCTAGCACAGGTGGGGCCCTGGTTTCAATCCTCAGCACCACATAAAAATAAATAAATAAAATAAAGGTATTGTGTCCAACTACAACTAAAAAATTTTAAAAATATTAAAAAAAAAAAAGAAAATAATCATGAAATTCCCAGGATGCAAATGATATGGCACATTTTCTCCACAGGAGAAGAAATGCTCAAATAAATGTCTTTTAAAAAAAGGAAATAAGGTATTACTTCCTGGTTTCAGGTTTGTGTATGTGTCTGTGTGTGTGCGCGCGCATGTGTGCGAGCGTGTGCGAGCGCGCTCGGGCACACGCGCACACACACACACACACACACACCCCAAGATAAAAAGGGCTGGAAATGTAGCTGAGTGGTAAAACGTCCCTAGGTTCAATCCCCAGTACCCCCGTTAAAAAAAAAAAAAAAAGAAATCAAAATCTCAAAATGAATCAAAGCTCTAATGTTAAAAACTAAAATTATAAAGTTCTTTGAAGGAAATGTAGATTAAATCTTCATGACCCTCGATTAGACAATAGTTTCTCATGATACCAAAAATCACAAATGGCAAAAGAAAAAAAAAATTAACTGGACTTCATCAAAATTTTGTGCATCAAAGAACACTATCAAGAAAGTGATAAAACAAGTCCCCACACTCAGGAGGCTGAGGCAGGGAGATCACATGAGCCCAGGAGTTTTGAGTCCAGCCTGGGCAACATATTGAGACTCTATACTAAACACAATTGTACACTTTCAAATGGCAAAACGATGATATTCATGTTTGTGAATTTTTTTTTTTTTAATGTGAAGGATAAAATGAAGAAACTTGGAAGCCAAGTTGCAGACTCTCCCTGAGCAGAATTCTCACTGTGGCTCTTCCCCAGGATCAAGAGAAACACACAGATAAAGGAGATGAACCCCAGTCACAGATTTAAGAAGCTGGGAGTGGAGCAGGATTAAGAAGCAATAACCACAGGATAGAAAAGTGGGCTTGTGCATTTACTCACAGAGGCAAACCTGCATTTGGCCAGCCAAAAATGGCTGTGAGGAAAACACCCACATCAATCTCACATGTAATGAAAAAAGCAGGCCCCTCAACCGGCAACCACTGAACTTTGACCTCTGACTTGATAATTAGTCTAGAACAGGATCTTCAGATAGCAAGCTGCAACCCATTAGTGTGTTGTAAAAACAATTAGTAGGACATAACCAGCCAATTTTTTTTAAGAGAACAAACAAGGAACTAAATATGAATGGACTAAAATATATACTGAGTTTCAGGTAATAAGGTCCTACTTATTGGTTTCAGTTGTCAATATGTATGCGTGTGTGCTAAGATGAAATGTTAAATGCATTATTGGGAATTCTAGTCCAAAAAATCTGGAAGAAAAAAAAAAAAACAGTCTGCAAGACCTACTAAATGTTTGCTACAAATCATTAACATTACAAAGTTATAAAACTTAAATTCATCATAAGAATGATATAAAAAATATTTACTACTCCATATGTATTCAAGAAAGTACATCTACTACGTCTACAGATGTTACATGAAATACCTATAAAACATGTTGCTGAAATTAAAAATGCTCCCATGATTATTATTTTCCTGTTAATTCCTATTTTTAAAGTTAAATATGTAGGTTAAGAAATAAAGAAGTCTAGGGCTGGGGTTGTGGCTCAGTGGTAGAGTGCTCACCTAGCATGTGTGAGGCTCTGGGTTCCATTCTCAGCACCACATAAAAACAAATAAATAAAATAAAGGTAGGGGGAAAAAAGAGTGATCTCTTATTAAAAAAAAAAAAGGAAGAAGAAGAAGAAAAGAAAACAAATAAAGAATCTAGAAACCAACCCATATCTATTCTGGGATTTTCATGCTGGTGGGACTGCAAATTGGTGCAGCCAATTTGGAAAGCAGTATGGAGATTTCTTGGAAAGCTGGGAATGGAGCCACCATTTGACCCAGCTATTCCCCTTCTTGGTCTATTCCCTAAAGACCTAAAAAGAGCATGCTACAGGGACACTGCTACATCGATGTTCATAGCAGCTCAATTCACAATAGCAAGACTTTGGAACCAACCCAGATGCCCTTCAATAGACGAATGGATTAAAAAAATGTGGCATTTATACACAATGGAGTATTACTCTGCATTAAAAAATGACAAAATCATAGAATTTGCAGGGAAATGGATGGCACTAGAGCAGATTATGCTAAGTGAAGCTAGCCAATCCCTAAAAAGCAAATGCCAAATGTCTCCTTTGATATAAGGAGAGTAACTAAGAACAGAGTAGGGACGAAGAGCATGAGAAGAAGATTAACATTAAACAGAGATGAGAGGTGGGAGGGAAAGGGAGAGAAAAGGGAAATTGCATGGAAATGGAAGGAGACCCTCAGGGTTATACAAAAGAACATAAAAGAGGAAATGAGGGGAAAGGGAAAAATAATACAAGGGGGAGAAATGAAGGTCAATAGAGGGGGTAGAGAGAGAAGAGGGGTGGGGAGGGGAGGGGAGGGGGGATAGTAGAGGATAGGAAAGGTAGCAGAACACGACAGTCACTAGTATGGCAATATGTAAATCAATGGATGTGTAATTGATGTGATTCTGCAATCTGTATATG